>NC_138509.1:56072915-56723884 GCF_964252035.2 Podarcis erhardii
GTGGGGTGAGCGGTGCGGTGCTTCGAATTGACTGCTTCTTTCACGGAGTGAAGCCGCATTGCTGTTGCCAGAGAGCGCTGACTTTTTCCTGTGGACAATTTGACTCTAAACAACTACCCGTGAGTAGAACAGAAAATTGGATTTTTAAACGTCTTAATTTGGCACCGAAACGGGGAGGTTTCAAACAGGAAGTCCGCCTTCCCCTTTTGTAAATAGATTGAAGCAAAGAATTTGCAAGCTAAAGTCTTGGAAAGTCCTATGTAAAGGAATAAACTTTCACCGGCTAAAATCATTAACCCCCCCTTGGAGGCAGGAGAAGAGGGGGGAAATTTTGGATCATGTAAGCCTGCAGGAGAGAGGGAAGAAAGTTGGATCACCACCGATCTGAACCTGGAAACAGTCTGCTAGTAAGACTGACGTTTTTGGGAAAGTTCATTGACTGTGACAGTTAGTTAAATAAGAGAAATACATTGTTTCCATTGTCTCCTTCTGCGTTTAAAAAGGAGTAAAAGTAGTTGAAAATTGAAACTAATCTTACTGCTTGAACTGTGCTTAAAAGGATTGATACAAACAGAAATTGTTTCCTCTAGAGGGAGCTTTTGAAATTGTTACAAGAGTTGGGCTGGTGGAATCTCCAGCTGCAAGAGAAAACCGTGAGATTGACCTTGGATCGCTTGAGAATGTCGACAGAAGAAGCCTTAGTGATTGCACTATGCAAGATAAGTCAGTCATTGGAACAGCTTCACAAGAAGATGGATGTGATGAATATTAAAATTGATATTTTGGGACAAAAAGTGACTAATTTGGGACAAAAAGTGAACATCTATACAGAAACTATTCAGGAACCGATGCAGGAATCTACTTTGACATGCCAAATGGTGGAGAGGGCGAGAGAGAGAGTTGTGGTTGTTGAACCTAGGGTAATACAAGTGGAGAGGGAGAGAGCCCCAGCCTTACAGAGGCAATTTGATGACTACAAGTTGTTGCCCTCTATGATTGAATTCAGAGAAAGTCAGATTGGAACACTGTTTGGACTGGAAAAGGAAAGTTGGATATATCACCTCATGCAGGGATTTACTGACCTTTGGGATCTGGACTTGGGTCAGAAGGAAATTGGAGTTGTGGGGACCTTCAGATTTGGAGGCATTTTGAAATACGTCCTGAAATATCTTTTGGATTTTAGTTTTAACCACGGAGATGTGGATGACATGTCGAGAAGGAATAAAAATATTGCTAGGTTGGAGCTCCCCCGAGACCTACTCTTCAGCATCAAAGGAAGGAAACTAAGAACAAGATCAGCAGAAGTCAAAGTATTAGATTAGATAAATTTATTGTCATTGTCCGTATATACACAGTATACACAACAACGAAAATCAAACACCCAAGACCGGATTCACATACACATTTGCACGTATCTCCAACACTCTCATCCTATTCAGACATAATCTATTAAAACATACATAATCCAGAATATAACACAACCTATTAGAAGCATAGCATAACCTAAAACCTATCTCATTCCTTACTACTCACTGCTTGCTATTTCTTACAACTGGCCCTGAGATCATTATTTAGTGCAAAGTATACAAAGAAGACTTGCAGAAGGGACCTGGAAAAGAGTTAAGAGCCTCGGACAGAAGATCACCAGGTTAATGGACTATATGGAATTGACGGAAATGACTGGCAGAATCCGAGACCAGGGAGAAGAGACGGTGAAAGAAGATTGGAAAAAGTTTAAAGTTTATTTATAGAAATATGGTAAAATTAATGAGTGTTAGAAAAATGTTGGAATGAAATCATATGGCTTTAGTAGAAGTGTTATAAGGAGTTAAGTATAGATAAGTATTATAGTATTAATGGAAAATAAGGTTAAAATAAGTTAAGATATTTATATGACAGAAAATAGTGAAAGATGGAAAGAAATTGCTGAAACAATTAATAGAAGTGGAATACAAAAAGGGAGGTGAGAGGAAGTCAAGGAAACAAGGGAATGAAAGATAAGACATTGAAATGGTATGATGTATGTTTTTAAATTGTTTTTGTTCTGTTTTGTTTAGTTTAATGCGTTAATGTTGTGTGGTGTATTGTTTATATATTGTATTGTATTGTTTTTTCTCTCTTGTTTTTTCTTCTTTTTTCTCTTTTTCTTTTTCTTTTGGTTTGTAAGGTTTAAAAGCAATAAATATTATTTTTTTAAAAAAAAGAGATAGGGAACATGTATTTACCCTAGGGCAAACATCAGCTCAGAGACAGTTTTGATAGAGAAAACAGTGCAGGAAGAAATACCATATATTGCCTCTGTACCAGAGGTTTCAAAGTAGGCATCATGGATGATAAGTAGCTATTGCCTGATCAATTCTTCATGTCTTTTTTTTTTAATAAAAAAATCAAATTTGCTGTCGTTCAGTACATCTTGTGGTAGAAAATTTCTGAACCAATTATTTCATCTATCCTGAATATATAATATTTATTTTGAATAACTCTAGAGTGGCTTGCAAAGTTTGTAAAAAATACCATATGCAACAAATTCATGAACTCAATAAACACATATTGGAGAGAGCAAGTCAAACACCACTATAAACCAATTAAGGGTGACTTCATTTGCTCTAGTATGATTAGGAAAGTGTGTACATTCACTCCCACACACTCTGAATCATTCATAATTATCTTATGGTGCAACTCTGTACATGCCTACTCAGAAAGAAAACTGAGACTTACTCCCAGGTAAGCATGGATAGGATTTCTGCCATAAGTACTTTCAGCTCCCACCCTTAGTAGGCTTCTTTCCCCCTAAACTAAAAAGCAACAACACTCTAACTTTACATTGGAGGAAGGGGTTCCAATCTGTTGGGGTTTTTTTCCCCCAGACACCGTTTAGACAATAGGGTGGTAACAGGGTCATATGCATCTGTTCACTATTTATCATAAGGTCTGAAAGAACTGCTTGCTGCATATCCAACTGTATGCACAGATCATATGAACTACAGGATAACAAAACATACTTTTTGGATTTTCCAATTACTTGGAGAGCTTCTTTGTATGTACAGAGGCTCTTTCACATCATACCATGAATGCATAGAGGCTGGGCTTGTCCAATTCACTTCCCCCACCCCTTGTGTTCCAATGACATCAAAGCCAGAACGAAGGAAATATGCCATCCTCTTTCATCTTGTTGTGGCATTTGTATTTGGTATCAGTCATGAGTGAAACTTACTTTTACCAATGACACATTATCACACTGATTTAAAATATTATCCTGATTTCATATTAAGGTCTGCCCATATCAGGTTGTGAGTATGTGATTCTCCCACTTGCCTTCTGTATGTTTCTTAGAATAAATTCTTGGTTAACACCTGTCCTAGTATTCCTGCTGCAGGAACTCATGCCAGCTCACTATAATCAGACCGTTCAAGCCACAATAAATCCTAATGAAATATGCAAGGCGAATCTAACTGATCCCAGTGTACTGAAGAAGAAATGAACACAAGACAGAAAGGCAGATAGAAAGGGATGTCATTCCCCCCCCCCCAACCACCCCTGTGACATTTTTATTTTATGGAACAGCTCACACAATAGCCCTTTGACAGAGCTTAGTGGAAGCAACCCTTCAGTATCTTCCAGAGAAGCCTACATAGGGAAATTGCTTGACTTAGTTTACAGAGATAGTACTGTGCTGCACTGGAAGCTACTGTAATGAAAGAAGTCACAAGCAATGAAGAAGTAGAAAGGGCAACAAATGTGGTTTTATTCCATGGGATTAATGATGCACTATAAAAGAGCTGATTTCCTCTGAAGGAAGTATGAATTAAGTCCAGTGCATTGAGCCCTATCTCCAAGATCCAGGATGCAGAGCAAAGCTTGCAGTCCAATGACAACACCACGGTTACTGGCAATCAAGGGCTGTTCCACACATTGCATGGCAGCAAATATATTACAATTATATGATTTTACCACTGAGTAGTATACTCAGTAGTGCGCTGCAGAAAATCATGGCTCTCTGACATACATGTGCTCCTGTGTGATACATTTGATAACAAAAAGTGGTTTTGTTGTGCAACAGCAAAAATCAACTTTAATTGCATGACCTGAATGCCCCAGGATGGAATTCAATCCCACCTACAAAATAACGACATCTGGAAGTGTCTGATAAATGCAACGATTGCTTGAGGTAACAATGTATATCCTCCCCACAAACAAACCAAAATGAATGCTAAATAAATAAACAGCTGACGTCAAATAACCTCCCCACAAACTTTGAGCAGACAAATGAACATTAAATAGGTTGTCTGGAAGCAACTTTTACCTCTTTGAGTCCCAGCTGCTAATTGCAGTTTGGTCCATTAATTCAATTTCATTCGCTAGCAAAGGTTAATGTCTCTAACACAACCAGCTGCATGAAAAACAGGATAAGGATTCAAATGGAATGATTCTCTGAATTCAGTCTGAACCCACTGTTTGGGGCTATGGGCTAAGACCACCTCCACAGGGATGCAATCACATATTCATACAACCCCTGTTTGAAAATGTGTGTCACATTTCATGCAAATGTACCCACACATATGTCCATTTATGTTAAGTCAGGACTGATCCTGAAAATACGTAGGCAAAGGATACTGTAGAGCTGGGAAAGGTGCAGAAAAGAGCAACCAAAATGCTAGAAAGCTGTTTCTTTTTCATGAAAGCTGGCACTCTGGATTATTACTCATTTGAAGGGGGGCAACTGTGAGGGAGGAGGATTGCATAGGTATATAAAAATATGCATTGTGTGGAGAAAGTGGAGAGGAAGAGCAAAGTTCTTCTCCCTCTCTCATGATGCTAGGATCCAGGGTAATCCAATTAAGCTGAATGTTGGGAGAGTCAGACCAGGCAAAAGGAAGTACTTCTCCACACAGCACAGAGTTAAAACTATAGAATTTGCTACCATGGGGGTCAACCAATGTGAATGGCTTTAGCAGGGGAGTAGACAAATCCATGAAGGATAAGGCTACTTGTCATGATGGCTGTACATTCACCACCTACAGTATCATAGAATTACAGAATCATACAATTGTGGAGTTGGAGGGGGCCCTGAGGGTCATCTAGCCCAACCCCCTGCAATGCAGGAATCTCAAATAAAGCCTCCATGACAGACACCCCATCTGACCTCTACTATCAGACCTCTACTATAATATGCCTCTGAATACCAGTTGCTGGGGTTCACAGGTGGGTAGAGTGCTGTTGCACTAATGTCTTGTTTGCAGTCCTCCCAAAGACTTCTGGTTGGTCACTGAGAACAGAATGCTGAATTAGATAGGTCTTTAATCAGATCCAGCTTCTTATGCTACACCATGCAAGTCAACCCTTGTGCATATTGATTTGTTGCCTTGAGGTTTCATGTCAGCTTCTAAGCAGCTTGTTACATAAGGGAAGAGTCACTGCAGTGAACGTTTAAATGTCAGTCCCCTAATCAGGTAGAATTTGTAATCCACACTGTGCTGGGATTAAATGGATTGATTCCTTCATTTTTACCCCAAAATGTCCTCTTTTTCCCTTGCAGTACCAGCTATTGTACAAAGGGTGTTTAAATGAACTTCAATCCCGGGTATTGCAAGTGCGTTAGCTGAAATTACTGCTCCCAACTGCAAAGCTTAAAAGCCATCGGAAACAATTTCATTAGTGTTCCATTAGAGATTAAACAGGTTGGTCTTTTTGCATTCAGGAAAACACTAGAGAGCTGCCCTGGGCAATGATGTGAGTATGTTGCAAATGATTATCTAAGCAATGAAGTCATATTTACAGCAAAAGGTTGCCAATAGCATCAAAAAGTGTTTGGCTTGTACAACAAGTACAGCTATTCACACATCCTGGTGCAAATTAAGGAAAGGTGGAACTGAAAGGGAGACAATTATGTCCAACAGGGGTGCAAAAGAAAAATTCTGTCAGCTACTGTGCTCTTTATGCAACCGGCAGTTCCCTAGAAAAAGCTTGTGGTTGAACCATATTGATAATCTGCTGCATGTGCAAATTTGGCACCACAGACCAATAATAGAAATGAGACTTTTTAAAATCTGTGGTACCAGATTTGTGCACATTCCAGGCCAGTGTCAGGAGGACACAAAAAAGTAAGAAGAATCCCGACACATTTTTTAAAATTTGAATTGTAAGTCACATAAAGAACTTTTAGGTAAGAAACAACTTACTGCTACTACAATTAAGTAGTAGTAGGAGTATATATGGTCTTTTATAATTAATTTGGTATTGTATTTTGAGAATTTTTTCCATCTGAAAAGGCCTACAGTTTGAAAAGCACTGGGATTTTCTGGGCTTATAATAAATCTTCTTAAACCTTGTGTCAGATTCCATCATCGAATGAAAGGCCGGGGGGGGGGGGGGGGGAGAGAGAATGTGAAGGGAACCACCATCACAGGTAAATCTGAGGATTAGATCTCAAGATGCTGATTGTTATTTCTATGGACCAGGGAAAGTCACACTGTGAGCAAAACAAAGCAAGAAACATACTGTACATGATCAAAGCAGGATTTATGTTAAGCGGTTTGGTAGCTCATTGGCTTCAATGAATAGTTGAGCAATATGCTTATAAAAGCACCAGTACTGAATACAGTGGTACCTCGGATTACATACGCTTCAGGTTACATATGCTTCAGGTTACACACTCCGCTAACCCAGAAATAGTGCTTCAGGTTAAGAACTTTGCTTCAGGATAAGAACAGAAATGACAGCAGGAGGCCCCATTAGCTAAAGTGGTGCTTCAGGTTAAGAACAGTTTCAGGTTAAGAACGGACCTCCAGAACGAATTAACTACTTAACCCGAGGTACCACTGTAGTACCGAGATAGCAGGAATCTCTAATTTCTCCCATATAATTGTTCCAGTCCAAGTCACTGCCACAGCTTGTGGTGCTTACAAACCAAGGGCATTGGGCTATGATCACCTTGGATGATCCCTGTATAAGCATCTTAATTATTATTTTTATTATAACACCATCTATCAGAGTTTTAGGGAAGCCCAACCAGTGTGGCCACACTGGGTGCGGCAGTGCAGGGGGCATCACAACCATGCTGTAGAACAGGGTGCAAGACATGGGGCACCAAATTTTAGTGTCGCACAGGGCGCGGCTGAAATTTGACACCATTGCCTCTATGTACATGGTGCTTTACAAATAACAGGTTTGACAAATGCCTACTCCCAGAGTTTACTATCTTGAACAAACACAGGAAAACATCAGAGAAAGATGGGGTGGAGGCAAGCAGACATGACTACGTGATTATTTCAATTTCACAGATCTTCTCCTAGTTACAATATGGCATTTGGGACCAGGGCAATGTTCCAAAAGCTTCCTGGAAAATGTGACTTTTGCAGAAAGACTTGAAGGAAGTAAGGGAGGTGGCCAAACAAAAGAAGTTCCAGGCATAAGGGGCAGCAAAGAACACAGTTACTCTCGAGTTGGGTGAGCAAAGGTCAAGATGTAAGAGTGCAGAGTTAAATTGGGGCAAGGCTTTGAAGGCAAGCCAGCGGAAGAGTTGAAGGTGAGATGTCACATGGTCAGAGAAATGAGAGAGATGGATAATATTAACAGAGTGCTGGATGGACATGGCTGAACAAAGGGGAAATAATGGAAGATCAGAAAGAGGAAGACTGTAACAGGCAAGAAGAGAGATGAAGAGTTTTCACTGAGGAAGAGTTATATTTCTGTAATGTTGTAATGTGAAAAGGAACACAAAGGAAGGGGAGGTAAAAAACATTAATCAATGAAAAAATACACAGCTTTGTGTCTGATCGATAAGGTGGATGGTGAAGCCGTCAGTGGATAAGAAGTGTAAACAAGGCATCTATTAATCAATGTTGCAATTTACTGTTGTTTTTACAGGATTTACCCTAGCCTCTCCTTTCACATCACGCAAAGGAATACAGCTGCAGCAATCTGCTCTGGAAAGCTGAAGCCATTGGTGTTTTGATCTCTCAAGACAGATCCATTAATTGTACTTTCCAAACATTTTTAAATATATGAGGAAGAGGTTAAGCATTATAACGAATTAGCACTGACATGCAAAACACAAGGACAGACAGACAGACAGACAGACAGACAGACAGACAGATAGACAGATCAGAGATAGGTACATTCAAAAGGATTTTTCCTGTGATCTCTCAAAATATCATAAAACCCTACTGGTATATTTGTGTTAACAGCAAAACAGTGGCTAGAACCAGATTTTGATGCTTACTTGAATCCCATACCTCTCCCTACCGTTGAACTAAGAGCCAGGCCAACCAAAAGCACCTAAGCAACCTAATGTATACAGTTGTAAAATTTCCAGAGCAATTTCCTGCTTTCTGCTCCAATCCACACTTATTGGCTTGATAACCATCAAAGTAATAAAAAAGAGAGCGAGCATTACTTCTGGAGCGAATAGCCTTAACTGTGAATTAAAGGCCCTGTTTGCTCCTTTGAAAGTATTTTAAAGCCCAGGAGTTGTTTGCAATAGTTTTGGAAAGGGAAAATATATTCTGTTCTATGAAAATTAATTGTTATAAAATAAGATTATTACAAAATAATTATTTACTGAATTCCACAGACATCTTACACAGAAGAATTGCTTCAAGGGAACCTAAGTCAATATCTAATATATAACAAACTTTACAGCATAAAAATAGAAAGATGAAGAAAAAAATTAACCACGCCAAGCAGAACATCCAACAAAACTATCTATAACAAAGATACATAAAATATTGCCAGCACACATATACAAAAACTCTGAGAACAAATGATCATGAGAAATAATAGCTCATCGAAACCATAAAATGCCTGGGATTAGACAGATAAAGTGTACTGTATATGCAATTTAAAATACTTTTTAAATTACAGGGGTCTGCTACTGTCATGTGTTGTTTGGACCTAGCTGGGTGGGTTGGGCTGGGTGGGTAGGTGTGGGTGTGGGTGTGAGATGAATCTTCTCTCATCTCTCCCATTTTCTTCTGCCACCTCTTCCCCATCACCCCTCTCTCCGCCAAGTTCACCTCTGATACTGGGCCTGACTTGAAGAAAAGCACCTGAAGCAGGTAAAAGCAAGAGGCATCTCTAGCCCATTCAGCAACTCCAGCCCATTCACCCCTTTGAACTTTTCAATTGCATGCACACACACACCCTCTTTACACATGAACAGGCAGGCTCACACTCAAAGGAGTTGGTTTACCTCTGGCTCATGTAGTCAGGGAATTAGTCAGAATACAAACTGAGTGATCAAATCAACAAAAGGAGAACCTGAGCTGAGCACCCCAAATTAAAGCAAATAAGGCCATCTGTTATCCTTTCAAAACAAGGTAGTCATAGCAAATGCTTACTGCAACTCCATTACCCACAGCATCCATTATCTTCATCAAACTAAGGGTCACGCTGACACTACATTGCAGAACCATGGAAATGGGCTAGAACAGCTTGTTGTTGTTGTTGTTTAAACAACTGCCTCAAGTCGATTTATGCATAGGATAATTAAAAACAGTAAAGCCCGCAAAAAAGCAAATACATTTAAAACAAGACTAAAAGCCTAACAAAGTACTCATGGTAAAAGCTCATTTATCCAGAAGGGAAACCCTGTCAGAACAAAACAACAAAAAGTCTTCAATTGTTTCCAGAAAGTCCAGATAGTGGACACCTGTCATATCTTGACAGGAATGAAATTCCACAGAACAGGGGCAGCCACACTAAAAACCCTGCTCCAAGTTATTGTAGAGTGGGCTTCTGAGATCACCAACTGGGTGACGAATACAGCCCCACCCAAGAAGCACATTGCTAAATTATTTTTAATGTGTGGATGGAAATTCTATTATTATTTTCTTTTTACACACTCCTATCTTTTTACAGAGCTGAAATTACCTAGCTTGTGATCCGGAACATTCTTAGTTCAAATCTCACCTCAGCCATGAAGCACTAGGTGGTAAATGGCAAGCTATAATTGCTTCAGCCTCAGACCCCCACTACTGAGTTTTCATACAGGCTTGTAGGATTACTGAGAAAATGCGTATGAAGCTCTCTGAACACCTGTAACATGGATACTGAGTACTATACAAGGCTGGCTCCAGGTTTGAGGGGGCCCCTCAAAAAGTATACTCAGCAGGTCTAGTTGGCAGCTCAGCAAATTGGCAGCAGTGGGAGGCAGGGGTATTGCTGCCATTTTATTAACCCACAATGAGAGTCTGAGCCGCCATTTAAATACACCACAATGTCCCAGAGAACTTCTGCTGGCTATAGCCTCTCTCTGTAAAGTTTGAAATAAAAAAGGACGGTAAGAAACTTTTCCTTGCCTTTATACTTTCCTGGGCACCCAGCCATGAGCCGCTGACAGCACCCTGACACTGGAAACCCCCTGTGTTGCAAAAACAGACTCACTATAAACAATCACAGGCAACACACAGCTAATAATGTTTTAACCAAATAATTGTAACATGTATTATTTCACAATTCTTAAACAGAAAATATATAATGGAGTCACAGAGGCAAACAAGCTTTTCAACAGTCATAATCCTGTAACCGTGCAATAATGGAAACTCCAAGCGTAGCAATTCTTAAACAGAAAGTATGTAATAGAATCACAAATAATGAAAGTCTATCACTCTTGCATGCCCAACATAAGGCAATATAGTCCATAAGTGTCAAAGAGGCAAACAAGCCTTTCAACAGTCACAATTTGTGATCGTGCGACAACAGATGCTCCAAAACATAAAGAACAGAACAGTTCTTCCGGATGACGAACTGTTTTGACAGTAACTATTTATCAGCAGTTAAATGGTCCTAACAGGTATACCAAGTAGCATAGGATCAGCACTCACTAAGAAGTGAGAATATGGCTGCAGGGGTTTGCTTCACCACTGTGTTCCCCACAGGTAATGCACTAGCAAAGCAAACCGCAGTGGGGTTGATCTCTCCACTCATCAGGTAGCGAGTAGAAAATGCAATCCTGAAAGCTGCAGGGATGTGCTTCACTAGGGAAGCAGTACCTAGCAAGATTGAACCCCACCTATCAGCTGATGTCACCCAGTGAGAGCTGGGCATGGTTTGGGGGAAATGGCCTTGTGGTCCAGCAGTGACAGGGAGTGGCGAAAGTAAAAATGTATACGTATAAGCTGAGTTGGAAAACAAGGTAGCCTACTGGAAAAGCAAAAAAGCTTGAAAGGTTTGAGGTCAGAAGCCTGAAAAGAAGAACAGCTACAAGAGTGAAAGGGGACTGGAACACTTTAAGGGAGCTGGAGTGTGTCAGAGAGCATGGATGCATAGGAAGCTAAGAGACAGACCAAAAAGGAACCATAAGCTGAACTGGGGGATGCAGATTGGCAAGAATTGATTTAGATAATGAAACAGTTTAGAATAGGTAAAGCTAGTTGCATTTATCTCTGCTTATTTTTAATATGCTCTTATGGATAACTGCTCAAAATGTAAAATTACCTTTTTCTAAAATCATTTTCTCAAAAACCTGTTTAAATTGTTACTTACTAAAACCTTTAGATTAAAGCATAGTTTGTTTTGGGAGGGGTATGGTTTGAGGTCTTCTGAGTAGGCTTAACCACTTAAAAGTCCAGAGTTTAGTGGAGGCAGCCAGAAAAAAATAGAGATATCCACTTGGTGGCAGCAGTAAAGTTAAAAAGGAGGAACTGATTTGCTTGCCTTCCTTCCCTTTCACAATGGGCTACACCCTATCACACTCCTCTTCAGACCTATAATATCACCAGTCTTCATATATTTACTTTAATCTGTAACCCATCCCAACCCCAAGGTCAAGGCATGGTATTGCAACTGGAAACAAGTGTATAATATGTCAATTAAAAGCAGCTTAAAATACTAAAGTGTCCCCACCTCCTGCCAACTTATTGCTAGCTGTCAGAAGCCTGTCTAAACAGAAATAATTAAGAACATTTCCATGAGATGCGCAGCAATTAAGAGCATTACTTGTGAACTCTGGAAAGAAGTAAACAGGCAAAGTCAGTGGTGCTTTTCCCTGAGCAATTAACAGCAAAACATCATCTCTGCAAAGAAGTATCACTAAAAGAGAGGGTATATATATATTTATATCTACAATAATTACTATATGCCTTTCCAACTCAGTACTGAGCACCCAAGGAGACATCTAATCAAAGTCTTTAAACCATCAAGTTGAAAACAGAACTAAAAACTAATTTCAGCTGTGACATAAAAAAACATAGAATGGCTGCATTTCAACAAACCCCACCAGGGCCTTCCAAAAATGAAGCATTAAGATGATAGCAAAATCTATGTAGCAGGGATGCCCAGCAGCTGTCTTCCTTGAAGCAAGGGAGTTCCACAAAAGAGACCATAATGTGGGGGGGGGGGGGACCTTCTTTGCACCCAGTTTGGGCCAAACTAGACTTGTGTGTTTAGCTTATGAAACACAGGCTTGCTGGGGAGGGGCTACTTTTTATATCAAAATGAGCACAAGGAGAAGAGAGTGTAATCCAGCCCCTCTTCCTCCACCTTACCTTGCTGTGCTCAGCTGCTTTCCTCTCTTAAAGTGCCTCCACCCCTAGCATGGTGAACAGCATGGAGGTGGGGAGGAGAAGTCAACAACAACTCCAGCTGTATGAAATGACATAGAACTTATGCCATACCCAATGCATTTTTTTGGGGGGGGGAATATTTCCTGGGGGCAGGTCCATGCAGAGGGAGGGGCAGCCAGATGCACCTGCCCCAGGCCTTGGAGGGTTAAGGTGGGTGGGGGCCCTGCCAGGGACTGGCTGTTTTTTGTTTGAGTTTATAACCTTCTTCTAACAAGACTCCCACCTTGGGCCTCAGACAAACTCTGCACGGATCTGCCTGGGGATGGGTAGGTAGGTAGGTAGGTAGGTAGGTAGGTAGGTAGGTAGGTAGGTAGATTTAGCAGCAACACATTTTTATACTGTTCCACTCATTTGCTGTGAACTTCTGCTAAAAAACTTGCACCTAAGTGTGTTAGTCCTAGAATAAGCATCATTTCAAGTACCTCAAGTTTCCCTTCTCTTTCCACTCCCCCCCCCCCGCCCACCACTCCTTTAATTTTTCTTGATTTGAACCTGGAAGCAAAATTGAAATCTAGTGAAATTGCTGCAGGACAAGGAGAATATGACACCTAACCACATGCATAAAAGCTAGTCACATGCTCTCCAGCATCTGCATATAAGAAGCCCAATCCTATATGTTGCCATCACTTTTGTGACACAAGCAGAGAGGCCTGGCTGTGTAAAATCAGATGAAACCTAGTCAAGCAAGTGGAGTGGCTGGAAACATGGACGAAGGAAACAAATTCATATCTCAAGGATACCAAGCTACAGGCAGATTTAAATAGGAATAGGCAATCATTGTAAATACACGACCTCAGGGCTCTGTCACATGATTCCGAAAATCCTACAATGGCTTTAGTTCATTGAATAAAAAATTTACTTTTTTAAAGACATGTTTCCCCGCTCTCTTTTACCAAATCATAACCTCTGCAGCTATAAAAAGATCCCGTCCATGAGTCTGGCTGTTTTTACAATTTGCTTCCATGTTTATGACGGTCACTCATTGAACTGATAGGAAACGTTACCAAGGAGATCATTTTGCATCCCACATGGTGTTGCTAAAGCAACATGACTAAATTAGGCACCAAGTCTCCATGTACTGTATTTGCACTGATAAGAAAATTAAACTGTCACAGCATTAAACTCTACTGGATGTGTCTATTTGCCAAATGCTCAAAGATTGCTGAATAGAAATGGGCCTAGTTTTTTTCTCCATGTGAATTTCATTATCTCTGATTGGAACATAAACAGAGACATCCCAATTCATAAACCAGGTTCAAGCTTACTTCTTCAGATACACATCCCTTGAGCATCTCGCTAGATTTTGCTTCTCTTGGCTTCATTCATAATTCACAGTTTTTAAACTATTACACGGGTCATCAACTTTTGGGGGCGTGTAAGTACATTTGGATGTCATGGGTGCCCCCCGAGCTAATTCCAGCAAAATTAATTTGAGCCTTGAAAAGCACATAGAGTTGACACTCAGAGGTAGTGGGAAATACACTCTTCCAAATTTCTCCTTCAGGTCTTTGTACTTTTCAAGAGAGAAAAAAGGTTCCAAGAATCATAGAATAGAGAGGGGGCTCAGAGGCTTCCTGGGCACCAGGGGAAGACCACAGGGAAATTATTCCAGCCACGGACACTACAATGGTGACCCCTGAACTTTGTTGCAATCTCATTCTTTGATTTTGGCATTTAAGTTATTGCCTGCTGCAATCTGTTGGGCAGTGCATGGTGCAATTTTTGACCACTACCAAGCTGTAGCCAAGAGGAGAAAGGTTCCATACACTCGCTGACCACCACCAACATTGAGCAGTGAGTGATGAGTGGAAGATGACTTGGTTCACACCATGCAAGTGATGCCATCCTGTTTCTATGCAGAGTCCTTCAGCAACCTGCTCTAGCAAAAAGTCAGTATTTTGTCAGCTTGCAGTGTGTCTGGATTTCATCTACAGTTCCAGCTGCCACAGCTGAGTGCCAGACTAGGATTGAGGAGACCCGGGTTTAAAAAACCCTCTCAGCCATGAAGTTTGCTGGGTGACTTTGGACCCATCACTATTCCTCAGACTAATCCACCTCACAAGACTGTTGTGAATATAATGTGTGTGAGTGGGAGAACCACATGCACTACTTTGAGCAGCGTAAAGGTAAAGGTAAAGGTAAAGGGATCCCTGACCATTAGGTCCAGTCGTGACCGACTCTGGGGTTGCGCGCTCATCTCGCTCTATAGGCCGAGGGAGCTGGCATTTGTCCGCAGACAGCTTCCAGGTCATGTAGCCAGCATGACTAAGCTGCTTCTGGTGAACCAGAGCAGCACACGGAAACACCATTTACCTTCCCGACGGAGTGGTACCTATTTATCTACTTGCAGTTTGATGTGCTTTCGAACTGCTAGGTTGGCAGGAGCAGGGACCTGTCACGGGGATTCAAACCGCCGACCTTCTGATCGGCAAGTCCTAGGCTCTGTGGTTTAACCCACAGCGCCACCCACGTCCCTTGAGCAGCTTAGTGGAATATAAATTAAATAAACAAACAAACTAGGCCTCTTAAGCAAATATTAGGCACAAAATGGATCAAGTCTCCTAAACACTAGTATTTCTATTTAGCAAAACAGGAAAGAACCATGCCTTTAAAAGCCTCAAGCTATTCTGTCCATTAAATAATTTGCTATGGTAGAGTTTGCCCATCTGATGCATAGGATCCCAGGTCACCCCATCCAGGTCACTTTTAGCAACACAGATCGCTGGAAAACTAGTCCTACTATGTCACAAGACACACACACACCCCACATTGATTTGATTTTTGAGTTATTTTGCCTTATACTTATCCCAAGACAGCTCAAGCTTAACACAATTTAATTATATTAGGTCAACTCATACAAGGACAGTTAATCTTTGGCACCCACTAGTAAAACTACCCAGCCATCAGAAGTGCATACAAAGGCCTCTTCAGAACAGTGTCAACAGCCTATAATATGCTTTCTGTTCATCAGCTTTGTTTTGCTTAACGTTAATTAATACTTCGGATCCTTGATATTGGAAAATGCATAAATACCATATAAAGCCTGTAAGTAGGTGCGGTCTCTTGTAAACTCAATATATATATGTAGCACCTCTAGGGGCAACTAACAGTGCCAAGAGGCATTTTAGCAGGAAAATGACAAAGGAAGAAATTGAGGGTTCTTGCAGGTTTTTTAAGTTCTGTGGATTCCCACAGCTGATTTTGTAAAAAACAAAAAAACATGAATAGTTGTAAGCACATGCTTAACATGTAGTCTGTCCCTTTGGTACATCAGAAGACTCAGGTCTAAAACCAAGTTACTACAGATTGCTCTGCTGCAGATAGGAATGGATTTACCAGTAGTCACTGCAAAACACATGGAGAACAGGAATGTCCCGTTTCTCTGCCACAGCTTCTGTGCCTTCATCAGCTACATGACAAGCAGAAAATCTGCATGTGAAACTTCTCTTGGTTTGGAGATGCAGGAGAAGGGGGAGAATGCTTTTAAAGAATTTTGGCAAAGGAAGTTCTCATGTGCAGATTCCATTGGTATGGAAAATATTTTGTGCATATCAGATTCATTTCAATAGTAGTATAAAAGTTGCCAATAGATTGTGCTTCTTTCATCTTCCTGCAAATAATGAGTAGGAAAGGATGTCCCCCCCCTTTAATCTCTAGTCTTCAGCCACCCCCTTTAGCTTCCCAAGGGAAACAAGATCAAAGGTGACTATCATCTCAGAAATGTTGATGATGTCACCCAACTCCTGGAAAACATCTTAAGAAAGCTCATTAGTTCCATTCCATTTAATATTCACTTTGCTTAGATCCTCTTTACTGTATTCTTCATCTATAGCAGGAGATTTTTATTAGCCTGAACTATATAAGAAGCTGCAGACATTACGCAACGATACCTATTATAGCATTTTATCGTCCAGGTGATGCTTTCTATCAACATCACCTAAAGATCTTGTGAGGCCTCTGGAACAGTGAAAAAATGAGTACCTCCCAAGGCCTCTGACACTCCTCTTGCATTTTGGAATGTCTCAACAACACAATTGTTCATTTCATTTTGTATAAAAATACATCAGAATAATGCATCAGATGGGATTCATCATCAGAATAGATTTCTAACTCTTTCAGAATCCCCACAAGGCAGTTTACAGGGAGGAAATAAAAATACACGGAAACTTCATAAAAATACTAATTACAATTTCAAAAAAGCCCCACCAACTTCAAAGCCAGCAGAAACTAACATTTTTTTCCAAGCATAACCCATTAACCAAATGCAGGCAGAAATTAAAAGATCTTAAAAGCTCTCTCAAAACCAAGAGTGATTTTCATGGTGGGAGGGGAGGACCTCCAAATAAAAGGAAGCTAAAAACAAACTCTGCTTAGTTAAACAAGGCAGCATCATAATGCAAGGTTTAAAACTGTCTTGTTTAGAAATGGGTCAGAGTTTTTCCTTATACATAATTATATCTGGTTTATACATAACAAGTCAGGATCTACTGAAAGTAAAATTAAACTCTATCAAAGCCCCCTTCCTAGCTAAAAGAGGAGGGTGTAAGGGGAAGCTCATAGCAGCCCCTTCCTACCTGTGGCTGTAATGCTAAACCATGGTTCAGCATTATGTGTGAACCAGACCATGGTTTGCTATTTTGTTAACAAGCTATGGTTTGAACAAACTATCCTGTATTTGGACAATGTAGAAAGAGAAGTTTGTTCCAAATCTCAAAAAGGAAATGTTAAACTTCCTTGCCCGGTGTGGGAAAGGGAGTGTGAACATAAGCCCAAGGCTCATGACGTTCTTGTACCAAAAAAAGTTTTTAACTATTTAGGTCATATAGGTGTATATTTTCATATAGATGCATGTGCTAGGTTTAGACAGGACTTCCTACTATGTGTACACATTGTGGCAAACATTATTCTTGCCCTGAAAATACATGTTGCCTGGTGGCAACCATTTTAAATCCAGGGTTTGTTTAGGAAGCCACAGCCACACAGCTCCAAATTGACCTTGTTTAGACATAATGGCAAACTATGTCAAATTTGTCTGCATATACAGTGATGTTGGTACCCTGTGAAGTGGCCTTAGCTCAGTTCAGATTCAGTTGATGGTGACTAACAGGTCTCAGATATCTTCGCAGAAAGGAAATTACTTCTGCTTGTATCTGGATATTAAAAATATCTCATTACATGACTCCACTCTGTGCCTCTGGCATCATTAAATGCTCACTATGCTGTGAGAAAATGTTGCTGTTGCTAGACTGTAAATTAGCACCAAATTTTTCTCTCTACTGCCACAGGGCCTTATCTCAAATGTGTCATAAATCTCATCTCATGTTTAGCATGTATCTCTACTCTTTTCCTCCCAATGATGTTTTACACACTTGAATGCTGCCTTCTTATGAATTACAAGGCGACCAAATAGTGACACACTAGAAGAGGCAAGTTAAGGAAAGCAAGCATTATAAATATAGCTGAAAGCTATACTGAACTGTTTTTTCCTCATAACCCTCTTGTAATATTCCAGGTTGGGAGCTTAGATAACAAGGCTATTTTTAGCCCTCTAGGCTGACTGCCTATGTAGCATAAAAGCAAAAATACATACAAAAAATTCCTTCTGTATCACAAAACCCTTTTGTTTCCAGACATTTTCCCCTTGGGAACACTCTATCAATAATGTATACATTATTAATATTTCTACACTAGAGTTTTCTTTAAAGTGCTCCTCATGGCTACATTTCAATACCTCTATATGTGCAACATTCTAACCTTTTAAAGCAGGGAAGGTGAACCACCAGCTTGCAGGCCAGATCCTGCCCCACCAAGCACTGCCTAATTTTGTCAGAAGTTATATGAAAGAAGCAAGTGTATGCTACACAAGTGGGTATCTATTTGATTATATCTGAAAGATCTATAGTACAATCTGTTTGCCATATGTACATGCAATGCTTTTTTCTGAGGCGACACAGGGGTACACATACCACTAAACATTTTGTGAATCGAAGTTTGGCTTCAATGGGGGGGCAGTATTTCAATATGAGTAGGAAAATGAGAGTACCCCTAAACATTTTTTAAAGGAAAAAAAGCACTGTGTACATGTATCATATACACACTGAGAAGTTATGGCCAATCATAGCTTCTTCCCTGGTGACAACAAAGCGAAGTGCACCTGTGGTATCCACTTATTCTGTAACATGTAAAGAACAGAACCTTAGAACCAGGGGTTGGCAAGACTGTCCTACCCTGAAGGAGGAGATAACATGGGAGGGATTTATAATCTTAGGAATATGCCGAAGGAGGTGAAGAAACTGAGATATACCCACCAGTTGTTTCCTATGGTTGTATTTCAAGTTCAATATGCAGGAATGCATTTAAAAGAATGAACAGTGACAGCAGAATAACCGGGAGAGGTGACCATTTGGAGACATTTTCTTATTTAAAACTGCTTGCATTTCATATTGTAAATCTGCTTTGAGGGTTTCCCCCCACCCCCCACAATCAAGCGGTATATAAATTTTATAACATAAACAAATAAATAAATGCAGCCTTGCTTTCTCTCACATTATCTACCACTTAAGTAAATTTACATGTGGTTCACACTATGAACCTGGGAGAAAATGGCATGCAGTGCTCGCTCTAAAAGTCCTTGCTTTTCTTCAAATGCTTTACATGGAAAGAAAAGGCAACTTTGTAGAATATATTTAAAAAATAGAATGGCAACAGACAGTTAAATGCAAGCAAACAGCTTAAAACATAAGATCATTTAGAGCACATGGGAAACTTTTACTTGTGGCATCATATCCTACAGCAGGCATAGGCAAACTCGGCCCTCCAGATGTTTTGGGACTACAACTCCCATCATCCCTGACCACTGGTCCTGTTAGCTAGGGATCATGGGAGTTGTAGTACCAAAACATCTGGAGGGTCGAGTTTGCCTATGCCTGTCCTGCAAAATATCACAGGGCAGTCATCCCAAAAGAGTCATTTTCTGCCATCGCCCCTGCAGTGTTGAATGCTCTTCCCTCTGCCATGTGTGAAACATCATCTATTACTTGCTTCAAAAGTGCCTTCTGAAGACACAACCTTTTTGCCCAGGCTTTTTCCAATATTGGAGCCTGTTATATCTGAATTTCTGTTTCTACCTGTCGGTTTTTATCTGTTTTTATAATGCTGCTTTTATTATATACAGTTTATTGTTAGTTTATACCACTTAAGAGATTTTAAAATATCAAGTGGTTTAGAAATGCTTTTAAATAAAGAAATCAAATAAATCAAAATAATAGAAATACAGTTAAATGTGACACTGAACAGCTACTGTTTAAGAAGGAGGTTGGAATTTATCTTCAGATGATGAAGGCTGATGAACAAATCACATAAGCTCTGCTTCATTGGGGCTCAATTCTGCTCTCAGAATCCTATCTCCTAGCTTGTTAAGACACTAATACTAATATCTGTGTCAGGAGAAGGGTGTTGATGATAAGTGACCAAGCATAAAGCACAAGGTATGTTTGCAGTTCAAGGGAAATCAAGCAGAGCTTACACCCATCAAGGGATAAAAGCTGATCAGGAAGGTTTTGAAATCATGTGTTGACATATGAAAAGTCAATGTAAATTAAAAAAGGACTGAGCATAATCTGATTAGACTTCTTTCATCTGGGCTGGAGGGTGAGAGCTACGGTGTTTAAAGGGGCAAAACGCAGAAAGGAATCCAGGAAAAAACACACGTCATTTTCACATTGTGTGCCTAGTTCTCAACACCTGTATTTTAAAGTGAGAGACAGGATCCCCCTTCCAATTCTGCACATACGCTACTTTCCTTTTCGAAAGAGTTCCAAAGTAATCCTAAGCTGCTCTTTGGAGTACTGTGCATAATGCAAATAATTACATGAGTAGGAGGGTAGTCCTGAGACTTCAAACAAAGGCCTTCACATATGTGAATCAATCCTTGGCACCTGGCATGAAAAGAAAAATAATAACCTTCCCCTTAGCTTTCCAAAGAGCTGGTATTGTCTACCCCAAAAACAGTTCATTAGCTCTCAGGCTTGAAGACACTTGACTTAAAAGTGCAGAATATATAGATGTCTCTTATTCAGGAAAATAGGTATTAGCAAGAAGGGTTTCTGTTATGTTAGGCTGCAATTCCTCCATCCTCACTAGCCTTCATGACTACAAAACTGAAGGAGTACCTGCTGAAGCCCATCAAGATGTGGCTGGACTATAACTCTCATCATCCCCTGACAACTGGTAATGCTGGCTAGGGGTAAAGGCAGTTGGAAATCCAACATCTGGAGAGCAACAGGTTTCTCACCCTGTACTAAAGGGCTTCCAACACCAGGGAGCTTATCTTCTATATTCAGGTCTCCCTAGACTGTGCATGGCTGAAACACATTATAAACCTGGCTAAGATTCTTATCCCAGTTTCTGGGAGAATGAATTATCCAGCCTTTTGCTTTCACCACTCAAATATTGACTTACAAATATAGCCTTTCCTGTGTTGGGTTGGTTTAATAACAGAATCAATCTCTTTCTGAATAACCTTTTGCCCGGCTCAATCACTACCTACTACCAGGGCTTTTAGGGAAGCAGAAGAAAGGGAACAAGAAAGTAGAGTAAATAAAAGCAGTGTAATTAGGAGAGCTGAGAAACAGAGGCAGTTTTAGGGAGAGCCCTTAAAAGATAAAGAGCAGAGCATGGTAGTGCAAGAGCAAAAAAAAAGGTGGGGAGAAAGAAAATGTGGGAAAGTAATAACAACTTAAAGGGGGCTTTTCTGTGGAAAGAGCTGGTGGTGGTAACAAGTAAGATGCCTGAATAGAAAACAAAGCTACAGATTGAGGGTGGAAATAAATTACTGGGAGGTGGAAACAAGCAATACTGCAGATCACTGAAAGCAGGTGTAAAAAGAAAAGTAAATTACATGTTGCACATTCCCAGTCCTTTGTTTGGGGTTAGCTGTTTACTAACCATGGAAACTGCCATAATGGAAAATGAGGGAACTCAAGCAGAATCCTGAATCCACCAGAGGCAGCCTTGGGATCTACAGTATAGCGCCTGGTACCTGCTACCTGTTAACGAAGAGGGAGGATGTATAGAAGGAAAATATATTCGCCATGTCATCATCAGGAACCAGAAATCTCTTCCTGGTACCTACGTTTGTGAGCCTGCATGAAGAAGAAACTCTGTCTCTTCTTTGAGTTCTCTACACCTCACAGAGAACTCAGTAGGGTTTATTGCTTTGTGTGGGGTGGCAAAGAAAGATGCTGCCCAAGCCCCCAAAGTCCTCTGTTGAGTACAGGAGCACTAAGAAGCTGCCAGAATCTATTTTGCCACTTCCAAGTTAATCCAAAACACAGTATGAGGTCAATGAATTTATTTCCTAGGTGAGAGTGCTGTACTTGGACCTTGAGTGCTAGGGATCTAACCTGTACTCAGTCACAGTAGGAGACCCCAAGCAAGTCCCCTTCTGGGAACTTGCTGATAATAGTAAAGACAATCAAGTTAAAGGCTACATCTTTAGGTGTCATTTCTGCGAAGCTGGCTGGGATCTAGGTTGCATACACAGCATACATTTAAAGCACATCACCACCAACCCCAGCCAAAGAATCCTGGAAACTAATTTGTTAAGTGTGTTGGGATTGTAACTGTGAATTTTTTTGGAGCAGGGAAGAGGATGTGCTTAAATGAATGGTGGGTATACAGTCTAAGTCTCAGTAGACTTGGTGAGATTTACAAATGCACACAGCATTGGGCTGGCAGAGGGGAGTGTTATTTAAGTAGCTACATCTAATTGTAATTATTCTTGATTCAGTATTCCTCCTACATTTTAATTCGTGTCACCAGCCTTTCTGCTCTCCCTTTTTTTCATTTAGTCTTATCAAGTCACAGGAAAATAGCCAAGACCAGGATATTAGTTTCAGTCAACAGTTTCCAATCTATCACAAGACTTACTTCAGAGTTATTCTGATTATTATCTCCAATGTCGGAGACTCCGATTAAACATATAATCAGAATTTCAGGCTTTGTTATGGAGCATGGGGCTATCCCACAGCACAGTATTGTGAAGGCCTGAAAAAGTGGCAGTGTTCAATAATTAAAGGAAATAATTAAGAGTTCAGAGATGCATCATTTGGTTGCCTACATCCTAACTAAATTTCAAATGAAGAAGTGTATTTAAAAGCATTTGTGGAGTCTGTTGTTTATACATACATAACTCCCTAATAGCCAGATACATAGGCACTCCCGGAAAATGAGCAAATGTGGTCCCAAAAGCCTCCCTTCAACACAAAGCATGAGCTAGGCAGTCTGATTTGTCATTCAGAGCAGAGGCCTTATACTACTTCCAGCCCTCCTGGATCATATAAGTGTTCAGTGTAGAATCACACTGTATTAAGAGATCCACAGTGAGTGTCTTATTAGAAAAAAACAGTGTGATGCCCACTAGCATTGGACGCAATTGGTGATTTAGTGTTCAAGGTCAACTGAGTCTTTAGATTAGAAGCTACAGGATGGGGAAAATCCCTAAACTTCCCAAGAGATGCTTCTGAAGTCCACTTTGCTTGGCCTGTGTTGTGCTACTCCTAAACTGTTAAAACAATATCTGGGGATATCTTGCTCAGATAGAGAAGCCCTTTCTTCCAGATTCTCAGAGATCAGAAATGTTTGGAGTTTTTCCACTCTAAATACACTTTGTTTGGTAATTAACACAAATAATACAAGAGGTTGGCAGAGATATGCTTGTTCTCTATGGTTCTGTTGGCAGTGTTTCCATCCATCTCACAAAAATACATCACCCAATGAACATAACCTCTGCCACAGTATTAAGAGAAACACTGTAGTTACATAATTTTGGTTATTCAAACTTTCAGAGCAAGTCGTTCAGAAGAAGCTTAGCTGGCAAATTGGGAACAGATTGAAAAGAGAGACCATATGTTTTTTACACCATCCCATGTGCCCAAGGGACAGTGAGCCACTCAGTATTGCTCTATTTAAAAACACTGAGATAAGAAAATTGTACATGCATACATACATAAATACCGTATTTTTCGCCCTATAGGACACACTTTTTCCCCTCCAAAAATGAAGGGGAAATCTGGGTGCGTCCTATGGGGCGAATGCAGGCTTTCGCTGAAGCTTGGAGAGCGAGAGGGGTCGGTGCGCACCGACCCCTCTCACTCTCCAGGCTTCAGGAACACATCCACAGCCTAGGCAGCCCTGCGGGAGTTCCCGCAAGGCTGTCTAGGCTGCGGATAGCAGCTTGCTTCCTGGAGCGCCGGGCGCACTGAAAGCAGAGCGCCCAGCACTTCGGGAACACATCCGCAGCTTCAGGAACACATCCCCGCAGGGCTCCCCACGCTGCGGATAGCAGCCTGCCGCCCGGCGCAAAGGGCGCCCTGAAGCAGAGCGCCCCTCACACCGGGCAGACATCCGCAGCGTGTTGGAGCCCTGCGGGATTCCCCGCAGGGCTCCCCACGCTGCGGATAGCAGCCTGCCGCCTGGCGCGAGGGGTGCCCTGAAGCAGAGCACCCCGCCCACCGGACAGACATTGGCCAGCCCCACAAGCTCGGGGGACAGCAAGGAGGCACAGCGCCACCATCCCGCTGTTCCTCGACCTGGTTCGGTTTCCCCGACCTGGTTTTGGGGGGGAAATAAAGGGAAAAATTTTTTCCTTTATTTCCCCCCAAAAAAACTAGGTGCGTCCTATGGGACGGAGCGTCCTATGGGACGCAAAATACGGTACATAGAAAGAGCTTTAGCCTATTATTTAATAAATTTTTAGCATTTCCAGCTTCTCCTGATTTAATTGGTCTCCCCCTGAAAAAAAGGAGGAGAACAAGCACGTTTATGAAACCAAGGTTCCGGAGAGAATCCTAGCATCCAAAAACCTTTGATTTTAAAAACAACTAAAGCTGTTACCAATTCACTCATGCACCTAAAAGCAGGAAAATAGTAAGTTAAGGCTCCCACCTTAACTTCTGCATCATTTAAGCAGTAAATATATTGGAACAGGCTCCCATATTGTGTTTGCTTGCAAGTGAAACAATGAAACTGCTAGCACATTTGCAAAGCTAAGCAGCATCCAGTGTGGTTTCAAATTTAATGGGTACCTGCATGTTGAGATTCTTGCATTGCATAGGGTGGGTTTAGATGACCCTCAAGATCCTTTCCAACTCTGCAATTCTATGATTCTATGAAGATACATCTACACTTTACCTTGATCATTTAGCCCCAATGTTCTCCTTTTGCAACTAGAGGAGAACACTAGTGCTCAGTGCTAAATGGGTTTATTTGTTCTATAAAAACTAGTTTATAAATTAAAAACTTTTAATTTTGACAACTTACTCCCTGCAAGCCTTATCTTAATAAGCTGTTGATCCGAATCCTGAACATGTTTAAACAGAAGGAAAGCAAGCAAAGCAAAGTTGTTAATTGGGTATTATAAGGATCTGAGATTTGTACATTTACTCTGGTCTGTTTATAAAGGCTAAAAACTTTTAATTCCGATAACCAGCCAGTTGTATAGCTTATCTCAAGCTGCAGAGTCCAACACTGTAGTATGTTTGAACAAAAGTAAAACAAAAAAGTTAATGTTCGAGTAGTTCAGACAGCAAATATGAAAAGCTGTTCTACTTGTAAAATCCAAATATGTAATACATTCATTTTGAACAAAGACAACCTCTATCAAAGGCAAATCTTATGCATGTTTACTCATATATTTGGGACTTCCCCCCCTTTCTGTTGATGACTTATGTATCACCTCCTGATGTAGAAACAGTTGTCTAATTGCCTGCTGATCCCTGCTTTCTCTTATCCCCATCCCGTATTTTTTCCCTTCTTCCTCACATTTTTACAGAATGAATGATAGTGTCGCTCTTCCAAAGGTCTCTGAGTGACTTTCATTTAAAAACATAAACACAGATACATTGTACCATTAAAAGAGTCCCTGCCATTCATTAATATATCTGTATGGAAGTGAGAGCTGGACCATAAAGAAGGCTGATCGCCAAAGAATTGATGCTTTTGAATTATGGTGCTGGAGGAGACTCTTGAGAGTCCCATGGACTACAAGAAGATCAAACCTCTCCATTCTTAAGGAAATCAGCCCTGAGTGCTCACTGGAAGGACAGATCGTGAAGCTAAGGCTCCAATACTTTGGCCACCTCACGAGAAGAGAAGACTCCCTGGAAAAGACCCTGATGTTGGGAAAGATGGAGGGCACAAGGAGAAGGGGACAGAGGACGAGATGGTTGGATAGTGTTCGCAAAGCTACCATGAGTTTGACCAAACTGCGGGAGGCAGTGGAAGACAGGAGTGCCTGGCGTGCTCTGGTCCATGGGGTCACAAAGAGTCGGACACAACTAAATGACTAAACAACAACAACAACATCTAGCTTTCTATATGGGAGAATAGCACACACTCCCAGTCTTAGAAACTCAGATATATAAGCTACTTGCCAAATGGCACCTTAAACATAGGCTATGGTCACCACAACAGAATGTCTAGGCACCATTTTTTATATACACTACTTTTAACAGAGTGGAATTGCAGGCAAAGAGAGGGGGAACCAAAACAAAACAAAAACAAAAAAAACCCCACCCCTAAATAGATTAATATATGTATCACTCTAGCATTTCTTCTTATCTTTGGAATTTGATGGCTCAGACATCACTGCACATTTGAGCCAAAAGTGGTTTCCATAACTCAGCCTGCCTCATAGTCAGGCCTGGAGTGATTCAGGTTTTGGTAGATATAGTCAGCCTTCTCCCTCAGGATACTCAATTACTGGTTTATCTAGCATAAACTGATTCTGTTATTCTGTACCAGAGCTTGCAGGTGCTAGAGAAAGAATTTTTAAAAGGGAAATAAGAGGTCTTGCTCCAGGTTTAAGAGGGTCCTCAGCAGTGCCTTCCAACAGCTCCCCTCCTACTTTTGTGGGTCTCACGTGCTTATCTGGTACGGGTAGCGACAGACAGGTGTAGCAGCAGCCAAAGTGCTTTGATCACCACCGGCTGGGAGTCACTATTTTATTTTCCTATAATGCCACAGGTGGAATATCACTGTGGAGCATTGTGGGAAATTTAAGTTTTTGCCTTCATACTAAGCTGTTAAGTGCAGAGAGCCTGGAAAGGGGATCAGCACAAGTGGGCCCAGCTGACTAGTGGTATTGATACAAGACCTTTATTAATCACGAGACTGCAAAGCTTTTTATTTTTATCTGCACAATAATCTCTCAGTAACATCCTCCTAATAAAATAAAATCTTAACCTCTTGTTCATGAATGACAGATCTGGTGGCATAATAATAATAATAATAATAATAATAATAATAATTTATTATTTATACCCCGCCCATCTGGCTGGGCCTCCCCAGCCACTCTGGGCGGCTTCCATAGAAAGCAAAAATACAATAAAATATCACACGTTAAAAACTTCCCTGAACAGGGCTGCCTTAAGATGTCTTCTGAATGTCAGGTAGTTACTCCCTCAGCCAAGACTCCCTCAGCCAAGACTCAAGAATGCATTGCATTCTCTCTTTATCCATGTTCAAAGTGACAACAAGAGCCAGAAAATGTTTACTCGCATCTGGACATTCAGCAGGAGGAGTAAGAGAACCCTTACACATAGGTTCACCCAAAATTTGTACTCCCCATCATCCTTACCCTACTTAGAGGAGAGGGAAATAAAGCACTGAGTTGGAGGTGTTCTGAGGATCCTCAAGACCCAACGTGTCTGCAGAGACAAGCCCCATCCTCCTTCCCAGATCTGAGCTGGAGCAACGATTGTTGTCCCTATTTTCCCTGAGTTACAGAGAGACTCTGACTGAGTTGATGACATTCCTTGCCCTTCTCCCAAGCCTGGAGAAAAGCCAGGACTCTCACTCTCAGGATGAGTACAAGGGTCTGGAAGATTCCTCCTCTCTCTTAGTGACTTGAAAGAAGATGGACAGAATCTCACCAGAACAGAAAAATGTATTTGCCAATGGTAAACTGGTAAGTGAATTTCTGGACCACTACTCCTGCCCATATAGCTGTTCAAATTGTATTGGAGTAAGCTGTCTGGTGGACCCGGGTGGCACTGTGGGTTAAACCACAGAGCCTAGGGCTTGCTGATCAGAAGGTCGGCGGTTCGAATCCCCATGACGGGGTGACCTCCCGTTGCTCAGTCCCTGCTCCTGCCAACCTAGCAGTTCGAAAGCACGTCAAAGTGCAAGTAGATAAATAGGGACCGCTCCGGCGGGAAGGTAAACGGCGTTTCCGTGTGCTGCTCTGGTTCACCAGAAGCGGCTTAGTCATGGTGGCCACATGACCTGGAAGCCGTACACCAGCTCCCTCGGCCAATAAAGCAAGATGAGCACCGCAACCCCAGAGTCGGTCACGACTGGACCTAATGGTCAGGGGTCCCTTTACCTTTACCTTTTGAGCTGTCTGGTCATCCGTATCAACCTGCCAAGTGATGAGTCTACTTTGACTACATGTGCAGATGTGTAGAAGAAGAATGACATGGTACATTAATATTCTGTATGGGCTCAGCCTTTCTATCAAGCATGTAGTGCAGCAAGGCAGACTATTACTGGATCCAATCCAACAGGACCCGGAAAAGGAAAGGCCATGTCAGACACACAAGTGGTCATTCACGCAAAACAGGTATTTACCAATTGGTAAGGGATGAGGGTGGCGTTGTGGGTTAAACCACAGAGCCTAGGAGTTGCCGATCAGAAGGTCAGCAATTTGAATCTCCGCGACGAGGTGAGCTCCCGTTGCTCGGTCCCAGCTCCTGCCCACCTAGCGGTTCGAAAGCATGTCAAAGTGCAAGTAGATAAATAGGGACCGCTCCGGCGGGAAGGTAAACAGCGTTTCCGTGCGCTGCTCTGTTTCGCCAGAAGCGGCTTACTCATGCTGGCCACATGACCCGGAAGCTGTACGCCGGCTCCCTCAGCCAATAAAGTGGGATGAGCGCCGCAACCCCAGAGTCGGTCACAACTGGACCTAATGGTCAGGAGTCCCTTTACCTTTACCTTTAAGCAAGTCTAATCCATAACTTTTTACACAGGTTGAGCAGCATCACATGACACAGTCTGGCCTATTCCTGTTAAGATGTTTCCTAGCAAACCCAGCTTACTTCCCTTTGGCTACAGCAGGTATGAACGTGTGGCCCTCCAGATGTTGTTGGACTGCAGCTCCCGTCAGTCCCAACCAGCAAGTGCAATTGTCAAGGATTATGTTAGTTGTAATCCAGTAACAAGTGGGAAGCTACAGGTTCCCCATCCCTGTGTTAACGTTTAGCAGAGGGGCTCAAGCAAATGCCCCTACTAACCTCCCTTAAGACCCAGATCTAGGAAGCGTAATATGCTTCTCCTGAGTAAAGCTGAAATAAACCCTAATTTACAAGAAGAATGTACAGCATAGGCATGCTATGGTTAGGATTCAAATAAGCAAATTGCTCTGAAACATCAGTTGTACTAACGATAAGCTGAAAATCACCCAGTCACCAAATGGCATTCATTATTATCAACATGCCACCAAAACTGGATGATCTTTAACGGTTTGGGCTACAACAAAATCATGGATCAGGCAGTGGCTGGCCCTCTCTCAAGTATTTCAGATACTCTGGAATAGGAATGAGCGAAAAAGACTCAACTGGGAAAGGTGGTGCTATGTTTTCATCTGGAAGGTTGAAAGGACTGTAGTGTCTCCATCTCTTGGCCACTACATACAGCTTTTATAAGCATGGAACTCTTTCAGCATTCACAGTGGTAAGCGCAAAAGAAAAGCCAATAACGGCTACCAAGTTATGGTGAGGTCATCTGCAGAGGAACAAGAGTATCTTCTTTTACGGATCGAAATAAATGAAATAATAAAAATATTGTCCAGTAGCACCTTAGAGACCAACTAAGAAGAAGTATCTAAAGAAGTGTGCATGCACGCGAAAGCGAAGGTGCTACTGGACATTTATTTATTTATTTATTTATTTATTTATTTATTTATTTCGACTACATCAGATCCACGTGGCTACCTTCTTTTAAAGATTAACAGGGATCCAGAGGCTGCCAAAACAATGAGTTCTTCTGCATCTCTCCCAATTGGAAAGACTGTTAGGGAAAGGGGTTAAAGTGAAATGAATCTTCAGTTAAAATATACGTCCCCAAAATGTAACAAAACAGTGTGACATTCATACTTTTTGTGCTGCTCTGCCTCCAAAGCATTTTACAGGAACCTGTCAAATCTAATCAAGCTTGTTTATTCTGCATGTAAATGTAGGACCTGAGGCAATCTTCTTTCAAAAATACAGGAAAAGCACATATTGTCCCTGGCAGTTACTTGGCAGGATGGGGTTTTTTAATGTGTGTGTGTGTGTGTTTGTTTGTTTTTAAGGACAAAAGGCAAAGCCTAGTTAACTCTCCATTTCAATAATTTCAATCATTATAGTATTTAGACTATGCAAGAACCATTTTGTTTGTTTTGTCAGCAGGAGTGACAGCATAGCAACCAAACCCAGTTAAAATGGGGTGGGGTGTGAAAACCAAAACCAAGCATGCCATATGAAACAAAGTGGAATCAGGTGATTTGATATCTTTAATATTTGATATCATGGCTTAAACTATCTGTAACAAATTATGAGGATGTGCTCACTCTGCCTACAAATCTTGAATTTTGTTTAAGTTTGTGCCAGTGAGAAATTTCCGGCTGACAGCCTTCTTCTTAAGATAAACCCTTCTTGGCAGTTTACAATTGAATACCAACTACTGTGGCATCGTCTGTGCTTTCACATTTGCGTTGATAGGGAATGATGGGACTCTCGGTAAGATTCAGCTGCCCCCTCCTTACACATCTAATTTTAAACACAGCAATTGTCTGCCCTGAATTTCTGTCTGACTCAGTCTGTGCTGTGGCTGTATGTCTTCTTGGCCATCATCTGCAGAATTGGGCAAAAAAACTATTGCTAACAATACTGAGGACATGAAATAGTGTTATCAGGTGATGAGAGGAAAATCACATTTCCATTTATAACAATTTATAAATGAAGTGTTTTCCAAAACAATCTGGAACCCACAGTCCTTGTATAGTGTTTCTCATTTGTCAAACTGAAAATGGCATGCAGGATGAAGCAACACACCTGAAAAAGATCTAAAAGAACACCACAATTGTGGCTATTGAAGCATCACTCTTCTTTCATTTTTAGCACTGAATATGACAATATTTTATACCGGCTCAAGAAAACAGATGGGAACAAGAACCTGTGGCTAAATTAAAAAACCCATTAACCAGGAATGCTTGGATTCGAGTCACGTTGGTCCCATTCCTAATATACTCTGGCTTAACTGGTTTGTGGGTTGGGCAGCTATAGCAGGCCAGATACAGGCAATTCAATCTTCATCCTCTTCTGACTTTGCAACAGAATCCGCTAATCTACATACAAACAACCCAGAATGATCATTTTTCAACATAAGGAAATATTATCATAGTAATCAGTTCTGAGCTACAGCTACCAATACCAGTGTACCACATATACACATAAAATATGTCATTTCCTAAAACTAGATCCTCCTACTTCAAAAGCTGACATTTATGGGGTAACCAAGACAACAGCAGCTAGAGCACACTCATTCAGAAGTAAAAAACTGGAAGCTACTTATATTGCCTGAGATCTCACACACTTCCCTCTCCTCCTCCTCCCTCCTCCTCTTCAAGCCCTTATTAATGTGTTATTTCTCCTATTCACAATTGCAACAAAAGGATGTTCAGATTTAAATCCATCTACCACCTTGATCCTTACCAATGATAGCCGTGAGACTTGCTTTCAAGTAAATATGTAGGCAGTCACAACCTCCCTCTTATTTCCTCAGAAGAATCAGAGGATCTCCCTTTTTGTCTTTGTCCTCCTGGGATGTATTATGGAAGTAATGCAACTAGTCCACATTGTACAAGAATCTCAGAGTCATCATGCGCTTAAAAATCACCAGAGTGAAAGAACAACCTTCTTCACCAGCAGGGGTGGGGTGTTCAGAGTAGATTTAGAACAATTACCAAAACAATGCCAAAGAAAAAAAACGACGCGTTCAGGTGAACGCCAAGGACACACCAGTGATGAGCAAAATGAGCTGTCCAAACTTTGCAGGAAGGAGCATCATCTTTCTTTCCACACTTCTAAACAACAAATTCAAGACACCGCTGTGCCTCTCTTACCTTTGAGATTGAGATGCTGGTGATGGACTCTATGGAACCGGCTTGGGTTGCCTCTCGGCAGCGCTGGGATGCTGGAGAAGCTGTTCCCCATGGCATCAGAAGGCAGCAGCCAACAGCTGGGAGATGACAGCAGCTGGAGGGATCTGTGGGTTTGTGCCGCCGGCCAGGGCGGGGTAAGGAAGGGGAGGGGAGCAGGGGCTAGGGGCTGGGCTCGCCCCTCCCTCTCGCTCTCCTAGACCTTCCTCTCCTTCCCTCTCGCAGTCACTTTGGCTCCAGAATCCCCCTTTGTCTCCTCTTCCTCAGAGATGCTGCCTTCACTTGGGCTCGATCTACATCGTGGGGTGGAGGGAAATGATTGGGGAGCGGCTGCCTCTTGCGCGAGCAGGATGGGAGATCTCTGCTGCTCTCTTCCCTCGGGGAGCTCAGGTTGATTCCCACGGTAATCCCTCCCCCTCCGCTCTTCCTCTCTCGGATTCCTCCTCGCGTCTCCCTTTGTGTCTCTTCTCTCCCCCCCCCCCCCGCGCGCTCTCGCCTCTCCTTTCCTACTCCTGCCAGGCTCGCTCCGTGGATTTTACCTTGCCTAGGCAACGTGAGAGGATGGGGATGGGTGTCATCCGGCTGCCCTTGCCCCTGTTCAGCCGCAGATGCTGAAGCAGCATGGCGCTTCGGGGGCCTTTTCTCCTTCGCCCCCCGCCCGCTCCCGCGGCTTCCCTATCTGGGGGGCTGCGGCAGACCCGTTCCCCATTTGGATCTGGTTGTTATGGTGACAGCTGCCTCCTCAGACTAGTGACTTAAGGGACCAGATGAGTCACGTGAGCAGCCAGATGTGCCTCCTCTGGCGCGGGAGGCGGGACAATGAGGCGTGGAGGGGCTCTCTCCCGCCTGTGGCTCTAGGGCCCGGCGAACACCGGGCCCAACAGGTAGCGTCCGGAAGGGTAGCGGGCGGAGGCACGTGGCTGGAGATCCCGGCAGCGTGTGCGGGGCAGAAGCTCCAGTTTCTCGCGCGCCCTTTGGAGTCCGAATCGTACGCGCGAGAAGCGGCGATCCGGCTTCGCACTCGAGGAGAACCGGAAGGTGGTTGCCCAGCGCGATGAGTTGGGCCTGGAGCGTGCAGAGTGTGTGTGTGTGTGTGTCTGTGTGTGTGTGTTGAGGTGCGGTAAGTTGGAGCTGCACGCGCGCCTTTCTGCAAGAGGAGGGACGAACAGGAAATGGTCGTGGGTGCACGTGCAGAGGTCAGTCGCTGAGTGAGCGCGTCGAATGCGCTCCAGAGGAAAGCGCGTGTGCGCATTCCCAGAAAGGGAACCCAGCGCTAGAAGCATGAAGTGCCTAGGGCCAGGCTCGCCAAGTGGATAAGTTAAGAGGGATAGCGTGCTTCTCCCCATTCATTTTTCTGTTAGCCCATTTGCTCCTCTAGGTTTCAGTTGGAGTATATTTGGGTCCTATATATTTATTTTTTTATTTCATGCTATGCATTTATAGATACCACTCATACACCATTAGATCTCCGGCAGTTTACAATGCACATACAAAAAATATAAAACAGGCAAGAATTTAAAGAGCAATACAAATCCAGGCAGCAAAAAACGGCACAGATTAAACACTTGCTCCTAAAACTAAGCCACTCCTTTGCTCTCCAGAGCTTGCTGCTAATGGAATCATCCCTACCTACCCAAAATGTCAGAAGTAATGGTGTGTGCTGTGGGCAACATATGAGCAACCATGCACTAAAAGAGCAGGTATGGATCACTAGCAGCCTCAAGAGATGTGTTGTCCAGGTCCTGCCAAAGGCATGTACTGTATATGAGGACTAAAACTCAAAAATTGCTTCTCAACGTTTGCACAGTAAAAAAAAAAAGGAGGTACAATGAGGGTGGGTAGGTAGGTACCTGGGTGCATCATCATATGTTTCTAAGTAAGGTGTCCATGTGGGAAATAAATCTTCAATAGTTTAGAATTGCCTTCTGCAACGGACATAGCTCCGAATCATTCCAAGTCACTGGGAGATTCCCATTGATTTGGGGAGGATCTTGGATTGCAACACAGATATGCCAGGGCACGAATGTTTCTGCATGGGCATAGGCGCCGACTCCATGGGGCTTGAGGGGGCCCGAGCCCCCTCAAAAATTCGTTTGGGGGGGCTCCGCCCCCCCAATAATCTCCGGCGCCCCTCCAGCAGAGCGCCATCGCCGCCCCTCCCCCAGCCCAAAATGCACAGGGAGGGGCGGGCTGCATGCCTCCTGCCCTCCCTCCCGAGCAAAAGCTCCACCCAATTTCCTTTGGAGCTGATTAATAGGCGCAGCACGCTCTCCCCTATTCGCTCACGAGGAGGCGGCGCCACTTTATTTGCATATTCATGAGCTTATTTATTATTCATGAGCTTTCCCGGGCCCCCCCAATATTTTTTATAAGTCCGCGTCCCTGTGCATGGGTGCAATTGTCCTTTCTTGAGTACTGTACTTAGTAATATAGCAAGCTACCTTACAACACGTCAGACCATGCTAGTTGAGTATTGCCAACTGACTGGTAGCAGTTCCCCAGGATTTCAGGCAAGTGTCTCTCACAGCCATACCTGGAGATGTCAGCAATTCAACCTAGGACCTTCTGCACGTGGAAACCAGGTGATCTTCTACTGAGCTACAGCCCTTCCCTCATGTGGGACATACAAAGTATGTAGAGTTTTTACCTGAAGGTAAAATGTCCAGAGTAGCCCACAGTACAACGTCTATTATCAGCTATAAAAGGCATGGGCCAGCAGCCAGAAACTAACTCCCAGGTAAGTAACAGAGATTGCAACCATACATATGTAATTGCACTGCATATATATTGCAAAAAGCATGTATTCCAGAAATTCTGGGAAGGCAAATCTCTATGCCTTTAACTCTCTAGCTCTTAGAACCAGAAGTCAGAAAAGATGAGAAAGCCATCTAATCAAAGCTGTCAAAAATTGCCTGTGAAAGCCAGACCACAGTCTGCAACAAGCAGAGAACAGGTGTGCTTGCTGTGCATGCAAATAATTACAGATGACGCAAGCTTGCTTGTGCCAAAGAAAAGCCCTTAGGACCTTTGGGAAACAGGGCCACAATAAGCATATGCCTGCCTGTAGATTTACATATTCATTCTTATGTGCAAACCTGGGAAAGCATTTGCCAATGCCCACAGGCAGTGTGAACCGCAAATATATCTTTTAAACCCATAGTGCACAACAAAACATTTTCCACAAACAAGGACCAGTGGGTTGTGTAGGTAGCCAAAACCAAATAACAGAATTAGGGTTTTATTTTTAAAATCTCAATAGTCTTTATATATTTCCTGCCATTTTCTACAGAAAATGTTTTCTGGAGACTTTGCTCTATGGATTCACCAGATGAAAAATTCAAACTGCCCTCTAGTCCAGAAAATATCTCCAATTAATCCAGAATGTAGCTGCCAGACTGATGACTGGGAGCGGCCGTTGGGACCATATAACACTGATCCTAAAATATCTACTTTGGCTCCTAGTACATTTTCAAGCACAGTTCAGAGTGCTGGTACCAACCCTTTTTTGTCCCAGAAACATTTTTATTCAGTCCTCAGGACTGAGAAGTTCTGGTTGAAGAAGAACATATCTTTATGGGGGGCAGGGGGATTTTGTTGAACATTGCTAATCCCCTTTTAAACTAGGCCATGAACCTTCTTATTACTGAGAATGACAGATCTTTGAGCTTGGGACAAAAGGGAAAAGTAACACTTGACACTGGATATATTCTAAGTATATCTTTAGCACTGTAAATCAAGACTACTACTGAAGAGATTTAGTTCAGTCTTTCCACACACACACACACACAGAGAGAGAGAGAGGTGTATCTTTATTTTATTTGGATATAGGATGAGCATGACAAGAAGCTTCTAAAAAGAGGCTTTGTCAAACTGTTATGTGTATGCGATGAAAGGGGGGTTTCTTTTTTAAAAGAACAGTGTTGTCCCCTGCTCCAGAGCTATGAAATCACCCTGCTCCAGAGCTATGAAATCACACCAGATTTCTTTAATCTTGTGATAGTTTAATCTTTCTTTATAAAGCGGTAGCAGAGAAAGAAGTCACTAAGGGAGGAAAGAAAACATGTGGAGATGGAAGAGACAACACTAGCCACCAACAACCATTTTGTAACAACATTTTGAAAGAAAACCAACTTAAGAAATCACATAGATTGAGGGGGGGCTACCTTGTGGCCCTCCAGATGTTGAATTGCAGCTCCCATCAGGCCCAGCTAGCAGAGCCATTGATGAGAGTTGTAGTCTGGTAACATCTGGAGGCCACAGGTTCGTCACCTTGATACAGACTTCTAGAGCAGTGATGGCCTCTGGGCAAGCATAGGTTTATGACTAAGGTTTCAAATTAAGCTCCACTGTCCTGCCTCACCCATACACACCTCTGCTATTTCCCCCTCTGCACCAACAGATTCATAGTACCGGCACATCTTTGGACTCCGCTAGTGCAAAAGACTTTAGTAGTGATGCTGTCTTAATCCAGAAGTCATAATGTAAGAATATAATTCTGTTTGTAATCTTAGCATTTGGTTCCTAATAAAAGATTTAAAAGATCTCTCTTCCAGTCTTGTTGAGCCCCCTTGGTCCTAAATTAGACAAGTAAGTGTGAAAGATGCTCTTAAACCAGCAGGGTCCTAAATTTTGTTTTAGGTCTATGCTTTTAAAGGCATCCTAACCAAAAACGGATATCTTGCAGACAACTCTTAGTGAGGCTGTTGGCTTCTTAAATCCACTGAAGGAAAGTAGCTCCCAGGTGATGAAAGGAATATAACTTGCTAACCACATTTTTGTTCTTTACCTTATGACTTTAAAATTCCTCCTTCAAACTTATGTCTCTTGGTGGACTTTCAGCCCCATTTGCAAAGCAGTCATTAGTCTGGAACACTGGGGAAGAGTTTTAGGGGAAAGCAACAGGTGGGAAAAGGTTGCTGCTCCTTGGGGGCAAATTGTCCCTTCTCAAGAACACTGCTGCAGAATAGCTACCATTGAACTAACATTACAAACAACTGCAATGTGTCTTTGCTGTAAGTTACTGGAACAACAGAAATGCTAGCTGGTTAGTCAAATCCTCTGCATTGTGACTTACAGGATATTTACATTTTACCTGAAGGTTTTTTGTTTTTAAAATCTACCGTATTTTTCGCTCTATAACACGCACCTGACCATAACACGCACATTGTTTTTAGAGGAGGAAAACAAGGGAAAAAACATTCTGAATGAAACAGTGGATGTATCATTTTTGTGCTTCATGCTGTGGCAACAGACATGTGATCTGATGGTGAATTTGGGGTGACCCAATGCAAAAATCCTGAGAATCCCTGTGCATCCATGGTTTGTAACCACGTTTTTGCACCATTGCAGCCCCAGACAACAGTGGGTGCGTGATTTTGGGGGGGCAGGCTGTAGCCATGGACATGCTATGTGCTCTGATGGTGAATTTGGGCTGACCCAATGCAAAGATCCTGAGGATCCATGTGGATCCATGCTTTTTAACCACATTTTTGCACCATTGCAGCCCCAGGCAACAGTGGGTGCGTGATTTGGGGGGGGGCAGGCTGTAGCCATGGACATGCTATGTGATCTTAAGGTAATTTGGGCTGACCCAATGCAAAGATCCTGAGGATCCATGTGGATCCATGCTTTTTAACCACATTTTAAGTGGGGAGGGAAGGAAAAACACAGAACGGACAAGGAGCATGAGAGGGGTGTGCAGAGAAGCAGCTGGCTAAGAATGCAGGAGAGGGGTATAACTGGGAGGGAGGAAAGGAAGGCAAAAGTTTTCTCTCACCTACCCACCCAAGCCAGCCAGCTCACACGCTCTCTCTCTCTCTCTCCCCCTCCTGCATGTTTTCCCCTCTGCTTGCCTGGAGGGGAGGGGCTTTCCCTGCTCTTTGTTCCGTTTGAGCAAACACAGCAAGGAAACAGAGGTGGGCGGGCAGTAAGACCCTGAGGCAGAATGCAGGAAAGCAGCCACTTCCTCTTTTCAGCTTTCCCTTCTAGGAGACACGCGATTTTTGCCTGCTTTTTTTTTGCCTCCCCTCACACCATTTGGCTCCAGGGACCACACATTCGCTCAATAACACACACAGACATTTCCCCTTCCTTTTTAGAAGAAAAAATCTGCGTGTTATAGAAGGCAAAATACGGTATGTGTTAAAACGCCTGCATCTTCTTCTGTTTAGAGGTTAATTTTCAAAGACATGTTCATGTAAGTGTTGTATCAGATATAAGCTGCTCCTTAACATGTGGTGGGGAGTACTGAAAGGGGGGAAATCATCCATTTTTGACATGGAGCTCACACACGTGCAGAGCTGTCTACAGTTCTGTGGAAACGGAGCTAGCATTCCTACTGGATCAGGGTGGACTTAGGAGCACAAGATGTGATGGCCAACAATGGGCCCATCCACACTTGCATTTGGCATGTGCTTTCTTAGTGTTCTGGATTAAGGTGGTTTGTCTAGGAAAAGGCTATCAATTAAACTCCAGAATCAGAGATGTGAGATCATGCCTCATGTCCTACTTTTGCATTTCCCATAGGCATTTGGTTGGCCACTGGAAGAGACATGATGTTAAACTAAATGGGCCTTTAGTCTGATCCAGTGAGGATCTTATTATGTTCTTATGTTATGTTAATTGTTACCACCTTGTGTATAAAAACAGAGCCAGATCTTATATTTCAGCTCTGCCAAAAAGAAGAAGAAGAAGAAGAAGAAGAAGAAGAAGAAGAAGAAGAAGAAGAAGAAGAACAGATAAACCCTCCACCCAAATAGAAGTCCACTCAGTCAGGAACTGCAGAACACGCACTAGGTTAGGAGAAGGACAACAACCACACATTACGAAGCTCTCCCCATTATGTTCTACCCTGGTGACAAGTGATGCAAACTAACAGTGCAGCTGGCCCTGAATCTCCTAGCTGCGATCTTCTCTTCCTGCACTGAATACAAATGGGATAGGTGTGAATAATGACAGAACTGGTACAGTTCTGGCCTAGTTACACCTGCAGGGTTTCACTTCAGATTTTGTTTTTGCCTTCTATGAACATTATGTACTTGGAAGCTTGTTGAATGATTCCTATGATGTGTTTGACCCATTGCCACACAGTTTCAAAGCAGCTATACTCTAGCTGTAGAAATTCATTATTAGTCAAGGGTCATGTTTCTTTACTTCCCTTTTCTATTTTCTCCCAGCTTTCCAAAGAGGAGAGACCGTAAAGATTAAAGTACAGTGGTACCTCGGGTTAAGTACTTAATTCGTTCTGGAGGTCCGTTCTTAACCTGAAACTGTACTTAACCTGAAGCACCACTTTAGCCAATGGGGCCTCCTGCTCCTAAAAATCACTGCAACCCCCCCTCCCCGCCCACATGACCTGGGTTGCAGTGCGTAAGAGAAACCTGGTGGGCAAGCAGCGGCAAGGACAGGCCCATCTGCTTCCTCCAACCAGGTCTCTGTCACACATGCCAGGTCAAATCCTCCATCCACAATCAGGTCGTGGATGGCAGTGGTTTTATTCATCATTGACCTGGCATTACACAGCAACACCTTCAGGTCATGTGGGTTTCCCCTGTTGATTCCAGTATCCATCCGGTCAAGGCCAGACCCGGAGGCAGGGATAGTCTTCAAACAACGACTAAACCTGCCTCCTCGGTAATGACATGGTCTGGTCTTAGCATAACTCCGCCTCTTGCCCATGATCACCGAGATCGGATGTCCCAGTGCTTCCCCCCCTGTGGAACTTGTCCCAGCCATCGTGTTGGCTGGGGCCCCACTCCCAGGCAGCCCTGATCCCGCCCCTTAAAAACAAAACACAAACTATACAAAAAAACAAAAAACAAAAACAGAACAATTATACTAAAATTAATCCCCAACCAAATATCCATTTATTTAATTTATATGCTTATTTAACTTATATGCATAATTCATCATGCGAAAGGCTGGGCTGGATGAATCCCTAGCCGGAATTAAGATTGCCGGAAGAAATATCAGCAACCTCAGATATGCAGATGACACAACCTTGATGGCAGAAAGTGAGGAGGAATTAAAGAACCTTTTAATGAGGGTGAAAGAGGAGAGCACAAAATATGGTCTGAAGCTCAACATCAAAAAAACGAAGATCATGGCCACTGGTCCCATCACCTCCTGGCAAATAGAAGGGGAAGAAATGGAGGCAGAGAGAGATTTTACTTTCTTGGGCTCCATGATCACTGCAGATGGTGACAGCAGCCACGAAATTAAAAGACGCCTGCTTCTTGGGAGAAGGGCAATGACAGGCCTAGATAGCATCTTGAGAAGTAGAGACATCACCTTGCCAACAAAGGTTCGTATAGTTAAAGCTATGGTTTTCCCAGTAGTGATGTATGGAAGTGAGAGCTGGACCATAAAGAAGGCTGATCGCCGAAGAATTGATGTTTTTGAATTATGGTGCTGGAGGAGACTCTTGAGAGTCCCATGGACTGCAAGAAGATCAAACCTATCCATTCTTAAGGAAATCAGCCCTGAGTGCTCACTGGAAGGACAGATCGTGAAGCTGAGGCTCCAGTACTTTGGCCACCTCATGAGAAGAGAAGACTCCCTGGAGAAAACTCTGATGTTGGGAAAGATGGAGGGCACAAGGAGAAGGGGGTGACAGAGGACGAGATGGTTGGATAGTGTTTTCGAGGTTACCAGCATGAGTTTGACCAAACTGCGGGAGGCAGTGGAAGACAGAGGTGCCTGGCGTTCTCTGGTCCATGGGGTCACGAAGAGTCAGACACGACTAAACGACTAAACAACAACAACAACAAATATCCATCCCACCCACCCACCCCCAACAAAGGAAAAAAGGAAAAAAGGAAATAAAAATTTAAAATGCCACTGGCTGCTTGAGGACATTTTAAAACACATTAACCACTTGGAACAGGGAAACAATGGCAGAACAACTTCCCACACTTCCCCAAAGATTTGTTCCAAATAAGGGCCTGGGCCACGTCCCCTGGGCCAATTGGAAAAGGCCTTGGAAGGGAGCAGGCCCTGCAGTCCTCACCCCAGCTGATGGTCCAAGGCCTCACCGCAGCAGGAGTCCCTTTATAGCTGGGAGTGTGAGGGCCTGGGCCGCGCCCCCTGGGCCAGTTGGAAAAGGCCCTGGAAGGGAGCAGGCCCTGCAGTCCTCACCACAGCCGATGTTCCCTACTACACAGTAGTTCAGAGCTTTCCAAACTGTTTACGTTGGTGGCACACTTTTTAGACATGCATCATTTTGCAACACAGTTTCACTAGCAAACCAGAGGTTCAACTAACCCCTTTTCAGCCTCAGGAGGAGCATGGGGAACGTTTGCACAACACACCTGCACACTGCAGTGACATACTAACGTCACGACACACAGTTTTGAAAGCTCTGCAGTAGCTGCTCATTGAACACAGGTATTCTTTTTGCAAACTGCTTTGAGGTATTGTTGCAATCAAGTGGTGTATCAATGTCAAAATAAAAATAAATCAATAGCCAGAACTAGTTTTATCATTCCTTTGTTAACTACCTTTCTCTTGGGGAAGGTGTTGCTCTCCCTCTGGATACACACACACTGAGTTTTGGCTTTTGCCGCTGTGGTCCTTGGTGATATGTTTAGGATTGCTCCAACCCTAGAGGCAAATCAGGCAAACCCCTGGGGTGCCAAGTTTCCCAGGAGTTGGGCTGCCTATGTAAATGCATTGGAGAGAGAACCACTGCCTGCACTTTTGGAAGAGATGCAAACAATCTGCTAAGCAATTCACCACTCAAGGGCTATTAACTGCATTGCAGGAATATGATCACGACCCTTCTGATCTCTACCCATTATCCAAGCCATAGACACAGTTGTCCAGAGAAAGAAATAAGAACCAGCAGAATTCTTGAAATTGAAAAATAGAAAAGTAATATCCTGGTCAACTATTGATTATTTAATCTGCTATTAATCAGCATAAAATAAGAAATGGCAGGGAAGAGGGTTCACCGAGGGCAAGTACAAAACTCAGGTCAGAGGTGGATGTGATTATACCACGGTGGGGCTAGGAGGGACCACATGAACTAATCACCTGCCTACAGCAGGAACAGGAAGATGGTGGGGGAGTATCTGCACGCAGATGTTTTCGCATGCAGAAATAATAAATTATTATAATGATTTTATTATTTATACCCTGCCCATCTGACTGAGTTGCCCCAGCCACTCTGGGTGGCTTCCAATGTATATAAAAACATAATAAAACATTGCACATTAAAAAGCTTCCCTATACAGGGCTGCCTTCAGAGTCCCAGGTTCAATTCCTGGCACTGCCAGTTAAAAGGATAATATAGCAGGGAATGTGAAAGACCTGCCTATGACCATGCAAAGCCAGAGCTCAAAAAAAAAGTGCTAATGGACACATAGCTTCCCATGATCCTATTAGACCAATAAAGTCATGGAATGCACAATTGGAAAACAGGAGTGTGTAAGGTGCACCTCAGAAAGAGCTTTCATTTAGTCACGCCATGTGCCACCGTGGAAAGGGAAGTGAAGGTCCCCTAGGCCTGGGAAATTCTTAGTGGCAAATATTGTGATCAGTTAGTTCCTAAACAAGTTATGGTGGAGCAACCTGTTTTCCTAAGCAATGATACTTGGCAAATTAATGTGCTGTATGTACACCACATTCTTGCTCTATTCCCCTTTGATCAAGCGGTAAGCATTCCTTGTGGAGGCAGATTGTTCCCTTATCTGTTAGCTATTTGTTGAGATAAATGGCTAAGGTGGGCTTTAAGTGTTAATATTTTTCATTATCTGGGACCTTGGCCATAAATATATGCCCAGCAGCAACAGCACACAGAAGAGCATGCTTTTGCTGAGTTAAAAGTAATATCCTGTGCAAGGCTGGCTGGGCATGTATACATATCATATGAGTGTTTTGTATATCCACACAGAAGGCCCCATCTTGCTGAATCATTCTGAAATTGTTCTGTCTTGCTCCAACCTTTCATCATACCTGCCTACCCAATATCTGTTTCATGTACATTTGTCCAGTGACAGTGGCTTGTTAACTGGTACACTGCTGACCTAACTCTGTTGTACTGCTCCTTCATATTGAGCAAACCCATGACATTTGCAGAAGGGGACAAGGGACATTGTGCTGGCACATAAGCCGTTGTGCTCCATCATAACTACCTCTTCTCTGGCAATGCAACTCTGTTGTACCTTAAATGATTGACACTTGGTGATGGAACTTAACATTTTTTACCAGACCTAAGCAAATTTAGAAGTCTCTCAGTGTACTTGATAGCACTAATGCCACATTATCAGCAAACACTGTCCTTCAACAATTTAAAGAAGAAGGCTTGTTCAGGCAGATTTTCTCTGTGGTTGACTGCACAGGAAAATAAGTTAACAGTTCTGACATTCTTGCTGGAAGCCACAAAAGTGCAGATAGAGGGTTAACTGGCTTCATGCTGCATGCAGTCAATGTAGCTTAAGGGCCTAGAAGAGTTCAGAAGCTATGTGAGGCTGCAAACTGCAATGCACTAAGAGCAAGATAAAGCACACGTGTACTGCAATCTGCACACAACAGCATGGGATATCTACAGTGCAGTCAAACCAACAATGCATGTTTTCTAGACAGGCACACGATAGGAGCTGAAGCTCACAAAGTTTTTCTTTAAATTTGCTAGAGAGAACTCTGAGAGCCACTCACCCTGTGCCCTGACAGGGGGAGGGCATAGCCATATATATTCTCCTTACCTGCATGGGCACATCCTCTCATCCTCTCCCTTTTCATCTCATCACCAAGCCAGAAATGTGAGGACAATTGGCATGTCTGAGCTCCATTGCTCAGACACCATCTTAAGCTAGACTTAAGCATGTCTTTGTAACTGAATTACCATTTTAAGCCTGCCTAAACAAAGCTGCTGTATCTGTTACTCTTCAACAAATATTCTGAGTGAGTAAATGTTACTTTTACCTTTCACCAGACTGCTTGTGTGATTGTTGTTTTAAGGGGGAGAAAAGGGGGAAATACCAGGAGAATGCAACTTCCCTTTTAAGCTGCAAAGGGATGCACTTTACTGAACTCACAAACATGAGAAAAGAAGGATAGTAATTAATAAATATATCCTCTCCTAGCATCTATACATATTCCTACAATCACATACTGCAGGTCTGGAGACCTTGTCAATACAGCGTGAGGCATGGTGGATTGGACATCTCAGTTGTACAGTACATGTTTTGCATGCATAAAAGTCCCAGGTTAGATCCCAGGTGTCTCCACATATGGCTGGGAAAGATTTCTGTCCCAGAGGGGGAGTGGAAGGGGTATGTAAGGAAGCACAGGCCCAGGACTTTTTTATGTGCAGGAGTACCACAAGGACATAATCTGCAGGAGTGGCACATATGACTTTTCAATATTCAGAAATTCCAAGCTTCAAGATAGGTAATCTTGAAAAAGGCTGAACTATTAGTGCTAGAACTGGAACATTGTGAAATGTTCCTCTTTTTTTTCATGGATGCTGCAAACATTTCAAATTTCAGCCTGTTTGTCTTGGAGCTGTTTTTACCAATTAAAATAAAATTGTAGACTATCCCTTAATAGAATAGCAAAGGTTCTTGGCCAGTGAATGTTAGTGAGTGAACTGCTGTAATGTCACAGAATGTTCATTTTCACAGCGGTATGTGAGGAAAGGATTTGAGGTAGAGTTTGAAACTCAGATCTATATTCACATGTAGATCTGAGGCACTTACAGAGCTGCAGGTTATTTTCTGCTGCTACTGTACAGTATCTCTCTTTAGAACCCATAGCTTGCTTGTTTGTTATAAAACATTATTGCATCAAGTTATAATGGTTTGGCTGTATGAGGATCCATTTTCTTAGCCTTCTCCTTTGATATGTTTTCCTGTAGATTCGTATGAGATACACAAGCCTAACTCCACTTTTATACTATCAATTTGTCAGCATTATTATGTTGAGTCTTAGAAAACTAGTCCTAGGGGAATGTTTGCTGCCAGCATGGTCTTTTGGATCAATAATGTTTGATTGTGACCTTTACATTAGCAATGTTGTCATCCATCAAACCAGGCAGTATCTTCACATAAGAATTAGTAAACACCCAGGCGTTAATTCAGTCCACATATGAAAAAGATCATCCATACCCATTGCAGAATTTATATTTGAAGCTATACCACCTAGAGAATCCAGTACATATCAGTAAAAGGAATAAAATGCGTTGTGTCCATTGTTGTGATGTTTATGGCACAGCTTCATTTTTAATCTTTTTACTTTCCAACCTGCCCCCACATCCTCAAGCCATGTACAATTAATACTTCCTATTTACAGGTAGGTAGCTGTGTTGGTCTGCCGTAGTCAAAACAAAATTAAAAAAAATCCTTCCAGTAGCACCTTAGAGGCCAACTAAGTTTGTTATTGGTATGAGCTTTCGTGTGTATGCACACTTCTTCAGATACACTTCAGATACATCTTCAGATGTTCAGGGTATCTGAAGAAGTGTGCATGCACACGAAAGTTCATACCAATAACAAACTTAGTTGGTCTCTAAGGTGCTACTGGAAGGATTTTTTTTTATTTTGTTAATACTTCCTATGCCATGCAGGAGCCTTTCCCCAAACAGTTGCTCACTCGGCTTTCCTTTTTCAGCTCAGATTCTATAATAGAATAAATGGGTAAATTTCCACACAAACAAACCACTAGCACTGGCACTGAGAGTTTTGCCACTTTGATCCCTCCTCCCCCCAAATAGCTGGTTTGAGGGGCTTACATTGGCTCCCACCAGCAGGCATACAGCTGGTTGCAGCTGCTGCCTGCCTGTGATTTTAGCAGATGTAGCACAGCACTCCACAGAGCAGAATGGGACCGAAGGACACCTCCGCCACATCCAAGCCCCCTCCAGTGCAGGCAGATTGGGGGTTTGGATTGCTCTGCCCAATGGTTCTTGTAAGGATTACTCAGTTAATATATGCAAAGCACCTCTAATGCTCAAAAATGCTACATAAATACTCAATATTTTTATCTCATCCTCACAGCCACACAGCTCTTCAGCAAGTGTCACAAAGCCTTCCTGAGTGAGACAGCAAAGCAACTGCCTGTAACTAAAAATAATGCCAAGATTAATCAAACAATAAAACTCTGCTGGATTCTAGAGAGACATGATCTGATTTATTTACACTGAAAAGTGCTTCATGCCTACAATTTTGCTAAGCAAAAACAGGTGTGACATTTTATTCCCCCCTCCACTCCTCCTCATCAATAAATTGTGCATGTCCTGGTTATGGAGATTAACTTTACAGGCAAATGTCAGTCTTAATTCTGGTTTGACAGCCTGGGTGCATTGCAAGACAAGCAAACTGTAATCTTGCGATGCAAACACTAAACTAAACCATGTAGAGGCAGGGACAGGCTACAGTCGCAAGTTCTCAGTAGTGTCTTATTTGAATAATCTATCTGACAGCTCTGCTCTTCCCTCAGAATTCCCATTTAGTAAAAATATTTTCAGATGTCACATATTCCAGAACCAGATAATGTTGCCATATATGCTTTCCTATGACACAGCCTTTGCCAGACTGTTGTCCTCTACACATTTTTGTGCACAATTTCCCCTAATATTTATGCATTATATATGCTGTTTTTGCTAATATATACATTTTTGCGGAGACTTTCCTGGAATATATGCATTTTTGTATGCACTGTTTGACTGGATAATTGCATCACAAAAATTGGAGATAAAATTGAAATGGTTAGCCCTGTTTTGGTTCAATTTTTTGAGAAGTGTGAATTAGGTGGTTTCTTATCGAGATACAAGCAAAACTGAATTTCTCCCCCATCCGTATCAAGTATTCCCCTAGAATTGGCAAGACCTGCTTAATGTCTGTTTTAATACTGAAAGCTAAACACCGCCTCCTTGTGGCACAACCTCATGCACATACAATAGCAATTATAACTACTGACTGAGACAATCCTGGATTAACTCATCTTTCAAATTCTGCTTGTTTTAGTCTACTACATTCAAAATGAAAGCTCAGGCTGAAACACGATCTGGAACTCAGAAGGGGAGGAGAAACTTTGGGAACCATTTCCTAAGGAAATATATGTATACAAGTACCAAAATCCAGTGGTAATGCGTGGGGAGGGATCCTGCAATGGTAGCTGAAGAGGAGTTGGGTCTGCCTCCTAACATGCTGCTACCCCCAGAGTTATCTATAGGCCTCTGCTGAGATATATGTTTCCAGGTTGCTTCATAAAACAGAAGTAACCCTTACCTATGAAAAAGCTATGCCACACTCTGCACCACACAACTTCATTCGGCTTGGCTACAGAACAGGATATAATCATATGTGGTAGCATTGCTAAGAAGCCCTGATTCTCACACTGTGAATATACTACCTAGGACGAACTAGCTCCATATCACCTGCACGGACTGGCAAAAGTTATCCTGGGTTTCAGATTGGGAACATTCTGTCCTACCTGGAGACGCCAGGGATTGAATCTGGGACCTTCTGTGTGGGAGGCAGATGCTCAGCTACTGAATTGAGTTCCTTCCCTAATATCTCACATAGCTAATACAGTGGTACCTCGGGTTACATACGCTTCAGGTTACAGACTCCGCTAACCCAGAAATATTACCTCGGGTTAAGAACTTTGCTTCAGGATGAGAACAGAAATCGCATAGCGGCGGCGTAGCAGCAGCAGGAGGACCCATTAGCTAAAGTGGTGTTTCAGGTTAAGAACAGTTTCAGGTTAAGAACAGACCTCCAGAACGAATTAAGTACTTAACCCGAGGTACCACTGTATATCAAGCAACCACACCAGGCAGATTATGAAACTTTGTTTCAGATAGGAAAGTTTACAAAGATATGGGACCATATACTGTATAAAGCAATTCTAAGGGAGAGCAGGAAATAAATCTCGCATTCTGTGCCGCCCGTATTCTCTTTCATGCAGTTTAAGATCTGCAGATGAATCAAAGCCAACTCTGCTGAAAAACAACTTACAGGGAGGAGACTTGTAAGCAAACTATCTCATTTGACTGACCTGGTTTCTCACAAACACCAGTGATGATTCATTACTGGACAACAGAAGGAAACCATACATGGGAAGAGGCAAAGGGAGGAGAATAAAAATCAGCTTTTGATTATTTGGAAGCTACTTTCATTCTCCGTGGTGCACCAGTTACTATCTTCACACTGGAGAGTAAATACTGCATCATACCTCCAGGCTATGACTGTTTCACATACAAAAGAGTTTTGTGATTTGATTTCTCTAATGGAGGAACTATAATACCAGGAAGACTCTATTCATTCTCTTACTATAAAAGCAAGATAACTAAGCCCTAGGTTTCATCCTGATCCAACAACACATGGATAAGGAACGCAGCTGGAACAATTATGCCAACGAGGTCTGAATAAGGAGGCTCCTAGGTAGGAAGCCAAGAATGGCGCAACAAAGGCAATGATGTTAATGTGAGCTACTTTATTGTTTGCTTTGCTTGCTTATTGTCATCCTGTCTTTGAACTAAACAGGCCTTACAGAGCTCACCTAATCACCCTGCCAGAGAAGGCTGCCAAGAGAAGACCAGCCAGTGCTTCATCTCTGAGACGAACCCAAGCGCTCTACAGGAGGAAAGGCGCTCGGTCACCACAGCACTATGGATCGATTCCGGATGATCTTCCAGTACTTCCAGTCCAATTCAGAGTCCGTGACTAATGGGATATGTGCACTGCTGGCATTGGCAAGTGTAAAGATGTACAGCTCCTTTGACTTCCACTGCCCTTGCCTTGCTAAATACAACATGGTGTATGGCTTAGGAATTATGTTTATCCCACCAGTGGCACTTTTCCTCTGTGGTCTCATTGTCAACAGACAGTTTGTGGTGATGCTTGAGGAGTGGAAAAGACCTACTGGGGACAGGAAGAAGAATCTAGCCATTATCAGGTGGGGGATTTCAGTACTGGTGCTAATTACTTTCCGCAATGAAGTTTACTTATTTGTTGCACCCTTCTCTCCCAAGGTTGCTGGTGGAATCTAAACTTCCTCCAAATTATTACTTAGAATTTGTATTGTATTGTTTTAATTCTTAACAGTACTTAGGAGGCTTTATGTAGCATGATATCACCATAACCACTGAAATGGATTACAGTTCTTATGTACAGTTATTATAACACTCTGAAGCTAAGAAATAGTGGCATGCCCAAGGGTACACAATAAGGCCACATTTGAATACAGGCTTCCAGATACAGATATCACCTAGAGTCAAACTAAACAGGACAATGGAAGAAGGTTCACCAGCATTCTTTTAGAAAATTTAGATTAGAGGGGGCGGGGTTGGATTAGAACTGTGATGCTGGAAGCGCAGTTTTAACCATTTCCTTTTTTTTTTTTTTTTTTTTTAATAATAATTTTTATTGATTTTACAACATAAACAAAAAACAAACAAACATAATGCGACTTCCCCAAACCTCCCCTTCACTGCATCCAAATTTCAAAATTTTTAGCAATTCTTCATCCCATTTTTATATTTAATTCTCTTTAAAAAGAGTTTCTGCTTTATAAATTTCGATTTATAGCTGTAATTCTTAGTGTCCAATCCCCTGACATCTTAACATTCCGAAATTTTACAACAATTTTTAAGATAGATTTTAAATTTTTTCCAGTCCTCCTCCACTGTCTCTTTCCTCTGGTCACGGATTCTGCCGGTCATCTCTGCCAGTCCCATAAATTCAGTCACCTTGGTCTGCCATTCTTCCAGAGTAGGTAATTCTTTAGTCTTCCAATACTTCGCCAAAAGGATTCTTGCTGCTGTTGTTGCGTACATAAAAAAGGTCCTATCTTTCTTTGGTACCAATTGGCCGACCATGCCCAGGAGAAAAGCCTCCGGTTTCTTTACAAATGTCCACTTAAGGATTTTCTTAATTTCATTATAGATCATTTCCCAGTAGGCCTTAATCTTTGGGCAGGTCCACCAAAGGTGATAAAAGGTTCCTTCACATTCATTACACTTCCAGCAATTGTTATTGGGCAAATGATATATCTTTGCAAGCTTGACTGGGGTCATGTACCACCTATAGATCATTTTCATTATGTTCTCTTTCAGGGCACTACATGCCGTAAATTTAATACCTGTGGTCCATAACTGCTCCCAGTCAGCAAACATAATATCATGACCAATATCTTGTGCCCACTTAATCATGGCTGATTTAACCGTTTCATCTTGTGTGTTCCATTTTAGCAGCAGATTATACATTCTAGACAAATTCTTAGTATTGGGTTCTAGCAATTCAGTTTTAACCATTTCCACCTGCATTGTATTTCCCATGTGAAAAACCCCGCTCCCCAAGCTGCTATTTGTTCTGTAGCACAAAACATACTTCCTTATTTTTTTACATTTTAAGATTTGCATGAATTATAAATATTGATGATTAATAAATATTGCTTGACTTCATTTCATTTAAATTCTTAAGAATTTGGATTGGGGTTGATGACAAGTTTATAAGCTCAATTAGGGGTCAATGAACTTAGAAGTTTGGGAAACCCTTTGGAAATCACTGGAGTATGCTACTGTCCCTTCCTTTCTTATTGCCGGTGCTGAGCAAGTTCCAGCCTTTAGAAATCTCAGTTTAGTTTTTTGCTTCTCTATCCAATAACCAGGTACATGTGTTCCTCCGTTCTGCAACGGGCCATGATTGCACCTGTTGTTTGGATCCTAGTCACCCTGCTCGATGGAAAATGCTTTGTCTGTGCTTTCAGCAGTTCTGTTGACCCTGATAAGTTTCCAGGTTTCGTCACCAACATCACACCTTATAATGAGGTACAGCGCTTGCTGTCCAAGGTCCCATGCAAGGATGATGAACTCATAAGGAACAATACTTCCCGCAAGGCTGTATCCAGGTACCTCAAATGCTGGTCACAGGTAAGTAACAGACATCTATAGGATCTTGCTCTGTAGGAGTTCCTTATAGGAACATTAACCTGCTCTTGAAACATATATAGGTAGAATCTGTTTCTCAAGCTCATCTTCAGAATATTCTCCTGGATAATCACTGAATAAATGCAAGAAGCATAATTTTTTAATTGATTTTTGCTGTCAATGGAAGGAAAGAGCAACAGATGATTCATAGAATACACATGGACCCTACAGCATGTGCAGATTAACTAACAATTCTTAAGGTATTGAGCCGCTATATGAACTATGCACAGTGGTACCTCGGGTTACATATGCTTCAGGTTACAGACTCCGCTAACCCAGAAATAGTGCTTCAGGTTAAGAACTTTGCTTCAGGATGAGAACAGAAATTGTGCTCTGGCAGCGCGGCAGCAGCAGGAGGCCCCATTAGCTAAAGTGGTGCTTCAGGTTAAGAACAGTTTCAGGTTAAGTACGGACCTCTGGGACGAATTAAGTACTTAACCTGAGGTACCACTGTAGTGTCTCAGACACAAACTTTTGGACAAGTCACCTTCTCTTAAACTATCCTACCAAACAGAGCTATGGTGGGAATAAACAAGATAAGGATTGCAAACTAATTTGCTAACTACAGATTCTTTTGAAATGCTAATGCTAATGCTAATAATAATAATAATAATAATAATAATAATAATTCATTCATATTCCACCCATCTGGCTGCGTTTCCCCAGCCACTTTGAGCGGCTTCCAGCAAAATATGATGAAGATTCCCAGACCTCTTTAATTTTTCCATTCAGCATATTCCATTCATTATGCCTCCAAGTCTCTTGTCTTCTCCTGTTTCTGCTTCCATGTATTTTGCCCCTCTGGTCCTATGTGCAAAACAAGCTCCACGGTCCTGCACCCCGTGTGTTATGATAACCTCATACCATGTCAAATTTCAACCAAGATGGGCTACAATTAAAATCCAACCAATAGTAACAGGAACATGTTGGGTTAGGGTGGGGTGAGGAGGCAAACTCTCCAAGCCCCTGGCAGTTGATGACACAGTCCAGGTTTCAGGCTCTGCTCTGCTCTGCAGAAGGAAAAGTGAGTCACAGATAGACTCATGGGTTGACTGATTACAGATGCCAACTAATGAAGCAGTCCTTCTGTTGATTTCAGTACCCATTCCTTCAGTTTTTGCCATTTCATCCATCTGCCATTTTATCTGTCTTAACATACACTATAAGAATGGGTAGGCAATGTAGTGCCTTTCAGATATTGTTTGGCTCCAACTCCCATCAGCCCCAGCCTGCATGTCCAGTGGTTAGGGATTATGGGAATTGTAGCTCAAGGACATCTGAAGGGCACCACGTTGGTTATCCTTGCTATAAGGCTTTCAGTCAAGGACAATGTTCCTTTTGTTTTCCTAGCACTAAATAAGTGTAGACATTAATTAGCAGATCAACATTTATTACCATTTTATTTACTTAACAGAAGTCGGGAGCTCCTCCCACAGCAGGGTGTTGAACTAGAAGATCTGAGAAGTCCCTTTTATTATGGGACATTCAAGCAATAGAACACGGATGTCCTTTTTTTTGTTTCCCTGTGGCTGGCCTTGATTGCTTTAACATTTGTACGTACTTCCTTTGCCTTCTAGGCTTTTGGATGGAGCATACTGCTGACCCTTATAGTGATCGCCTTCCTTGCCCGCTCTCTCAGGCCCTGCTTCAACCAGGCTACCTTCTTGCAGACTCGCTACTGGAGCAACTACATTGATATTGAGCAAAAGATTTTTGATGAAACTTGTTGTGAGCATACCCGGGACTTTGCGCACAAGTGCATCCTCCACTTCTTTGAGAGCATGCAGAAAGAAATTAAACGAAGGCGGTTCCATGCCCACCCAGGAAAAGAGGAGGGGAAGGAAGGGGAGAAGGATCACTTGCAAGGAATCAGCAGCCAAGAGCAAGTGAACAAGCTTCTTCAATCATGGTACTACAGCAAACCTCCGCTGGATTTGAGTGGAGCTACACAGAGGCAACCCCTGGGCACAGAGGGAATATCTATGCCTTGGACAGGCAGTATGATTAACAGGTGGCATCCCCAGCCCGGGACCACAATCACAAGGCAAACAGACGTTTAAAAGGAAATGGAAACTGAGAGCATCAGTAGCTAGGGGAAAACACATACACACACATCCCAGCAAAAAATGGGCTGCTCTTGCATCTTTAACAACAGCATAGTATGCAGGAATCACATACCCTCCAACACATCAAGATGAAAAACCGGGACACCATCTTCCAGGTTCACACTCCCACATGAGTAGCATGACCCATGTAAGATTGCAGCCCTGGAAAAAGCGCTTATTTTGGGCATGGTGCCCCAAAACACACTTTTGGGGGTGCAAGATCACAGCACCAAAGAAAGTGCTTTTGGGGGCTCAAGATCATGGTTGCCCCAAATGGCCACCATGATCTCCCGGAGGGCGTGGGGAATGGGATGTCCCAGTTTTTCCAGAACAGTTGAGGGGTATGGAATCAGCAGCAGAAACTTTAACGGCATGGAGTGAAGCATTATCACATGCTAATGTCTGTACAATGATTTCAGTTCAGATTTATTTCCGTATGAGCCATAGGCCATAACAAAAATGCAAAAGGATCTGTAACTCTGTGGTTACAGCATATGCTTTTCATGCAGAAGGTCTCTGACTCAATCCCTGGCATCTCTAGGTAGGGCTGGGAAAGACCCCAGTTTGAAGCTCTGGAGACCTGCTGCCAATTCATAGCTAGGTGGATCTCTAGTCCTGGTACTTAAACATGTGTTCAATATATTGTACATAAAATGGTTAACAACATAGCCCACACCTTACAGATTATTACAGCAGGCAAAAGGTAGGTCCAAAGTTGGCAACTCTATCCAGCAAGGAGACAGTAATGGGCGTACTAAATTATCAAAAGGCAAGAGCTTATCACTAATGAATAATGCACTATATGAAATTATAGCCCAACTGTATTGGCTGCCAATTAGTTTCTGGGCCCAACTGAAAGTGCTGGGTTTGACCTATAAAGACTTCAATGGCTCAGGACCTCAATACCTCAAGGACCACCTCTCCCCATATAAACTAACCTGGACTCTGTGACCATCACCTGAGGCCCTTTCTCGTGCGCCTCTGCCACAAGTGGTCTGTAGGGTGGCAACACAGGAACGGGCCTTTTCTGCAGTGGCTCCCCATTTGTAGAATGCTCTCCCCAGGAAGGTTTGTCTGGTACCTTCATAATATGCCAGGCGAAAATGTTCCTCTTCAACCAGACCTTTGGCTTATTAACAGTCTATGTCCTTTTAAATGTGTTTGTGGGAAGGGGTGTTATTGGTTTGCTTTGTTTTCTATCTTGTTTTTATTGTGTACTTTATGGTTTTATTCTGTATTTTTATGGTGTGAAGTGCCCTGAGATCTTCGGATGAAGGGTGGTATACAAAATAAAATAAAAAAATAAAAATAAGAATCATTTCCCCAACCTCCTATTGAAATATGTTGGACAGCTATACTTGAATCTCCCTTCTAGAATTAAATTATTAATTCATTTTCAGGCTACAAGAAAAGATGAGAGAGCCAGGCATGTAATTACAGCAGAAACCTGGGCTTCTAAATAGAAGCCTCTGTGAGTATTTATGTTTGGTCTCCTTCACATATTAGAGACCTGCACTAATTTAATTTTAAGCAGACACACTCAAGAGATTAAATATCTGACCTTCCATATTTGCCATGTGTTTTAATCAAATTGACTATTTGCCTTAGCAAGCTGCTGAGGAATGAACTGGGTGGATATCTACTTTGCATACTGATTTTCATGGAAGGGTATTTTTAAAGCATTTTAGACGCAGCAGGAATATACAAATGCGAAGGAAGGAAAAGACAGTGTGATTACTAAGTAAGCTATGTGCCTGGACATCAATTTCTGACAATGACGCTGCTATCATTGGAAGCATCGCGTTTTCATGCCTTTGGTTATATTATTTGTTTGTCTTGTATAACAAGCTGATGAAGCTACTATGTGTGCAGTGATGAAAGCAGCCCATTATGTTTTGCATTACCTCCTTTAGTGTTATTCTGGTACTCTAACCTCAGTGATGAATTTGGATTACATATTTTGTTAGAAACTCACATCATGTTTTGATGGCGCAGCAGCTCATTCTTGCCTGCCTTAAAGTCCATTTATATTTGAAACAGTATCTCTCAAAACCAGTTCTGCCTGAACCAGGGCAATACCCTAGGTGCCAGTTAGGAAGGGCAAGGAAACCATATCGCGACACTTACCCCCTTCTTTCAGGCTACAGATGATTGTTTCCCAGGAGCACCTATAGTTCTGGCTGACTCCCTCCTTGAGTTAATACAGTGGTACCTCTGGTCCAGTCTTAACCTGAAATTGTTCTTAACCTGAGGTACCACTTTAGCTAATGGGGCCTCCCGCTGCCGCCACCATGTGATTTCTGTTCTCATCCTGAAGTAAACTTCTTAACCCGAGGTACTACTTCCAGGTGAACGGAGTCTGTAACCTGAAACGTTTGTAACCCGAAGCGTTCTTAACCCAAGGTACCACTGTATTGTTAACAATTAACAGTGCAAGCCTAGACCCAGCAGTTAGTTACAGAAGCCCCAACAACATGCTTGGTACTGTACGTTAGAAGTCAGCAGACAACTTGTGGGATCTGCTTTGCTTTTCTCTAGAATCCTGCCATTGGAGGGCAGGGCCAGATACAAAATGTTAGCTTAGCGGGCAGAGCCAAATACCTACTTCATCTTGCAGGCTGCATACCAAAGTACAAAGACACATCTGGGTTACTACTGATTAGGAACTCTTAATATAAAACACTAAAAATGGCCAGTGGAGTTGCTCAAAGCATAGCTGTCAACTTTTCCCTTTTTTTTTGCAAGGAATACTATTTGGAATAAGGGAATTTCCTTTTAAAAAAGGAAAAAGTTGACAGCTATGGCTCAAAGACAATCATTTAATATTTATATTTTACACAGAAGGAATGCTGTGGCTGAGGGGTAAGCAATTAGCATGCTGTAGCTGATTATTATTTTACTTGCTGTTTGTGGCATAGGCCTGCCCTGCCAGGGTATGTGTCTTTTGCAACTACAGTGGTACCTCAGGTTAAGTACTTAATTCGTTCTGGAGGTCTGTACTTAACCTGAAACTGTTCTTAACCTGAAGCACCACTTTAGCTAATGGGGCCTCCTGCTGCTGCCGTGCCTCCGGAGAACGATTTCTGTTCTCATCCTGAAGCAAAGTTCTTAACCTGAAGCACTATTTCTGGGTTAGCAGAGTCTGTAACCTGAAGCTTATGTAACCTGAGGTACCACTGTACAACATCTCTAGCCACCCTTCTTCCCAAGAACCCAGCCACATAACGTCTACCACTTCCAAGCACACAATCTGATAACTCATTTGATATGTCCTATCTGCCAGGAGTAGGCCACCAGGAGCAGCACTCATCCAGCCTAGGCTCCAACAGGTGCCTAGTTACGTGCAACTCAGCTGATTGGGCTTGTTGCTGCCCTGTCACTCAAGGCCAGCTGGACTCAAATGACATAAACATGGAATATGGAGACCCATTCCTTTGTCCCAACTTTTGACCATCCAAGGTCACTGCATGCTGAATCTACATTGTGCGACCTTGCGTGTATGTGAGTATAGAGACTCTTTCCAACAGTCCTCCATCCGTTAGTCTTTTATTTTGTATTAAAGTACCAGGCTGCTTTCCCTTTGTCTCTTAGCTCTTCCTCTAAAAACACACACACACAAAAAACCTGCACACAAAGACAAAACTATCTTTAATATGGCACTGGGGTTTGGAGTGGTTCTGAGACACGCCCAAGGGATTGTGTTTCCCTCACCTGCTTAGCTGCTTGCCATTATGCTTTCTACTTGTGCCTGAGGGAAAGTACAAAGAAAGCACACTGCTCCACAGCCCATGAATATGGGAGGGAGCTAGCTACCCACCCCTTCCCAGCAAGATATCCAGCTTGTAGCTCTAGTCCTCTCTTTGGCCAAGTGTTAGAGGAAAGGGGGAGTGGTGACACAAACAAGAACATACTGTGGACAGCTGGCCTACCTTACAAGGCAGCTGTGGCAAAGTGATCACTGCACCATTGTTAAACTATTAGGAATCAGAAATCAGTTCCAATCTACTTGCAAACCAACTAGAGATAAGACAGTTGACCCCAGTCAAGCTTCTGCCTGCTCTCACTGTATGAAACACGACACAATCCCTGGCCACAGGTCCAGACCAAGGCATTTTGCTGAGGGGCAGCAGCAGCAAATGGTCCCCCAACCCCAATTAAGGTGCATGGTATCCAAAGTCAGACAAATTATTTTGGAATCTGAAGAAGAAAATCCCACAAGGACTCCTCACGCCTTTCTGACAGCAAAAAAGCAAGTCTGGAAATTCCATAATAAAAAAATAAATAAGTAACTATTTGCTTTCAAGTCAGCCAAAGACAGGTGGCTGTCTCATTCTGTTAAATGGTTAGCCTGCATTCAATGTGGTAACACAGAACTTTCCCCGGCAGATTAAAAAGCTCTCTACAAATATCCACGAAGCTTTTCACTACATGTTCCCTTTTCTCAAGCCTTTGATGTGAGTTCTCCTTTAATATCACCAGCCCACAGATCATTGCTTAGCCTCAATTCACTGGAAGTTGCTCTCTGTGGTCTCCCCTCCCCATTCCAAGCTTCAGTGATCATGTAACTCTTTCAACAAAGTGATGTGATTAAGAAAGTGACCTCAGCAGTATCCAAGCAAGTTGCTCTGGAGGTCCACTGAATGGGGATTTGGGGTGCCAGTTAATGCTTAACAGGTGTATTCCAAAAGGAGGGTATGTTCACATTACCACTTACTCCACATCCAGTGAGCTCCTGCACACACCAATAGCCACAATCCGTACTGATCTTGTACAGTGGTACCTCGGGTTACATACGCTTCAGGTTACATATGCTTCAGGTTACAGACTCCGCTAACCCAGAAATAGTACCTCGAGTTAAGAACTTTGCTTCAGGATGAGAACAGAAATCGCACTGCCGCGGCACAGCAGCAGCGGGAGGCCCCATTAGCTAAAGCGGTACCTCAGGTTAAGAACAATTTCAGGTTAAGAACGTACCTCCTGAATGAATTAAGTTCTTAACACGAGGTACCACTGTAGTTTGTTGAGAAATATTGTTGTCTGATGGGTTTTCTCTCAAACCAGCTTCAATCTGACCCCCCAAAATAAAGCAACATTTACTTTATACTTGGGACGCAGGTGGGTTAAACCTCAGAGCCTAGGACTTGCCGATCAGAAGGTCGGTGGTTCAAATCCCTGCGAGCTCCGGTTGCTCGGTCCCTGCTCCTGCCAACCTAGCAGTTTGAAAGCACGTCAAAAGTGCAAGTAGATAAATAGGTACCACTCCAGCGGGAAGGTAAACGGCGTTTACATGCACTGCTCTGGTTCGCCAGAAGTGGCCTAGTCATGCTGGCCACATGACCCGGAAGCTGTACGGTGGCTCCCTTGGCCTATAAAGCGAGATGAGCGCTGCAACCCCAGAGTCAGCCACGACTGGACATAATGGTCAGGGTCCCTTTACTTTACTTTATACTTAAGAAAGGTGTGTACATTTGAGACAGTCATCATGCATGTGCATTGACATATGGCAGCTTCATGAATAGAAGTTCTGGGCAGGGGTGTTGTGGGGGCAGGAAAACCAAAACGGTCACGTGTGTTGAGTGAAGACATCCCCAGGCCTTCTCTGATTTGTACAACACAGTGTTAATGTGCCTAAAATGCAGTGATGGGAAATGACCACTTGATGCATTTTGAGTTCCTAATGTGAACATACCGTTGAAGAACAAATAAAACAATTTTACTGTCAGCTCATGATAATGCCAACTGTCAGACAAAATCTTGGAGTTTTGACTATGAAGCTAAAAATCTAAACCAGAGTGCCTCCCATTGTACATTTTACATTTTAGAGTTTAGATTAGAAGGATCAGATGTTGCTTTTCGAATCTCTTCTTCATCCTCTTGGACAAGCGAAGGACACTTCCACTCTCACAAAAGGGGAAAGATCCCATTGGTTTTGATTTCTGCCCCTTCCCTCCAGCCCAGCTTCCCCACATCACATCCCCAGCCGTTTCAGAGAGTCTCTTGATCCTTGAGATTAGCCTTTCAGGAGCACAAGGAAGCAGGAAGGAAGTGGTAGGGAAGTCCCACTTCACATTAATAACTCTGCTCACATTTCTCAGGATCTCACCCAGTATATCCCATGTTCTGTTCTCTCTGTTTCTTTGCATTAAAACAACTAACAAATGTGTCAACATTTATATTAGCAGCACATCGCCATTAATTGTTTTCAAGCACGGATCAGAATTAGAGGACATGCTTTGGTAGAAAATCCCAAGACTGGCCTCCAGCATTTCCAGTTCAAGGTTTAACTGACAAGAGAACAGTTCTCTGCCTGAGATCCCAGAGAGTTGCTGCCCATCAGAAAATACAATGTTAGATAGATAAAACATCAGACCTAACAAAAGGCAGTTTCCTAAATTATTATTTGCAAGACTTCTCAACTCCCTGATGAAGGAGACCAAAAATTCTCATCCTGCGGAAGAGAAATGGATGCTAAGAGATTGCAAGTGGCTAGTTTAAGGGGTTCTGTTGAACCAAAATCTCTTTACAGACTTCTGCCCATCAGATTACATTTACATGGGAGAAATATACAGTAACAGGAAATGCTGCTTGTTGCAGGACAAAATAAGAGGGAGTAGCAGTGCTCTGCATAGATATAGAACATTATATAGAAAGAAAAGATTGCTGCTGCTTCTGATTCATGTTACAGCTCCACCCAGAGTATAAAGCAGTGAAGGATTCCAAAATTTCAAAAAGAGCAGCAAAAGGAGAGAGAAGCTGGAAAAACACAGGAGTTATATTTCTCTTACCCAAATCCCTATCCTTAGAATGGATCTTATGCTGAGAATGAGCAAATGTCTCAATTTCACTTCCTCTCAGTTTCAGTTTTTCCAAGCTTAAGTTCATTTTTCCACATCATTTTGTTGCTAAGCTGTCCTAATTATTCCTCAGCATTTTAGTGGCGATTTATCCTAATACACACATTTTGAATGCAATTCCCCCTAATATAACACATTTTTGTAGGTTATTTTGCTAAGGTGTGCATTTTAGGCACACTTGACCCTAGCATATGCATTTTTATACACATTACATATTTGACTGGAAAACACATTGCAAAATTCAGAGCAGTGTGAATTTTGAAGGCTGGCTGTGTTTTGTGTGTATTGTTTTGGAAAGTGGGAATGAGGTAGGCTCAACTTTAAATGTTCACTTCAGTTCATAAGTTTATTGTTCTAGTCAACGGCCATGAGAAACTTGTATTAATAAAATAAACTTTAAATGTGAACTGAATTGACTTGCTCCTCCATTCCTACCCCACACAGTGATATTTGCATAGGTACTCTCCTTTCTCTCTCCCCCAGGTAAACCTACAAAGGTGGGGCACAGCTTTCCCTTGTTTTTCTAAGGGCAGTGGGAGGAGCATGTGGCATTTGCAGGCACATGAACAGAAGCCAGAGGAATCCTTTTCCTGTCATGAATAAAGAGTGCCTAGAACAGATTCCAAATAACTCCTCAGAAGAAATCATGCCTCCACAAATAGGCAACCTCAGGGATTTAAGAGTTTTTTAAATAAGAGATGTGATGGCTCCCACAAAGAAAGAAGTGTTTGCTGTATTAAGCCATGACATACCTGACAATGGCACACAATTAACCTTTCAGAAGAGGGAATACAATGCACACCAAGTCAACCTGGGAGGAGTAGAGATTCACTCATAAGGTAAAGATAACAAAGTCAATGTACTGAAGTGGCAAGGAATAAATGGGGGAGGGGGACACGTTGCCTGAGCAATTGAAAAGCTGGTGTAAGAGCAGAAACTGAAAAAGTAAGTGACATTGGCAAGACGCATTAGGGTTTTTGTTGTTGTTGTTTTTAAATTCTGCCCCATGAAAAGGGCAACAAATTTCTGATTGCATTCGGGCAAGCCAGTGTGCGTAAAGTGACAAAGATGGATAAATTCCGTATGATCTTCCAGTTCCTCCAGTCCAACCAGGAATCATTCATGAATGGCATATGTGGCATCATGGCTCTTGCCAGTGCACAGATGTACGTGGCTTTTGACTTCAACTGCCCATGTCTACCAGGTTATAACCTGGCCTATGGGATGGGTATCCTGTTTGTGCCACCCCTGGTCTTGTTTCTACTGGGCTTTGTGATGAATAACAATGTCTCCATGTTGGCTGAAGAGTGGAAAAGACCCACAGGGAAGAGGCAGAAAGACCCGGCTGTCCTGCGTTACATGTTCTGCTCCATGGCACAGCGGGCTATGATTGCTCCTGCTGTTTGGATTTCAGTCACACTGTTGCATGGAGAGTGCTTTATATGTGCCTTCAGCACCTCTGTGCCTGTAGATAAGTTGGGGAACCAGAGCTATACCCAACTACCTGAGAAGGAACTGAGGAGAATTCTGGCCCGGATTCCCTGCACAGACATCTACAAGGGGCAGGAACTTATTGCCAAAGAGGTGGCAACCAGGTATCTGCGCTGTATATCACAGGTAAGCAAAAAGTGATTGCAGGATTTGCTTAAGCTAATTTGGTGTAGAGAATGGGAGAGACCCCTTATAAAGCTGGCAGGCTTTTTATATGACTTTATATGCACTTACCATGCTATCATTTCCTATACACTGCAAGCACTCTGAACATTTTTCAGCATGCTGCAGTTCTTTATTACTGGTAAGAAACACAACACTTTCCCTCCTTCTCTTGAGGTCCCACTTCATAGAAAACATGTTTAAAATGTGATGCAATGGATATACTCCTCATGCTACAATTGCAGTTTATTCTTTTTACAGCATAAATTGTGGGCCTTAATCACAGGTAAGTGTGCACACATTTGGAGCTGCAATGTGTGCTAGTTCCACATTCAAAGAGTGGGCTTATGTAGGGTGCACTCTGCAAAACAGAGTGCTTGATTCCTTACTGTAATAATTCCATGCATCGTTTTTGGTAAGAAGTATGGATTATAGAAGGAAGTGAGAGAAGAAGGGATGAACTCCTATGATTAAACTTCCCCTGCTTCCAAATATTCCATTTGCAATGCAAATACAGACAAATATATCCAGTGATCCCAACCTAAAACAGGCAGGTCAATACAGTCCTTTCCTGTTGTTTACTGTGTTCAGTCTGCATTTGTTCTCTGCATCTTAAATAGGATGCAAATTCCCTCTAGGTTTTCACCTGGGAACAACGTCAAAGTCATTTTAAAAATCTGATTTGATCACTTGTGTTCTCACCAATCTGATGCTGCCACTGTTCTGTTTCCCCTTGGCATTGCTTGGCAATGTTAGCCCTTCCTCAGCTGTGTATTAGTTGGATAACCACTGCTTTTCTTAGCATTGAACATTAAGAATGTATTGGAATAAATATTCAGATCTTTCTTTAATCAGAGCTTTCTTTAATCATGCAATATTTGTTGCACTGTTGCTGTTTTTAAATTTGGCATTATAGATAATCAATTCATTCTATTAAAAAACCCAATTCTAAATACTTTTGTGTTTGAATGGTTCTACTTAGTATTACTGAAATGACATGCCAGTTTCAGCATGAGACAAAAATGTACTCCTTTAAAAAAATAATGAAAGCCAAGAGGAAAAATACTGGATTTAGGAGTGGGGAAATAATTTGTTTATGCAATACTTTTTAGAAAATTATTATCCAGACAGGCCAAAGACATAGGTAACTGCTGCAATATAGGAGATGCTGTGTTGTAGTTTAGGGATAGAGAACCTGTGGACGTCTAGATGTTGTTGGACCACAACTCTCATTATCCCTAACCATTGGCCATGTTGGGCTGATGGGAGTTGTGGCAAACAACATCAGGAAGGTTACAGATTCCTTATTCCTGGTGTAGTTGCTCCCCAACACATCCCTGTTAAAATGGATTGAACTGTGTTCTGGTTCAGGAAAACAAAGATTTGGTCTAGATTTTGGTTCAGGTTCCATTTGATCCCCCAACTTCAAGAGCTTCAAATACAGCACAGGGCTTTCATTGGATTTATATCTGGCAAACAAATATGGAAACATCACTGCCATTGTACAAAGAGGTAGATTGTGATGTTAGTTCACACAACTGGATCATCCACTCATTGATGGATGAGACATGAGCCTAGCAGCCCCACAATCTTTTGAGGTTGCTAGTCCCAATATCCACAGATTCTGGAAGACCACTGATAATCATGACTGCAATTGTGTACTACATAGATTTCTCTATCCCACTCCCACAACCACCTCCCTAATAATAGTATGATGTTTGGTTTTCCCGTTCAGGCAATGGGCTGGACCTTTGTGCTGCTGATGACCTTGTTGGCATTCCTTGTTCGTTCCTTACGTCCCTGCTTTACTCAAGCTGCATTCCTGAAGAGCAAGTATTGGTCTCACTATATCGACATCGAACGCAAGCTCTTTGATGAGACCTGCACGGAACATGCTAAAAGCTTTGCCAAGGTTTGCATCCAGCAGTTTTTTGAGGGCACAAATAAGGACCTAAGCATGGGTCATGCAACCTTTGTGGAAAAGACACCTTCCGAAACAGGAGAAGAGAAGGAAAAATTGCTGGGTATCATGGATCAAGGGACCATGAACAAAATTCTGAAGAACTGGCACAAATGTAAGCCCCCTTTGTGCCTCAGCCAAGAGGTGATCCAGAATGGGAATTGTTGGGCAGGAGAAATCGCACACCCTCAGCCACCTAAAAGAGAGTATGCTACCTATTACAGCAAAGTCTGAGGACGGAGTGGAAGTAATCAGAAAGCACATTTTCCTTTTAGATCACGGCTTGGGACCACACATTTATCAAGGAGATCCTTCAACTATTCATTGTGAGAGCATCCAGAACACCTGTCCAAAAGTCTCTCTCCCCCCCCCCCCAGCTTTTCTGTGGACACTAGCATGGAATAGAACAAATAAACACGGACAATGCTCACCTGTTGATTTTGTCAAGGAGAAAAGAGATGTCAGAAAGACTAAATGGTGATGGCACCTTAAATTGGATGACTGCTGTGATACAAATAATATAACAAAAACTATGAGGTGGTTCATTGTTGGTTTGAATAAGATATTTATTCCCTGCTAAACTCTAAAGGATAGACCATTTGTCTCAGCAGCAAGTAACAACACATTTTGATTTGAAAAATCTCTACCAATTTCTTCAGATGAAAACCACCTGCTAAGTCTTCATTGTATGTGAAAGGCACAAAACAGATGTTTCATTTTATTGTAAAGGAAAGACTAAAAACAGGTAATACTATCTGTACAGGGGTACATTTCTGTTGGTAGTAAAACAAAACCAACGTTTTCAAGACTTGCAGGAATGTTTTAGGCACAAACCAAAAGCACAAAGGCAGTATTTCAAATACACCAGAGGGCGCCATAAACTAGCAACAAATACCTGACCATAGCAGCTATAAGGCTCTGTTTCTTCCCTTATCTCCTTATCATATAAATAAGACTTGTTTAGCTTTGACTTGTACAACATGCTCTGACAAAATCTGTTTAGGATAAGAAAATGTGTTGAAGGGTATGCAGAAGTAGAGATGAATGAGTATGTTTTAAGGACAGTATTATAAATCCACTAACTGAAAGAAGGAAGAGCCACATTCAAATATTACAAATTAAGCTTAACTATCTGCCCCATAACTAAATGAATTAGCAGCGGATCTGGGGTAATTTCAAGATGTCTTGTCCTTTAATAAGCATAGAACATCAGCTGCATTAACCTGAATGTTTCTTCTGAACCATTTAAGAAACCAATTACAATTTTCAGAGTAGTAGCCATGTTGATCTGTTGCAGCAAAAATAATTCAGAGTCTTGTGACACCTTAGCTTTCATAGACAAGAGAGCCCTCTGCATCATATGACCAATTAATGATCCAGTTTGCACTTCACATTAAAAACCATAGTTTGTTTTAAAGTACGGTTTAATGTGATGTGCAAGCTGGGCCAGTGTGTCCATTCGTGATGTTCTCAACTAGTGTTCAAAAAGTAGTCTTACTCTTGGCATCGGAATGAGGAGGATGCAAGGCAGGGCTATTCAACATGTCAGACATCACTGGCATGTCTATATTTATGTGCTTCCTGCTTTGTCAAGTCATGTGTCGCTCAGTGTAGCCTTTGCAAAGCAAGTTTTCTTTAGCTTGATGATGAATGATGTTTTTGTTGTGACCAGTAGTGGTGGAGGAAAGAGGTAAAGGCCTAGACTCTAGGGGAAATGGTTGCAGCTCTTGCTTATTTAACTACTATTGTACACACTTTGCACCCTACTAATCCCCATCATCTAGATAGGCTTACTTCAGCAATTCAGCAAGGCCAGCCCTATCGTCAAGCACAGCAAGGCAGCTGTTTCTGAGATGACAGCAAACTGCTATTTCTAATTTATTGTTGTTGTATTTTTCCTGCCAAGGAGAGGTGAGATTTTCTGCCGCATGTGCCAAAATAATTTCACCAGCCCTGGATATTATGCACCTGGACTGGTGGGGTGGATGTATATGCCCTTTACTGCTCCACCTCAGGCAGCAAAATGCTTCAGGCCAGCTCTAACTTTGAACGGAAAAGGGGGGATTTAATAATAAATCCCTGGACACAGAACACTAGGTATCAGGAAGAAGAGCAATAACCTTGCCATCTTCTAGACATCTCTGTTTTTAATGTAGAGCTGAGAGAGACATCTAGTTTTGCTATTTTTTGTTCTGTTTTTACGTAGTACAGATTTATCATCTCAGTGAGTGTCAAACTAAGTAAGATACTGGAGGAATATAAGAAGTCTCCTGACAGTTTTTGGTTTTACTTTAATATAGCTGCTAGAGGTTGCAGTTTTGATCAGTGCAATGGTGGGGAGATGAGGTATTTAACTCATTCAATATAGCCTCCCTTTCCAATTAAAACTGACCTCCCCGAGGTGATGTTTTCTCGGTATGGAATAAGCTAAAAGGACCACATATACCCCAACCCCAGGCTGGTTGGAGAGAAGGAAGAGATTAAGTGTTCCCTCTCCTGCTGCTGCTCTGATCAATTTCACGGCTGCCTCATTGCCAGGGCTGCTCCCAAGACGTGTTGCTGCCTGAGGCAAAATACAGAATGATGCATCCATCTAGGGATGGATGAACCTGTTAATTTCAGTTTCTCTCAATGTCTCATTTTTTCCACTCTCAAATCCAGTTTGTATTATTTTGCATTTTTAAAAATGGAATAGTCTTCATGAGAATCATAGAGGAGGAATGTGCACTAAAATGCTAACATACACATATTGTCTGCAATTTTGGCTACTATATACATTTTTGCAAGCAATATAGTGCACTTTTGAATGCTGTTTCCCCTGTTTCCCCTAAAATACGCATTTTTATACACACTATTCCCTAATATGTGTACTTTTGTACACATTTCAGTTTGGAGAATTGCATCACAAAATTTGGAGAAGTGTGAATTTCAGGGTATAGCTGCGTTTCGGTTCACATATTGTTTCAGAAAGAGTGGATCTTAATGTGGATCAGACCAAATTTCTGCCCCATCCCATTCAAAGTACAGAAGTTGACTGTTCTGGCACTTGAACGGTCAACACTGGCAATGGGATAACATCCCCACATGCTCCGAGGACAGATGGCTTGTTTAGCAATTGTACAACAACCCTGTGACACACATAGTTCTAATCTCCAACAGAGTAGAATGGCTGGAGGGATGCTCCTCTCCCCCACTAGTATCTGCCACCTAGTATCTGCCACCTGAGGTCATTGCTGCACTCTGCCTCACTTGTAGAGGCTAATCATACAACAGGGCCACATGGCTGGCTCTGCCCTAGCTCCTCTGGCTTCCAGATGGGATAGTGTGTTCCTTTGTTCTGGGACTATCAAGAGCTGTACTCTTTGTAATGACCTACTAGCTTACACTTGTACAGGTTCAGCAGGTACTACAGGAAAGCAGCACAAAGCACAGGAAGGTGAGTTTAGGCATGCACATTTAGAATGTGTGACTGCAGCTTCAAGTGACAATATGTAGATATGGAAGCCCTCACAGTAGGGTGAATCCAATGTGGGGTCCTAATTATGTTTTTGGGTGTGCGGAATCCAAATCTATTATTGTTGTGATTGGACAATATTTAGCTTGGTAAATCTATGTTTGATAAAGAAGCACATAAACTGTTTTCAGAAAAACAAAGAATTTTAATTTTACCTTCTGAAAATGTCAGGTAATGCTAACATTTTACTTACCAAGCAAAACTAAATTATATTAATTTAACCATAATAGCTTTTGAAATTATGGCATCTCAGTAGTTTGTTTTTAATATTTTTTTTAATTAAAAAAAACCTTCTAAATGGTTTAATCTTAAACTTATACAGGTTTAAATTTTTTAAAAAATTAATTAATTTTTTTTAGGTGGCACCCACAATAACCAAAACATACTAACAAACTACAAGTCCATATAATAGAAAAAATGCAGCATGTTGTTATTTACTGTGCATCCTAACATATATAAATTTAAATAATGAGTTCCCTGTGAAGCATATTCACTGCATTCTGCTTAGGTGTACAACTCTAAGTTAAATATCAAGTTTTAGGAAAACCTGTTCTTCCTGTTTGCAACGGAAGTAATTTGTGCCAGTTGCTGCCTGGTTGGTTCCCCATGTGGTAATCAGTTGGTTCCTGGTTGGTTCCCCAATGTGGCATCAGTTTTGGGAGTTGTGATAGCACATTCTTCCTCCCAATATCTGGGCTCCTATGGGGGGGAAGGGTGGGATATAAACTTAATTAAATAAATATTTTGCCTGTTTCAAAAAATAATAATAATGGAGAATTGATAGGTGTTCTTTGTTTTCTTTTAGGCTGCAATCCTGTGCTCACTTACCCATGAATTTGTCTGAATAGGATTTGTATAGTGTTATGAGTTTGGGGTGTTGAACTGTATGCCGGAACCCTCTAATCTCTGGATCCAGCAAGTGTTAAAATCAAATCAAGCCTTCTAATTCCTGGAATAGCGAAGCTAGCCTCCTGGAAGGTGTAAGGAGAACATAGGAAGGAGCTCTGTGGGAGAGGGCAAATGGGTGAGGCCCCTCCCTCAACTTGATAATTGGAAGGAGTGAAAAGTTGCAGGGATGAGGGCCAGATGTAAAGCAGCAAGCTGGGAGAAGACTGAGACAGAGCAATGTTTGATGCCTGTTTAAATCTAATGCTGTGGCTACAGGAGAAACAAGACCCTTTTGGAGTGTTAATACTGTGAACCCCTCCATTATAGACTCAAGTTGTGTATATGTGTAATTAAACCATATATCATAAAGACACTACAGTCCCCAATATGCCTCATTTCCAAAAGGAAACACGAACCCTGGGTAAGTGTCTGGAACCCCTGGAATCTCACACTGCTGAGAGATTGGGGTGGCACACAACAAAACAATTGTGCTGCTAGTTCCCTTTGTATAGGTCCTTTATCTGATTTATATTTATAGCTAGACACCAGTATGGCAAATATGCATATTAATTATACACAAGTGAGGAGAGGGGAGTCCTTTACACATGATTCCCTGCCCCTGGGAACCAGTATCAGTTTTTCTCTGAAACTGAAGAGCAAAAGCCTTCCTTATTTATTCCCAAATGTTCTGGAGCCTGTATATCAGGGACAGAGACCCTATGACCTTCCAGAGGTTGTTGGACTCCAACTCTTATCAGCCCCAGCCAAGATGGTCAACAGTTAGGGATGCTGGGAGTTGTCATCAAACAAAGCCTGGAGAACCACAGGTTCCCCATCATCACTGTAAATCTTATCTGCAGCACTGTATCCCGCTGTACTTGGGATCTCAGTGTCTTTGATTGTTACGGTGCTTGGTTCTCTCTCTGGTTATCAGTTGCTGCCATGGGAAATGCAGACAGGGACAATGAAATGGTGAGACTTGTAGAACTGGGAAGCACATGTTTTGGAGGGTAGTGCAAACCTCTCTTTCAAACCAAAATCATTGACTCTTTTCAGTACGTCTGTTTATGCTTAGGTGATGGGGACAGGGATCTCAATTGTACACACAAATAGACCCTTTCAGACACTGAAAAGAATGTGACTAGGACCAGTGGCGTAGCGTGGGTTATCAGCACCCGGGGCAAGGCAAGTAATTTGCACCCCCTAACCCATGGATTTGCGCCCCCTAACCCGTGGATTTCCCTACCCCCCAGATGTTGCGCCCGGTGCGGCCGGCCCCCCCTGCACCCCCCACGCTACGCCACTGACTAGGACTCAAGGGCAGACCCTGAAGCCCCCCTGCCTATGTATGCATGTTCTCCACTTGAATGGCTGGAACAGCTCTTGAGTTCCCTGTACACCTCGCCACTCAGGAGCAAGCAGGATGTGCCCTGGCATAGATACTTAAAGAAAAATAAATACAGCTTAGAGAACAACTCCAGATTCCATTCAGTAAGCACTGTTAAATTTAGTTGAAAACCACTTCTTACTCACCATTTCCTTTTCTTTACTATGTGCTTCCTTTGTCACAAACGGAGATTAACTGCTAACTGCCAACAATTAATTAGACCTGTCCTTCTTATGAGACACACAGGCCTGGAACAACCCTTTATTTCATCTTTTTCCATCACACAGATTGCCTTGCTCTCTCTGCCTTGCTTTCTCCATCCAATGAGTTGCCCATCTCCACAATGCAGCCTTCATACTCCCTTCATTCCCTGTTACAATGCTTCAGGCCCAGCTCAAGAGATTTTGCTGCCTGTAGCGGAACACCAAATGGTATCTGTCCCAAGTAACATTTGGCGATAGGGGAGAAATCACATTCAGTTCACATTTAAAGCTGAACCCACCTAATTTGCACTTTCTGAAACAATATGAAACACTGTCACTCCTTAACATCCACACTTCTCCAAATTTTGCAATGCATCTCCAGTCAGATTTTATGTGCAAAAATATGTACCTATACTAACGTAAACTGTGCATAAAAACATATGTATTAGTGAAAATAAATTTCAAAAAGCATTTCATTAGGGAGAATTGCTTTGAAAAAATGTGCATAATAGGCAAAATTGCACACAGAAATATTAGGAGGAACTTACACTGAAATGCTGGTGAATTTAAAAAACTGAATTTAAGATTGGGAGCGGGGGCGGGGGGAGATAAAAGGAAACTGACAGATTTGCTGATCCTTAGTCACAGTGCTTAATACCCACAAGTACTATGACAGTAAGCAAAAGCCAAAACTTCAAACATGGCAACTGCTGTTCTTTCATGATTCATTAATCCATCTGTCTGGAGTGGCTGCCTTTAACTGCCTGAAGGTATGGCCAGCTCTGTTATGTTTTGTGCTTCATCATGCTCTGTCTCCAGAACACGACCTTAATAGTGGGTCCTCTCAGTGCCAGCTTCTCCCTTCCAACAGCTCAATCTGGCACTACTCACTAACAGATTTGACTATGCACATCCTGTCTGTTTCCTGCACTTGTAGTCTCAAAGCTTGCCACGTGGATATTAGTGGCTAAGAAAAGAAAGAGGGAAGAGCATAAGCAACATGAAGAGGTGGGCATCAAGCATGAGAGCTGTGCATATGAAATCTGAAAACTGGTTAGTTCAGTTATAAAAGTAGCCACTGCGAGGGATTATATTTAAGTACATTTTGAAGGGTAAACAGGAATTCAACACCGGGGCACAGTGCAGCAGATCAACTAAATGAGGGATGGGGGACATGTGGCTTTCCAAATGTTGCTGGACTACAATTCCCATCAGTCCCAGTGGGCGTGCCCAATTGTCTTATGGGTCCTGCCATTCACTGTCAACACTGGACCACAGCCAAGGACACAAGAGCTGAAACTCCAGAATAAGGACAGGAGCTGGGTGCAAAGCTGCAGTGAGTCTGCAGATGGCACTTGAGACAGACATAAAGGTATGTCAGGGTTCAGAACCAGACAAGCAGTCAGATCAGGGCTGTAAGTACTAAGAACTGGAACCAAGACCTGATTCAGCAGAGGTTGTGGCCAGGTAAACAGTCTTCAAACACACATTGCAGGGAGTTGGACTATCAGGCACGTCCAACTCCCAAGAGAGAGGGGGGAGTCAAAGTTGTTGAGTATTTTTAGGGGGGGCAAGGAGGCAAAGCCAAAGTTGTTGAGCTTTTTTTAGGGAGGAAAAGCTAATCTTGCATTTTTAGCTTTCTTTTTTTGGGGGGGACATTGCACACCTATTACAACAACGACACAGCAGTAACAGCTACTTTCATTTTCTAATGTGCCGACTACATAAGCATTTGACACAACAGAGGAAAAGAGTGACGAAAGCTGGGGGTGAAGACTTTAACTCCACTGTGGGGTCGACCAGTTGGACATCCCTGGACTAGATGACTGCTTGAGTCCCAAATCTCACAGTGAGAGAAGCGCCAGAAGGCCCTCGGTGCTGGACCTCAGTGTCCGGGCTGAATGATGGGGGTGGAGACGCTCCTTCAGGTATACAGGACCAAGGCCGTTTAGGGCTTAAAAGGTCAATTCCAACACTTTGAATTAGAATTATCAGAGAGCACAAAGGCTGAGAACCATGTAGCCTGCCCAAGCAGTCAAACCAGGAAACACTTAAAGCCCATGCTAAATTGGGATGAACTATTTGGTTTCCTTGGGGCTTGAATTCATGCTAGAGACTGGAAGAATGACATTTCCTAACTCTTCTGCACTTTAGAACTCAGATGTGCATTGTAAGTGTATGTGACTTCTGAATATTTCTTACTCAGTTATGCCATTACAAAGTTCCCTCTATTTATAGAGCAGGGCTTCCTGCCTATGGCATAGTTGTGTACACCAGCTGAAATAATAGGCAATCCATTAAAATAAAATTCCAGAAAAGTAGCTATGCTAGTCTGTTGCCACAAGGAAGGTAAATAGTCCTTTCAGACAGGTGGTGGTTTCTGGTAGCTTTAACACTGCAGATGGCTAACCATCTGCTGTGGATGATACTCCTGTCCCCAATTAATAGAAAGGGCAGGGGACTAGCCTTACTCCCAATGGAAAACCTTTCTATTAGAAGTCTGCATTGTAAAAATAAATAAATATCAGAACAGAAATAAAGATACAGAATCAAGAATAGAAAGCAAGAGAGAAAAGGGGAGAAAATGTATAGCTAGGTTGGGGATGGATATGTATTTTAAAATGTATGTTATACCCTGATTTTCTTTTTAAAAGAAATGAACCCAAAGAGGCTTACACGAAACATCAAAATCTATCATTTATTTGGAATACTTAGAGTTTTATCCAATGTAGTGCTAAGAAATTGTCCTATCAGCACAAGGACTCTTCCCTCTGTGCGTCCAAGTTTGTTTTGGAGCAGATTTGGGGGTGGTACATGCAAGAGGGAGAGGAGGGAGGAGAGTCCTGTTACAGGAGCATAAGAAGCCTTACAGCCCGCTTTTTAGCCCTGAAAGGTGCTCAAGTAGTCTTACAAAAAATTCTCACAATAAAATGATATCCGAATGTAGTATCAGAAACAGAAATGTCCCTGTGCCGACACATTATTCAGGTGGCATTTCCTGCCACCTGGCATTGGTCGTCCTTAGTGTCATCATGCAAGCCCAGGATGAAGGCAAGTCTTCCCTTGCTGCCATTTGGCAGCTGCCAGACAATGCCTCCCACTGAGATTCTCTAACACCTGGGAGTGGGAGTGGGCAGCTGGATCTTGCACAGCCCATGATGGCTGATACACACAAAACCTTCAAAAACAACAGTGAAACAAATATACCACATCATTATTGTATCACCACATTGCAGCAGGAGCTCATAAATCAAGACAACGGGACAAAAACAAACCAAACAGGAACAAAGAGCCAGGGTTTGTCTTGGTGACTGAAGGCCCAAACTGATATGGTCCTCCTTGGAGAAGGCATTCCATGAAGTTGTCCCGTCAGTTGAAAAAGGCCTGCTCCCTAGTAGATGCCTGCGGGCTTGAGAGTTAGCAGTTGGGGACTCAACAAAAGGAGGTAATGACAGGCATGATCCAAAAGGGTCCAGTGATGCTCATGTAATCAATGTCACCACAGCAAACAGCAGCAACAACACACGAAAACCCCAGTGTAGCACTTGCTCGTCTTTCTGACATCACTCAGCATTATGGATTCTTAGTCACCCTTTGCTTTAAAGACAGTGGCGTTTTATCTCACCATAATTACAGTACTTACTTAGAGCAGCGTGAACTTTACTAGGCAAAAGCTTATAAAATATGGTGAAGTAACCATAACAGCACCTATATCGCCAACTGCACCATCTTGTAAAGGCAAAAATCCTTTGTTCTTGAGCAAGCATTATTTTGGGGGCCAGAGAAGAAACTGCAGTGCCTATTTTCACAGCCTAGGCAGCTGAAGGCAAAGGTTGTTTTTTTTTTCTGTTCTGTGAATGAGTCATCTTGATCTGGTTATGAAGAGTTTCATTTTTTCCAGTAATTTCCCTACCATTTTTTTCCTATCATTTCCCTACGCTTTTCTCCTTTCCTTAAAGGCACAGTGTTCTGCGTGACAGCAAGAGGATGAATCTGGCCAATTCTTTCTCCCTCCCTCCCTCTACAATCCCCACCCAGACGGAAGCCTCTCCCCTCCCTTTGCACATGAAAATTAAACCAAAAAACAAAACAAAAACTACACCACCCAGGCCCTTTGCAAGCAAAAGGAAGCTGCTGGATAGCAGCAAACTCACACTTTTTAACTATTTCTTCTGTCAGTGGCAATTTCTGCATCTGATCCCATTCTCTATCCTCACGGGCAGGGCAGCCAGATGTTCCTGGAATAGATTCAAAACCCACGTGGCCAGCTAAAAAGAGGCTTGGTGATCTGCAGAAGTAAGTAACTTTTTTTCTCTCTCATCAAGTTTCATTTTGACTTTGGGAAACCTGGAGCTTTCTGAAAACAAATACACGCACTAAATATATCTACTTGTGATCCCAGCAAACCCCCCCCCCCTATTATTAGCAAGAAAGACGTTTGCTGGGCTGTCAGATGTCAGGGCTAGAGAAGTAGAAAAGATCAGTTTTGCCGCCTGTTTGCTTCCACCATAAAAAGTTCTCAAACTATTTTTGTGCAGCGGTAGCAAACTGGCAGCAAGCCCAACTGGTTTACACACAATAGCTTACACACTATATAGTTATCTGCTCTGCTATGTGAGCAGTTCTTTCACATCTTCTATCAATATTTCAATTTCAAGTGGTGCTTTTGTTTTGTTTCGATTTCAACAAGCCCTGCACAAGAACATTAAAAGAATCTACAAATCTTTGGGTGGGGTAGCTGGTCTGTGTATGTACTGAAATGTGCGTGGCTGTTTCTGACATTCAGGCCTTGGTCTAAGGGTGTGGCTCTCAGGCACAAGGATGACATGTGAGATGCCAGACGTATATATTTTTTGCATTTATGCTGCAAGTGACCTTACACTATAAAATATAAGAGTAATAGATTCCATCAGCATTAACATGAGGTTAATAGTGTTTTTATATTTTCCTGAATATTATAATGGAGGGAGGGAAAGAGAAGGAATGGGAAAGCCTGTCTACTTCCCTACCCCAACCTGCCTCTTCCCAGATATATTAGAGATTTAAGATGCCAAAATTGCTGCATAGAAGTTCAGTTCCGAGTATTAATGTGGATTCAGTCCTTCAGTCCCGAGAGTGCATGACTCAAGCACGTGTATGAGTAGATGGAAAGGAATTTCCTGGTTCTTCCTCTCACTTGTATAATCATTTTAATTTCTGCTATCTTCTGTACTGCAAGTACTCAGGCTGAAGATGCATAAAGCATTTACATAAGAAAAGCCCTGCCCAAAGTTCAACATCCTGTTTTCACAGTGGCCAACCATAACCATATGGGAAGCCCACAAACATCCTTTAATTGATAAGACTTGCAAACTAAGGTGTTAATTGATGAGGCCCAATTAAAATCTGTAGGAGAAAATTATATTTAGCTGGGCGGCACCAGGTGCTGCAATGACCACAAAGTAAGCTCCATTGAATTCAGCACGGCCTACCCCCAGGTATGTGGTGTAGGATTGCAACCTAAAAATGCCTACAAGATTTTTAAAAACATAAGCTGCAGCCCCAGATTGGTTTTAGCTGTACTTAATGCATGATGGGAGACTGTCCATGACTTGGAAGACCATACACCTACCACATCTTTCCTCCTCTGGCAGTTTGACTTAATGCTTATTATCAATGCTGTTTTTCTAGTAAAAGAGGTGTCGGAACTCATCATGAACACCTCCCTTGTTCTCTTATAATGGCAATGGCACCCACCTGAGAGGTGCTGGAACTGAGTGCCAGTGAGTTCCAGCTGAAAACACCCCCGCTTATTATTATTATTTGATGCAAAACACAAGCACAGTCAAGTTATTTGGGAACAGGGAACATAATTCTAGGAAATGCAGCATATATGTATTTGTTTTTTAAAAAAACATCAGAAAATACAGCACATTCAGTTAATTTTATCACACGCTTCCCAAATAAGAGGACTGGTAAAAGAAACCCAAAGGGTACTGTTATAAATGCCATATCTTTTCAGGAAGCTTGGAGGTTATGTCAGAACAAAACACTATAACAGAGTCTCCTCAAATAGAACCAACACCACAGTTTAGACAATGTACAAACAAGTCCAAATGGAACACAGAATTGTTTAAAATAGCAGAGTCAAGGAAGCTATAAAAGGCAAGAAAGCTTCCTTTAAAAAGTGGAAGTCTTGCCCTCTGGCGGGGGGCGGGGAGCACACAGGCAAGCTGTGTGTAAGTCAAGCAAATAAAGAACTTGAGGAGAATATTACAAAAAAATTAAAAAACTCAATAAAATTCTGAGAAGAAACTAGGATGACACTGGGTCAAAATAATACTTAAGGAACACAGGGGATTTATTTTAATAAAATTTATCAGGCATGGATAAAAAGCCTTGTCCTTTGTGGATTTGTAACACACTAAAAATCAGTAAACACATAAATGGACTGAGAATTGTTATGGTGGAGGGAAGTAAACAGTCGCATCCCCTAAGAATCTGTGTTGAAAAGTGATCTAGTGTTTAACTATAAATGATATGAAGTACAAGGTGAAGAGGGTAGTAACCTAGTTTAGAAATGACTTAAAATTATTCATTTTTCAAAATGCTACAATCCAGACCAGAGTGAGAACAACTCACGGGTGGGGGACACCTCTGAATAAATGAGCAACAGAATAGCAGATATTATTCAATGTAAATACAAAGTGACGCATATTGGAACAAAACAAATCCTACCATAGCTTGAAGGAGAATCTAGAATTATCCATTTGGAGGACTGAAGGGATAACAGAGATGGTTACTTGTGGGATAACTTTTTTTATTTATTTGTTGCTCCTGGCCCTAAGCTGCATTTATGGATGATGAAGAAAAGAATGAGGGATCAGGCTTCAGGCCTGCAGAGTGTTGGGGACTGAACTGGCTGTAACTGTCATAGAAAGAGAGATCAGGGCAGGGTTGCCATATTTCAAAAATCCAGGCACAAAAGTTGTTGATTTTTTGTTTTTTGGGGGAGGGGACAATGTTGTTGAGTTTTTTGAGAGGTTTTAAAGGAAATTCTACACTTACGACATGGGTTGCCATACATCTGTATTTTCCTGGACGTTCAAGCGATTTCTGCCTGGTCACAGTTTCTGACATCCAAATGTCTGGTATGTCTGGGAAATTCCAGTCATATGGCAACCTTATATTGGGGTCCATAGGAAAAAATCATTACTAATTATGTTCATGGTGGGAAGGGGCAATAGTACAGCAGTAGAGCAGATGATTTGAATACAGGCGGTTTTAAGATCAATCCCTGGCACCTCTAGTTTACGCAGGGCCAACCCAAGACATTTGCTGCCTTAAGCAAGCACCTCCTGCCATTTCTATGTACAGAAGCCAACTGGACTGAGAGCCAAATCTTACCACAAGGCTGGTCATGGAATAGCACACTCCACTAAATCTCAGAAGGCTAACTTAGGAGGGCCATGTTAGGCCTTGTAGCACACACAATTCTGTCCTCCTGACAGAAGGAACTGGCCGGGGGCCTTATGAGGCACAGCCAGGAAGCTGCTGCTGGCATCCTCCATCTGCCACCTTAGGCAGTTGCCTCACTTTGCCTAATGGTAGGGCCAGCCCATAATTTAAGTAGCTCAGGTAGCAGGTGATAGGAAAGGTCTCTGTCTGAGACCCTGCTATTCCTAGGGTACCTCCAGACCAGCCCTATCTTGCAGGAGGCATTCAAGCACATGCTGGATTAAACTTTTATACATACAAATATAATGCCCCAAATGTTCAATTAGTAAACCTATCACTAGATGGTGCTTGGAGATATATTATTCACATTGCTGAGTGGCCATAATTGCTAGGATATGCAGCTGTGTCACCTAAGGTAATGAATTGTTGCTCCCATTAATTCATTACTCTGTGTACCTCCCATTGATTCAAATTAGTCAGGCAATGACTATTTGTTCCTCATTATTCCATCCATCAAGTGCCATTCATTTGGTCCAACCTGTTCACACTAATACAGTAAACTCATGTAAATACTCCTGTGTTCATAACAACAGTCTGGTCAGAACTTGTGAATGGAAGTACAACAAAACTGAGGATTCATCTGTCTCAAGATCACACAGAAAATTTGGTAGCAAAGTAAACACATGGACAGAGCATAAGATTAACAGCAGCACATTTTCTATTCTGATAATGGTGTTTCTTCACTGAAAATTCAAACTCCAGTCGGTCATTAAAGCCTCATAGAAGTGAAGGTAAGCCATGCTTGAGTGTTCTCTTGTACGGTGAGATAAAAAGTCCAGCTACGGATTCAAAGGCAATGGAGTGCCAGATTGTTCACTAAAGTACATGACTGCCTAGTCCTTTCTAATCTTCTAGTATTATTAATGGAAGCAGCCGGTACAGTGGCAGACTGATCAGAAGAAAGTTGTCTCATTTATTATACATCCTTTATACTTCAAGGAAGATTCAGTGCTTTGTGGAACTCCCTACTGATTTCAGACAAGTATCAACAGTGTTCAGTTTTAGACGCTTGCTTAAGACCTTTCTGTTTATACTGATTTTTTATGCTGTTTATGGTATATTGTGCTTTTATGTTGTGCACCACTATGGTGTTTTTATGTTAAGCAGTATATACATTTGTGCCATAAATAAAAAAAAATACATTAAGTCTAATGAAATATGACTTCCCCAAGATTCTATTAAATGTCATCATCAAAATGAATAGTACTAGTACTGGACAGCACATTTTGTAATGAAGCAACATAAATTCCCATGTTTTAATTGACACACGTTTCTGTCCTAAAACACTAGCTGTTTTTAGGATATTACATCTCAAAATAATGCTAGAAGTAGAGATTCACTGCTCAAATAAGACAGTATTCTACCTACCAACCAGGTACACTTGGTATGTAATTTATAGTACTAGTACTATAGTACTAAGAAAATACCAAAAGTATACCAAAATCCAGCAGACATTGCAAACAATATAGTGTGCATGGGATTATTATTGTAGCTATTAAGTAGATAAGAGTATGTATTATTGTATCTCTTGACCTTTAGCAACCATGATAATGCTTAGTTCCCAATGTTTAGTAACTATTCTGTTTTGCAGCCCATGGAAAGTTGAGAAGAACAAGACTCCGTGATGCTGCAGACAACTCAACATCAGAACACTGAAGTCTGAACTGGATACAGAAAAGCAAAATGGCTGCCTTCATTGCTGAAAACTTCCGCTTCCTTTCACTTTTCTTCAAGAGCAAAGATGTGATGATTTTCAATGGCCTGGTGGCTCTGGGCACTGTTGGAAGCCAAGAACTTTTCTCTGTGGTTGCTTTCCATTGTCCATGCTCCCCAGCCAGGAACTACATCTATGGTCTGGCTGCCATTGGTGTACCAGCTCTGGCCCTGTTTGTCATTGGTGTCATCTGGAACAATCACACTTGGAACTTGGTAGCTGAATGCCACAAACGAGGAACCAAGAACTTTTCAGCAGCAGCCAACTTCTTGATCTTTGGCTCTGTCATGGGACGGGCTGCAGTTGCTCCTGTTACATGGTCCGTGATCTCACTGCTTCGTGGAGAGGCTTATGTCTGTGCCTTGAGTGAATTCATAGAACCTACATCTCTGGATAAGTTTCCACCTGGCTATGGAGCAGAAACCATGGCCAGGTTCCCTTGTAAAGACGTGCCGCAAAACTTGACAAGATTTCAGGATGAGGTTATAAGACGATTAAAGTATGAGTCTCAGGTATTGCATTTTACTTACTTGTTCGTCTGAAGCAGAGGAGTGCTGCCTCCTGCTTGGAATAAGAATAATTAAGGGCTTAGAACATATTTTTCCAATCCAAAATGTGTGCTTTTGGTATATTAGGATATGACACATACCTGATAAGCTGTAAATTCCTAAAACAGGTTCATTTTAGAGTCTTTATTAACTTCCCCTGCATCAACTAATACGATTAACTAATGGTAATTCCCTTGATTACTATTTTCCTTTCATTTTCTGCTAGTGAGTTTGCTTTTTCTTTTACTCCATTATCATTGTACATAGTTACTGTTATTATTCATATCATGGTATGAACTTTGGGTTTTCAGGATATCATAGTATGATAGCATGCTCCTGGGCTTTCTTTAGATCTATGTGATTCTGCACCCATTTGCTGTTCTGGGCAAGGCTTAGACGTTAGTTCAATTTATTCTGTGGCTGCCCCAGTGGGGGCTGATCTACAAACCCTTGCAACCCAGTTCTTTGCATGATTACTTGAAGCAGCTACACTCAATGCAGTGAAGCTCAGCCCACAGTAAGAAAACATTGGATTGCAACCTTAAATGGTCAACAATCTACTGAACTGTCCTCTCTTTTGCTTCATTTTCAGCCTCTGTCTGGCCACTGGAAACTAAATCCTCTTATATTTCTCTACAACTGGGGCCCTCAACATAGCACCCTCAGACACTCCTTGACATTCACAAAGGCCCCCTGCTGCTCCCCATTGTTTGTTTTTGTTTTGGGGTATTTGTTTGGTTCGAAAGGATACCTGTTGTGAGGAGGGTTGTCTGATTTGGCAGGGGTGTGTGTGTTATAGGTGCTTTGCTTGTTTTAGGGCAGGCATGTACAACTCCCAAGAGACTGATCTACTCCCAGTATAAAAAAATTGGCAGTGATCTACCCAGTCATTGGAGGGGGAGCATGCATGGGGTGGGTGGATTGCCCGAAGTTCTTCAGCTTTTTTTGCGGAGGATTGCCCAAAGTTCTTCAGCTTTTATTTGTTAACTTTTGGTAAACTGTTTCTTAATCCCATGATCGATAGGGGTCCCACGATCTACCAGGATCAGCCAGGGATCTTCTGGTAGATCGCGATCTACTGGTTGGACATGCCTGTTCTAGGGGATGTTGGGAAAGCACCACTTTTTCCTTTTGTGACTTGTTTTTCACTGCCCAGGACAGTTTCAGAGTCCCAAATGTGCCCCCATCCAGAAAGGTTGTGGGTCCCTGTTCCAGGATATATTGTATTTTTCCATGTATATGAACTAGGTTTTTGCAATTTCCAGTTTTACCAACTGTGGGAATTTTTCTATTTATATACAAATCAATGTGTGGTAGCCAAGGATATCCTTTTGAACCCTACTTTCTCCTAAAGGGAATGCAAATTTTAATTGGTTTATTTGTCTTTCTCTTCAGCTGTTTGGGTGGATGCTCATTGGTGCGGTTGCAGTTCTTGTGTTCATCACCAAGTGCCTCAAACACTGCTGCTCACCACTCAGCTACCGCCAGGAGGACTACTGGAATCTGTACCGCTCCAGCGAGGCCAAACTCTTCCAGCGCACTGCTGAGATACACTCGAAGGTTGTGGCTGCAAACAATGTCAAAAACTTCTTTGGCTTTGTGTGTCTGGATAAGGAGGAGAAGGAGTTGGTGCAGGAATTTGCTGTCGAAACCCTTCAGCCCAGGCCACAATGGGATGCCATCACAGGGGTCTATATCTATCGGGAGAAGAACGGCTTCCCCCTCTATAGCCGTCTCCATAAATGGGCCAAAGGTGTGACAGGAAACAGCTTAGGTCCTGACAGCCAGGAAATGGCCTTCTTAGCTACCTAGCAGAAGCTGTGGACTTAAACACATTTCCCTGTTGGGAGTAAGTCCCATTGAACTCAATAGGGTTTACTTCTGAGTATACATGCATAGAATGAACTGGACTATAAGAGTGACCACCGCTCTTGGTACATCTGTGCTGTATACCTTCATTTTATCTGTTGACCTAAGCTCTCAGCAAACGATCTGGCTAATGGATTTGATGTGAGTGGTCATCCAAAAGACTACATTTCGAAACAGAAATTGAAGGAGCAGCAGAATGTCTGGAACTGTGGACTACTAAACTAAGACCACAGGACTGTGAGTCAAAGAGAATAATAAATCTAAAAGAAAACATTGCAGCTAATCTCTTGGATTGGGACAGCTGGTCTGATACCCAGAGGCCTCTCACTGATGTATTCTCACATACAATGGAAAGAAGAGGAAATGAACTGGATGCTCTGCTTACTCAAAAATTGCTGATTATTTTCCTCCTCATTTTGAAGACAATATAATGCCATCATGCAGCTGTGCCTTAACTTACTTTTGTTTGACTTCCTCCAGGAGGGCTCAAACATGTGTGTGTGTGTGTGTGTGTGTGTGTGTGTGTGGAACCTGTGGTCCTCCCAGAGGCTGTTGAACTCCAGCTGACATCAACCCCACACAGCATGGCCAATGATCAGGGGATGATGCATGCTGTAGGCTGGAAACATGTAGTAGGCATCAAATTTCTGATTGCTAGTACAGGAAATTATCAGCGGAATCTCTCAGAAACCTACTTCCCTATCAAGATTCAGGACTAGGACCCATAAGATTGGGTGAATTCTGTTTTTGTGAGTGGCATCTGCCCTGTATTTCCTCCACAGGATTAAAAAAAACCACCTAACTGACCTAGACTGGATTATTTTATTTAATGGAGAAGACTCTGCAGTTTGCACTTTTATGATCCCGTTTCTCATTATGACTCTTATACATGCCTTCCCATGTACTGGACTTCAGATGATAGCACAATTGTTTCTGAATAACTGTCTACCAGCAAAGAGCTACTATTGCTTTCCCCATTTATTACAATTATCTTCATATCCTTTACCAAAAATGTTGCAAGGTTCATCTTAGTTTGGGGACCATCCTTTCTTAATAAAAGTTTGTGGGCGAGAGTTGAAGAGTATGATAATAATAATAATATTAATAATAATAATTTATTATTTGTATCCCGCCCATCTGGCTGGGTTTCCCCAGCCACTCTGGGCGGCTTCCATAGAAACCAAAAAGACAGTATGGTAAAGGGTCCTGCTTCAAGGGTCTGTTGTCCAAAGGGTGACTCCCCAAATTATTAAATCAGGGATTTTATCTAATTACCTGAATTGCTGCTATACAGAAAAGCACTTCTATTTATTTCCAGGATGGCTAATAGGTGGCCTCCAGATATTGGACTCCAGTTCCAATCAGCTCTAGCCAGCATGGCCAATGGTCAGATTATGGGAGTACAGTCTAACAATATCTAGAGGCGCACAGGTTCCCTATCCATGACATATTCTACCTTTGGCAAGGTATGAACATTTAGTATCCTCAGCAAAAACCATAATCAGAATTTGATGCCTGCTTGGAGTTTTAAGCCACACTAAGATGAACAGAAGACCTGAAGAGCTTCCTTTTCCTGGCTGAGGGACCCTATAAGAAGTCCGGTATCATGTACTGTAATTTGATTTTGTGTTTTTTCGCTCCACGGCTCTTTCAAAATGCTGTTATAATTTCTCATGGCTTTTATGGTCTTCCTTATTCAAATATGGCACAGACCACATGGACTGTATAAACAACATGATCCAATATATGTTTTGTCATTTTTCATGGTTCCAGTAAATGCTGCAACAGTCACCTTTCAAGTGACTTAACATCCGCATCTCTAGTTTTCTTGGGCATTCAAGACATTCACAAGATTTATGTGGAATTGTAACATTAAACCATTATGGTTCTGTGAAGAAATCTAACATTAGTCTCACATGTGTCTGTCACGTACCAAAATCTATAGGCATTGCAACTCACTCTCCCTGGCTTACTATACCCCACTGCTGGAATGCATATAAAGAGATGGGTTATGCCTACTTTTCCAGGTCAGTTAGGTGTAAATGATCAGAAGAGATCTTGCCCCTTGAATTAATCAGGTGATCTGATGATTTTACATCAGTTCTGTGTTGTTTGTAAAATATATTCTGCTTATCCCAATTGTATTATTGCAAAGCTTTTGATAAGGATCAAGTAGGCACAAAGGGGATAGAAGCAGTAATAAATGAGATGTAAAAGAGAAGGGACCAAGATGTACAGCTGCTAAATGTTAAGAGAATGGATGTGAGACATTACCCCTACATTATTCACTAGGCTAGGCCTTTTTCTGTTCACTAGTTAAATAAATTACATTCTCTGGATTCTGTGCAATGCAGATATAGGAGTTTTGCCTTGGAAAGTGTTTCTAATTTGGGTCATGGCTATATGACAAATCAGATATCGGAGGACCATTTTCACCTGCTATTTTTACATTGTGTTTAGGTGTTAAGTATATGTGCCATTTTAAAATAAGGGCTGGAAAACAGCCCTGGCATAATTTTCTAGGTATATATTCATCAAGTACGGCATCAGTGAGTAACTCCAACTCTTGCATATTGGCATAACCAATAGTCCTCTCTTAAGTCAGATTTATGATAAGACTGTATGTATGTGAGAATGAATCTAATGAGACAAGCCAGGAAACACACCCTAGAATACTGGCAGAAGACAGACACCAGAAGTATTCCTTGCACCTTTGAAAATGAACAGAAGAAAAAGGAAGCTTTAAAAAACCCTGGTTCATTTAATGAGCAGAGCAACAGGAAAGCACAAAGTAGTGGGTGACTTTCTGCTATTTTTATACTCCAAAATAAATTTAAATAAAGCTCCAACTATAATTCTCATATTCAAAAGTTTTTGTAAGGTTCAATAGGTATAAACATCTACAGAAACTATGCTCTCACACAGTTCTTGATAAAGCATAGTAATTTGGTCCGGGCTAACCCAATCTGCTTTTGAGATCAGGAAATGGAGCAGGCAGGAACACTCTCCTCCTTACAGCTATGGTCTGCTTCTCTGTCCCTGCTGCATCTTGCACTGCAAGTGGGAACAAAAAAAGCCTGACTGCTCTAGAAGTTAGCCCTCAAGCAAGATTGCTCTTGGATTCCACATATTCCAGTGCTGCTGCCTTCACAGCCTGGACTGTTTCTGCTGTGCCATACTTCTTCTCGTATTCCAGATAGCGCTTAAAGAAAAACTTCATCTTCTTCGCTGCTAGGCTTAGGTGTATTACACGTTCAAAAATATCCCTGCAAAACAAAAACAAGGAAAACTCTTTTTTATTATGCAATCAAACAGGTAACAAACAAGCAACAGAAAAAGCATGGGCCTAGGAGTTAGCTGATCCTGTGGGTACAAATCTTTCTTGCCCATCATAAGCGCTTTATCAAAATGATGCCTAGAAGACAGGAAGTGACTACCACATGTGTTTCCAGAAAATTCAGACATTGTGTTCAATCACAGAGCTTTCAGATTCCTAGCATCTACAAGGATCTGTTCACAGAGCTTCTGGAACTAGAACAAGTTTCACTTGTGTGTTTTCCTTCAGAGTTCAGTACACACATGCTTGGAGGGGTATATCACTCTCATTGAGAAATCCTGCTCTGTCAAATGTCAAGCACATCTCAGTTGCTCTTTACAAGCATGGCAGGGGACCCCTAGCCTGAGAAGTGAGAATATTTCTAGTCTAAGAGCACGTCTGCAGCAACCAGGGCTCAGTTCACATGTAACAGAAAACTATGGTTTTCTGCTAAGAGAACAAGCTAAGGCTCACCCACATAGTGGAGTTCTATGAATTCCCATTACATGTAAACTCAGCTAGGATGTTATCACGCAAAACTGATTTACTAGAATTGGTAAGAGACACAAATCCTTTGCTTCTTCTCTTGTTAGAGAGTAAGTAGTGTTGGGGCCTTTTAAGCGCTGTTTTGCTACTGAAAAGGGAAATAAATTTCTAGAAACTTGGAAGAGAGAGCAGAAAGGTATAATCAGTCATGCTTCAAGGACAGGCTCTCTGCAATTCCCTTGACTGTTAACAAAAATCATATGGTGTTGCTCTGAAGCCACATGCCCCACACCCCAGTTTTCATACCAGCAAGTTCTTTAAATTTCTGTGCTATAGAACAATATTTTTTTTACCAGATTGCAATTAAAATTTACATACATTTTGTGCCTTTTCTGAAAACTAGGAATCATGGCCTATGAGTATGAAGGTTCCCATGCTAGACTCTCAGCTTCCAGGCTGAGAGAAGGAAAAGTATTGAGAAAGAAAGCCAATGGGTTCCTCTAGTAACTAGCAGGCCTAATACAGGTTCTTAATGCTTATCATCTAGTCACTTCCTGCGGCACCTTTCAGAGTTGTAAATATTTGCTCACGTGAAATCAAGCTTCCCAGCTTCCCTGGATTTAAGGCCAAGAAGCATCCCTTATGTTGTATTTCCTAGGAAGTTCAGAAGTGCCAACCCACTTTCCCATGCTAGTACTCACCGTACTTCCTTTTGGCTGCCATGTTTGATCATCATGTCTATGTACACTGACCAGATGTCTGTACGCTTCGGGTAGGTGCTCAGGGTATTCTCAAAAACGGTCTTGCCATACTCCAGATCACCAAACTGGAACTCCAGCTGCGCCAGCTTTGATATCACATCCAGATCTGCAAAAATGCATTTTAGAAGTGTTCTTCTGGCTAGTCGTCACTGCCTCTGCTTAGAGTTCAAGGATGCTGTAGTTACTTTGGCAATAATATTAGCAAGGAATTGGGGTTCCATGCTACCAAATTCCCAGAGTAGGCAACAAAACTAAAATTATTAAACACCCGCCCCCATTTGATAAAATGTGCACTGATCATTGTGTTGGCAATTTTTTTATTGTTTGGGTTTCCTTCAGTGCATTGGGAGGGAAATAAATGAAATTATGCAATCAATGCAAAAGGATATCTTGCATTCAATCTAGGCTATGAAAATCCTGTCTGAATTTCTCAAGCCATTGGTAAAACTGCAGCATCCAGGAATATACACAGTCCTTTATATTAACTTTGAAATCTCCCCATTCAGAACATGCTCCACCCCCCAATCCCTAACTGATTAACTTTGAAAAGTATTTTTTTAAAGGAAAGTACCAATAAAATTATTGAAAGAGAATTTGCTAACAATGGCTATGGATATTTTTAGATTCACAGCACATACTGCATTTCCTAGATATTACCTGTGTACTGCATAAATAACCAACATGATGTTTAGATGCTAATCATAGGAAAGAAGAGCGAAGTGGTTCTTACGTTCTTTGACTGGCAGGCACTTCAGTGCACGTGGGAGGAGCTTATGAGCTGTCTCCACCAAGCCTCTTTTCAGGAGAAAAGTGGTGTACTTCACCCACACAGACTTTTCTTGACGAAAGCGCTTCAGCATTGTGTTGTACAAGTCATCAGCTTGCTGAAAATAAAAATCAGAGGAGAGAAGATCGTTCAAACCATGGAAACACACTTTGAATCCTGTGGATTGCCTTTGTATGCTATTCACAACTGTATGTCTCTTGGAGTACAGAACCCAACTCATGGGCCCCAGAGAATATTATGCAGCCAACAAGCTAGAGCAAGAGGCCATGTGGTGGTACTGCTTAGATGAAAAAGAGGAATGTAGGGAAATCAGCCTGATGCTTGTCCAAAATGGAGGAAAACTCCACAGCATGATAAATCCACAGGGTAGATGGAAGCGCAGGATCCAGGTGGATCAACCACGGTGGGCTCTTCCCAAGAACAGAATGAACAAGCAATTTCCCTGCCAGACTCAGTGAGCAGAAGTGATCTCTCTCTCGTCAACACTGTAAACCCAACCTCACCTTATATTTCTCAGAGCCACTGTAGATGTCTGCCAGCTGCTGGAAGACCTTCAGAGGCTCGTTGTACTGGATAGCTCTTTCGAAGACTTTCATTAGAGCTTCCTCGGTGCCATACATGTTCTCCAGGTTCAGCAGTGCAACCCACACATTCAGCTTCTCTTGCTCCTCTCTGAAAGAAAGAGGCACCACAAATAACCACCCTACCTACACATGGCTCAATGCTCGCCTTTTGCTCAACAAATCCCCCTGGAAGAGAAAGCAGGAGATCTGACTGGACAACGTCTGTGAAGGGAGGAGAGAGAAAGTAACAGAACTGTCCACTTTGTTCTGCAGGTGCCCCTCCCACGAGATAAAGCCAAGCTAAGCATGCATGGGCAATAGCAGCTCATCAACTAAAAGCTAAAAATGGATGATAAGGGGAAGCAGTTCACCTAAAGGAGATGGTTTTGAGTGCCCTTTCTGCCACAGCTCTTGCTTTCTCTATCTCCGTAGCCTGAAGGTGAAAAGCCATGTACTGCAACCAGAGGATGGAGCTGTCTGGGTTGCCAAGGAGCAATCGGTCAAAGTCGTCGGCTGTCTGAGGTTGCCGGCTGGGATCCATCAGGGCAGCTTCAAGTTTGGAGAGTTCCTTCTCTGCCTTCTGCTTCTCGAGCTCTTTTTTCTTCTTTGTCTGCTTCTTGGTCTTAAACAGAGGGCCAAGGCAGGAGAGGAAGGCAATTAGTTGAAAAGGATAGAGAGTGAGTTTTGCAAGTAGGGGCATGGCTCAAAATTCAGCTGCATATACAAAAACATTCTTTTCAGAGCAACACATCTAGAGAAAAAGAACTATATACGGATAGTCTCTACAGACATAGGTATATATAAATAAGTGATCCATGAACCCCAGATGCAAGCCTAAAACACAAAAGGCCTTTTGCACAAATTAATTCCTGACATAGAGCTAAGCTAATTTTAGAAGCAAAACACTGCCTTTGTACTTTCTAGGCCAGCAAGATAGTACTTCTCTTAAGAGGCCTAAGTAAACAGGATTGCATACCAAGCACTATGCAAAGCAAAATACATTTGTATGCCATCGGAGCCCAGGGCGGTGGCGAGGCTCCCAGACGCTGGAGAGGGAACCAGCAGGGGGAGAGGGAGAGCTTCTGCTGAGGAAGTAGAGGAGGAGGAAGTGTTGGAGGGAAGGCTCAGAGACGCTTCCAGCGAGACCAGCGGAGAGAGCTCAGGACCTCCCATTGGGACGCCCACTCTGCGCAGAAAGCTGTCGCGCAGGGAAGCTAGGCGGAGACTCTCGGTCAAGGAGCTTTTATGTTGGAAGAAATTCAGGAAACGCCCACTGATGGATTCTGCCAGCGATTAAGACAGCCACGAAGTAAGGGCTGTCCGGTCAGGGAAAGTTTTCGCCAACTACTCAGCTTGGAGCGGTGTGGCGCTTACGCACAAGCAACCCCTTATCCCATTACAACATTGAGATACTCTACCGGGGACTCTGTAACATCGTCGTCGTCTTCTTCGCTGTCAGAGCTTTGCTCCCTCTGGTTCAACATGGTCGTATCCAGCACACTTAAGCCTTCCTCCCATGTAAAGCTGGCTGAAACCTGCAGCCGTGGAACTTTCTTTTCCTACAGAAAACACAATCAAGAAAAAAGCCTCTATTTAGAAACACACACAGCAAGCATCCCACACAAAGCACAAACAATGCTCCAGGCAGTCTTTTACCTTAGATTTTGTTGCACACTTCTTCTCTTCTCCCTCCTCTTCTTCCCGATAGTAGACCTCAACACCACTATCATCATCTTCAGGACAACGAGTTTTCTTCTTTCGTGCTTTAACCTCCTAAAAAAAGTTCAGGTAGAGCAGCTTAATTTAAAAAAAAAAAAAAAAACAAAACATTTTTGTGTGTGTAGTTTGTTTGCATCGTTGGATAACTGTTCACATCAACAGTGGGGTTAAAACCCCCTTTTCCAGGATAAATACCTGCTCACTTTCAGAGTTTCCCCTTTTTCGCTTTCTCGGCTGCGCGTCCTTTTCACCAACTGGCAGTTCCAGAGACTCTGGGATAATGCTTGGCTTCCCAGTGTCTTCAGGAAGGAGAGAGAGCTCTACAAGGTTATTTTCTTTATTTATACTGCAGAATGAGTAAAAGAGAAGGGGCAGAAAGAAAGTGGCAGGATAAGGAACTGCTATAAACATTAAATCTACACAGTACTTTCTTAATAGTAACACAGGCTTTAACATTATTCAACTTGTTGAGCATCACACCAGCCCTCTATGGTAGTCATTATAATTTCCATTTCATAAGACAGCGAGCAGAGGAAAATATAGAAATGCTTTTCCCTGTTAGCCCACAACTGTTGTGATATCTGAACTCTTGTCTCTGTTGTCCTGTGAACCATACTGTCCTCATGTGTCTCCGCAATATTTTCCATCCCAGATTCACCCCTCTATTAGGAAACATCACACCTACCTGAAAACCTTGGCAGTAAGAAACTGGCCGGCATGTATGTATTTTGCACACAATGAATTATCCGAGATGAAGAGAGGAGAGATAAATTGTGGTGGGATTTGACCCACAACCGAGTCAGACAACCTGCCAAGGGGGAAAAAAGATAGTGGCATATAGTAACACAGGTTTATTTTGCTCCTATTGCAGACCAGCTTTATTTCTTAAAAGAAAAATGTTATAAGTGAAATGGTGGACAAACTCCACCCCACCCCTCATTGATTAAAATTTATTCAGATTGTTCAGGGTTAGGTAAAGTTGCTCTGAGATGGAACAATTGGCCATTTCTGACTTCCAGAACTATAGGCTCCAAACTGCTCTACAATTTATTTAGACACCATTCCAACAAAAATTCACAACGTGGAATTCGCTTTTTTATGGTCAGCAAGGGAAACTTACCCAAAGAAGATGCCTGATGGAGTGATGGATTTGACATAGCCTCTGACAAGCTGACCATTCTGAAGATCGTCGAGGGATGTGATTTCAGGGTCTTCCACTTTACAATGGCTCTTGGGAGTTATCCTATAACAGAAATGGAGAAGTAGTGAAACGCCCTATTTCTGGATAGGCTTCTTTATTAGAAAGGACACTTCTAGTGACTGCAAAGCGGAAAATCCTGACAATATAGTAAAAAAAAACCCCATATCCATAGTACAGAAACTATTGCAAGATATGCAAGGTCTTTGAAATGCTGACAACTTCTATTTCCATTTTGTTAATAAAGAAAAGTAGAGCTCTAGTTGCCCTCGAAAAGCTTACAGTTTAGAAAGCAATGAACGAAGGAGAAGTCCTAGTGGGATTTCTTTACTTTCCCTGTTCTTAAGAACTGGACACAAAAAAGTCAAGAACAAACAAGAAACCACAGTATCCTAAAAAAAAATTCAAGAATTCAAAAACAGCAAGCAACTTTAGCAAAGGAATCAAAGGACACATATTTATCTACTTTGCAGAATCCATTCTAAATGCAACAAAATTTTGTAGTTGCACTTTAGGCCCAAATGTTAGGTTCCCTCTTCCTATGTCCCAAATAGTAGGGCAGTTTATGCTAATTTTGAAAACCTGTGCAATAGGATATAGAGTATTTTCTATTATTAATTATTATTATTATCATTATTATTATTATTATTTAATCTTCTTCCCATCTAAATTTAGGGATTTACCTGGATTGTCGAAGGGACACTTCCATTTTTTTACCTTCACTGGAAAGGATACAGCACCTGTATGCAGGAAAAAGAAAACATGGAACTTCTGCACATTTCGAAAAGACCCTCTCCACAGAAAATATTGTGATTGAATGAGTTATGTGATAACTGTTCTTGGTCATGGGCTTCATGAGGGAATTAAGGATTTAAGAGAACCAATGAAGCTCAGGACCAGAAAGGACTTAGGGTTAAATGACTGTCAAATAAAATTCCCTCAGCTTGTCTACAGACATGATTTTGCATAAGACTCTTACCTGACAATTTTCCCAATGCTGAACATTTCTAGTGGCTGCTCAGCATATGAATCACTCAGGTGGAAAAGGCTGACTTTCCCCTTCCTTTCAAAGGGAAGCTGAACATTCAGGCCAACATGCGGAATCACCTTGCTCACATAGCCTAGCGTGATGGTTCCTTTCTCCAGAGAGTAAACTCCTGTTCAGGGGTGAGGAGGTTCAAACAGATCAAGTCAGATATTATAATACCACACTCCCCTATGGCCTACTTATACAGTACACTTAAAGGTTATCAGTCTGGATCCTGAACCCCAAGTGCATCTATGATCAATTCCCACATACGGAGAACCTAATCCAGTCCCTAGTACAAATTGCACCGGGAACTTTACTGGCACACAGGGAAGGACTATAATTAATAATAATAATAATAATAATAATAATAATTTATTTATACCCCGCCCATCTGGCTGGGTTTCCCCAGCCACTCTGGGGACTATATTTGATTTCTAATAGTAACAAGGAAATATACTCTCCCTGCCTTGCACATAAACACTGACGAAAACACTGTCTTTCAAACTTTGTCAGAACCATAACAGGAGAGACAAAAACAGAACAAGAAGAACAGCCCTGTCAGATCAGATGAAAGCCTCTACCTAGTCCTGTATCCCATTCCCCGTAGTGGTGAGCCAGGGGCCTAAGGGAAGCTTGCAAGCAGGATATGAATACAACAACATTCTCTTGCTTGTTTCTCCCAGCAGCTGGGATCTGGAGGAATACTGTCTCCAGCGATGGAATTAGCTCACAACCAACATGGGAAGGGTCGTAGTACAGTGGTAGAGAACAAGTGCTTTGCACACAGACTGTCTCAGGCTCAAGTTCTGGCATCATTAGGTACAACTGCCTGAAACCCTGGAGAGCTACTGCCAGTCAGTGTAGATGATACTGAGTTAAATGGACAGTTGTTCTCACTTGGTATAAAGGCAAGTCCTATGACCAGCAGCCACTGCTCAGCATTTGGTTGCTCATCCTCTAGTTGTGCCACTTTGATGACGTAAACAAGCCCCTACCGGCTCGCCAGATGCAGCTTGTCACACTGGCCATGTGACCCGGAAGTGTCTGCGGACAGCGCTGGCTCCCGGCCTCTAGAGTGAGATGAGTGCACAACCCTAGAGTCTGGCAGGACTGGCCCGTACGGGCAGGGGTACCTTTACCTTTACCTTTACTTTTACCTTTACAAGCCCCTACTACTAAAGGCATCATCATCAAGAGCTACAAAATGATTACTCATCCATTCACTTTGACTGACATACAGCCTGGCCCCGCTTTCGGCAACCAAATTAGCATGGCCCTATTTATTCCCTATTTGGAACCTATTTGGGCTCGTCCGCGAAAACTGATGGATCCTGATAGATTCCGACAAGCCTTGCGGAACCCTGCTCCTCCTGGTGACTCATTAGATGACCTTGTTGAGGACTGGAATAACCGGCTCTTGGCAGCCATTGATGAGATCGCGCCTAAGCGCCCTCTGCGACCCCGTCGAAACCGGGCCCCTTGGTTTACTGAGGAGCTCCGGAAAATGAAGCGGGATCTCAGACGGCTAGAGCGAGTATGGCGACGGACTCGTGACGGAGCCTCAAGAACATCTTATAGGACGCTTATGAAAGCCTATGAGTCGGCTATGAAAGCTGCTAAGAAATCTTACTTTGCAGCTTCCATTGCATCCGCTAGCTCTCGCCCGGCACAACTTTTTAGAATATTTAGGTCAATAACGTCCTTAGGAGGACAACCAAATTTAAGCACAAATTCGACCCACAGCTGTGAGGCATTCGCGAGTTTTTTTGCGGAGAAAGTACTGTTGCTCCGCCGTGACCTCCCTGCCAATTTAGATACAGTGACTGAACTGGAGGCCCCTCGACTGACTTCAGGTCCAGTGTTGGACCATTTCGATCGGATACTCCCTACTGATGTGGATAGATTCCTCCAAGTTGGTAGGCCCACCACCTGTCTCCTCGATCCGTGCCCGTCTTGGCTGATTAGGGAGTGTCCAGATGTTGTGCGGACCCCCCTGGTTGAAATTATCAATTTGTCCCTTGACACGGGGACATTCCCAGGGGAACTGAAGGAAGCAGTGGTGTGTCCACTCTTAAAAAAAAACTTCATTAGATCCCTTAGACCTATCCAATTACCGCCCAGTTTCAAATCTTCCATACCTGGGTAAGGTAATTGAGAGAGCGGTTGCTGAACAGCTTGGTAGGTTTCTGGAGGAAACATCGGCATTAGATCCATTTCAGTCCGGTTTCCGTCCTGGTTTTGGGACGGAGACGGCTCTGGTTGCCCTAACAGATGATCTCCGTAGACAACTGGATCGAGGCGGGTCAGGACTGCTGATCCTTTTAGATTTGTCAGCAGCCTTTGACATGGTCGATCATGATCTTCTGGACCACCGCCTCGCAGACGTGGGGATACAGGGCATAGCCCGTAACTGGTTGTGCTCTTTTATCTCTGGTCGGGGACAGAGGGTGGCACTAGGGAGGGAAATGTCGTCGCGCCACTCCTTGGTATGTGGAGTGCCGCAGGGCGCAATTCTCTCCCCGATGCTTTTTAACATCTTTATGCGCCCCCTTGCCCAGATTATCCGGAGCTTTGGGCTGGGCTGTCACCAATATGCTGATGACACTCAGCTCTATCTGCTGATGGATGGCCACACTGACTCGACCCTGAACACACTGACCAGATGCTTGGAAGCTGTGGCTGGATGGTTTCGTGGGAGCCGATTGAAACTAAATCCTTCGAAGACAGAGGTCCTATGGCTAGGTCGGGATGGCATGGGGATGAGGGACCAACTCCCTCCTCTTGCGGGGGCCCAATTAGTGCCATTGCCTTCCGTTAAGAGTTTGGGTGTAATCCTTGACGCCTCCCTTTCCATGGAGGCGCAGGTTACAGCAACAGCCAAGGCGACATTTTTCCACCTTCGCCGCATCAAGCAGTTGGTCCCTTACCTTTCCCGCCCTGATTTGGCCACAGTGATCCATGCGACGGTCATCTCCAGGCTTGACTACTGTAATTCGCTCTATGCAGGGCTGCCCTTGAAGCTGTCCCAGAAACTCCAGCGGGTACAGAATGCTGCAGCGAGGCTCCTCACGGGGTCTCTACCATGGGAGCATATTCACCCAGTGCTTTTCAAGCTGCACTGGCTCCCGGTGGAGTACAGGGTCAGATTTAAGGTGCTGCTTTTGACCTTTAAAGCCCTTCACGGCCTAGGACCCTCGTACCTACGGGACCGCCTCTCCCGGTATGCCCCACGGAGAGCCTCAAGGTCCATAAATAGCAACACCCTAGTGGTCCCAGGCCCTAAGGAAGTTAGATTGGCTTCAACCAGAGCCAGGGCCTTTTCAACTCTGGCTCCGGCCTGGTGGAACGCTCTGCCTCATGAGACCAGGGCCCTGCAGGATCTGATTTCTTTCCGCAGGGCCTGTAAGACAGAGTTGTTCCGCCTGGTCTTTGGCTTGGAGCCAATTTGATTCCCTCCCTCTCTCTCTCTCTCTCTCTCTCTCTCTTGTTTTCTTTTCCTTCTCCTCCTGTGACGAGGCTACATTTTAATATTTTAATGTTCCATTATTTTAATGTTGTATTTTATTTTTGTTTTTAAGTTGTAATCATTCTTCTTGTTTTTATTATTGTTTGTAAGCCGCTCTGAGCCCAGCCTTGGCTGGGGAGGGCGGGGTATAAATTAAAAAAAAAAAATAAATATTACAATGCCACAGAGGCATTTACATGCGTACAATGGGGATATGAACATGGGGCTGTGTGTGAGAGAGAGACAACACTGGAGTAAATGGAAAGCCCTTTTATGCTCAAGAATTCCATGACACATCTCAAGCTTTTCACATACAAGGAACTACAGGATCAGAGTTATTGTGAGCCTATGGAATTGGGTTTATAAGCCTCTGATGACTAGATAGAGAGTGACTGTCATTGACTGTCTCTTTCTGGGATCTTAATGTTGTGGTGCTCTCTTCTCATCATACCTGTAAGTGACAGATGGAGCTTAGTTTCAGTGACATCAGAGCCGGTCACTGTCGCAGCCAAAGCTTGTCCATTTCTGAAGTGTTTCCCTGCGTGTTTTAAGACCTGTTGGGAGAGAATGACCTGATCTTTACCATCATCCAACCACTTAATTGTGCCTGTGAAGAATTCCCCATAGTGGTGATGCATGGGGGGGGGGCTGGGCTAGTGTTTAGCTCTTCATAAAAACCATTTTGAAATAGTTAAGGTTTCAAATTGTGTACTTATCTGGGAAATGCCCTGAAAGAGACCAGAACATTTCCTACACCTTTCCAGTGAAAATCTGAACAAAAAAAGCCTTGTGCTCCTCTTATCCTGAAAGAAGTAACCCTTGCTGTGACTGCTATTGACTATGCAAATAGTATTTTATATGGCTGTAGAATTCTTAAAGCTTAACTTGGCCAAAAAATAACAATCCCAAGGATGTATCCTTTTGGCTTTGTAAAGACTAACAAATTTATTATGGCATATAGAGGTTATGTCATAATAAATTGGTTAGCCTTTTAAAAAATGCTATAAGACTTTGTTTGACTAACACTTCCAACATTTTAATGCTTCTGTTTCTTTACTGAATATTTTCATGTTATTGAGCGTAGCCTCCTGCATAGAAGAGTCCTGTGCCCTTCATTCCTTGGCAATTACTTACTGTGGGTCGAAGGGAAAGTAGCAGCTGTTGAACTCTCCCTCTAATGTTAGGGGTGACCTCCACCTCCAGCCATTTATTTGCAGCAGCGTACTAAGAATAGAAGCGAACAGGAGAAAATAAAAAACTCTTCACTAGAAAAGACAGAGTCCAGTTTTTACCATGCATTCCCTGGTAATAGGTCCTATAAATTATTCCAGAATTTCCACATCAACCTCCCCAACCCAAGTGAAACAAGAGCTTATGGATACACATATAACCACACATTTTGAACATTATTCCCCATTGGGAAATTGCATCAACCCAGAGTATTCGGAAGCATGTCATGCTTCATCTACAGTGAAGACTGGCCCAACTTTTTAAAACAAAGGGGGAGGGGGAAACCCTTGTTACGCAAAGGTAGAAAAGTTTTAGGCCTCACCTTCTTAACAAAGCATGTCACCGTCTGCCCAGGCTTAAAGGGTTTCAGTATTTCTTCCGGATTGCCATCTTCTGGACCCAGGGCAGTTTTGCTTTCTCCAGACAGCTCACTGATTGTAAGTGGATATTTATTTATTTATATTTATTTATAGAATTTATATACCACCCTATACCCAGGGGTCCCAGGGCGGTTCACAGAATAAAAGCAAGATATAAAATCACAAAATACATAATAAAAATAAAAACAACAGCCCAATAGCACACATACACCCCAGTTATGCCCTTAGCTTCTTTGCTTTGACATGTCAATATTTCCCCTGTCCCTGATCAAAGTGTCTCCTATCCAAGCTCATGGAGAACACAGGACTCCCAATTTTAGGTTGGCAATCAAAAGCAAGGGACATAGTGCACAAGACACATACTAGGATGTGTATTACAGGACTGGTAAATTCTCAACAAGGATGCTGGAGATCTACAGACATTTCCTATGATTTAGAATGAATTGGCTCTGGGTAAAAGACGAGTTCACAGAACACGTTTTTTCATGTCTCCTACTGCAGCTTAATGAACTCCCACCCCAAGGAAATTGCTTGTGGGCATTGGAGGGCCCTTGGGAATGGTGTGGGATATGGTTGGGGAGATGAAGATAGAGAGGGGAAAGTGGTGGGAACTGCCTACTATCTTATCTGGAAAAAAGAGGAGCAACTTAAAATTAAAGCCATCATTCTACAATAGTTTGATCACCAGACATGTTCTAGGCAGTCTCTATAGATCCATGTATCCTTAGAGGGCGAACAGCTTGAGATCCACTCCCTGCTCCCTTCCAATATTTCTAGGTCCAAGCATTTGCCAACCAATCCAAGATTTCCTATCTGTAAAACTCTAGGCTGCCTCCCTTCAATGTACTGTATACTACAATCCTAGCACCCACCAAGAACTTCTCTTGTCTTCAAGATCTGAATGTTTTATTCAGCTTTTAATCTGTTGGGAGCCACCCAGAGTGGATGGGGGAAACCCAGCTAGATGGGCGGAGTATAATTTATATTATTGTTTATTATTATTATATAATGATAATAATGCCAGAATCATTAAAATTAAGCAAATTGTCACTTGGGTCTAGCATATTCGTGCAATATGTTCCAAGATGCAGAATTTTATGTAGAGAACCCCTACTCTGTCACTGACTAACATTCAGACCAGGAGACACTTGGATAGGTGTATCTGTTAGCATTTAACATGTTGTAAAACCTCATCAAACAAAGTATCTAAAGGCTATCTTACCTTGGTCGGATGCTGAGCTCTGGGCAGGTACGGGTAAAATGGGGATGGGTGATGGGCAAATACCTACAAATTAAGAGCAGATTAGCACATCATCCTTACTCCAGTTGTAAGTGGCCCTTCAGTTTTTCAAAGTTCCCTCTTTATCTGCTCTAGGGTGGGGGAAATAATCACTCTCTGAGCATGCAGGACTAAAACTGGAAGGGGTCTTTTCCACACAAAAGTGTTTCCTTAATTTGTGCAAGTCCTGCATCTAGAGTGAGTGGGAAGAGAAAACCCACTCTGGGTAACCTCTCTCCAACAGAGAATTCCAAGTTACCTCCTCGTCAGCTGTAGATGGAAATGGATCTATATCCAGGTAGGAAGAGAGCCAAGTGACTATGCTTTAATTCCCTGACTTGGACTGAAAATTAGTAACAGGGCAATACAGTGGTGCCCCGCAAGACGAATGCCTCGCAAGACGAAAAACCCGCTAGACGAAAGGGATTTCTGTTTTTCAAGGCGCTTCGCAAGACGAATTTCCCTATGGGCTTGCTTCGCAAGACGAAAACGTCTTGCGAGTCTTGCGAGTCTTGCGACTTTTTTCACCCCCCCCTTTTTCTAAGCCGCTAATCCGCTAATAGGGATGCTTCGCAAGATGAAAAAACCGCAAGACGAAGAGACTCGCGGAACGGATTATTTTCGTCTTGCGAGGCACCACTGTAAATGCATGAGGACAACACTTGCACTTAGGACACAGATCTGGAAAGTTCTGTGCCTGCTAGAACATTGAACTAAAATTTAGTAATTGGCTAAAACTCAGAAAAGGCACTCAGAAGCTTGGGGGGATCTTACCTGTGATTTTTAATGTCTTTGCCCCCAATCACCCGAGCAGTCAACTGCTGCCCAACTCTTAGCACTGATGTTGGAAAGGTGCCTATGGAAACTTTATCCAGGATCTGGGATGCATGAATGGAGCCGATCAGCTGATCATTAATTGCCACTAGGACGTGAGTAGGCTTGATTGACTTGACAGTTCCTTTGACCACATCTCCCAAGCACAGCGAGTGATTCACAATGGCCGAGGTTTCCCCAAGTGTTTCAGATTCACGCCGTGACCTGATTACAGCCTTTCTCTTCTTCTGATCTTGAACAGCAAGTAAGAGCCCACAGTCACCTGGCTGGAGAGTTTTCAGAACCACTAGGACTGACTGTCCCACTTTCAGTTTTTCAGAATCAAAGCGGAAAGTGTCATTGAAGTGGGAAGCCACAGGTATGGCAACCAGCTGACCATTTCCTACCAATGAAACAACTGCATGCTCTGTAGCCACATGCTGCACAATGGCTTGGTGCTGAGAGTTCTGTTTTAACTGGAAAACACAGAAATGACATCCAGAGAAAGTCACTCACACACAAACACAACCTGGTACAGACCTGGTACAGCCATTTTGGCCCAAGGCTTAAATCGATCATTTAAAAGCAATCCTGACAGATGTTTTACCCTCATCAGAAAAACTCCAGTAATGCACTTTCCAGGGTTTTGCCAGGAAAGACTAGGAAATTCTTAGGACACAACATTTTTTCGTTTTTAGGCCCCAGCTGAATTCTTAGGCAAAAGCAGAAAATGCCAACATTCCCTGGGGTTTTCTCGGATGTGTGCCTAACAGGTGATCAGTTTTTCCTAAGGATCAAATAATATTGAAGAAGTTGCAGCTTAAACCCAGTTATTCCTTCTAGGACACAGGAAGGGAAAGCTGCTCCCTCCTCATTATGGCCCCTTGACATTTGAATATAAGCTAACCAATTGTTTTGGTCCCAAGGACTGCATTCACCTTTGCCCAGTCCTCCAGGGGTCATATGCAATCATGGCTGTAGACCACTCTTGTACAGACACACAGGATGCACACAGATATCTCTCCTCCCCACACTGTGTCTACTTTGACTTTCTCTTTGCTGCTGCTGGAGGCAGAAAAATTTGACTAGGAAGCTAAAACAGCTCTCTGGTGGGTGGGTCAACCACCCCTGGCTTAGTTATTCCATTGAAATCTCTTCATATGTTGCTCATTTCTATGGTATTCTATGAACCTCTCTTCTATGACTTTGTTGTTAACCAGCTACACAGGTTAGTATCCAGCATAAAAGCCAATTCAGGTTAATCATACCTTCTTAGGTTTGGGGGACAGCAACTCCTCTCTAAGCGACACATAGACCTTTGATTCTAGGGAATCAATGCAGAGAACCACAGCTCTTGTTTTTTCACCCTGGACAATGTTTTTGCCTTTAAAAACAAACAAACATGCACCATAAGATTATTGCTTGATATAACTGGGGCAAAATGAAGCAACTGCATTTCAGTACTTCAGTAAGAGACACTATTTATTTACATTACATCACTGATAGCTGAGTCAGGAGAAAAAACAAGAATTCACTCATGTTTCAGACACACTTCTGCGACTCACTGTTCAAAAAGACTCCACTCTTTGCAATCAATTATAGTATATCAGAGCAAAATATAGTATATCAGGACAAAGTAGACAAGGGGGGGGGGGAGACCACAAAGTATGTCCTACCTCCAAGGTGACTATGAGTAGCCATTATAGTTAAGCCAGAAACAGAGGTGCTATCAAATAGTGCTGAACCATCAGTGTTGACTTTGCGAGCTGTTAGCATCAGCTTCTGCCCTGGTTTTAATTCACAGACTTTTTGAACCACACCGACATCATCTGAGGATAAAGAAAGAACTAAGTCCCATTTGCAGTATGATGTTTCATCGCTGAACTATAGAAAGTCAGAGTAAGTATAAGAAGGATTAACTATTAAAAATGAGTGGGCTCCCTTATTTTGAGGAATTATGCTCTGGTGCCTGAAAGTAACTTTCTTGCTGTATCTTTATGTCAATATGAAAATGGAAGGAAAAAATGGGGTCTTTTAAGCTCATAGCAAATGAGCTAGTCACCCAGAAACAAAGTGCCAGTCAAAGAAATGTAATCTTTCTCCAACTGCAAGTTAAGCAAAACCCACTTGGCAATCACATATAGCAGAAAACCACCCCGAGTGACTAGATGTTTTACCTGAAACTGAATCTTTGAACCTCTCTTTAAATAAAAGTTTGAAAAGTTCCTAGGCCTCCTGATTTTAGACAAAATGTTGAGAAAAGGTGTTCCCAGCTTGTGCCCCAAAACCAGGACGCTCACATGCATCCACTATGCGTATGTGGCCAACACAAGGTTTCCATGGGCCATCTTTTATCATCATGACAGCCTTTACCTCTTCCACTCCTGATACTCTTGATCTCCTGCAGCTCCTTAAAGTATTTGTGCAGCAAACAGAAGCTCTCAGAAACAGAATCCTCGGAGGAGCACTCAGACACCTTCAGGGACAGCAGAATGCGTTGCTTCTCCTCGTCAATGCTGGTCACTTTGGCAACTACAGTCTGACCTACCACATAATGGTCTTTGGTGTCTGTCACAAACTTGTCACTCATTGCCTATAGCAATTAGGAGATAAGAACCAATTAATACTGTTCCTTAAGAGTGCCCTTGCAAGAGAGCTATCAACACTACCAGCCTCAAGACTTCCAGAAAGGAAGGAATGCAATCAAAACAGTTCCAGACAAGAAACCTTTTACCTAGGCTGAGTTAGAGACAGCTCTATTAGCTACTTCATGCTAGCAGTCTAATTAACATTTCATTGCTAGATTGTTTGCCTGTCTAAGTAAAGACTAAAGGTTGCATTTTCAGCTAGCTGAAGATCTTTGGATAACGTTCAATGTGTTTTAAAAGTCGAATTTGTTCTATAAACCTCTATTCTTTGACAGTCAGCTGATGCCAATAAATTGGGAATTGTGCCATGTATTACTGCTCTTTGGGGAATGCGACAAGTGTATATATGGATCAGCACAAGTGCTTGAATGCTCTTTGGGCGCATGGCTATGGATGGTTGTGCCAGAAGCGGTTTAGTCATGCTGGTCACATGACCCGGAAAGCTGTCTTTGGAGCAATGCAGGCTCCCTTGGCCTGAAGCGAGATGAGCGCTGTACCCCGTAGTCACCTTTGACTGGACTTAACCATCCAAGGGGTCCTTTACCTTTGCCTATGGATGGGGGCCATCTTGAGTGCCTGCATTTCAAAACATACCACTAGGAAACAGCTTCTCTCACACCACTTGCAAGCAGGAAATTCCTATGTATTATTTACTCCCAAATCCATCTAGAGAACTCATCTCATCAGGAACTTTTATCCTTGAGTAGTGCAGCATAAGAGATTATTTCAACTAGAAAGCACCCCTTCCTCAACATCTGCGAATAAACCTATTTTAGTAGGGACAATGCAACATGCCTTACCGACTTGGGTGCTAGTCCTGTCAGACCATATGGAAACTCCACAAACACACCATAAGGCATGACATTTCTCACAAAGCCAGTCAGCAGCAATCCAGGCTGGATGTCTGAAAAGCTCTTCACCACCCGTTCCTCCTCAATTGCTGAAATAACCGATGGCTTTCTGCTCAGGGTCTAAACAATGGGTCAAGGAATAAAATTGGGGAGAAGGAGCATACTGGTAGTTTGGTTTTATTTGGCAGCCACAAAACAAGCATTTCACCAAAGCCTATCAACATAGAGGGGGAGGTAGGCAGACTGTTATAACACAGGGGATGTAGGACATAATTGTGCCAAAAAGTAAGATCATGTTGCAACCAACCTCCTGATTCCATTCAGATTCCGCGGGGGGGGGGGGGGAATAAAACGTTCTGTCAGCAACAAGATTCCACGGGATCCCAATTCGCAGGCAGCCATTTTTAAAAAAAAACTGAAGAAAGCAAAGGGAATAATTGCTTCATCCAAAAACCAAGGTGGTGAAGATACTAAAGGCTACAAAAACCTTTGCTCACTTCTACTCTCCCTCCATCTAAAAAATCTTCTAAGACAATTTCTTTCCTTCAGACTGCATAGACATAGAGAGGTAAAACTGACACAGAATCTTTGAAGGTCACTTGTCTGAGAGACAATATATGCAATGCAATGCAAGTTAATGCTGTTGTACAACATAAAATGGCTAAATGATTTCACCAAGCTTGGCTGGACTTTACAAGGATACAACATGACCTCCCTTGTCATGGAGGCATAACACTCTGTGGAGAATATCATCTGCTTTAAGGCAGGACCACCACAACTTGCTATTGGACACATAGTCAGAGAGATGATTTGTGGAAAGGTAGGCAAAAACATTGTCCGGCAAGATTGTAACTTCAAGGCCATCTTCTTTTTTCCTCAGAATTTTTACATCAACAATCTGAGCAAGAGAAAAAAGGCAACACTTTTTTAATACGTGGAAGACCACCACCTAAAATGCAATATTCCCAGGATAACAAGGTTTCTCAAAATGCAAGCAACTTAAAAGATAAAAGAAATAATCTCAGCAATCAAAGTTAAAGTCTAGGAGCATTATTATTTTTTTGGAATAACTTTTTATTGGGTTTTATAAACAAGGATCATAGGAATAATAATCAATATAAATAAATAAACCAGTTCTTATTTGAATATAACAAAAATAGCATAATAAATCTGCAGCAATATCTACAACAAATAGTTCATTATTAATGGTCATTGTATAAGTTCTTGGTTTGTGAATTTCTTTTTTAAAAGGAGGTGGGGAACAGGATAGAATATAGTTGACAGATAACATTCATCATCGCATCGCTAAATGCCTAATCAGCTGCCCTTCTGGTTGTGCTTAGATTAAGTAAGTGCAATAGTCATTTTTACTTAGATTATCAATGAAACAATATAAAGTGTTGGTATACTGATGAACACGGGAGGGGAGTTCAAAGTGAAGATAATAATTTATATTTAAATTTAAATCTAGACCAACCAGATCGAGCATTTATTCTGATGTGCACAACACTTCAAGTTAGAATAAATGGTTTAAATCCAACAGAAATGCTCCATGTTTGCATGAAGTAGTACTATAATTGGGACCCCATAGCACAGTCCTTCTTAAGATATATGATCTGATAATATGATCATTTTGTATGAAATAAAACCCAAGTTAGTAATATCATAAATTCCTGTCTTTGCTCCTAGCATCCTCAGGGGAATGTCAACAAGGAAAGGGAAGGGACATCTTTTAGAATAAATTACCCGTCCGGTTTCGTATGTTACTTCTCGCTTCTTTGAAGTCTTTTTTTCTCCACCATCCTCAGCTTGTGCTTCATTTGTCAGCTTGAATGACAGCAGCAGTCTCTCCTGCTCAGGCTCACATTTTAAGACAATCACTTTGACCACCTGATTGGCAAAACAAAAGAATCTTCATATTGCAGGCATGTTCACTCTCACACTTCAAAAACAGGACCACCTGAATGTGTCCCCAAATATCCCTCTACTGCATCCTATCTGGGTCCTAACCCATTTCCCTCCACTTTAGCTGGATAAAACATGGAAGTTCTGTAACTTTCCACTGGCTTTATGCATCTCTCTGTGTTAAAGTAACAAATGTAAGTCATTTTACTAGTAGTTCAAAATCTTTTATTTAAATGTTTTTCAAGAGAGGAAGAGAGACCACTGCTATGTCCTACTACATAAGCATATCAAGGGTCCTGCGAATTCAGTAACAATAATCTGCCATTCATGTTCTATCACTAAACAAATGTATGTGCATTAAAGATGCTATGCAAATCTGTTATGCAAATGTGTACAGCTATTAACTAAAAAAAATATATCAAGGACAATCAGACTTTTTTACTTTTACCCAGCTTTTACCTGGCCTGCATAAAATGTTTCTTGAGGAACAATTGAAGGTGCCCCGCCGAGCTCATTTTTGGGGACAAGGCCCTTTATGTCGTTGTAGAATTTCACAATGCAGCCAAACTCCCTAGCACAGGCAACAAAACCATGGGTGATCAAGCCTGGCTTTGCATCTTCGTAACTGGAAAGGGCAGGGAGTTTGGAATTGACAAGTGTTCTCTTAAGCGTCAGAGCAAGTTTCCTTGCTTCAGGATTGCAGGAAAGCACCTGGAGGAGAAGAAGAAACTGGAATTATGTATGCCAACTGGCAGGAAACTACAATTGAACCAAAATGAAGGAACGTCCAAAATGTCAGCTTGGAACTCATGGGATCAGTCCTAATACAGCTGGTACAACCCATCAGCTTAGAAAAATAAGGGCTACGAAAGGTTAGGAGGTAGCTGTCAGAGACAGAGCTCATCCTGTAACAGGACCTGAATAACACTTCTTTAACTATTCAAAATAGGCATGGGGAATCTGTGATCTGCAAGCTAAATAGGCCACTACATGGGTCCTAATGTGGCTGACAATGTCATTTTCCCAAGGCACACCCACCTGCCCAACACTTGATGTCAGATGATATCAGGTGTGGGACAGGTAAAGACATATTTGTAAAGGAGCAATTCAGAGCCTTAAAGTGTGCCCTCGCTGTTCCTAGGCAAGCAGGGCTTGCATTCAGCACCTTTAAAATACCAAGTGGAGTCAATCCCTTCTAAAGTTAGCAGCAATCATCTGATTGGTGCCGACTTCAAGCCCTGCTGGAAGAAGTTGCACTCAGAAGTTGCCTACCAAAAGCAGGGCTTGCAGTCTGTACTAAAGTCAAGGATGTCATTGCTGAAGTCAGTGCAAAGGAAGAAAGGATTGTAATTTTAGACTCTTAAAGGTCCTATTGTGGGATCCTCTCTTTAATTGGTAATGCTTATTACCTCACCTTTTTAAATATGTAGCAAGCCAGTTTGAATGCACTGGGGGCCTCTCCTGCTCATTTTGCTGAGTGGGGCCCCAGAATTTTGCCATAAACTCCTGCCTAGACGGAAACACTGTCTACATCTCATCCTGTGGACCTGTAATCCTACACACCTGCCAGCAAGTTCCACAGAACTCAGCAAGCCTGACTTCTGAGTAGGTAAAATAGAAATATTAGAAATTATGAATACATGTCATTGTCCCCATTTTAGATTCACTACAACTCTGAATAAGCTAGATTGAGAGATAGTAACTAATCCAAGGATTACACAGTAAACACAATGGCTGAGAGGGATTCTGAACCTAGATTTTGCACATCCAACCTAATGTTACCCACAGAACCACAGCAGCTCTCATTATGAAGGCAGATTATTGCATGGAGAAAGCCCCCTTGGTCTCTCCTTGCTAGAGAAATCGATAAAGCAGGGCAAAGCGGTCCCTTACAGAGAGTTCTTACCCGACACCGGACAGTGCTTCCCACACTGTATTTCTTCTCTGGCTGTTTCAGAAGCACATCTGCCAGATGCAGTCGGGGAACCAGGCCCTTGATGTGCTCAGTCACCTTTACTTGCATGCCAAAGGGCTTCAGAGCCAACACCGTGCCCTAAAGTCCAAAAGAACGAGGGATCAGAAAGCAAGAAAAACTAGTACAGAAAGAGGAGATGCCCTCCATCTAACTTTGAGGTAGTGAATGTGGGGCATTCCAAACGTCTGACTCCAACTCCCATCAGCCTCAGCCAGCAAGACAAACAGTCAGAGGTGATGGGAGCTGCAGTCCAAAAACTCCTTTGGGAGGAAGGTTGGGATATAAATTGGGCAGCCATCTGGAGGGCCCCACATTGGCTACCCCAGCCCCTAAGTGTCCCTCTCCCCTCAGCTGCTACTACAGCGTTACTTAAAAACCATCGTGAAGGGAAGAGAGACGTAGCTTTCAATAATTACATTTCCCCTTATGTTTATTGTTTTATCATACAGTTTCACTGATGCTCATTATTTAAATATTTTTATGTAGACTGCCTGGCAAGGTTTGCCTAAAAATCAGCATATAAATATCTAAACAAAGCATGATTACACAGACTAAATGATAGGCAAGTCCATTGCACATAACTTGCACAGACTGATTTCTGTACAATTATTGCAACTGCTTTGCTGGTATACAGTGAAATTAATAGTGTTCCATTAATGTCACACAGCAGGATTTAGGTTTAAAGAGGCATTAAGCACACAAGTCAGAAGGAAATACTTCCTGGACTAAATTGAACCAAAGCCCTCGTCTCAGGTTGGTTCAGCAAGATAAACAAGATTCCAAGGATATTTCTCTCTCTCCCTGAACTTACTTCCACCACCTGTCCAGGATGAATATCATGGTATCTCAAGAATGGAGCCTCAATAATGTGTCTGCAAACAAAAAGAAAGGAAGTGAAAATTGATCTGTGTGGTGGAAGAGAAACAGATGAAAGAGTAAAGAGAACTGATTCCCCCCCCCCCAACTCTGATTCTTCCTCCTGCCCTTCTAAACAGGTCACCAAGTGAGCTTCATGGCCAAGTGGAGATATGAATCCTGGTCTCCCATGTCCTGGCCTGCCAGTGTATACCATACTGGCTCTTTTTATATCTGTGCTGTCAGTATGAAACTTGGTATATATATAAACGAGGTAGGGTATCATTGGGCTAAATATCATTCACATTGTGTGCCATGATATAGATTGAAACTGGCCTTGGTGTACATGGGGTGGGGTAATGGATGTGTCTGGACAGAAATTCATCAGATGCTAGAATGGACCTCAATAGAATTTCCTTTGTAACTGAAGGAGCAAAACATCACCTGAAGGCAGAAAGTTTGGGTGCCTATGGAACCAATTTTTAAAATGTGCAGATGCAATCCATTGCACAGGTGTGCATTATGTAGCCATCTCAGTTGTTCTGAAAGCAATGGGACTTATGTCCCAACTGAAATGTATTGATTATCTGTTAGGCATAAGGAAGTTCCATCTATGCATAGAATTTAAGACATGGAGATATGCTTGAAACATGAGTATATAAAGACACTTCATAGATTGGTTCATTCAAATTGCACTCTAAAGCTTACTGTTTGAGAGACACCACCATCACATCATCCATTGGGCTGTAGTCAATAATTCGGCATTTATGCTTGCTTCCAGGCTTGAATGCTGCAGGTTTGAAAGATTTGGCAGTATCTGAAAGATGTTTTATCTGAAAGAGGTATAAAGATAGTGCAGAAAATGAAGATTAAATTATAAATCCAGACAGTTTTCTAGTTTAGGACTAACCCTGCTGTAATCCAGAAAGCAAAGCAAAGCCTAGATGCTGCATCTGTCTGATTCTACCTTCCAATATGAATCACAATGTGACCACAGAGGTTATGATCACAATGTAACCACAGATGTTATGATCGCATCTAACAAGGGCGAGCAAACAACAAAAGAATCTAGAAAAGCTCTTTGCTACCTTCAGACTCTGGGCTCTTCTCAATGCTCCAGCACAAATTAAGACATCATATAACACATTCACAAACAGATGCCAAGACACATCTATGTAACGGGCAAAAGTGCTGGTGTACTGCTCTCCAAACATCAGCCATGATGGTTGAAAGGGTCTACCCTCCTACAAGGTGCAATCAGCATTGAGTTACTTACATGTGCAAAAGCTAGGCAGCCACCATCCAGCTTGAAGATGGCACCAGTCTTTTTGAGAAAGGTCTCAACTGTGGAGTCTGGAACTACCCTGCCAATCTGATCACTAGACAGCTTGCCAAGTTGAGTACCAGGCTGGAGGAAAACTGGGCGTAAAGATAGGCGTATTGCCTTAGAGGTAGGATTGTTGAAGAGAATGCATGCTTTCACCTGGAGGGGAAAACACAGGGGGGGAGAGGTGTTAAGTTTGTAGGAAAAATAGGGAATGTACTGAGAATGGGACTTTACTTCTCTTAAACATTCTAGCCTCCATGACTATGGCGAAACCATACAGAGATGCACCCGTTCAATTCATATCTTAACCAAGTCCCGCAGCACAACCTTAACACAATTTAAGACTTGCTATAAAATCACTTACCGTCTGACCTGGTGCGTAGTTTCTTGTTTTTGTAGAACTCATGTGCATGTAGTCCACAAGTCCAGAGAAGGAAGACAGAAAACTGAGAGAAATTCCAAAAGGAGTCACCTGGAAATATTCAAAAGGAAACAAAAATTGCCATGCAAGATGTAAAATTAAACAGAAGAATTTCTCTGACAGATCTAGATGAATATTAAATGAAGATTGAGTTCTAATGTGGCTGTCATGAAATGTAAATGTGTTTTATGGTTTATATGTATTATATGCTTATATGTATACAATATTAATGATTCTTTTGCTAGTGGCTCCAAATTATGTCTTCTAGTGCTGTAAATCACTAGATTTAATAACATTTTAGGGTGGTAATCAACCAAGTCGTAGGACTTGGAGTAGACACATTGAAATTAATGAACCTAAGTCATGTCCATTAACTTCAATGGGGTAGCTTGACTGGGACTAATGTTGAATATCACCCTATAGAGATTTTTAAAAATCTAGGTCAAGCTAGAAGAAGGAAAAAAAACCCTCATGTGGTTCAGACACAGGGTCATAGATGTTTCCAACAAAAAGTCTCTATTTTTGCAATTATCCTTTTATTTTAACCAACCTCAGTAGTCAGACTGGAACAATTCAAAGCTGTGAAAAAGCGGATGCATGTTTTGTTTAAAATGCAGATGTGTTAGAGAATTTATTAATCTCACTGTACTCTTCCAAGAGAGAAGAAAATAAGATTAGTACATTAATTCATTAAAAAACAGCTTTACCTCCTGAATCTGGGCTTTCACCACCAGCCCAGGTAGCAAATTGCCAAGGGACCAGTTTTGTTCTTCTGTGGCAATAGCTGCAGCAACCTCCGACTGATCAATGGCCATGCGGATTATCCTCCCACCATTCTTTACTTCTTCAATAAGGCAGTTGAAGTATTGGCCTATCTTCAGCTCAGTCCCTAAGAGACCAACACATGCAACTATCATCACTTATCAGCAAAGCTTTGACATTACCTTTCTATCACTATGGCCATTATTTCCTGGCACCAGCTACTTCTGAAATCCTTTCACATGTTCATCACATTAAAAGGCTTTTCATCCTAGACTGAAATACTTCACCTTGCATAAAAGGCTTCCTAAACAAGAGAAGCCAGGCAACAGCTGGCTGCTTATAAGTTACTGTACAATGATATGTACTCAAGAATCTCTCTCTCAAACACACACACACAGACACACAGACACACACACAAACATTGGGCAGTAAATTCTGCCTCTGGTAACTCCCAAATCTAAGATTTTACATTCTCTATTTATTTTTTTCAAGGCATCGGAAAAGTTTATTTGTAGAGACCAGCTGGATATAAATGTTGCCTGCATGCTTTTACATTTCCATATTTTTTTTTAAATATTTTTTAACAGTTTTTATTTTTAATTACAATACCAATAAACAATACAATAGAACACATCTCTTAACATAGTTTTCTTAACTTCTTTGGACTCCCTCACATCTCCCGCTCCTGCGTTCCTGACTATAAAATTTTATCCAACAAATTTATCCCCTTATTTCGATTCTTATTCTCTAATTTTCCAATGTTATATCTCTAATTTTAGATATCCTTTATTCAAATCTTAAAAATTTAAATATAACCTAGAATTTCCCAAAATTTATCTTTTCTTAAATTTAGCTTATCTTCATATTTCACTTCCTCTAACTTAATGGTGCCAAGTTATTTATACTCTAGCATCCTTCTTAACATTCATACAATTTACAATATTTTTGTAGATAAATCTTGAATTTCTTCCAATCTTCTTCCACCGTTTCTTCTCCCAGGTGTCGGATTCTGCCAGTCATCTCAGCCAGTTCCATATAGTCTATCAGTTGCATCTGCCATTCTTCCAGTGTGGGTAAATCTTGGGTTTTCCAATGCTTAGCGACAAGTATCCTTGCTGCTGTTGTTGCATACATAAAAAATGTTTGGTCCTTCTTTAACACCTTCTGGCCGACAATACCCAGAAGGAAGGCCTCTGGTTTCTTAGGAAAGGTATACTTGAATACCTTTTTCAGCTCATTATATATCATTTCCCAGAAAGCCTTCACCCTAGGGCAAGTCCACCAGAGGTGAAAGAATGTTCCTTCATTTTCTTTACATTTCCAGCATTTGTTATCAGACAAGTGGTATATTTTTGCAAGTTTGACTGGGGTCATATACCATCTATATATCATTTTCATAACATTTTCTTTCAAAGCATTACATGCAGTGAAATTCAGCCCAGTAGTCCACAACCTCTCCCAGTCCTCAAACATGATGTTATATCCAGTGTCCTGTGCCCACTTTATCATAGCCGATTTGACCGTTTCATCTTGTGTATTCCATTTTAACAGCAAGTTATACATTCTTGAAAGTACCTTAGTCTTAGGCTCTAACAATTCCGTTTCTAGCTTCGATTTTTCCACCTGGAATCCTAACTTTTTGTCAAGTTTAAAAACTTCTTTAATCTGGGCATAGTGTAACCAATCTCGCACTTTGTCTTTCATTTTCTCCTGACTCTGCAGTTTCCAATTATCTCCATCTTTTTCTAATATTTCCCAATACTTCGGCCATTTGGCCTCCATATTGAGTCTTTTCCGGGCCTTAGCTTCCAATGGTGAAAGCCACCTTGGAGTTTTATTTTCCAGTAAGTCTTTATATTTTATCCAGACATTAAACACTGCTTTTAAGATTTTACATTCTCTAAACCACCCATTTGCTTCTCCCCCTGCCTTAAACCCAGTACTCCTAAGTATAGTTATACCTTTGTTGGCTGACTGCAGGTAGGTCTTGGCTTTCTGACGAGGCAGAAATGCTTTTGTTGCTTGGATGCCTATGTCAATAAGGTAGCCATGATCTTCCACACTAGAGATGCAGCCAGAGAGCAGCTGTTTGGAGAAGAAGTGTAAGCTTAAAGGAAATTTTATCAGACTCCTTGTTGTTGTTCCTCCCTCCTCAAGCACTCAAGTTTCCCTGAAAAGAAACAGGACTTTGGGCTTCCACAAACGAGACCTATACCCTTCACAGCAATATTAGGACAAGATATCTGCACCTGCTGAAATTCTATTCCCTGCATTCTTATAAAAGGCACAAGAACATTTTCCCATATCAAATCACAAAAAATTAACAGATAATATGTTTTGAGCTCATCTGATGATGCCCATTGCCAGGTTCCCCAGCTACTGAGGTTAGGGTATGTGATGATACCAGAGAGGTTCTTTTCCATGGAAGCCCCTTTCTAGGTCTGTATACCTGGCACCTACATGGATGACTTTCTGGCACCAAGTAAAGGCATTTTTATTTATCCAGACATCTTAATTCATCACAATGAGTTTTTATTACTGCTTCTTTCAATTGTTACTTTACATTTCAAAGCTATTTATCTGCTAAAGTGTTATTAATTGTTGTAGTTTTGTGCTTTTTATTTTGCTTTATTGTATTTTATTTTTTGTAAGCTACATGACATAATTTTGAAAAGGCAAGCGTAAACAGATAATTCATATGTTTCATACCATGCCAGGTCTCAGAGTGGCAGCATTCAAAGCCTTGTTGACATCTTTGGGGTTGATTGTTAGCTGTATACTCTGACGACCTGTAGTAGTCTTCTCCACACCAACCACAGCACATCTGACCAGCATTCCTGGGGTAAAGAGATCTGAGAGAGAATTCAGATCCTGCAAAAAGATAGTTTAATGGATAAAGACTAAAATAAGGAACATATCAAAACAGCAACAGCAATATCTAGTCACTGACTCTGAAACTTTGGCCAAACAATCTTCTGCTGTAAGCAATACAACTGAATTTTTGAACATGCTACGGAAGATGTTGATTACTGAAGGGGTTGCAATGCAGCCATTTAACTATTCAAAGCTTATTTCCTCCAAAATACAGATAGCAAGCCAAAAGAAATTCATGTTACTGGCTGTGTGGAGACCCAATGCAGGACTTCGGGGGCAGAGTCTAAAAGGGAACTAGCCAAAGGGAATTTCTAATATTTCCTCTAAATTCTGCCCTTCTCCCTGAGGAGTCCCATTTTCCTCTTCTTCAGACCTTTCATATGTTGTTTCCCTAACAGGGTTTCTTGGCTTTTTGGGTGGCATTTCGAGTGAGTGTGATTTGACAGCAAAACAAGAGTCAGATAAGAAATTTTTCTCACTGCTATTCCCTCCGGCTAGGTTCCATTTTAGACTCTGGCCCCAAAGTCCTGCACTGGGTCTCCACACTGAACTTGCAAGCTCCCTTCACCCAACCACAAGTCTAAAACCTCTGCCAGAATAGCTTCAAGTTCTCTTTTCAATTTATTACATTGGCTTCGCCTCATACACTGGGTTTTTCCACAACTACACCAATATGTCTTCACACCCAGGATAAGGTAATCATTCCCAGATTTACCTTTCCCCTCACGGTGTATTCATCCCACCTCTACCACCAATTTGTGGCGTTCGTACAAAGCCCCTGGTTGTTTCACGGACTATTGACCTGTACACCACTACTTTATTCTTTTGCTGCCACCAATTTTGTGGGGAGGAAACCCAGGGTTCCCCGGTGAAGTATTGCATTTCAGTCAGGTAGAGTTAACAATGAAGATTAAAGTTTATTTCAAACACAAACAAATTTTAAAATATATTAGAAACACTGTCACTCTATTGCCTCTCAGTCTTGTCCCTGTCTCTAACTCACTCTGACTCCTCTATCCCCCCCCCAAAAAAAGAACCAACCAAACTAACTGTCAAAACCTCTGGGGTGAGCCTCAAAATCAGGTAAGCTCTGCCTCTGGGCTTTCTTATTGGTCAACCTATTAACCCTTTCTCTCCCTCAATACAAACGTATCCCTAAAGAATGGGCAAACACCACATCAGCATATGTTGTTCCAGACTGGAATGGGATGTGTCAATCAAAATCTAGAAGTGTTTTTTTAAAAAAGGTCTATCTTCTTTCCTTTTATTCAATTCCGAAGATATTAATTTCAATGCAAATCCTCCCATTCTTGCAGTGTGCAAAACACTAAAGCAGGGCACTCCAGATGTTGGACTACAACTCAGAACACCTCTAGCTGTAGCTGTTGGGGATGGCTAACAACATCTGGATGACCTCAAGTTCCCCATCTTGGCACCAAAGCAAGTCAGGTGTTGTAAAGGCAGCTCTAAATGGTCTTCTACAATGTAGGCCTCTTCACAACAGAGGAGGAAACAGAGGAGGCAAGAGAATGCCCTGAACAGAAGAAACCTGCTGCTTGGTGGTACTTGCAGAACCCACCAAACAACTACGTAACGCACACGCACCTTGTCTTACCTCTAAGTGCTCATCTGTAGCCACCTGTTCATTCAGCATCTCATTGTAGGCATCACTTATACGTGTCACTTGCACAAATCCAGTGAGCCCATTGGGCAAGCTGATCACCAGCTCAAACTGATTAGACTCTTTCACGCATCCTAAGAGCAGTACCCCTGCAGTGAGGGACTGTTTAAAAAACAAGGACAGGTAATAAGCAACTTTCAGAATCACTTTTTTCTCCTGTGTTTTACACAACTAGACTGTCCCCCACAGGGGAAAAAGGTATAATGTTAATAAAAGCTGTAAGTCCCCTTTTTAACAAGACCTTAAAAAATCCAAAGAAAAGCGGAAGGGGAAAATTACATCATTGCCTTCTGCATGCTATGAATTATCTCTCAATACCACAATAATGTACAATCTCCTCCTGTCTCATATGCTACTATTTGAAATGGTACTAATTATTGTGTAGTTATTTGCCACAGTGTGAAAATAAGCCATAATACCAATTATAGACCAACCTCAACTGTTAGAAATTCAAAATGTTTAACACCGATTTTTACAACGGCTTTCTTCTCAATCTTGAGTTTTTTTGGCTTTGTTTCATCTTGATGGTTTTTCTTTCTTTTCTTGGTCACTTCTTCATGTTGCGTCTAGGACAGTAAAAAAAGAAAAAAGAAAGACATTTCAAGATTTTGAAAAGACAGTTGCTTCCCTAAAACAATAGTTTAGTTTTAGAGCTGCAAAGGGACCCATGAATGTAACCTGCAGGAAAGCATGTTTAAGAGAGTTTAATCTTAAGGAAGGCCTGGTCTGAAACTCAAAGGAGCAGTACAGATCTAAAATTAAACAAGAATGGAGATGCAGTGACATTCCAGTGCTGGATTACAACTTGCATCATTTCTAACCAATGGCCATGATAGCTAGGGCTGGTGGGAGTTGGAGACCAACAACATCTTGAGATCTACAAGTTCCTGCACTAACCCAGTTTAGTGTTATGGAAGCAAGTGAGCTCAAAATTGAGGCTGAAGTGCTCTACCTCCTCTCTCTTCTTCTGGCACACATCAAAGGAAGACATTTGAAGCATTCACTTCCAAGTTTAAACTAAACTGACCACAATTTGTTGCTATGCCCAAACCAGGCCAAACTCTGGCTTACTGAAATGAACCAAAATCAGAAGCTACAGTTTAATCGGCATGAAACTTGTTTATACAGCACAGGCATTTCTATTCTATCCTGAGGAGTTCCCAGAACCACTTATTGTGTTATTCTTAAGAACAATGTCAGTGCATCAATCTGGGCCTATAGCACAGTGATAAAGCATATGCATTGAATGCTGAAGAATCTGGGCTGAATCCTTGGCAACTCCAGTTAAAATTGCTACAGGTAAGAGGGTTTGAGAAACACCTCTGTAAGCAGTTAGAGAATTGCTACCAAGCAGAATAGGCAATAATAAGCAACAAGATCTGACTTAGTGGAAGGCAACTTAATATGTTCACAATTTGCATACTTTGAATAAATTATCCTGCTCTACTGTTGACTGACTGGCCGCCTTTTCTTCTTGACTTTTTCTTTGTGGGCCACCTCGAGGGAAATTCTCTTCTACAGATGACATGGTTATCTTTCTGCAATGGAAGCAACAAAGTTATTTGCATATACAAATTGTGTTCAAAAGGGCAAAACCAACACAAACATTTTCTTACATGCAAAGAATGAAGACAGACTTTAAAATAACAGGAATAAAATAATTGTTGTGCTTTTGATGATTCATTCTCTAAAACAAAACAACACTCATGAGAGTATCATGACACCAAGAGCTCATAAATATTGTTAATCTATAATGTGCAAACACTGTACCACACCTACTCAAACTGAATGTCTACTGGTAGAGATGCAGAAATAAGCTAGTCCTTCCTTTGTTCTTAAGTAACAAAGAGTTATTTCATGAACCAAGATCCTAAGTATTCAATGCCTACATAAGTGGAGATCAATAAATTGTTTTTTCTATCATTAGCTCAGCTGGTTAGAGCGTGGCGCCAATAACACCAAGGTCACAGGTTTGATCCCTGCATGGGTGCATCCCAGGGGTTGGACTAGATGATCCTCAGGGTCCCTTCCAACTCTATGATTGGGTCCTCTTCTATCACTCAGCCAAGAAAATAACTCACCTGTTGATTTCTGGCCGTTGTGCAGCTATTAGAGACCCAAAACCTTTGTATTTTAAAATATGACAAACTAAAAAGAGAGCATTTCACAAACAATATGCACTATTCTAAATGACTTTGCTTCATAACCATACCAGGATTTTAATCATTTACTCCACATACACTCAGAAAAATCTAGCAATCTTTTGCTAGTTTTAAAATATAAACATTTTTAGATAGCTCAGAAGGCACAAAGTGGAAGCTGGGGCAGATAAGAGCACTATTTTTACTCTGTCTTTATGTCCATAAAGCAGCTTTCAATATTAAAAATAATAAAATAGCAAAAACAAATGGGTTAAATCAAGCCCCCCTTCCATGTCTTCTGTGAGAGATCCTGCAATCAGAAGAGCGGAGGCGCGTCACAGCAAGCACTCCGGCCGCGAACCCGCAAGGCACTCACACAGCCACGCTAGTTCTACACGTGCAACCCACCTTGCCGTATTTCTCAATCCCCAGCTCACTCGGACTCGGTCCTTAGGCCACCCTCCTTCCCGTCATTATCCCTCTTTTCCAGAGAGCTCAGCTTATGTACCTTTCCCCCACGCTTCTTCAACTCACTGGCACGCCTGGGGCATGAGAGCCGCCACCTGCTCCGTAACCCGGAAACGAATTCGAAGGCCAGCAAAGGGCAACCGGAAGTGGGCTTTACGGAAACCGGGCCGTGGTAGAACTCGCGGGACGGTTTATTAGTCGTCACAGAGCGCAAGGAATCCGGTAACTTTGACAAACACGCAAATTGCCCAATCACATCATACCTTTCTGAGGCAGTGCCGCCTTACTCCGTCAGGGCGGCGCGCCTCCCCCAATCAGAGGCAAGCGGAAAGGACGGCTGTTTGAGCGACGCCATCTTGCACGCGAAGGGCATTGAATGGTTGTTATCGGGAGGAGAAAGCGGGTAATAACTGCGGCGGGCGCTGACTTGGCTCGACAGAAGGTTAATTTTGTTGGGGTGTTTTAGTAGCATCTGTAAAAAGGGTAGAGGCCCTGTTAGTGTCTTGTGACACACACATGCACCCTGGTAGAAGTAACCTTCAAAGAGTGCTATGGCAATTGAAATTCAGTTTAGTAAGCCAATAGCTACTGCATAGGTCCAAAGGGTTAGCATTTTTGTGCTGCTGTTTCCGACCGGGCCGAGGGATTTAGGCTGTCATTTTCTATTCTGTGTGTTGTCTTCAAAACTCGTTATGAATGTCATTGGTTGGTATATAGAGTAATTTAGCGTTTGATACTCTTTATACGCAGGTTGCTGTTCATATGAAATAACTAAAGTTGGGTCAATGGTTGGTAATAGCTAGCCGAGGTCTAAAGGAGCTTCTATTATGTTGATTGAAAAATAATAAGCAGTTTGAACTGTTTAAAGGCTATTATTTCACTAGTAAACGATGATGCATAAAATAACTTTCTGGTTAGTGAAATATCCCAATGGAAATATGCAAAACGGAGTGGTTTCCTTTTTCTGAAGTTCTGGTGTTATGCATAGCACCAGACTCTGGTTGGCTTTGCTTATGACTCCGTAGTGTTCCTGTATCTGCAAGAGGATGAGCCGTCTCTTTCCTTGTTTTCCAGATTTGCAGTGTAAAATCAATCCACCTGTTGAGGAGATACCTCTGTTAATCACAGTTGAGAAACATTTGGTAAGTTGGTCTCCTATACTAGATCTAACTAGTATTCCTCAGTGAATTGATTTGAATGTTCTCGCTGAACAACAGTGATTGAAGGTCTGTTTGAAAGCCCTTGCTTTCTGCCCAGACTTATGCCTTTAGCTATGACATTGATGGCCTGACTCCTTGGGGTGGGAAACTACAGTTGTTGGTCTTGTTGATCATTGACTCAACCATGTATAGGTGGTACAGGAGTTGTAGTCTGGAACGATAAGATAAATTTACTGCATGAAGTATTCTAATGTCAATTAAAACTATGGATTACATCATTCTTACAAATAGGACATGCAACTTTTATTAGGTTATCTATTATAATTATTATTATTATTACCCATGCATGTGAATAGTGGCAAATCCGTAACCTGCTCTATGGAGGCTCAGGTGGCTAAATAATTCGTTATTTACAAGCCCATTTTACGTTTCTTGAAGCATTGCTCTTAACTTCAGAAGTAACCATTATTGTTTGAAGGTCAGCACTGTAAAATATATTGGTATTAGATGTAGCAAACAATTCAGAATAACAGCTTTGAGTAGATCCTCCTATGTAGTTTTAGTTTTAGTAGCTAATGCTTTCATGCTCAAATGTAAATAATTGGAATGAATTTGGTCTACTTTGGCTGGAAGATACTGTAGATTTTTTTTTTAAAGATTAAGTACTAACTTCCTTTTTTAAAATCTAGGACTAATAGTGATGGCAGGACACGATGCTGGGTCACAACACCAATTCACAGGGTTTCATAAATACTTCAATACCTACACCATGACAGGCAGAAGAAATGTAAGTGTCCAGTTATATAACTGCTAAGAAACAAAGAAGTTGATTCTCAAAAGTTCCTGAATTGATTTGGGAATGTGTGTGGTGGGAACCTCTGGCACACAGACCGAATTAGGCTTGGCAGGGATCCTAATTTGGTTTGCAAGGCTCTATTCCACAAACCACTTGCCCTGCCTCTGGTATCCTGTGGTGTGGCCTTCCCTTTGAAATGCGTTTCTAAGAAGTTTAAATGAAATCTCCTTGGAACACACTTCAGAAGGTGATGTCTTAGCACCCAAGGTGATGTCACCTGACAATATTATTACATTAGGTGGACAGGTGGACAGCCCTGCCTTCCTGTCAGATTTGGACATTAGGTGGACAGCCCTGCCTTCCTGTCAGATTTGGGCTTTAATAAACTCAGGTACTTTTAATAATCCATTTCTCTCTTTCCTGCACTTAAATAACAGAAAAACAACCCTTTGAAATGTGTTTTATCTGATGAATAATATCCTTTTCTGTCTTTAGTATGTTATAGCTACATATACAACGATTGCAACTATCATCCTGTATTTTAAACTGAGGCCTAAGAAGCAAACTCCAGCCGTGACACAGAAATAAGATGGGTAAGTGTCTGCCATATTTTACTGATGCCAGTAGGGCTTAAAACCTCCAGAAATCCAGGTAAATCTCTGTATCTGTACATGAAATGTCAAATGCAAGTTTAGGATCTTAAGCACTTGTATTGTTATGAGTAAATCATTTCATAGGGCTTCAAGCAGATTACAACATGAATGAAGTTATTTCTTACCAGGAATGTTGTTATCATATGTTGCTGTCTCTCTAATCTCAACTTGAACATAGAAGGGCTTTCTTAAATGGCATAACAAAGTGTAGTGATCTTGAATTTGTGTAACACTCTGTTCTTCAGCTAATCAAAGACCAGGAGCAGATGCATAGTACCAGAATTTTGATACAGGATATGCAAGGTTAATTTGCTTGTTTTTGAAACCTGGGATGTTTGCCATGAGTTTAAATTTCATAGATGTCTTAATAGAGTTGGCTAAGGAAAAGTTGATAGTTCAGATAGCAGCAATTGCTCAGCATGTGCATTTTTATCCTATTTTATATCACTCAGTTCTTCACTGAGTGGCATGGCAAGAGTATCTAAATGCAGAAATAAGGGGAAGTGGTTGCTTTCATATCCTCTTGACATCCAGTTGTGAGCATACCTTTAAGTTCTGCCCAGCTAAATAGCATGTTATTTCATGTCAGCAGTGTATCCCCATTTGTATGATCATATATCTGCTTAATAAGCCTTAAATGTGTGAGCCAGCAAACCAACCAGGAAGTCTTCTGTTAAGTGTAATTTCCCATTTTGTATGAGCCAGGAAACTGGTTAATGGCTTCAGAACAAGCCAGTATATGAATTTTCCTGGTTTGGGCAAAATACTGCCACTGTGTGTAGAAGTTGTGCAAGATGTAGTAACTGAATGATGTTTATTTTTTTGACAGGTTGACATGTTGACACTGGACCACGCACGTAATATAACTAGAAGTTGATGTACACTTCAATAAATCATGAACAGTGATGAAGTTTGTCATCTGTACACATTGCCACTACAGAAGTGACGGTCCTACATATAAACAGCGTACAGAGTTCTAGTGTGTACAATTCAGTTAAGGAGCCCTTTCAATCTGTGCTGAGAAATGATGGATACATCCTTAGGCATTACTGTATCTCTGGGATACACTGCATTCTGTTCCAAAAGTAAATTATGGCTTTCATTACAACCATTTGTGTTCCATTTGTAGTAAGAGAGGAACAAACATGATCCTATTTCCTGTGTCTTAAACATGTGGATGGTGCTGAGCAGAGTATGGCACTAATACTAAATGTTAATATAACCTGTTTAATCTACAGGCATTCGTCAACATACGGAATTCAATGATCTGGCAGGGCTGCTTTTACACTGAGGATAATGCTGAATGATGGGTGTTAAGACTACTTGACTGATCTTATTTCTGAGCAAATATGTGTCTGCACCACTCTGCACAGCCTTAATTCAACCCAAAGTGAAATGCAGATAGGTAATTGGGATCGTGGGTTGCATCCATTGTGGGATAACAAAGCTTTCACTTGCTTTTAACCAATTGTGGTTTATTATGTCCAAATGGAGACAAAATGGGCAGTCTTAACTATGGTTTATGAACTGGTCATTCACCAATCCATAGCAAAGATTAACTACTGTTTAGGCTTCAAATGTAACAGTACCTGTAATTAAATTGAAAGTAGAAAGGGAAGCTTCTAATCTTGCAGTCCTGCAGGAAGTGGCTTGCCTATTTATGTAATGCAAAAACATAATTTAGTGTTGAGACTCAAACCAGGCCTAAATTCCACCACTTTCTGCAGTTTGCCTCTTAGGAAACATCCTATGCTGCATATACTGGTACATTTCATCCCAGATGATGTACTTCCAGTGACCTGCAGGCCCCTTCTGATGGACAAATGTTCTGATCAGTCACCTAGAGGCTAGTAGTGAGCAGGGTCAAATAATGCAATTTTTACTTTTGTACAGTTTGCTAATTTCTACACACATCCCTCTAGCCTCCATCCAGGGAATCAAAAGAGGCATTGTTCAAGAGTACAAAGCACAGCCACTAGAATATGGCTGCGGTAGGCTTGTGGCCTAAGACTTGCAAAGGCCAAGCAGAGGCCCAGATGACTGCATTTGGCTTTCAGGCCTGTGGTTAGATGTGACTAACTGGCTTCCTTGAAACACTGATTTCTATACATACAACCCTTTTAAAAATCCAGTTGTAAACTTGACAAAGCATTACACCATTTCTGGAATTATGTAAGTGGAAATCTTCCACAAGTAGTATTTAACAGCCTCACTTTTTTTCCCCTTTAAAATCATGATTCTCTCATTTGCTTTGTCTTTGAAGATAAAAGCTTGTAGTACAAGGGCTGCTTTTGCTGGAACTACAGAATATAGGTTCAGACGGGTAAAAACAAGGCCCTTGTGAGCAAATGAAACTGAAAGACAGGCACAAAATAGATTTTATTATAAAATATCAAAAGTATAAAACTGTACATAATGCAAAACCATGGCAGTATGTTTTTAAACTAATGGATCCATACTAGTTTTCAACAAATTGTGTATAGCTGTGGCACAATTTTTCACAGAAAGCATAAATGACACTTATGCTTTGTCATTATAGAAAGGGCTCAAAAAGTATTTCTCCCCCTGGCAAATACTTAAGGGGGGGTGAATCAAGATTCTTGTGGTGGGAGGTTGGTCTACTTTTTGTATCCAAAATAGTTAGGAACGCAAAAATTCAGTTTTAAAGGTTTTAAGTATTGTTTGCATTTCGTAAAATGCCGCTTACTGGTAATTGAAGTTTTAGAAATGTTCAATCTTGTTCAATTTGTGCTTTTCAGCTTTGAAGAAACTAGGTTACTCACATAAGTCAGATAACTACTTAGGCCTCTTCACAGCTTTATAAAGAAGTAACAGCTCCATAGAGACAAATTCCACTCTTGAAGAACTTATATGAACCAGCCTTATTCCGAAAGAAAATTTTGGGTACTTATTAAACCTGTGTTAATGCCAAACTAAGTGCTTTTAAATTGTTGTTCAAACAACTTTGCTTTATGCAACTGGCACTACAGTTTTGTAGTGCCTGTTGTCATTTTGTGGACAAGGTTAAGCAAGGTATTCCCACATACTGTTTACTTCTTTTAAAAAGCCATACCACATTATATGTTTCTTCCCCCATTTTTATGATGTCAGTGTCTCAGCACTAACACTGGGGTTGGGGTGGGGTTTAAAATAGCAGTTTCTGAAGGTGTGGCTTGAATCATCATCAGTTTGCACCATTTGTTCTGGCAGACAAGTTCAGTTCATTTGTATAATATGTACATTGTGGTCTTCATTAATTCAAGTTATTCTAAGATATACATGAGACTTGTACAATCAAGTCTTGTAGTTTGGCAGTTCACTGAGGGCTGTATGCTCCAGCGGCAAGAAGCAAATTTCTGCGGGTAAAATGAAGATGTGTGACAGGGGTCGATTTGGACATGTATGTACCCAACAGCAAGTCTTGAGAGCTTTCAGGCAGGTTTATATGTCCAGTGGCTGTGGTAAAATCATCTGTTTCTAAGTCCTCAAAGGCTTTCACAGCATCCCATAGCTTTACCGTGTTATCCATGGAACCTAGGAAAAATGAAAACAACTCTTCTAATTTAACAGGACATAACATTTAATTCTGAATATAAAGAAAAATTTCTGCTATACACCACAACCCATTCGTCAAGCTGAGGATCTACAAAACTACTAATCACTTCTTATATTCACTGCTAAGTACTCTGTAGTAGTTAATAGCCTTTCAAAGATAAAGCCTTTTCAAAAATCCTTCAACCTGCTTACAGGGAGGAGAGGAAGTCCTAATGCATGAGTCGGAACCCATTTCACTCATGCATGGACTCTGTAGAATATGACCCAATGTTTCTAAAATTCTGGTAACAGGACAGAAAATGCAGGTCCCACTCTCACAATTTATAGTTTAAAAGATATAAGCTGAAACCCTCATAATAGTAAAAAATAAATGGAATTATAATAAAGTTATATTTGTATTATATAGTATGAAATCCGTTCACTGGATAGATTGGGGGCTGATGCTAATAAAATTACAGTGGGGGAGCATGAATAAGCAGGAAGGCAAAACTTCTAAACCCATTTACTTTTTCAAAAAGACCCACTCCTTGTTCATAATAGGTTAAAAAAAAAAAGCCAAATTCTGAGGGGAAAAATATTTAAAGTATTCTGCAAAGCCTGCTCGAATTTAGCATGGCCACTTTGGTAAATACATAAAGCTTTGCTTCAAAAGGTATATAATTGCATAAAAGGAAGTTCGGGCCTGGCCTATTAGCCTCAGGTGGTGGATGCTGGGGGATGCAGTGTAGAAGCAGTGTGTTTATGGACAAAGCTGTGCGCCATGCGGCCTCTCCTGCAGCCCCCAAGCTATCTGGCTTCCCACAGGTGCAGTACACGATACCTCCCCTCACCATTTGCAAGTCATGTCTGCTTCTATACATGGAAAGTTGGGTGTGGCACCATCTTGTCCTTTAGGTTCAGTTTTTCTAGTTAACAGACAATGCTAGCAAATTAAAGTATTAAATGAATATGCTTTAACAATTGCTCACTAAATGGAAGACTGAGATGTCAAAATAGAGACAAGTCTATGATTCCAGATGATAGTATTGTTCCACTAAACAGAGCAAAATTGACTTCAATACCTGATGCTAAGATCTCTCCATCTCTACTGAATCTGAGTGTGTAGACTGTGTCTGTGTGTCCTTTTAATTCTCCAACCATCAAACCATGCCCAATATCCCACAAAAGCACTCTTCCATCTGTTGCCCCAGTTGCCAAGAATCTTCCGTTAGGAGAAAATGCCAATGAATGAACTGGTCCCTGGAACAAAAATAAGCCTATTAACAACAACACTTATGCATCACCTTCTACAAGAAGCCTCAAGGTAAATTACACTAGAAATGATAACAATTCAAAGCTACAGAAAATCCTATATATAAAATCCAAAAACAAAACCGTCAACAGTATGCCTTGTTTTACTTAGCAAGCACCCTTCAAATAAATAATGTCATTTCAGAGCGCACTGCACCACCTCTTCTGAGGTGACCTCTTACTTCCCAGTGGGAAGTTAAAAGATAGGTTGTGGAGAAACAGTATCTATTCAAAAGGAAACTTTGAACAACAGGTCAGTTTTTAACTAATTTCTAGTACTGTGTGCAAAGGTTTCAGCCATCTTCTGTTACCATTTTTGTGCAACTAATGTGTTTCAGTGTTAATCTCACATTAATTTACCTTATGTCCTGTGAAAATTCTGACACAATTCCCATTCAGGACATCCCACAGCCGCACAGTCCTATCTGCTGAGCCTGTAGCAATGTAGTTGGAGTTTGGGTGAAAACGCGTTGATGTGACATCAGCAAGATGGCCAGCAAAGATCCGCAAAGGCTGGTAGTGATCCGTAGCCCACAAGCTTAAACCAGTACAAAGAACATTTCAAAAATGCGAAACAAGAAATACATAACAAGACTGCTGATGTCCTGACGGCAAGGGAATGTGTGCTTCACAAGTGCCTCCAAACTAAGCTGAAGAGTCAAGAGAGATGGGGGGTGGGGGGGGGCAAATTTAATTCTCCCTCTAGTATAAAAAACCCTAAATGGCAATTAGTACTATTTTTAGTCAAATGTCTTATAGGATATATCCTAGAACAGGGATGAGGTACCTTTTTGGCACAGCAGGCCAGACATGCAATGGGGTGTGTGTTTTTGCATGTTGTCCTCCCCAAAACCTGATGTCTTAATTTTGGGTTTTAAAAAGTAGGGGTCGTCTTATATAAGGGTCGTATAGGCAAAGGTAAAGGGATCCCTGACCGTTAGGTCCAGTCGTGACCAACTCTGGGGTTGTGGCGCTCATCTCGCTTTATTGGCCAAGGGAGCCGGCGTACAGCTCGTCCGGGTCATGTGGCCAGCATGACTAAGCCGCTTCTGGCAAATCAGAGCAGTGCACGGAAACACCGTTTACCTTCCCACCAGAGTAGTACCTATTTATCTACTTGCACTTTGATGTGCTTCCGAACTGCTAGGTTGGCAAGAGAAGGGTCGTATACCATGTACAAAATAAGTTAACTTTGGCATCAATCATCTAATGTCAGGTGACTGATAGGTGGGTTCACCTATCAAAGTTAATCTGAGGCAGGGGGAGGGGTCTCCTTCACCAGTGCCATTCTGCTGGGAACATACTGGCAAAGCAACAACTATAAGGACTGAACTCTCCATTCACCAGCTGATAAGCAAAGAGTTCAGTCCTACTGGCTGAAGGAGTCTGCTTCACCAGCATGTTCCCCACAGGGAACACGGTGGCAAAATAGATCCTTGCAGGATTGAACCCTGCCCCCCCTTCATCAGCTGACATCACCCCCTGATATCTGTTGAGATACAAGTGGGTGTTGTTCGGGGGAAAGGACCTCGCAGGCCAAGATTGGCCTTTGGGTTAGAGGTTCCCTACCCTTGCCCTAAAATATAGCAGACAGCAACAAGGAGATGTCACCAACTGACAAGACAGAACTGCAGATTTACATTGAGATGGGAAACTCATGCTGACTCTTACCGAGCCACTCTGTCATGACCTCCAGATATAAAGTAATATCCATAGGGAGAGAACTGTGTATCCCATATAGGGTAGTTGTGTCCTTTGTATCCGACTAGACAAGAAAAGGTTAAGAGGCTCCACAGTCTGATAGTGCCATCCTCTGAAGATGATAGCAAGTAGTTCCTGACAGAAAAAATAAATCAGAAAAGGTATTTTTAAGCTATACTCAATCTTAAACCTCTCAATAACACATTTCAAGACATCAAAGCTTTTAATACACTTCAGGAGAGTATTATCCCCATTTTGCATTTAAGAAGCTAAAAGAATAAGATCACAGCTGAGATGACACAGGAACTAAGGATTTCTTATGTTTACATTCTCTTAGGCATCACACTGATTGGTTACTGTTTGATGCTTGGCTGATGCCTGATTTGTTTTTAAGAATTAAAATTTAACAATATAACCTCAAAATTATAAACTACCAGGTTGTATCCAACATTGCCTGTAGCCCCCACCCTCCACACACCCTCAAACTGCTCTGGAGAATTACAGGATTGTCCAGAGATGATGGAGGGGTTTTGGAGGGAAGGGTAAGGTAGCTGAAGCCCAATTGGAGCTGAAGTCCACTCACGCAACATGGGATGCTGCCCACTTTAAAACATGCTCCTCAGAATGTTATCTCCCTTGTTTCTTAGAAGTTATTTCATATTCATGTTTTCCATACAATATTTTTAAAACAGTGATACAATATGAAATATAGAACACTCATCTATTCATGTGCATGTGAAGATCTATTGCCCCATATATAATTATATATAATTTACTAGTTTAAAATATGTGAAAAGCCTCCTGCATCTAAGAAAGCTTGATCATGCTTTAAAGAAATAAAACCATTATTTTGACAGGTATATATTTCATTGTCCAATACACAAAAACATTTCAGAGACTATAGCTAGAGGTGGGTTTGAGATTCATAGATATTAAGTGGACATTGGCTTAACCCACTGCACTTTTGTAAACAACAATTGTGCAGTACTGTTTCAATTCTAAGCTTTTTGATATTGTACATAGCTCATCTGAAGGATGGGACCTTCAGATTAAAAATATGCTAGTACAGACGGAACATTTCGTGTGGGGGTTCTGTTCCTGGCCTCTGCATGCTTTGGTTGCATAAGCATGCCACACCTCTCGTTCCGTTCTCTTCCAGGTCCAAAAGGACTCATATGTCAGCAATCACATGTTAACTGGACATGCCTAAAATGGTCACCGCCTGTAGCAGTTTGAGGCTTCTAGCTCATGAGGTTCCTTCTGATGCTCAACATAAATTACATAGTCCATGGGATCAGGTCTCATTCATCTATCCTGAGGTGGTAGACTCAAATTGTACAAAAGTCTCCAGAAAAATACTTTTTGTAAGTGTGGATACTCTGCTTAAAGAATACTGTATTAAGAGATCCCCCCACAAATAACTATTGTTTTACCTATCAGGACTGAAGCTGGTACCATAGACAGGTCCACTGTGACCATATAAAATCTTCAACTCACTTGCTGTTCTCTCATCCATGATCCTTTCTAAAACATCATCTGATTCTTTATCTATGAGACTGAGATCTGAAAAGAAAAAACCCTAAAGTTTATCTTCATGTAGATCGCTAGTAGTGCTTGCCAAAGTGCAAATGCCTTTTTTGTATCAGAATACCACCATGGCCGAAATCATGATTTTCTGTCAATTTCAATGATACAGACCAAGATGCCCTCAAAATGTGTTTGTCTATAACCTCCATCAGCTCCAGCCAACAGAGATGTGCTGGCTATGCCTGAAGCAAGCTACAGTCCCAAATATCTGATGGGCATCTGGTTGGGAAAGGCCTTCATTGAAATCTGAAATCTGTGATGTTTATACCAGAGTACCACTGGCAACCATTTTGCTAGGCTGACAGGCCTGAACACTTTCAATTGTATTTTCTGCTCCATTCCTGGAACCACTTGATTTTTAAAATCTTCGCATTAGCATATCTTCCTTAGCAAAAAGACAGTACTCTACAATAAGGAAGTACAATAACACAAAATAAACATTGTCTCATTTCCAAAGTATCACAACATCTTCCCTAAATAGAGCATTGATCCTTATGTATAGTTTTTCCCCTGATGTCAGTAGTTATATGTAAAAACAATTTGTATTAATTTGGGTAATTTGATTGCTATTCCAATGGAAGGATTTAAACTGAGGAACCTTCCTCCATGTGATCCTCCATCAGAACAGTTAGTGTGTAAATTAGGACGAGAGTTCATTCTGATTACCTGCTGCTGATTTCACACTGCGTAGCTTTTTGGGTGTCACAGACCACACTCTGACAGTGGAGTCGGCAAAGCCTCCAACGATCATGCTAGAGTCATCTGTAATGTCCACTGCTGTAAGGCCCTGTTCATGCAAAAATCACCATTGAAGAAGTTTTATGTGGGCTGAGAATGTAATCACCACACAGTGTTGTTCCCCGAGAATTGGCCATCTACCATTAGTTTTGAACACAGAGGTGAGAATTACCATATTACAAAATTAACTATACTGTATAGCCATATTTTTTTTTAAAAAAAAATGTAAAGCAAATGTTGCTAAATCTGGGCAGAAGTTTTTTGTTTTTAAAGAAAGGATCCACCTTTTGGCTGGCACTGATTTTTTGTAGTCACCATTTACCCAACCCTCCTGAGTCCTCTGGAAATGCAGAGGACTTGAGAGAAGGGGAAGAGGTTAATTTTCCACTTTACACCAGTATTTGGAGACACTTGAAATAGTGAGACTCCCTTGCTGTCCATCTCTGCCTTCCAACCTGAAGTAAGACAAAGCCTTCCTGCCCATGTTTTGTTCAATAAGTGAAAAGCAGAGAAGGGAAGGAATCTTGCTTCATGTGGGGCAACAACAAGCCATCATTAAAAGTAAAAGATTTGCAGCCACCTATTATTTAAGCAGCCTTCACAAGGCACTTCCACATTTTTGGTATTAACTATGTGTTATATCCTGACTACAACAAGTGGCCTTCCGGCTCCGCATTAGGCAGGTGGTCTCTGTCCAATTTCCTATGATTCCATCTCCCATTGCAGCCCACAACACTTATTTCCACAGCTGTCCTGAGGGCCAGAGGAAAGAGGATGAAAAACCACACTGTGCAAGCAGCATCCCACTCATGCAAAGTCTGGGCACAATCCATTTTTTAAACTGTGCCAAGATTTGATAGAACAGGTATCTGGGAAGGGCTGGATTATACAGCATATGTTTTGCATGCCAAGTTTAACCCTCAACATCTGCAGGTAGGGCAGGGAGAGAATGGTCTGAAACTGGGGAGCCACCGCTGCAGACAAGCAGTGGAGGATTAAGCCCACCAAGCCTCCCCCGTTTGGTTGAGGCCATTTTGGCAAAGCCACCTCCAGTTGCCCTCCGTCTAATGTCATACTTTGGTATCACTACCAATCCCACAACTGACCTGGTATGCATTAAGGAATGTGTAGAAACAAATGGAAGGCAGGCAGTCTGGACCAAGACGTACACGTTTAGTGGCTTCTTTCATATTCATTATTTTGTCCAACTTATCCGAATCCTTTAGCTCAGGAAGCGGGATTCTGCATACAGAAGAACATACTTAAAACCAAAAACGAAACAAAAGATTCATTGATGCCAGGAAATCACACCTGCACACTGACTGAACAGAGGCCTAAAAATAACTCAATTTTTGAATGCCTGAGGGGGAAAGAACCCAGAGAACAAGCTCCTTGGGTAGTATTAACTAAAAGATGACAAAATTAGGAAAATCATAACTCTACCAATTCTTTTACAATATAAGGGAAGTTACTTTTACGAACACCTCCATATTCATAGAGGAAGGTTTTCCTTCAAATGATACAAGCTTTTTACATCAGTGCAATGCATCTCCTAATACATGGGTAGGCAAACTAAGGCCCAGGGGCTGGATCCGGCCCAATCGCCTTCTAAATCTGGCACGCGGACAGTCTGGGAATCAGTGTGTTTTTACATGAGTAGAATATGTGATTTTATTTAAAATGCATCTCTAGGTTATTTGTGGGGCATAGGAATTTGTTCATTCCCCCCCACAAAAAATATAGTCCGACCCCCCACAAGGTATGAGGGACAGTGGACTGGCCCCCTGCTGAAAAAGTTTGCTGACCCCTGTCCTAATAGAAATAGAACCTCCAAAACATTTTTTAAGAATCAAATTAACTGAGAAAATGCTTATCAAAATATTGACTATAGTCTAGTTCCTAGATGGTAAACTTTCCTTTGCTCTGTATCACATCAGAGTGCATGAGGGCTCATATGACTGAATGCTCCTCCATGCAGAAGGAAAAAAAGCCAACCTTCCACACACAAAGTTAGATGTCAGGTAAAAGACCGAGGTAGAGACATTTTCTGTGATAGCTAGTTTTCTATTCAGCCATGTCAGCTGCCCACTTCAGTCTGAACTGGCGCAGACTAAAGAAGCAAGATGGAAAATGAATTGAGACGTTTCTACTTTCAGCATTACCTAGTCTGTGGAGGAGCATTTGGATCTTGCTTTTTACTTTTTGATCCCATGCTGTCTTTTTTTGGCTTCTTCTTCTTTGGCTTGCCCTCCTCATTTTCCCCCTCTTCATCTTCATCATCCAAAGGCAACTCAATTTCTGGTTCTTTTAGTAAGCCAAAAAAGACCTACAAGCCAAAAGAAGAAAAGAGTCATGTAATTAAAAAAAGAAAAGTTTAATGAAACAGAGAACTGGTAGAGCAGAATAATAAGTTTTATTAGATCAATGCAATTACTTTTAAAAATATGAATGTTTCTCTGTGGACCACAACAGCTTTCATTTAAGACATACATCTCTACGAAGAGTGGTCCACCAAAATTCTCAGCAATTTTCAAGTAATTGGGGGGTGAGGGTGGGAACAATAGTTAAGTTTTAACTGTGCTTTAACATGACATGTAAACTGGACCACTAATCTGCCACAGATGTCAGTGACAAATGTAACTCCTTAGCCTTTCTGTATCGTATATTGAACAAAGGCCGAACATATGAAAACATCCGATGTAAGTCATCTCTAATGCCAAGACAACGGTCAGAGAGATACTTGCCATTTTGGCAAGTAAGGGGCACATAAATTTAAACTGCTTTGGAAAACTGGAGATCTATCCAGAACAACATCCAGTTTAGCACAAGGAGCTGCAGTCAGGAGTAATGATATGTAAGAGTGCTTAGCTAATTCTTTCTTATCCAGAAGCATACACTGTTAAGCAACTGCAGATCTACAGAAGCCAAGAACTCTCATAGAACTGACAACCTATACATCCCTGACAAAATGTTCATGATGTTACGTATTTATCAACCTCATACCTTTGCTTTATTAGCCTCCCGTTTTGCCTCTCCTGCCAAACTTCCCACCATAGCATCAATCTGTTGTTTACTGCGAGGCATTCCATCAAAGATATCAATGTAAAGATGTTCCTGAACAATATTCCAGATCTGATTGTTCTGTTTCTCCTGAAGGTGTCTCTTCAATAGCTGATAAGAATCACGGGAAATTCGCAGCACAAACTTGCTCGTTCGAAAATCCAGCATTGTCTCATTCCCTCTCATGTGCTCTTTTTTGGTTAAACTTGACAGTACACGCAAGTCATCTTGATAATAACACTCCTGATCTCCATGAAACCTAGAAAAAGGTTAGAATCACACAAAAGATGTGTAGAGGGACAACTGTCTAAACAACTTAAGTTCTGTGATCTTTAGCATTTTTTATTTTTCTATATTCACACATGACATCTATGTACTATCACCATCTTATATTTAATGTATCTAAAAATTATGTTTTATCAATAGTTATGTTAAAAATTCATTTCAATTGAATTTTTCACTCCCATAACTGCTTTTATCTTGTAATTTCTTTCATTATCTAAGGGTGAGATCCAACATAGTGCAAGTGGGTGTCCACTTGCACAACAGAGCTTCTTCCTCGTCTACATCTGCCCGTCTCCCCCCACTCACTCCAAAATCTGCTCTGGAGGCTGAGGAGAAGAAAAACTAAGTCCTGTTGCACAAGCAAGCGTAATCATTCTACGTCACCCTTAATGTCCCAGATCTTTCTCAATCAATTGCTGGTGCAGTCAGTCTAGCAGAACATCTTGAAATAGCAGTAATTTAATAAACTACTTGACTTTCAAGGTAAACCCTTACTACATAGTTCATTATACCAGAAGAAAGCCACAATTCTAAAGCACAGATGCTGTGAGAAATAGCTAGCTTTTACAAGCAGCAGCCTTTTGTATTAGCCCATAAAACCAGAACGGACAAGGCTGGAAAAAACATTTCAGATTCCTAAGTAACCACATAAATGTTTAGAAATTCAAGTACCAAATACCTAGGATTTTCCAGCCTTGGGCACAGGTAATTTTCCTCTGAAGAGGTCATGTATATATTCGCTTGCTGCCCATAACAGGAGACAATGCAGAGTATTTCATTGGTTCAACTCCCTTAAGTCATTGAAATGAGCAATGTTATCAAATGGTTCAGGCCTAGAAGTTTCAGAACTTTACAGACCTCACTACCACTGGCATTTAATTAGCACACACATAAACAAATGCTGCCTCATAAGAATAATAATTAGTCATTGGAACGCAATAATCTATGTAATAACTGGGAATGTCTTAAGTCATGTTATATGGCATCTATAAATATCCTCCTAAAATATTGCATATATTTTGTGGTTGCAGGCATCCAGTAGCCCACACTTGCAGGAAAGACCTAACTGACAGGAGAGGGGCTTAAAAATATTTCAGCATCTCAGGATTATTTTGTTCCTCCTCTGGATGCCTGCCTTAGCGTAAATGTTACAGGCGCTACTTCCAGTTCACACACTTTAACTCAGAACATCTGCAACCAACAAATTTATAGATTTATCTAGCTAATAGTGAGAACATGAAAATGGAGACTAAATGAACAAAATGGTATTACTTTTCAAAGAAGGACTTTGCTTCATTTTCATGCCCATTGTAGACTAGCTCCAAGTACATATGTACAAAGAGAGGATAAAAAAGCTGCGATAACTCAGCTCGATGACAGTCCAGAGCACATTCAATGAAGTGTTTCAGTCCACTGTAGTACTCTTCATAAAGCGCTGGGTCTCCTTGCTGATTGTAGGCAGACAGTACTGCACTTACATCTGGCTGATCTTCCACAAAGACTCCAACTGCAAGGCATTAACATATAAAGGGTAAATCAATGTTTGCACTCTGTGTAACTATTTCAGCTCTAAACTGTGTAAGCTTCTTGAGACATTAACCTCTTTCCCCTTTATACTGCTGCATAATTTTTCATGTACAGCAGCAGTGCCATTTTTATCACTTTTAATAAGTAATGACACGAAGAAAATGACTAAGAAACATGCTGCAACAAATTTCTTTTCAACTAAATGTTTACATGAAAAATTGACATCATTCAATCATACCCTAAGCTCAATTGTACTATTACAATCCAGGATCAAATATCATTCATAAGCAGGTTATGCAGTCAGTATAGCCCCTTACCTACAACTCCTATCATCCCATGCCATTGGTCATGCTAGTTAAGGCTGATGGGAGTTCTGCTCTACAGAATATTCTATTAGTGGCGTCAATTCCTCCTATTATACTACTTCCCAAAATGTAGTTATAAAAGGTGATAACTAAGTCTCTCACCTAGTTATTTTGAAACTGAAGCTGTAGCCTACACTTTGTATTCCTTCTGTATTATGTGTGGTTTTAAATCTAGTTTTATTGTAGACTTTAACTTTGATTGCTTGGGAGAATAAAAATATAAACAACAGCTTGGTTTTAAATCTAATTTTATTGTAGACTTTAACTTTGATTGCTTGGGAGAATAAAAATATAAACAACAGCTTTATAGGTGTGCCCCCAAAGAGCAAGCCGATTAACAAAAAAAAAGTTAATGTATACAGTAATATGTCGTTGTTGTTTAGTCGTTTAGTCGTGTCCGACTCTTCATGACCCCATGGACCAGAGAATGCCAGGCACTCCTGTCTTCCGTTGCCTCCCGCACAGTAATATGTACTCCAAAATAATAATAATAATAATAATAATAATAATAATAATAATAATAATAATAATAAATAAATAAATTATTTATTTATAGCCTGCCCATCTGGATGGGTTTCCCCAGCCCCTCTGAACGGCTTCCAACAAAATATTAAAATACAATAGTCTGTCAAACATTAAAAGCTTCCCTAAACAGATAAATTGGTCAAGTCATTACCATTCGCAGAACGAATCCTGTGCAATAGCACTAGGTGACCACAACGTAGAACAGCATGCGAATTTAAAAACTGGATTTTGACCTCAGCTGTCACAAAGCAGCCAGTGCAAATATGAAAGGTCCCTCCTGCGAGCGACCCCTTTGCTCACCTTTCCCAGGTGGCCCCAAGGCCACTGCGGGAGGCGCCGCGGCAGCGCCCGGAGAGATGGTGGCCCCGCTCTGGCCAAAGGTGACCGAACTGAGCAGCACATCCCCAGAGCCGGGGGCGCCGCCGCCGGGCTCCTGCCCTTCCCCGCCATGGGACGCCTGGACTCCGGGCGCCGAGGAGCCGGGATCCGCCGCGACCTCGTCGGCGAGCAGCCGGGCCTCCCTGCGGAGGATCTCCTCGGACTCGCGGAGGTTGCTGCGCCTCAGGAACTGCAGCACAGCCAGCAGCGTCTGCCGGTCGGTGGGCAGCTGCGAAGCGGGCGGCGCAGGGCTGGGCGCCACCGGCGGCTTCGCGTCGGCTCCTGCCGCCAACGGCTCGCCCCCTTCCGCCAGAGGAGCGGCGGCCGAGGGGGCAGAGGGAGCGGCAGCGACTCCCGCTGCCGCCGTCGCTCCCGCTGCTGCGGCCGGCGACTGAGGGAGAGCGGGAGGAGGAGGGGGTGGCGCCGGCGGCGCTCCCGCGTCGGGGTCCGGCTTCACTGTGACTGCTTCGGCCGGCTCCTCCGGCAGAGCCGCCATAATGGAACCCGACAGCCTCGCCTCCAACTCAGGCAGCCCGCGGCTTTGCGACAGTGAGGGCACGGTATCCAGCCGTGAGGCCAAGGGCTGCTAGCGACAATTAGGGCGGCGCTTTACGGCACTTCCTGTTCCACTGGAGGGAAATGATTTCAAATAGAATACTGTACTGTAAAATAAAAGGAGAACTGTCTAGCGCAGGTAAATGCTCCCGATGATTCTGCGACCGTTTACTAGTTTACAAGAGATTATAGGTGCGGCTTGTACAGAGGGGTCTATTCCCCAGTTGTATATATCCTATGACAAATATAACAGGTGAAAAGTGTAACGTATACCACATTTTAAGTTGTCAGTGAGCAGGATTCTGAGATGTCTTTGAGAGAGAGTTCTGTGAAACTCGAATGGTGGTGTATTTCTGTCTTCTGCACCCTCACACACTTAAAAGCCAATTCTAAACAACGGGTTGGCTATTTTTAAATTTATTTAGCTGAACCTCGGGATATTATATAATCCCCTTCTGTAAATTGCCTAGATTTTTCGTAGCGAGTGACCAAAAAGTCAAATATGTAACAATAATGATGTTGTACAAGCACTAAATACTGACCCTTTCACCAACGCTGGCATCAGAATGATTTCACTATGCACCCATTTCAGTTGTCTAATCAAAACTAAATAAAAAAATTCCTTCCAGTAGCACCTTAAAGACCAACTGAGTTAGTTCTAGGTATGAGCTTTCGTGTGCATGCACACTTCTTCAGATACTGAATGAATAGGTATGAGCTTTCGTGTGCATGCACACTTCTTCAGATACTGAATGAATAGGTATGAGCTTTCGTGTGCATGCACACTTCTTCAGATACTGAATGAATAGGTATGAGCTTTCGTGTGCATGCACACTTCTTCAGATACTGAATGAATAGGTATGAGCTTTCGTGTGCATGCACACTTCTTCAGATACTGAATGAATAGGTATGAGCTTTCGTGTGCATGCACACTTCTTCAGATACTGGTATCTGAAGAAGTGTGCATGCACACGAAAGCTCATACCTAGAACTAACTCAGTTGGTCTTTAAGGTGCTACTGGAAGGAATTTTTTTATTTTGTTTTGACCATGGCAGACCAACACGGCTACCTATCTGTAATCAAAACTGCTCTTAAGCAGTAGCCAGCGTTAAGTTTAAGAAAACCATTTTATGTATTTTATTACAATAGGAATCAAAATTCAGTTTTAAGACCAAGTACTGCTGTATTGATGTCGTTGTTATATATTTATTTGTACCCCGCCTTTTCCCGTAACTGGAACTCAAGGCGGCTTACAGGTAAAAACCCACCTTGAGTACTGGCTCACCGTTGCGAGAGAGAGAAAAAACTCAGTTTCCCAGAGTACATAGGGGTTGTATGTGAACGAGGCAGATGCCCTAGAAGCGTGCGCGCCAATAGGGCTTTGCGCACGCGCCTTGAAGCTGTAGTCACGTTTAGGGAAGGATCATAGAGATAGGAAAGAAAGGACAGGAATAGTTCCTTTGGGTGGGAACTGCGTTCGCCCTCGCCGCCCCCCAGGCACTTCCTCGGTTGCTCCTTGTCGGTCGAAGCGGCCCGTGCATTTGTTTCCCTCAAAGGCGCGGCGATGAGCGAAGAGGTGGAGGCGGCCGGTGAGGGGCTGGGCGAGGGAGAGCAGCAGGACGTCGACGATGAAGAAGCGATAGCGGGTCTGGAAGCCCCGGGCTGCTCCGGGGAAAACTCCCGCTTCGAAGCGGGAAGCCGCTCAGAGTCCAGCAACGAAGAGATGGAGGAGGATGAGGAAGAGGAAGAAGAGGTGGAGGAAGAAGCAGCAGCAGCAGCTCTAGGAGGGGGGTCCACGGACCCCTTCGGGGGTTTGGGGATGGAGGAAGGCGAAGATGAGGATGAGGTAAAACAAGAGGCAGTGCGCTTAAGGGGGAGCACAGGGGCACCCTTGGGTGAAGCAGACACCATGGGGTGAGATTCCGTCGGACTAAGATGGAGAAGAAGCAGGTTCAAATCCTCCCTCCGCTGGCCTGGGATCGATCCCCATCTATCAGCCTAGCCTACCTCACAGGCTTGTTGTGAAGGTGGAAGTGGGAGGAGGCAACACATATACTTTTTCCTGGAACTCACTGATGAAAGGATGGGGATATAAATATGTAAACAGCACTTCTTATGATGCCCTGTGCCAAATATAGCCAGTGTGGTGCAGTGGCTAGAGAGCTGGGTAGGGATTTCAGATTCAGATCCTTGCTCAGCTTTGACTTTCCTTGGATACCTCTTGGGCTTCTTTCTCTTACCTAATCTTCTCCTGTGAGTTCCTTGGGAACGGTGGGATCAGGAACATAGGAAGCTTGCTTATACCAAGTCAGACCATTGGTACATTTAGCTCAATATTGTGCACACTGACGGGCAGCCACTCTTCAGAGTTTTGAGCAATGGTCTCCCAAAGCCCTACCTAGAGATGTCGAGGATTGAACTGTGATTTTCTGCATGCAAAGCAGATGACCTACCACAGAGTTTATGGCCCTTTCCTATATACGTTTTGCTTGCTCTGTGTTTTCTCACAATGTGACATCTTTTGTGTGTCCCCAGTGAAATATTCCTCACCATCTCCCATGGCTAGAGACAGTAATGTTTCTGAATACCAGTTGCTGGAAACTGCAGGAAGGGAGAATGTTCTGATGCTCAGGTTCTGCTTGCAGGTTTCCCATGAGCATCTGGTTGGCCACTGTGATAACAGGATACTGGACAAGATGAGCCATTGGCCATTGGCCTGCTCCAGGAAGCTCTTCTTATGCTCTTAATTTTATTTATTCTATATGTTTACATATGCTTTCACTTAAATGGTTCCCAAAGCAGTTCACAACAAAATTAAAAAGACCGTGTTCAGGAAAATCCCCACTTCACTTCTAATGCTGTGCTTTAATCAAACAATAAACAATATACATCTTTGTATTGCTAACAAGCAAAACTTTTAAAATTGCTATTTCCCTCCTTTTTTCATGTTTGCAGCGCATGATTAACCTCTCTGAGCTGACGCCATATATAATGTGTTCTATCTGCAAAGGGTACTTCATAGATGCCACAACCATCACAGAATGTCTTCATACATGTACGTACTAATATTAATTTCTTACTCAACAGAAGCTTTGATGTTATCTATGCAGAAATATCAAGCCTAAGTACATTTTGGTGATAATGTAAAACAATGTTGTATTAATTGTGGTAACTGCATAGTGGTGGATGCCTCTAAGAGGGGCCCTGGAAATTCTAAACAATCCAGCTACAGTATGTCTTGGATTATACTACCCCCACCCCAAAATTCTCCATGATCATGTTCTGAAATAAATTAAAATAAATCATTCCTTTATTTGCCTTTCATATTCAGCTTCCTAAATAGATCTTAGCACATTTTCTTCGACTTAAATAGCTACCCTGACTTCAGCTTCTGCTGCTCCTTAACCTGAATGTCATGGCTAGGCTGTAGATGACCATATGCAGATGCAGATCTGGAGTGGGTTCTGTAATCCAAAATCCCTGGAGTCATTGGGTGACAGCTGAAGCCTGAGGTACCGCACACAGATGTTACTGCTGTGCAGACCAAGAAATACTAGTTTTCCTTGTATTTATTCCATACTTGTCCAGCCCAGAGTCTTCATATAGCCTGCTGGTTAGGAACCTAGGAAGTTGCCTTTAATCGGGGCAGAGTATTTGTTTATCTACTCTGCCTGACAGCAGCTTTCTAAGTTCTGGTAGAGGTGTTTCACATGCTCTGGTATTTGATCCTAAACACACACACAATATAGATGCAAAAGACTGAACCCAGGGCTTTCTGCATGAAAGCACATGTTCTACCTCAAAGTAGCTTGCTTTAGGTGCAGCTGCTGCACCTGGCTCCTCCCTTTCGGTTCTTGGACTGTGAGATGATATGCATTTTGACAGTGAAAGGAATAAGGAGTGCCCAGCCAGGCAACAGACCATTCTGTTTGCAGCAGCTGGGAAAGTAAGAGGGATAAAAGACAGTGGGAAGAGTTGCAGTAATTTGAGGGGGAGGGTTATATACCACCTCAGAGTAGCATTGGGAGTTGGAGCAGCTAGAACAAGCATAGGCAAATTCAGCCCTCCAGATGTTTTGGGACTACAACTCTCATCATCCCTAGCTAACAGGATCAGTGGTCAGGGATGATGGGAATTGTAGTCCCAAAACATCTGGAGGGCCGAGTTTGCCTATGCCTGACCTAGAATCAACCTTAATAAAAATTGTATTATTTTATGTAAACATGTTGTGGATCCTTCAGTATGAAAAGGGAGAGATTGATATCAAGTAAATACATATTGCATACCACTATTCAAGACTTATTCTTAATAACGTTTTTCAGTAAGATTTTAGTAAGCCTTTGAAATTTTGTATCGAAAAGTAGGGCAGAAATCGATTGAAAAAGTTTTTATCCTCCACACGCACACATTTTATTTCTACAGTTTCTCTGCATTTTAGGTGACACATGCTATATATTCTGTGTTATCTTTGGAACTTGTGTACTACTACATTATAGGCCTGTAACTGCAAAATTTATCTTCTACAGTCTGTAAAAGCTGCATAGTAAGACATTTTTACTACAGTAACAGATGCCCAAAATGCAACATTGTAGTACATCAGACGCAACCCCTTTATAATATCAGGTAATATATTTTAATTATAATTGTTTATCTATATTTTGTGTGTGTGTATGTAAAAGAAGCAATGGTTTTCAGATAACACTGATATTTCTATTTTGGACTAAAATATATTATTGGAACTTGAAAAATACTTCTAACTTGCTATATGCACTGGAGGGAAGCGTTGCTGTCTCATAAAAGGTCTAGCACCTCACACAATTCTTAATTCCCTTTTTTGTTTACCAACAAAAGTTTTCCATATCCTAAAGATTTGCCTCCCTGGTCTTGAAACTTTCCCACACAAGGGTTGTTTGAGACTTCTTATTTCCTCTGGTGCGCCAGTGCATTGCTTCAAAGATGGTTGTAAAGTTGCTTTTGTAACTGAGATATTTTGGCTTGAACCTCAAATCTTTACCAAGATAGGGAAACCTGCAAATCTAGGTATGCCATTGAAAATAGCTTCTAGTTCCTCTCCTGCGGCTCTTCAACAGTTCACTACCACAACCCATATTCAATCACTAATTTAATTAATCTTTTTATTCTACTTCCGCAGGCTGGATCGACAGTTGCAAGACATAGTGTATAAATTAGTTGTCAGCTTGGAAGAAAGTAAGTCTTTTATTTTGAGCCTAGTGCTATTTATAAAAATTAAAGATAAGATTCACCAGAGAATGTGTTAGCTGCAAATTAGATAATTCCTAAATTGCCTTGGTTCTTGATATAAGGGCTGTGTCTGTTTTCTGTGACTGCAGAAGCATGAACCCCATCATGTAGTTTGTCACACAACCATCTGAGATCCTCAGCTTTCATTTTATAAGGTTGGTAGGCATTTTGGTTGTAGAGAAGAGCTTTAAATATTGTGACAAAGGAGTCTGATTCTAGAGCCTAGGGCTTGCCGATCAGAAGGTCGGCGGTTCGAATCCCTACGACGGGGTGAGCTCCTGTTGCTCGGTCCCTGCTCCTGCCAACCTAGCAGTTCGAAAGCATGTCAAAGTTCAAGTAGATAAATAGGCACCTTACCTTCCGGCGGGAAGGTAAACGGCATTTCCGTGCGCTGCTCTGGTTCGCCAGAAGCGGCTTCATCATGCTGGCCACATGACCCGGAAGCTGTACGCCGGCTCCCTTGGCCAGTAAAGCGAGATGAGCGCCGCAACCCCAGAGTCGTCCGCGACTGGACCTAACAGTCAGGGGTCCCTTTACCTTTACCTTATATATCTTAACTGCTTCTGTTTTAAGCCTTTTCTCTCTTTTTGCCGACTTAAGAATCTTTAGATGACACAATACTATAAATGTATGAAAATCCTGCTGAATGATAATGATGGATTCTTTAGTTTGCATGTTTTGTATCTCTAAACAACTAGTTTGAGAAAATATATCTATACTGGGGTTGGGGGAACCTGTGCTCTCCAGCTGTTGTTGAACTACAACTCCCATCATCCCTGATAGTTCGCCTTCCTGGCTGGAGCCGGAGGGGGTTGGAGCCCAATAACATACTGAGAGCCACAGATTCTGCACATATCTATGCATTGTATTTTCTATGTGGAGCAAACATAGCAAAAATATTTTGTATTCATTTTTTTAGGAGAGAAAAAGCAAATGCATGATTTCTACCGAGAGAGAGGTTTGGAAATACCTAAGCCTGGTAAGTTTTTATAACAACTATAGTAGCAGCATTGCTATTTAAAAATATGTATGTAAGAATTGTCATGCCGCTTTATTCCAGTGGATCAGGTAGCTCAGCTTTCTAACCACAGACTATGGTCAGGCTGATGCTAGGGGATGTCCCATGGGTATGATCATGAAACGTGTTCCAAGTAGGATAGTGTAATTGGTACAGTATTTAGAAGGATGACAGATGATTGACTGAGCAATTGTCATTGTTCATTGAACCTGATTAAGCTGTTTAATGTTTCCTTTTCCCACCCCACCAGAATGAAAATAATAGTACAGTAACTTATCTGCCCCACAAGAGTATTATTAAGCTTAATTAACTAGCTTAAAGATTCTCTTATTAATGTGCTATAAGATAGCAGGGCAGTTTAGAGTTGTGATATTCACAAATGAATTATGTAGTTGGCATTTTTTGCTAAGAAGAATTGTGTAGTGATTTTGTTCATGTCTGTGAAAGATAGCTAGGGTTTTTAAGGCTCAAAATAGAGTGAAGAGTAGAGAAGGGATTACTAGAGTGAAGAGTAGAGAAGGGATTACTAGATGCACAGCACAATATATATGATTAGATCTGACCATCATAGCAAATGTGACCACTTTCTTGTCTGCGGCACCCTTTGGGAATTTGGGATATCCATTGCTTATGAACTCTTCCTGTGCATTTATGACAACATCAAGGCCTGTCCAAATTCATCTAATATAGGAGAATACTTGCATCCACCGATAACTTTGGCTTACTAGCCAGTTACTAAGTTAACAGTGATTCTTGTTAAAATGGCAGAGAACTGTGCTCATGCTGTATCATAGAATCAGAATTGTAGAGTTGGAAGGGAACCTTGAGAGTCTAGTCCAACTCCCTGTAATACAGGAATCTCAACTAAAGTATCCATGACAGGTGGATGGCCAGCCAACCTCTGTTTAAAAACCTCCAAGGAAGGAGAGTTCCAAGAAAGACTGTTCCACTGTCGAACAGGTCTTACTGGCAGAAAGTTCTTCCTGATGTTTAGTCAGAATCTCCTTTCTTGTAACTTTAATCCATTGGTTCAGGTCCTAGCCTCCAGAGCAGAAGAAAACAAGTTTGCTCCATCTTCCTTGTGACAACTACTTGCGTTGTGTTAACTATAGGTTCTTGGCTATAGCTTGTGGTTTAGTAAGATAAGATCTAAAACACAAGGCCCAGTTTGGATGACATGCTAAGCCAAACCTTGGCTTAGCTCAGCATAGCACAGAAGTTAAAAGGATTGGAAAGGAACAAAGTGGTTGCAAGCTCCTTTCTCCAGCAGCCCTTGTAATCCATGCAAGCATGGTTTGGCTTACCATGTCACGTGAACCAGGCCAGTGGGTTGAAAGAAAATGTGGGTTAAAATTGTAACAAAATGCTACATTAATCACAGAAAAAACAGTGTTGTCACTCTTGAGTTAGTAAAAACATTTAAATAGCCCCGATAGGAATTAGGCAGTGCATTTCTGAACTAAGATACAAGTCTGTGTAACTTGTTATTTCATCATGTATCTTGTTGTAGGTGGGAAATATATTCTTTGCTTTCTAGTTTTGTTTCTCTTTCTACTATCCTAGCTGTTCCACAGCCAATTGCTATAGCCAGGGGGAGGCCCCGTAAAGTTGTAGGCTCGGTTTTCCGTATCCCTCCAGAGCTTGACATGTCACTACTCCTCGAGTTCATCGGGTAAGTAAAAGCAGACTTTTAGTAGATCGAGTTTTAACTTACAAGTAGTGTTTTTAAGACATGGACGTAAAAGGATATGTTGGCCTTGGCATTCAGTTGCAACATTAGCTTTTTTTGTTTCAGTAATTAGATCGAGAGCTAATGGAAGACATTCAGATTAGCAATTCTATTTGTAGAACTCTTGGCTTACAAAAACCATCTCTCCTTTCCCCATGGATGTAGATTCATCTTGAATTTCTGCACTGTTCTGAAAGGCTTTCTTATCTCTACAGATTGATTTATTGAATAAAAGTTCAGTTCTTACAGAAACAGACTGCAATTTTCTATAGTAGGCACATGTAGAACCCTCATTATACCTTTTCTGATGAAGTGTACAGTATGTGTAAAGACAGTTCTATTTTATCAAACCATGCCCGACCAAGCGTTCTGTAACTTGGGGTGCCTAACCTTCTTTGCCTGTTTTTAACCACTAGGTGGCAGTGACAACTGGCAAACACTGAAGTGATTATTGCTAAAAGACAAGCCAATGTGTTTCTGGACATGTGCAGTAATAGTTTTTCTCTAATTTAACATATCCATTTTGCATCCAACAAAGTTGCCTGGTCAATGGTAGAGGTTGGTTGTAGACTCAAATTTCTTGAGGGTTTCACATTGGATATTGTCGTCTAAAAGAATGGTGATCTGTACTTTCCCCCCTTTTTAAAATGAAACACTTGTAATGTTATGAACTATTGCAACCTTAGTTTAAGCACTTATCAAAAGAATTTCCAATAAGTCAAAAATCATTTTGAATACTATAGGTGGTTCTCTTTAAGCCCCTCCCCCATTTTATTCTTACAACAATCCCCTGAGGTAGGTTAGGCTGAGAGATGGTGACTGGCTCAGGGAGCATCTGTGCTGATCGTGGGTCTCAATGGGCCTTAATCCAGCATCACCCTGGTTCAGAATTGCTGTTTGTAATGGTGTGTGTGCCAGTTAACAGTACAGTGGTGCCCCGCAAGACGAACGCCTCGCAAGACGGAAAACCCGCTAGACGAAAGGGTTTTCCGTTTTGGAGGCGCTTCGCAAAACGAATTTCCCTATGGACTTGCTTCGCAAGACGAAAATGTCTTGCGAGTTCCTGCGGGGTTTTTTCCCTTTCCCCCCCCTTTTCCTAAGCCGTTAAGCCGCTTATCAGCTGATCCGCTGATAAGCCGCTTAACAGCTGATCGCTAAAAGCCACTAAACCGCTAATAGCGCTAATCCGCTAAGCTGTCAATGGGCTTGCTTCGCAAGACGAAAAAACCGCTATACGAAGATCCTCACTGAACGGATTAATTTCGTCTTGCGAGGCACCACTGTACTTTTAATGAGCAACTTTTAATGTTGTGAACTGCCCTGAGATCTACGGATGAAGGGTTGTTTACAAATGTAATTACCAATAGTTGTTGTCATAGTAGTATATGTATATCTGTTACACGTTTTGTTTTGTATTACATTTTGTCATTTTCTGGGAGCAATTTTGTTTATTACCTCTTCCATATCATTCAATTTATATCTTGAAATGGTCCAGTCCTTCCTATGGTAGTAAAAGGGTATCAGACACCCCAATCCTGGGAATGAAAAAACTGTGATATCTTCTGTTTTGGAAATAACATGGTTTTTCCATCTGTCTTTGTTAACCTTTTAGACATTCATGAAGATAAAGGGTTGACTTACAGTTTTTTGAAAGATAAAATTCTTGTCTGCAAGTGAATTTGTCTCCATGTATCTAAAGGAAAAGCAGTCAGTCCTCTGAAATACAATTTGACAGCTGATTGTACATATGATTGTTCTGCTCAGCACCCAGTCTTGCACACTTTTAGATTGATGTCTAAAAGTAGACTTAAATTACATGGTTAGTTCTACTAAAGTCAAGCTCACTGTTTTTCCTAATACAGAATTCTTCAATATAAAGGTAATACAGTGGCTGTAATTCTATTTGTTTCTGTGTCAGTATAAAGAAAGCAGTTTGTCATTGAAGCTTTTAAAATTATGCATGTATATTTTAAATACACTGGCCTAGTTCAATAGTTTCCAGTTGCTCCTGAACCAGGAAGCTTGTGCCTACCTGGATCAAAGCAAGCCAGGATATTAAACTGCATATTTGTGCCTATGAAGCCTATATATGTTTGTCTGAACTGGGCCATTGTCTTCTCCTGAGACCAATTCTCAAAGTGCGCTGATCTAAACATATATGAAATATGTGGTGAAATAATCTCAAACTTGAGGAATGGTGTTATCAGTATTCTAATTACACCAATATGCGTTCTCAGCAGAGCAGCAATAGCAAGTGTAAAGCAGTATCTAAATGCTGAACCAGACTGAATGAGGACTAACTATGGAGTGCAGATGGAATTGAAATGGTGGTGATTAACAACTTGCCTGACTTAAATGAGGTGACCTTGGCTCTTCCTGGTAGGGTCATCCACACTCTCTAAGGAGGTCTGTTAATTAGGGTTGTTCCTGAATCCAGTTTAAGGAACTTCTGTGATGATAGTTTTTTCTTATGGATTGCATCTGATTCAGAAAATGTTTCCCCTTCCTTGAAGATAGGAAACTTACCCCTGTGGTGCATGCCTTAGGAACTACTTGAATCAACTACTGCAGTTTTTCCTTTCACTACTTTTGAAGCCTGTCTAATTGCTACAACTTGTGGTGAGTGCTGCTGCCTGCTTTTAACAGGAGATTATGATAATGATGATAACTGGTAATGTTCTAAGCTTCCAAGCATAATCCAAGGACCTGAAGAGCATATAAATTACACACACGTGTATCACAGAAAAACTCTGTAACTAATGGCATTGTATTGATTTAGCAGTTTGAGCCTGCAAATCCAGATGTAGCTCAGACATATTTATTATGTCAATTCTCTTTTTCTTTCAGAGCTAATGATCTGTCTGGGAAATTTAAGGTACAAATACTGCTTAAATTTATCTTCCTTTGCTTCATTGTTACGACATGCATAAGTAAAACTAAATGTTGCATTGAGAAAGCCAATGATTCTGTCCGGGAGTATATACTGCTTTTTTGCAAATCTGTAATTTATAAAGATAAAGGAATGTTGCAAAGGCAGGGATGTAATATTTTAGTTTGAGGGACCAGGCGCACTGGACATTATGACTGCCTCTGAAGCATGGTCGCCAGCCTGTAGCCTTTTAGATGCTCCAGTCAAACAACATCTGAAGAGTTACTGGTCAGTTGCTCCTGTTTCAAAGAGTGAACAGCTAGACTGTATTCTATAGAAATGGGCTAGTGATTAAACAATGCCCAGAACATCATGTTTTTAATTATGTCTGTGAGCTATCTGTGAAGGGTAGAAATTTGTAAAGAAATAAATAAAAATGGTACATATATGTATTTGAGAGCCAATGTGGTGTAGTGATTACCACCTCAGACTGAGACAATCCAGCTTCTAATTACCACTCAGCCATGAAGCTCACTGGGACCCTTGAACCTATTGCTAGCTCTCAGCCTAGCCCAACTCACAGCATTGTGGTGAGGATAACATGGAACAGGGAGAACCATCTATGCCTCCTTTAGCTTATGGGAAGAAGAACTAAATACACAAGATACATGCGCAGTGAGATTGTGGGTGGAAGAGGAAAAATAGTGGAACTGTGGGTTGCAGCTGAACAACATCGTCCTACTGCTGAAAAAAGCTGTTTAAAGGGGAAATTTGTGAAAATGACTTACTGGTTTCATCTAACAACAACAACAACAACAACAACAACGATAAAGTCCTTGTTAAAGAACCTGATTAGAATTGCCCCCTTCATTACTGAACAGCCTTACAGTATGAAATCTGTTTCCTCCTTCCAGCCACTGGAAAAGAAGTTTGTACGGGTTTCAGGAGAGGCAACAATTGGACATGTGGAGAAATTTCTCAGAAGAAAGATGGACCTTGATCCTGGCTGCCAGGTATGCTGTGCTAATTGTTTGCACCATATCGTTGGCTATGACACTCCTCTACTCTCTTGCTCACACTGAAAGTCTGCTTCCTAGCAGCAAGAATGCAAGTGAGGTTTTTACCGTTCTCCATGCAGTGCATTTCACAAGGCATTATGTAACTTGGAAAAGCCACACTTGTTGCATCAAAGAATTTATGTAACACACACTGAGGCAATAGCAAGCAAGCACAGAAGAAGAAACCAAAGAAGAAAAGTCAAATGTAAGAGGGCAAGCCAATGTGTTGTATTATAAGAGCTTTAAAGTTATTTCCACTCCACCACATAGATTTTTAAATAGCACTTTGCCGTATTTCTCTCTGTGATGTTTTGAGGGGCAAAACAGAGTTTTCAGTGAAATGTTCGACAACATATCTTTTTGTTTACCTTTTACATGTGCTGTTTGCTGTCTCTGGTTTGCAGCTTTAGCACCATTTTTAAAAACAAAATAGCTTCCTTCTATGGCAGTCTCATTTCAGGATCACATAGGCAACATGAAGGTGTCATGTTACCATGTAGCCACTCAGATTTGGCCCTTCTCCCCTTCAGCATCCCTCCCTCTAACATCCTGGTGGCAACAGCTATGCACTTGTGTACCTTGAAAATCCTGCCTCCGTCTCAGTCCAGGGAACCTGAATGAGTAGTGAGATGGGACCACTGTCCCGAGCCCATCAAGCATATCGACCATCTCCCCACCTTATAGTGTCATTCCAAAATGGAGGCGATTCTGAAGAAGAAGTACACATGTTTAGGGTTTCCAACAAGTCAGCCCACCAGGACTCTTGGGCCATTGCTTGAAATGTAGCTGAATATCAGCTGCAGTGTCCATGATGGCACTCTGTTCCATGGTAGGAACAAAGGATACAGCAGCCATGCCTGGAGCAAATAGGTTGATATTCTTACAGAGGAACAGCTAGGAGCAGCCTCACCACTGCTGTTGCTAATGAGGTGGAACTCTTTCTGTACAACCCCAGGCCTGCACCTTGTCTGTCTGAGTTATGGTCTCCCTGTCCAGGATTTATATACTGGTAGTTCTATGCTGTGATTGATCACACAATACCTTACGCTCTGTTGTGGTCTGGAAGGTCAATAGGATAGAAATTCTGTGTCAATAGCTCTAGGTCTAGTCTAAAACTTCACCATAAATGGGGGTGTGGTCATGATATTTTAAGATTATAAGACAATGTAAGTACTAATGTTCTTCTCTTATGCCACTGACGACTCCGTCCATCTTCACGGGCAGAAAAATTGCACTGGTACATCTGTCATCGTGGTGGTGGCATATTTTTTGTTCTGAGAGTGTAGCATGGCTTCTGCCAAATTGTGCAGCTGTTCAGCAGGTACGACTTGATATTGAATTTCACATTTTATAAAATACAGGATTTAATGGCAATTATGTGCAAGGTGAAAAGGATTCAAGGATTATGTGTCCTTGTAGTTGCATTAATACACGTGATGCATTTGCACATCTAATTAAAAGAAAGGTTTCTGATTCTGCCTTTTAAAAACATTAATCTGCCCAAATGGTCTGATGTGTTAAGACTCCAGCGTATGTTTTGTTACTCTCTTGTAATGAAAATGTACACTAAGTGAATTCATTGGGCACATTTGTAAAACCTACAGTACTGATTTTGTGATATGTTGTGATCTGTTTTCCAAAGATGGGATAGACATATTTTGTTCTCAACTGTGTCTACAAATGCCTTTGATTGTTCAGGTTTATTTGTTTCTGTTGATATACCTTCTGTTCATTTTTAAAGTGTGCCTAGATTAATTTGCAGATAGAAGATATGACAATGCATATTTATCCCATCCCATGCAAAAAGAGTAACTGCAAAACTTCCATCTTCTGTCATTGTTACTGGAACATGCAACACTCTGTTTAAAAGCCTTGTATGCCACAGACTTCAGTTGAACATAAAAGTTGATGTTGCACTTGTTTCCTAGATATATTACTTGGAAGTAGGCCCCTAAGGATTCCCAGCTTAATTGTGGTTGAGTCCAGAGGAGTTCTTTGCTAGGACACGGCACTAGAGAGCCTTGATTTTCTCTCTTCCCATAGGCTGGCAGTTTGTTTATTATTGCTGTTGATGCTTGAAAGTCCTGATCTTGGTCACTGAGGGAATGATTAGTTTTATGCCTGCAGCAAAGAGACATAATTGCAACATGATTTTTGAATGTTATCAGGTGTTATTTAATTTTAACATGGTCAATCCGAAAACAGTATTTCTCCTTTTCATACTTGTTTGCTCACTAATTGCAATGAAGTGTATCTGGAATGTCCAGCTTCAGTAACTACTTGTCAGAACATATTGTTGATGTTACTTATTCTCATATCGCTCTTCAGTTTTGCTGTACTGCAGGAAGCCCCTATCCTGAAGGCCTGACACAGCCTGTCAAATAGTTTCTTCTGTGTGCTGTCCTTCCAACCACACTGATTTTGGCAATGGCAAAAGAAAAAAGGAGTTATGGTGCTGGGCTGGGAGAAGCACTTCATTGGAGGCTCAAAACACCCTGTCCCTGCTCATCAGACAAATTGGATGAGTACCAGAATACTAGGCTGGCAGGAGAAATTTAAACCTCTCTTCCCAGCACTACAGTGGAGATTCCAATATTCTCCCTTCTCATCTGCATAGATCGCTGAGGATGGGATTGGGGTTTTTTTCTTGGGGGGGGGGTGACCCACCCCAAGTGGTTGGCCAAAGGTAATTGCAGCCATTGGGCCAAAAATGGCTGACCACCCCTACTTTCCGGTGTAAATTTATGAGCCCCACTGTTAGAGATAGGGCCTTGGCTGCTATTGTGCCCTGGCTTTGGGATGTTCTCCCCAAGGCAGCTTGCCTGGTGCCAGCTTAGATGTTCTTTCAGCACCAGGTGAAGACCTTATGTGCTCATGCCTTTTAGACAAGTTTTTTTTTTCTTTTTAGGCTTACATTCTGTAGTCCCAGCTGTCCTGGTTTTAAAGTTTTTATGACTGCTATTGTTTTAGACATCTGCTGAGGCACTCTAGAAGTCTTTGGACTGAAAAGTGTTACATTAAGTATTTGCAATTTTTTTTTAAAAAAAATGTTGAATAAACCACGTCTTCCCAACACTTTAGTTGCCATCTTGCCCCCTGGACTCATATACAGTGGTGCCCCGCAAGACGAACGCCTCGCAAGACGGAAAACCCGCTAGACGAAAGGGTTTTCCGTTTTGGAGGCGCTTCGCTAAACAAATTTCTCTATGGGGTTGCTTCGCAAGAAGAAAAAATCTTGCGAGTTCCCGCGGGTTTTTTTCGCTCCCCCCCCCTTTCCTAAGCCGCTAAGCCGCTTATCAGCTGTTCCGCTGATAAGCCGCCTCTCAGCTGATCGCTAAAAGCCGCTAGACCGCTAAGCCGTCAATGGGCTTGCTTCACAAGACGGAAAAACCGCTAGACGAAGAGAATCGCGGAACGGATTAATTTCGTCTTGCGAGGCACCACTGTATTCTTCTTGAAATCAGCCTGTGAGCTGCTGTCTTCACTTGATAAGACTGTTGTAGTAATGTCTGAAAAATATCTGAAATAGTAAGTGCCTTGCCATCCTAATATCAGGACATCCAAAAGCTGCTTTCTGCCTGCCTTTTGAGTGAGAATTAGTGTGGGGAGAGAGCGACAGTTATAAAGGAATTTGCTATTTCACTGCTTTAGATGTACTAATATAGCTTACAGAAGTGTTCCCTTGTCAGAGGAATCTCTCAGATGAAAGTGTTTATTGTAAATGAAGACGGGCTTTGGGGAGATAATTAGAAGTAGCATGGGTTTGATGCATATTCTGCTAGAAATCAGAGTGATTGGGCCCAATATAATATCTGGTGCACGGTAAAGGCACAATGAGAGCAATTTATAAACAAAGGGAGAATTGGGGTCAATAATTTGTATAAATAGCCAATGCAGTTTTTATCTGGCTCCTCAGTAGCTGTGTTTACCATGTACAGTCATACCATGGGTTAAAGTCGCTTTGGGTTAAATCTTTTCAGGTTGCGGTGACCTGGAAGTAATGGAATGGGGTACTTCCGGGTTTCGCCACTCACGCATGCACAGACACTCAGAATTACATCACGTGCATGTGCAAACATGGCGAATCGCGGCACGGGCAGACGTGCAGGCGCGGGTTGCGTTCTGCTCATGATGCGAACGGGGCTCCAGAACGGATCCCGTTCGCATCCAGAGGTACCACTGTACAGTGCATAGCTGTCAACTTTCAGATTTGAAAATAAGGGATCAGCAGCCTCACCTGTCCCGGGGACAGTCTATGGGATATCTAACAATCCGGGATAGCAGCAGGAAGCAGCAAGAAACGGCGCTGGGATAAGGGAATTTCCCGCAAAAAAAGGGAAGGTTGACACCTATGGTACAGTGGTACCTCAGGTTAAGAACTTAATTCGTTCTGAAGGTCCGTTCTTAACCTGAAACTGTTCTTAACCTGAGGTACCACTTTAGCTAATGGGGCCTCCCACTGCCACTATATGATTTCTGTTCTCATCCTGAAGCAAAGTTCTTAACCCAAGGTACTATTTCTGGGTTAGCGGAGTCTGTAACCTGAAGTGTCTGTAACCCGAGGTACCACTGTATATCTAAAGTTAATGCTCAGCATCTGAAGCGGAACCAGTATCAGAACCCCCAAAACAAGAAAGAACAAATTGTTTGCAAGGCAGGGAGCCAAAGAAAAGCATCATGGTCTCAGGCGGACAAAAGTTCCAGGAAGGGCAGTTGGTGAGTAGGAGGTCAGCCTGACCGGATCTGCTTACAAGGAGACAAGTTGCTCAGACTGAAGAACAGGCCCTGACTTTATAGAGCCAGATAGAGTTGCATTCATCCCCCTAGTCATCTAATGCGGTACAGTGTCAGCTGGTGGAGCTTGTAATGCAACCGGGATGACACTTCGGGATAACATAAGTTAGTGTGCAACTCTTGCCAAAGATGCTGCTGGGTGGTCAGGAGAGCAAGGTGTTGGAGCCTGACAAAAACTTGACAGATCCAGTGCTTAATGCACAAGTTGCATCCCTTATGTCTCATTTTCATCTATTTTTCCTTCCAATTCCAGGCATGCTTACTTGGGAGTAAGCTGCATAGAACTTTGTGGAACTTCTGAGAAACATATGTATTGGATTGGGGTGTCAGGGAAATAACTTGCATGCATCCAATCAAGGCATATAATTCTTTAAAAACATCAGAAAGGTTTCTTTCCCTTGCTTTAACTAGACTTTGGTGTGTTCATTAGGGGAATATTTACAGTTATATAATGATCTTCCTGTTTCCAGAAAGGGTCAAATCAGTTATATTCATTTTTGCAACACTAGTGTAACACGGATTTGATTCCAAACGTAAAAGTCTAAAATAGATTTAGAACACTGCTGGCAGATGGGATTGCCACCCCCTTATCTGTAATATATTTCCTTACATCACAGGGATTAATGGATATAATCACAAATGCTACAGATGCTTCTTAAAAGGGTGGTTGAGAACAAATTGCTTCTTTTCTTTGTATTTCTATTCCCTTGAGTTTTACAGCTATCACCTGAATCCCACCCGAACAATTAGTATTGAAGCTTTAGGACTTGGCACTGAAGTAGCAGAATTAGGCATTTAATATTCCAAGCACTTTGAGGTAGAGGGGAAGCAGCTTTGAAATCATTTATTTAAAGCCACTGAAACATTTAATATCTGAAGTCTAGAACTGCAGCAGCGAAGGTCACATCAGGATATCTCTAGGCAGTCACTTTTGAATTATCTCAGGACTGTGAAGAATTGTTTTACAGCAATGAAATCCGTTAACATTTTGCTTCCAGTGTTAATAAACTGGAATAAATTCCATCTGATCATAATTTGTGGCATTTAATGGTGTGGATACATAGAGTTGTATCTAGTGTTGTCTGTATGCGCAGAACAGGCTTCCACATGTGCAGAGGGACTTCACCGTCCTCTGAAGCCTTCCATGCATTCTCAAAATGTGCTCTGGAGGGTTGGGCTCTGCAGAGCAGATTTTGAGGCCACTCGGGACTGCAATGGGAAGGAGAGAAAAGTGACCACAGCCTCGGATTCTGCCCATAGGAAACAGGCAGGTGGTCTGAAATGCAGATAAAATATGTGTGTTTGCACCATGGTGTTTTAATTAGATGCTAATTTGCCATTTTTTAATGTTTGTAATAAGTTAGGAAGATAAAGAGGGGGAAGTGGGGGAAACACATAGAAATAAATGCAGCTCTAATGTCCAATTTCTTATGGACTGGACCTAGGACATTTCACTTGATCATATTCTGTTTTGCCTTTCTTTTCTTACTAGCTCCCTCTTTCTGTTTTATCTAGCTCCAAGGTCCTTGCTGTTATCTCTAGTGTCATTAGATAAAGGGCGGTAATCCACTCTGACAAACAGGAGACAGGCTGTTCAAAAGATGTACCTGAAATGTCTGTTAGGATTTCTGCTTCCCTAGCCATCAGATGTTTTTCTGCTTCTGCCAAACGTGGCCAACTTTGTTGACACCTCTAAAGATTCTTGAGATTTCTACTACTGTAAAAATGTTTATACTACGGTAATTTAGCACAATAAAGTGGGGAAATATGTAGGAATAAATACTGAGCAAGCCAGGCAGATAATTTGGAAATGTATACCTGATAGGTTTAATTATGATAAATTCTGCCCCTAGATGCTATTTTTGACCAAAACAGACTATTACAAATTTCAAGATTGTCCAGTAGCACCTTAGAGACCAACTAAGTTTGTTCTGGGTATAAGCTTTCTTCATGCATGCACACGAAAGCTTATACCGAGAACAAACTTAGTTGGTCTCTAAGGTGCTACTGCACAATAGTTTAATTTTTTTATTTCGACGGCGTCAGACCAACACAGCTACCTACCTGAATCTTAAATTTCAAGGTCTCCTCTCCCACACCTATAGAGTATTGAGTTATCAGAGAATACCAACACTGCTACATGCTCTTTAATACAAGACCAAGGAACTTCATTTCTGTTCACATGGGGGAAGCACATAAGTCATAATTTTTATCCTTAAAATAAAGTTAATTCTGTGGTGTCAAGCAAAGGAGTTATACCAGAAGCCTTCTTCCTAAAAATCCTAATTATGAAACCTAGGAAGGTGAACATCCTCTAGCAGACTAAGTCAATAAAATCCTCAGTGAAGGAAACAGAACTAACTTCAAACATTTCAAACAGTGAAGATATCTCTGACTCCCTATAGGTTTCCAGGATGTGTTTTGTTTTTGTTGGATTTTTTTTTAAAAAAACCCTAAAATAATCATCTGCTGACTGGGAGAGGTGGTTCTGAAAATATCCAGAAACATCTTGAGTATAATCTGCCTCCTGTTATTCAGAACAGATTCGTACCCACCATAGAATAGCACCAGAGATAAGTCAAAGATGCACAGCTCATTGTTAAGAACCCAGTCAGCCATTTTCACACTGAGGAAGCTTTTATCAAGGATTGATGGTGAAATTGTCAGTAAAAAAAATGTTTGTTTGTTTGTTTGTTTATTACGTTAATATACCACCCTTCATCCACAGATCTCAGGGCAGTTCACAACATAAAAATACAAAATGAAAACACAAAATACATAATAAAACAAAACAAACAACCTAAAGACAACTTGTCTGCTGCTGCCACTTGCTTCTTGCAAATCTTGCAAACTCCTGAAACTGCAGGAGTTAAAATGTACCCTAGAACACAACCCCAAATCCCCGGTAGTGCAAAAGTGTTTTGTAGGTAACAAAATCACAGCACATTGATCAACACAGAAACAATTCATTGACACTAGAAAGACTGAACTCTACCGACTTAGATATTAAACATGGACATGATCATGACTTGTTGTTCCTATCTTTGTTTCAGTTGCATCACTTGAGATTTCTGTTTGCTGATGGTGTGGATGACTTAAGCAATATCATGCAATAGTTGCATGCAATTCTTACATGAATGGACTGTGCACCTCTGTTTAGTTTTAAAGAATCATTCAGAGAGTTGCCAATGATCAGTATCTCTGGGACTTGTTAGTATCAAATGAGATACAGATTGCAAATGGCATGTACACAGTGTCCACAGAGAACTGGCGCCCAGGAGCTCCTGCGTTATTTAATTAAAATGATTCTTGGACACCTGCTCATGTTAACAAGTTTAACCACACCTGTTCTGAAGGGATATTTGCTTTGAACAAATGGAATTTGAACATGGAATTTCTTGAGATATTTATTGACACATCCACTGAACAGTACAAAATGAAGTTAATATTTGAACAAAGTCCAAAGTCATTGGAGTTAATAAGATAGGAAAAGGATATTTAAAGTAGTTAACAGAGAAGCAATAAGTCTTACGAAGCTGGGACAGGGGGTGCTGTCTTCAAACGAACTCAATCTGTTTAGGCGTGTGCTTTACATGTTTATAGCTGCTTGTTACTTTACAGTGCTATTGCAGGCAATGGGTTCAATAAAAACTTGTGTTTTGAAGAGATCTCTTGCCAAATCCTCAAATTGCTTTTTGAAATTGGGACTATAAAAGAGTAGTTTTGAGGTCCTGGAGATCATTTCTGGAGATGAAATAGATACATAAAATGTGTTCTCAAAGAGCCATTGAGTTAAAACTTTAAAGCCCCTAGCTTGTTGCAGCTAAAGAAAACACATTTTGATACTTTTTTCTGTTTATTTCTAGGTAGACATAATATGTGGTGATCACCTGCTGGAACACTATCAGACTTTGAGGGAAATCCAGCGAGCTCTAGGGGAGAGTGCAGTGCAGGTAAGTTGATGCCACAGCTGCAAGGGAATTGCCTCTGGTGCTCCTGCCTCAGCCTCCCATACACTCCTTGGGGATATACCCAAGCATGGCATTTGCTGGGAAAGCTTCTGAGTTGTGAACCTTTAAGGCAAAAGTGTGCATGAGTCCAGCAGTGGCAATGGCTGAAGTGGAGCGTCTGGCTTTTACCAACGTCAAGTTTGCCTGTGTGTACAGATGAGCACCTCCCTTTTGTGTGGAAGACACTGCTCCCCACTGTTTTGGGGAGGAATGTTGCAGCAGCACTGTTGAGGCAGGACAAGAGTATTCAAATCTAGCAAAAAAGGGGTGAAGAGAGACAGGTGTCAGGTGCACCAGTTAAACATCATAGCATGTGTTTCTCCTTCTCTTGCTTACCTGTGTGAGGTGTAGCTGTTGAAGTGGAATGGGGCTGGATATACAGTATGTGTCCAGAGTACCGAAGTGAGATACATATTAGGATTGTGAGATAAGAAGCATTAGCAATGTGTTCAGCTTCCCATGTGTGTTCTGAGGCCAAGTGCATCTAATGATCTTTTGATGTGGACAGAGTGGTCACTGACTTAAGCGAGAGGGAAATCTTATGCCAGGTCTGGCATTGATGTAAAGTTACCTGTCAACCAGGATTGAAGGGCTATAGGATACAGCGCAAGTGTGCTCCTCCTCTGTACTATTCTGCCTTGCCCATGACTCCACCCCATTTTATCTGTTCTGACAGCATTCTGTTGTGCTGCTGGCATATTTAGAAGCTGGCCAGGATAGCAAGCCTTCAGCCAAATCCTATAGCATCTTAGCCAACAGAACTTAAGTATAGGACTGCTTCTTAAGTCTAGCTGAGTCTTCATGTAGTGTTTAAATGGCTTCTACCAGCACATTACTTTAAAAAAATAAACAAATTTCAGGTATCTGAAGAAGTGTGCATGCACACGAAAGCTTATACCCAGAACAAATTGAGTTGGTCTCTAAGGAGCTACTGGACAATTTTTTAATTTTTTAATATATTTTGACTGCATCAGACCAACACGGCTACCTACTTGAATCTAAATTTCAGGCTGTTATGGTTTAGAGCGTTGTTGTTTTTAATGAAAGCAGTCTCTCCCAGTCTAAAGACATAAAAGGGTATATCATGGATCTCCTAGTAGGTTGAGGAAAAGGAAAATTCACCAACTCTGTTATCCTTGGTGAATGTGCTCTGATCTAGGCATACTGCAGGCTAAGCATGTGCTTCTGCATTCACAGATCAACCCTGCTGAACAGGTGGTTGGCTCTGTCTGCTTTGTATGCACTAATCATTTGTTAGGACAGTGGTGGGTAGAGTGTGCATCTGGAATCAGAACTGACAATGCTGATCTTGTACTTTAGCATTCAAGAGTATTGTGTACCAGTGATAGCAGGTGCTGGGTGCAACCGCTGCCCATTGTAGGGCAGGATTATTTTGCATACTCTGGTCACATCTAGAACGGCAGTCATTGTAGAAGCCTCTTTCTACACACATATTGTCTTTGCTTGATCACAGCAGTAATGTAGAATTCTTACCACATTTTAAAATCGTACAATATAAGGACAATTGAAAATAAAAAAAAATAAGATACATTTTATAATCTGGTGGCTCTTTTAATCAAATATAAGGATAGCTTGCTGAATTACTGAATTAAAATAACCTGTTTTACAGGTTGAATTGTTCATTTCTCACTTTGGTGCATAAGTGCTAATTTTGCATTCTAGACAAGGTGTCAGAATGAAGTGTAATCAGTAGAGAAAGGTGTTATACAGCAGTACATTTTTTTAAAATTTATTTTGCTCATAGGTGATGTTTTGTTTGATGTTGTAGATCTTTTCTAGCCAACACATCTCCAACATTTGAACACAGTATATGTCAGAAGAAGTCACAATCACAGCATTGCCTTTCACACCTAATAGTAGCCTGTCAGGAAATTGTGACAGACTTATGGCAAGGCTAAACCTATCATAAGGCACCATTTCTGTATATCCAAACTTCCATGCTAGGGCTGCATATAAAACTGTTGTGATTTGGCTGATTTCAATGGCTCAATTATGCAGTCAAATGGAGGTTGCCAGTTGACTCCCTATGGCTTTTGTACAGACTTGCCAATAAGTATGGACCAACCCTATATATAACCCCAAAGCAGTGCCTGCTTTTTCATTTACTCCAGCAGTTTGTTTCAGGGAAATTGCATTCTATAACACTTCGTCCTGGGATCGAAAGCTGAAGCTTCCTTATTGAGAATGACTCATAGTGTGTTTGTCGTCTTCAAAAAAAGCATATAATGTACTGTACATACAACGGGAATCTGCAGACGGTCAGGTTTCTCCAATACATACATAGGTGTTCAGGATGATGCATCTGCCATTAACACTTGGCATTTTTGCTAAGCTAAACACTGGTTTTACTGCCGCAAACACTGCCTTGTAAAGTGCAAAGCAGCCCTCAAACTTAATGGAGGGAGGATTGGATCCTAAGGAGTCTCTGCAATAACTGTGGCTTGATGGAGAAGCTGAGTCAAAAGACAAAGTGGTTGCAATATGATGTGGAACAGTTCAACAATGGGTTGTGCATTCTGACTGTTAGCCTCTCTTTAAAAGGGATATTACAGTGTTCAGACACAGGCAAACAACTGAATGACTTGTTCAGTTGTTTTCAAACCACCTCTAAATGGGACTGTACTCACAAAGAAATTACAAGTGGGCTTCATACTCAGCTGTTGACTCCCTTGATCCTCTGTTCATTAAATAGCACACTGGGAGATCCTGCATTTTATTATTCACAATCAAGAGCAAATTTTCATTAGGTCTCATAAAGAAACTTAGGTGTGGCAAGGCTTTGTTTTTGCATTTGTTTTTACTTGTTTACAAGTGTGATTTTTCTTTCCTACTTTCTAGGATGGCTTACTTGTACTTCACTATGGGCTGATTCTTAGCAGAGATCCCACACTTTCAAGGATTTGTTAAAATCCAACATGGAGGGGCTTTGAAGAAACAAATGATCCTCATTCTGGGAAGTGCATGATGAACATTAATGCACAGTTTTCACTCTGCATAGTAAGTTAGAATCTGAAAAAAGGAATGCTGTAAAGTAAGCACAGCTATAAATACTGCAGTGCTGTTATGTCATTAACACCTAGCTAGTTCAGGGAAGAGCAAATGTGTCAAGATGACTGGATTTGTCTTAAATGCGGTTTGTGTATTGGCAGCACTGACTCCCAGGACTTAAGCTTGAAACCAGTATTTATCTGAAAGACAGTTTCACTGGTGTTCTCAGGGATTATCTCCAGTGTGCAGTGTTTTATTGGAAAAGATGTGTTCTTCTCAGAGACGTTTATTGTACACTAATGGTATTGGTTTAGAAATAGGAAAGGGAAACCTTTCAGTTGTGTGCCTAAAATGGGGGGGATAATCACCTTTCAAAAACCGCAAGCATTGTATCTCATGGTTTATGTGAGTAATAGCATTAAAACATGCAATATCCTATAAATTTGTTAAAATTGGAGAGAAATTGTGTGCATGTTAACTAGACACCAGAATACTGATGCTACTCACACAGCGTGGATGTGACAGTAGATTGCACAGGGCTGCCTTTGAGGTCCCTTTGGAAGCCATCATGCAACTGATTATATTCCTATTGAAGACAATAACCAGACTTTGTTCTATGAAAGTCTATCAGAAGGACGGCAGTAACCTTTCTCTATCCCCTGCTACTTTCCTTTAAGCCCACTTCTTCTTCTGGTCTGCAGTCACTACCATGTTTGCCTTTGTCCCTTGCAGCCTCTGCCCTAGCTCCCCTTCTTGCAGATGTTCCACTATATTCTACTCCCTCCCCCCAGCTTTTGTTTTGCCACCTTTGTAGAAAATGACTATGTCTGTCCCCTTCCATGCATATGAGCTTGAGACTGCGCCCTGTGTTTTCCAGCCAGTAGTAGTAATGCCCTGTGAACAATAAAAAAAGCTCTGGTTAAAGAACAACACGATGAAGGAGTTCATTTTTAACATTTCCTGTAACCTAGCCACAGCAATGGTCTTAGTACAAAGATTTCATTAAACCTTGCTATACAATGCTTAGTCTTCAACTTTTGCAGACCCAGAATCCACCATTAACCCAAACATGCACCTGGGGATCCATTTCATAGTTTTTAACCAAAAATTTATCTAGTAGTGCTGCTGTTGTGACCTCCCTTAGACCAGGCTGTGATATAAAGTGCAAGTGTAAGAAACCCGTGGCCTTTTAGATGACCTTGGACTCCAACTCCCATCAGCCCCAGCCCTTGTGGCCAGTAGAGACGGATGGTGGGAATTGTAATCCAGCAACATCTAGAGGGCCACAAGTTCCCCACCCCTGTGATAGTGGTTCCCAAACCACCAGTTGAAGATCAATGGCTTAATCCATTATCACATAGGCAGCAAACAAAGTTTATGCAATTGGAGCGATAGATGGAAGACACATTACTGATGCCACTCCCGTGCCTCTATAGAAGGTGTCAGATTTTCTTTTGCTAACTTTTAATTCATTACCTGTGCACTTAAAGATTCTGTCCTATTGTGGAACTGCTACTCCATAGTCTTAAAGAGGCTTAGATGTGCATTTATGGTGACCTGAAAAGCTAGTTTTTAGACCAAATGTGTGTTGAAGGGTTTTGCTTTTGAAAATGCCTTTATGAATTCAATTTTGTTACAATAAATTTTTGATGTGGGGATATTCATAAATATCTACCTGTTTTAAATTCAAAATATCCAGTTTGCGTTCAGTATTTCTAAAAACAACAGAATGGAACAAAAATTTATTTTTGTAAATATTTTTGTCTAATGTTTTAAGGGATGAAGTATTTAAAGTGTTAAAAAGTAGAAGCCTTCCAAAACTAAAAAAGAAAAGAAAAGAGGAAGTATAATAAACATGCTGGAAAAGCAAAACTAGCAGGCAAGTGAAAAAGAATTTGAGGCGCATATTGCTAAAAGAAGGAATTCAACAAAGCACTATGGCAATAGTTCTGTCAGCACAAACATTTCAGTTTGCCAGACAGAACAATACCCCCTATCTTTCCCCTGCATGCTATTCTGGGGTTTCTCCCAACACTCCCCCTGAGCCAGCTGGAGGGGCAGTGGAAGAGGCAGAATGCCCTGTTTTGCTAGCTAGCCACTTGTGGGGGCCTCCATTAGTGTGACGTGTTAGTTGAATCCCACTCAAAACAATGAACAGAACACGGAAGTACATTAGAGACAGGAAAATAGCCAGGGTGATATTTGGATCATTACATAGCAAAGATACAGTAAGACATGATTACTAAACACAGTTACAGATAGGTAGCCGTGTTGGTCTGCCATAGTCAAAACAAAACAAATTCCTTCCAGTAGCACCTTAAAGACCAACTAAGTCAGTTCTTGGTATGAGCTTTCGTGTGCATGCACACTTCTTCAGATACCAGGTATCTGAAGAAGTGTGCATGCACACGAAAGCTCATACCAAGAACTGACTTAGTTGGTCTTTAAGGTGCTACTGGAAGGAATTTGTTTTGTTATGATTACTAAAGAAAGGTAGATAAATTAATTCTATTATTTGCTTTGAACTTCAGTGTGAAAGATGGCGGGCAGGTGCTATGTCTCATTCCCCCACTGACCCCAAGAAAGGTATCTGAAAAACAAAGCTAAATAGAAGTGACGAAAACTGAAGTTGTAGAACTATCTACAAATCACTGGGTCCAATTGAATATTTTCTAACAAAAATATTAAATTTGTTTAAAATTCAGCTGACAGGAAGGTAACTAATGAAACATTGATTTGCAAAAGGGTTTAAGAGGAAAGGCCATTGCCTTAAATATATTAGAGCTATTATTATGCAACATAGAAGAACATGCCTTGCTGAGAGAGAATCAACATGGCTTCTCCAAAAGGGCTTTACATTGAACCTAGAAACAGCTGCTCTGGGCTTTAACATGAACCTGGAAACAAATGGGTAACCAGTGCATTTGTTTTCATCCTTCTGCCTCGCCTTCATTCTGGATGCTTCAAGTAATTGGGTCCCATAAAATGTCATAATTTCTAATGTGGCTATTGTGGTAAAGTGATTTTGGGGGGTGAGTGGGGGCACTGATAGAGCTCCTTGCCAGAGACACAAGGGACCCTAGGTACACCTTTGTAAGAACCAGTGCTGCTAAAGCTTTACACCAGTATTTATTTGTTTTTGGAAAATAAATAGTGAAACAATTCCCCCACCCAAATCAACAATGCAATGAAATTTTCTAGTGCTTTCCAACTGTTTCTGTCTATTTGATACTGCTACCTCCAATGTGAGTATACCATACAGTGGTATAATCATTATGGCAGATGTAAGAGCCTTTGTAGCATGTTAATAGCCCCGGCTAAGTTTTGGGTTTGTTTATCACTGATATAGTAGTTCTCCTGTTTTATGATCTATGTTTATAATTGTGGTTTTAATTAACTGTTATATCCTGACCTGGGGTTGCTTTGTAATGCAGGGCAGGCTAAAAATATTTTAAAATAAATAAATTGGTAACACCTGGATTCCTACTCTCTTTTATTGTAGAATGAAACTTCATTCATATGGTCAAGAAACTAAAGTTCTCTTTCACATTTTTTTCAAGACTAAATTGTAATGCATGAGGCCCTTAGGCTTGAGGACAGCTGAGCATACCCTGTGTCAGACTGTTTTAAGGCTGGTTGTCTGGTGGCAGAGAGGTAGGATCACATGTTTTTGTTCAGCAATAAACTGTCCATGTTACGGGGAGGCTGCAGATGTGAGAGTCTTTTTATATTGGCTCTTCAATGTCACTTGATTTCTCGGGCCAGGAAAATTATGAGGTGGTGTGAGAATGCCCTAGCTATAATTACCGTAGACTGTAATCTCAAAGCTCTTTTGTCTATGTATGCATATCCAATTTCCAAGAATACTTTGCAAGTGAACTGTACCAGATTTACTCTACTATGTGTACAGGGTCTTCTTGGGGTTGGGATGTGTGGATGTTCTGTGTAACCTTGAAGCCAAGCATTGTCAATTCTTGATTTATTTGAGCAAAAGTGTTAAGGAGCATTCATACACAGGAAAAAGTAACTTGCCTTGAGACTTTGTGCCCAATGAGAGCACAATCCAATGTGTGCAGTTTTTGTTAACCATTAGCTCAAGCTCCTGAAAATAATGGGAGCCTTGGCCAACAAAAATAAAGGCTTTAAGGGAAGTACAAACCGCTGTACTAGGAATGTGCCCCTTTCTAGAGTGTTGCTCCCAAAAGGAACACTTTGTTCCGCGGAATCTGTGGCTGAAGCCTCAAAGTAAACTGTAGTTACCAAGTAAATAAATCTCTTGGCACCCAACTAAGCTTTTACATTCTAGGAAAATGAATATTAACATCCTTGCTTGTGGCAGCGTGCCTCTGATACAGCCTTGACCCATGCTAGGAAAGATTAAGTCAGAAGACTTTTCAGCATCTGCTAGCTAGACAACAGTGGTGCCAGGACTCTGGGCAGACGTCCAGGACCCCACTTGGCAAAATGAACAAGAGGGATGGCTTACCACATGTTGAAGTAAAAGCCCATTAAGGACAAAGTCTAAAATTACCTAACCACCACTGTTCAACAAGTGCTGCCTTTTGCAAAACACAGGCCCAATCCTTCAGAATACGACTGAGCAAACCGTTATAAATTTGTGCCATTTGGGTAATAAGCTAATTATTTTGCATATCTATGTGGGTTGGGAAATTAGCTATGTCTTTCCTGCTATCAGGATCTCTTCCTTCATATTCCCGTTGATTCTAGTGAGTTTGTGAAGACTGCTTGCTACTCCTATCATCTTCCTAAACCTTTTGTCAGCTGCACTTCCCAGACATACCAAGATGGTGATGATGATATTTTGCCTCCTGCACATTTTCCTTGAAGTGTTAACACCTTACCCCACAACACAACATTTTACCACTTCTGCTTAGGTATTGTGTTCTGACACATCTTCTGTCAGCTAGAATTTATGTGCACGTAAATACTTTTTAATTGATGTATTAGATTAATTTAGGGGCCCCCAACTTTTGTTGGGCCAAGGAACACATCTGGAAATCTAACTTGTGGACACCACACAATACTGCTTTCACAGAAGAGAAACTGACACTGCTCAGAACTCCCACTCCAAAACCAGGCAAATCACACAAACACACCAGTCAAAACACAAAAAGCAGGCAACAACAACCCCCTGCCCAAAGGCAAACCCCCGCAACCAAACAGCTGACACAAATACACCAATACAATTCATTTAAAAAATTGACCAGGGGACTGGTGGACGGCAAGGGCAGTGCCATCCTGGGACCCCAGATTTAATAGTTTGTTATATAGTGTAGGTCTTTGTTTATGGAATGATATTTTAGGTGAACTGGATTAATTCATTGTTCTAGTTGTAATTTGAAGCTGGTTTGAATAAGTTGTTGCTGAGCTGGTGAGATGATATGAAATTCTAGCTCAACCCAATGTGTGTACAATTTCAAAATCAAGACATACCACTGGTGCAGGAAGTATGTTCTAGCTGTAATTGGTTAGTTTATCCTTTGATCATAAAATATTACAAAGAACACAGGTGCAGTATATTTTGGCATTTGATTATTTTGGTGAACAGGCATTTCCCCTTCAAATTGGAATAACACACTAAGTGGAAAAGAATTGTGTATTTAGGCTGCTTAAGTGTGCTTTGAGTGAACTTGGGTTCAAAGAATGACTCCAAAATTCACTCTGAGTGAAATTGCATGGGACTATGAACATTCAGAATGTTGTAAACTAGATGTAAAATCTCACTTTTATTCTGCTCCCTGTTGTCCTCTTAAGTGTTACTGCCTTCTATCACACTTTCATAGTAACTGCTTTGAATTTCTTTAGAGTGTTTCGTATACAGGGAAAGAGAGCAGAGAAGAATAAATCAATCAAGATGAAGAACTGAGAAATGAAAAGAAAGGAATTACAAGTCCAAACTAATATTGAAGTGTACAAGTTAAGAAAGGAGGAAATCATATTTTATCATAAAAATAAGATCTGTATTTAGATATTAAACTCGGGTTTCCTTCAGTCGTTCCTATGTATTATAGCCATGTATAATTGCATCTTATAGTTGCTGTGTATCATAGTGCCTGACAGCTGTAGGGCTTTGAAGGGTTCTGAGTTTTCCTGCCTCAGTAGATTCTAAGAACATAGTAATAAAGGCAACGTCTGTCCCAAGACAGACTCACTACAGATACCAGCTCCTTCAAGCACAGCACCAAGAATATGATGCTTCTCCAAGCTTCACGTTTCACCATATAACATAGGCAGTTCCAAACTCACTTAAAACAGTTTTTGATTGCAGTTCTATGACTTCCAGAAATGCTCAGTACTTCACATGTTGCTTGAACACATAAAATGACCCATTGTTCAGCTTGATGAATTAATTAGTGGGTCTCATCTTGAATAGCTTCGGGGAGATGACAATGACCCTATAGTATTTGCTTTCTGATTACTTTTCTTGGTTTCCATAGGAAAGGAAGTGTAAGTATGTAGCGTTTTACAGCAGATCGTGACTTTATAAAGAAAGCTCTTATTAATGGCTTCAGTACCCTTTCTTAAGGGCTTAAACTACCCCTCTTTGTTCCAAAACAAGAACACTCTTACAAAGCATTGCTTGCACAATGGTAAGCCATGCCTCTTTCTCAACCTCTTCGCTGCGGCACAGCTAGACTGTCATCAGCAGGCATGCACCAATCAAATTGGATCCTTGCTGTATACATAGTGAACATTTATTTTTGATACACACACAGAGTAATTGTCGCCATGTTTGCTCATAAGGAAACTTCCAAAGATCATATTAAGCCAACGCAAATGTCATGAAATAGCATGCAGGTTTTGGGAGACTTCAAAGCTTACATGCCACTTTGATCGCCTTAATAAAAGTGTTGCTCTGATATAGACTTTTGAATTTATTCTTATATTTGCCATTAAAAATGCACACAGAGTTGCGGACAAGGCCAGATTATCCATGGTGCAACTGAAGCAATTTCACCAGGGCCCACGTCAGCAGAGGACCCCAGAGCCTGAGCTTTCATTAAAAAATAAATAAAAGTAAGTGTCTAGCGCTCCCAGAAAGTTTTATGAATCAAAATATGCAGGGTACCAACCTGACTGGAGATAAGATTTCCCTGAAGCTGGGGACACAGCTTGGTTGAGGTGACCAGCTAATTAAGAACAATCCAGCTGGATCAGACCAAAGCCCTATCAAGTGCAGCATCCTGCTCTCAGTGTGACCAACCAGATGCCTGTGGGAAGTACGTAAGGAGGAATATGAACAGAACAGCCCTCTCCCAGCAACTGGTATTCAGAAGCCTAGTGCCTCCAATTCTTGAGATAGTACACAGTCATCCTGGCTAATAGCCACTGATAGCCAAATCCTCCATGAAAAGTGGATTGCTATTACAACAGCTTGTGGGAGTGAATGCCATCATTTTAACTATGTGCTGTGTGAAGTCCTGTATGTCCTGAATCTTCCAACAGTCAACTTCTTTAGAGGACACCAGGTTTTAGCATGATGTGAGGGAGGGGAAAAAAACTCTTATCCAGGCATGGCCAAACTTGGCCCTCCAGCTGTTTTGGGAGTACAACTCCCATCATCCCTAGCTAACAGGACCAGTGGTCAGGGATGATGGGAATTGTAGTCCGAAAACAGCTGGAGGGCCAAGTTTGGCCATGCCTGCTCTTATCCTTTCCCACACCTGCATAATAGTATAGACCTCCATCATATACTCTCTTTACTAGGTTTTGTTTTTCTCAACTGAAAAGCTCCGAATGTTGTAACATTTCCTCATAAGGGAGTTATTTATTGGGCAAGGCGTTGGACCAGCTTGTTCTGATTGTTCTATGAAGAAGTTCTCAGATATGGGATAAAAAAAGGCAGAGAAATTAAACTATGCTTTCAGTCAGGAGTTGCTTAGAGAAGCGCAAGGTCCTTGCTAGGGTAAATGTTGCATGATGTCTATTCCTTTGGGCTGTCCCGTCATTGTGTCAGAATGAATGTCATCCACTGAAGATTCTATTAGCTGATGAGATGCATTTGCTCTGTGGTACCCACATTCATGGTACTTGCGAGACATTTGCAGTGAGCAACCCAGCACTTACTAGAGCCAGTCTTTCCTTTCTTGTTGGGCAATAACGGTCCAGTTTAAGAAGATCTTACTGGGAAGGGATGTTAAAAATTGACCAAAGCTGTAGGAATAATGAGAATGAACCATGCTTATTAGTCCCTTTTTGGTGGCCCTCCACAACATTTGATGCTCCCCCGCAGCCCTTGTCTACCTCCCCAAAGCTTGTAAGCCAGGTGCTGGGCTTTGGGAAGAAGGCGTGAGGGCTCTGTCAGGGTCCTTGAGTCCTTGTGCCTCCTTCCTAATGCCAAGTTAGTGCTTTCCCAGCTTTGGGAAGGAGGTGGGGAGGGGTAGGACTCTGCCAGAGCCTCACACCTCCTTCCCAAAGCCAAATGCTTCACTAGCTTAACTGGGAAGGCAGTCCAAGGGCTGAGGGGGTGTGTGTCAAATATTCACACTCCCCTTCCCACAAGATAGTGTGCAGCCTGTGGGTTCCGTGTTGAAGTCCTCTTGCAACCCACTTGGGATGAAAAGTTGGGCCACCCAGCTCTAGACATTGCCCAAACATCAAACACTGATTTGTCTGAATGTGCGGTAATTGATTTGGAAAGAGATTATAACCCAGAAAAGTTTGAAGTCAGAATATCACCAAGGACAAACAGGCTGCCTCAAGACATGTCATCTTTATTTATTTGTGCCTTACAGAAGAGGAGGAAAGAATGTGAGCAAAACAGTTTCTCTTAGTTCAGGAAACTATTGCAGTGAAACTGATAGGACATGATGGTTTTGTGTGCTCAAACCTTGTGGCAGGATGCATTAATGCAAACACATCACAATAACACACAATCTTCAGCTTCTGCAGAAAGCAAATTCTGCTGGCAATTTTAAGGCATTGAAAGAAAATCCACACTAGTAAGTTCTATATGAAACTTGGCACATATTCAAATGGTAGACTGAAAAGGTACACTGAAGGTTAGCAGATCCACATGGAGGATTGGATTCTATCTTATCAGGATTCCTTTTTGAGAAAATAGTAGGTGTGAATCTTTCCTCCCTGTGACTCTACTTGTTTGCAAACATGTGAATTTAGTCTGTCAGTGTCTTGAAATGGTCAGAATTTCATTAATCAGCCTACAGCACCAGTTTACCAAGCAGAAGTGATTCTGTGTATGTGTGTAGCTGCATCATTTTCAAGTTTGGCTGGCAAGGCTAACAAATATGCTCCTCTAAGTCTATTAGAGAAAAGTCAGAAGAACCTCTACAGTTCACTGGTGAGGTTATCATGTGGCAGTGAGTACATTTAAGAAAATACATTAAGAAAAAATACCTTAATAGTATGTTATTAACAAACTTTGTCTCTAATACAGCACATAGAACCCATATTGCTTTCCATAATAGAGAAATAAGCAGCTGGCATAATTCTACACTCCTTTTCTAATGGTGAATCAAAAGCCAAGATATCCATGGTTCTGAGTTGCCGATTGTGGCGATAGGAAACAGCAGATATCTAAGCTTTTGAAACGACGTTAGGAATCTGTGCTCTAGAAGACTCAAGAGAGTGGATCTTTTTTCTTTTAGCCTTATTTTCATACAAGGCTAAAGCTAAAATCTAGGAACTGATTACAACACACCTGTTTCCTTTATTCTTAAATTGCTGGCACTACTGATTGTAAGCAATTACTATTTTAAATCTACAAATATGGCACAAAGTGAAATGGACAGCACAATGGTTCACAATGTAATCACAGAAATGTCTGTCCATGCTTCTAACAGAAAAACAGGGCTCTAATACTCCAAAAAAATTATCATGTAGGTTTTTTAAAAAAAGGAAGAATGCACCAGGTTTAGCTAGTGAGATAACAAAGATATATTTAAGTGCATCTTCACTATGTGCTATCATATAACAGAGAGCTCCCATGTGCATTGGTACAGAAAGTTGGTCCACAGTTATTGTGTGGCTTAGTATTTATCTTCCTAAAGACATTTGCACCTTATAAATGTCAGTAGCTTCCACCTAGTATTTTTGAATGCATTGTGCTTCTTTCTAGAGTACACCAACCACACAGCAAGGCAAACAAAATGCCCTGTTTTCTCTACCCCTGTGGTCCAGAAGAACTGGAAACAGAATAAATCATCTAATTACTTGCCTTCAAGAGGCGGGTAACGAAGATTAATCTGTACTTCCCTGACAAGGTGCAACTGCTGGATATTTTGTATCTTACCTGTGAAGGAGGTTCACTTTTCAACTGATTCTGAATAGCAGGTTCAGCAATTAAGTCAGACATCATGAAGGAGCCCTGAGTCATTAACTTAACTTTTTCTACTAGCTGCACTTCTGAGACTTCCCTCTTTGCTTAATTTAGAAATTGTGAGATCTGGCTATTACATAACTCTGCAGTTTGCCAACTAGTTTTCCTATAGAGTCCCTCCCCGCCCCCGGAAAATAATCAAACTTTGAGCCCCCTCCCCTTTCTTTCCTCCTAGTGATTCTGGATGTGGTGCTCTTACTAAACTAGTCTAGTGATGTGAAACATTAGAACTTTATGTGTACATGAGCTGGTAAGCACCTTAATTCAGGCATAGGCAATTTAAAGGTCTAAGCTATATTATTCCCTCCTTAAAGGTTCATTGTACTTAAGGTGAAAGGTTACACTTTTTGGTTTGCAGCACCCCCCTCTTCCAGATTTGTTCGTTCAGTTTTCTTAGTGGATGTTATGGTCTCCTCAATCATTTCAGCAAAGGCTTCCCCTACTTGGCTTGATGAGATTTTTGAAGCCAATTTAGCCTCTTCTTTCTCCTCTTTCTTAAAAGAGAAAGTGGGGGATATTTTGGAACTGCTGGCCATAGAGGAACTGAAGAACCTGGGTTGGAAGGAGTAAGTGGGGTTGGAAGGGGGATTCATTGATGAAATGCTAATGCTTGAAGTGCTAAAACGTGTCTCCTCACCCTCCAGCAGTTTCCTGTAAACACCAGAGAAGGAGAGATTATTATTATTTGGGGTTCAATCCAGGATTAAGCACGTTTATAAAGAGGTGGGACCATTTCTAGTCCCTATGTTGGTTAAAAGCAGAAGACTAAAAGAGGGGTGAGTAACCAAGCATTTTTTCATGCCCCAAAGACCCACAGGAATTTGAAAATATTTGCAGATTTTAAAAAATCCCCTATGTTGTTTAACATCTGTATGAAATCGCTAAGTAGGGTCACCTAAAATCTTGAGCACGTAGTCAGGAATATTCTGATGACACAGAGCTCTACTTCTCATTGACATCTACAAGTGTGGCAGTAGATGTACTGGACCAATGTCTTGCCTTAATAATGGACGCTCAATTGAAGCTCAATCCAGATAAGACTGAGGAACTGTTAGTGCGTGGTTCCCTAGACTGGATGAATTAGAGCTGGCCTGCTCTTAATGGGGTTACACTCACTCTGAAGGAGCAGGTACATAACTTGGGATCCATCACTGGTGCTTGAAGTTCAGGTGACCTCAGTGATGTAGAATGCCTTCCATCAGCTTAAGTAGGTGGCCCAGCTATGCTCCTATCTGTACATATGCTGTCCACACTTTGCTAACCTCTAGGTTAGATTACTGTAGTGCATTATATGTGGGGCTGCCTTTGAAAGGCAATTTATAAACTGCAGCTGCTGCCAAATTTAGTGGCAGTCATGAAGAATACAACTCATAGGTGCAAGGTGGAGTTGGGTAAAAGACCTACTGTCAGGCATGATCAAATGAGAGGTGTCAGAGGCTGTAGCATCTGTACATATGCTATTTCCTCTACTTAAGGGATTCTGTAGGAAGACACAGCAGCTTTTAAGAGCATAAACTACACCCTGTTACTTACAGCCACATCTTCCAGAGGGGTGTTTTTTGTTGTTGTTGTTGTTGCAGCAGACAGAGTCTTAGAGCTGTTTAAAGACCAGCAAATGTATTATGATATAAGCCACAGGTGGAGAACCTATGGCCCTCCAGGTATTGCTGGACTATAAGCCATGCTGGCTGTGGCTGATGGGAATTGGAACCAACATCTAAGCGGCCACGGGTGCCTCACCTTTCGTATAAGCTATAAAAGCTTATCCCACAAAAAAAATTCATTATTTTTTTAGGTGTCACTATATGAGCTAGAATATGTTAATTTATAAAATGTATACTGAAAACACCTAGTTTTACTATACTTTATCTACTATCTATTATTACCACCAATGCAAAATGGTGGTAAAGCTTCCTAGTGAGCAGCGCTAAATTGACTCCCACCAGCCACTAGGATAGGGTTGGATTTCATCACAGCCTATTTTGGTGCTATGCAGTTTACATAACCAACATGCAAGCAGGGCTTTGATAGTCACTGTTACCTGTATGCTGCTATCTCTATATCCAGGGCCATTTTGACATTGAGCAAATCTTGGTATTCTCTCAGATGCCGAGCCATTTCACTTTTTGTGTCTCTCAGGTCACTCTCCAGCTGATTGACAGTGTCCTGTAATTCAGACGGACAGATATAAAACTGATATTTTAAAGCCAAAGATGTTGCTGAGCAGCTTCTTTTCCTCTTAGAATGGAACTGTGGCAAAATCAGCAATATTGTACATGCATTTGCACAAAACAACATGCAAATTCAGGTCTACAATTAAAACATGTATAAGCCTGCATGACAGCTTTCTGGGTACATGACAGCTTTCTGGGTATGACCACCATGAAGTCCTATGTGGAAAACTGGATGGGATTTCTCTCAGTGTTCCAGAACACAGACACAACCCTCTCCTATATGAAGCTATTCAAGTATTATTGTTTATCCGTGGAGGACTTTCTCTGGATTCTGCCCCCCCCCCAAGCACACACTGCTGGAGGAGAAGTGGGTGATGATCAGATATAGCTACCCTTACAGCTACAGTGCCCCAAATTTGTAAACTCAGATGAAGACCCCAGCCATTTGGGATCTGCTTAAGGAAAAAGGTTCACACCAGCAATGTATAAAGGGCACCTTTATTTCACATATACCAAAAGCTCAGTGTCAAGTATTTGCAGCAATGATTCTGTATCTCTGATTGAATCAGAAGCTGTTTTTCCACATTGCTTAAGTTACACATTTCCGCTAACAAATTTGCATTCAGAATCTTGGCCAAGTAAATGCTCCTGCTACACCTGTACAGTTGCTAACTAGGTCCGCCATTTGATTATAGAAATCTTAGTTGATTAATCATAGGACTTGTAAGTTGTTAACTCGTTAAATTTGCATATTAATATGACAGTCTTTCTTATGAAGAAAGCTTCCCCCGTTTAAATGATGTATGCATGTATTACAGAAGATTGCCAAATAATTGGGTTTTTTTTTTAATCATCACAATTTTCAGCCCTAATTCTAGCCCTAGCTGTTGATATGTATGCCTTTAAAACTAATCAACAGACTCACCTACATAAGATGCAGTTCCTAGAATTCCTCTTTTAATGTAATACAGCTTCAGTTTGCAATATGTTAAAGGGGGAGCAGTGCAAGCTTAACTTAGAATGTGTGTATCCTTTATGTAGCCAAAACAGTACCTCCCATGCACAAGAAACCTATAGACGAAAAATTCCTAAAATTTCCCCCCAACAGCCCAATGATGACAGAGCATTTTCAGTTGCCAAGGAATGCTGACCGTCCAAGAGGGAAAAGTGAGGAGGAGTAACAAAACTAATGCACTATCCTGGAAGATCCAATGTCTGGCAGGCACCCTGAACAGAAGCATACCATATTTTCTTACTGGCTCCACTAGCTAACAGTAGATTGATTGCAATGCATCTTGTTCAGTACCATGGAGAGAGACATAGTTTTCTCCGCTGTCTTTTAGCTTCAGTTCAGGCTGAGCCCTATTCCTTTTAAGAAGCAGGGAGACGTTAGAAGAGGTATAATTCCTCACAGATTAGAGGGAGGCATGTCCCAAAGCTGACACCACCCTTTTCACTATTCAAACCCAGGAACTGTGAAAACACTAAGCAGGCACAGTATCCAGATGTGGAAATCAGTTATTCCTCAATATGAAACCAGTGCACAACCAGGGGCGTAGCCAGGATTTATGGAGGGCTTTTGTTAGGGTGGTGGCAGAACCTCAGATTTGTTTTGATTTTTTTGATTTGGGGGCAGTTGCCCCCTCTGGCTATGCCCATGTGCATAAAGAATTAACATGAGACTGGCGGGACAGACGGACACACCATCAAAACACTTCATGGATAAGAGGTTCTGTTTATGGGCCCAACTGCACTACAGTCAGGAGCTCCATGGTAAACTGTTAAGAGCTTTCAAGGTGCCCAGAGAAATAAGCATGCAAGTGATACCCTTGAATGGCTTTTCTAAAAGACACCTGCACAAAAAGCAAAACTCCTAGCCTGTTTTAACACCCCATCCAGACGGAATGTGTTGACAGATTTTCCCCACCCCTCCTAGCAGCCAGCTAGCCGATTTTTGGAAACGAGATTCTCAAACGTCTAAGGGCAGCCGGAGGCTTCCAACCACTGGCCTTAAGTCTGCTGTGAATGGACCAGTGGTCTGATTCAGCACATGACAGGCGACAACTTTCATCCTGAGCCAACCCAGAGATCAGTTTCCTGCAGCTTTCTGCGGCTAGTGATGGGAAGCCAGCGGGGGTGGGGTGGGTGGAGAAGCGGCGCTTACGTGCGCGATAGGGGGCGAGCGCGCTAAGGCGATCGTCAGCGTCTGGCCACGAGGTGTGTCCTCGGACGCGGTGCGGAGAATGACGACGCGGCGCCTGCGCGGAAAGGCGACCCCCCCCCTCTGCCCGCGCGCGCCCTCACCTGCAAGCCGACGGCCTCGGCGTGGTGGCGCTCCTCCATCTCGTGCAGCTGCCGCTCGAGGGACTCGTTGGCGCCGCGCAGGCTCTCCACCTCGAGGGTGCGCGCCTGCAGCTGGCGGCGGTACTCTCCGATCTCCTCGCGGCTGGCGCGGATGGCCTCGTTGCTGCGCGCCGCCTGCTCGCTCAGGTTGGCGAACTTGCCGCGGTACCACTCCTCGGCCGCCTGCAGGTTCTTGGCGGCCAGCACCTCGTACTGGCCGCGCAGCTCCTTGAGGGCCGCCGTCAGGTCGGCCTTGGGGGCGTCGGGCTCGAGGGCGGCCAGCGCGGGCGCCTGCAGCGAGGCGCTCAGCTCGGCCAGCTCCTCCGAGTGCACTTTGCGCACGAAGGCCAGCTCGTCCAGCAGCGCCTCCACCTTCTTCTCCAGCGCCAGGCGCGCCAGCGTGGCGCCGTCCACCTCGCGCTGCTGCGCCCGCAGCGCCTGCTCGGCCTCGGCGCGGGCGCGGGCCTCGTCCTCGCAGTGCGCCCGCAAGCGCTGCACTTCCTCGGCCAGCCGCTCGCGGTCCAGCGCCGCCTGCGCCCGGGAGGCCTCGGTCTCCTCCAGCTGGGCGCGCAGCTCGCGCAGCTCGGCCTGGAAGAGCTCGGCCAGCCGGCTGGGCTCGGCGTGGCGCTGCCGCAAGGCGCCCAGCTCGCTCTCCAGCAGCCGGTTGTGCTGCTCCAGCTGCCGCACTTTCTCGATGTAGCCGGCGAAGCGGTCGTTGAGGCCCTGCAGCTGCTCCTTCTCGTTGGTGCGCGTCAGGCGGAATTCGTCGTGCACCGCCGCCGCCTGGCTCAGGTCCAGGCTCTCCGCCTGCGCCAGCCGGTACGAGACGGCATGGCTGCTGCGGGACACCGACTGCGAGCGGTAGCTGCTGCCCGCCGTCGAGCTGCCCAGGCGGGAGGAGTAGCGGGGAGGCTCCCCGAAGATCTTCCTGTAGGAAGAGGCCAAGTAGTGAGAATCCGATCCGAAATTCATCCTGGAGGCAGTAGAGAGGCTCCCTGCGCCGCCCGTGCTTTATATAGGGAGGCGGGTCGCCCGTCGCGCCGCAGAAAGGCGGGGGTGGGGGGAAGCTGCACTTTTAGGGCGCGGTCGAGGGGAGGAGATTGGGATGAAAGGGACAGGCGGGGGGGTGAGGATGCTGGGGCGCTCTGGCAGTCCCATTGGGCGTAAGCAGCGGATTTTGGGGTGCGGGTGGAAGGGCTGCTCCTCTACAGGGTGATAGAGCTTGGTATATTTAGGAACGATGGTCATTGCTTTGCAGAGTAGCGGAGGTAAGCGGAGGTGAGAAACTTGGGCTCCCCCTGACTAAGAAGGAAGAAGGTAGAGCAGAGAACGCCTGTCGGGGAATGGGAAGCAGCTGGCGTTGCTGGCTGAAATCTCGGGGCTCACGTCTGAGGAAGGATAGAGGGCTTGGAGGGACCTGGTAGTGCTGATGGTGCATCTTTCCGGCCCTAGCTTCGCATTCCCAACTGACTTTGCTAGGAAGCATGACAGGGAGAAATGCTGATGGAGCTGTCCATTTTGCCGCAGTGCTGATGTCAGTTCTTCCCACCGGCTGCCGCTGAAGGTTGGGGACGGTTCCACCCAGCGCAAGCTGTTTTGGCTCTTGGAGATAGACAGTTATGATATACAGAACTGCTAGGCTCCGTATCCCTTAACCAGCTTCCCAATGCTGTTGTTTCTCCGAACCATAGAGCCAGTTTTTTTCTCAGGGTAGGCCTGTGTGTGTTAAGTAATGGAGCTCTTCAATTCAGTCAGAACATTTGCTTTGTTGTACTGTGCACAAACAGTAAAGAAGACTGGAGGGTAACACTTATTGATTGCTGCAGTGAGGAAGAAGAGAAAGACAGGAGTGTCCTAGATTTGCTAAGGGAGTGAATTTAGAGTGGGAAGATTAGAGTATATTAAACATACTGCAGTGTAGTAGGACCTTGAAGATCCTGCAAAACTGTAGTTGCATCCTGTTATCATATTGCATTATCATATTGTGCTCTTAAACCGGGGGAATATACTATTTCATTAGAACAACTCAGTCTGATAAGAATATGTAAATGTGGTTTTCAGAATGAATTTCAGCAGCACTGCAGGAGTGTTCTTAGGAGGAAGTGTTTTGCTGTAGATGATTTGTAGTGCCAGTATTAACACATGCAGCCACAGTTTCCCTGATCACAGCACCAAGGAAGGAAGGTGAAAACATTTGCATCCATGACTCTGCATGATACATTGCCCTTGCTTAACATGAACAGTCTTTTAAAAATATTGTTTGTGTTCAGAAAATACACTACTAAAATGTGTGATTTAAATCCTATCATCTCAACATGGTATTTAGTCTGGCATTTCTCTGTGGAGATGTGCATATTCTCTAGGTGAGACCATACCCCCAAACCTGGAATTCAGTTCTCTGTAGCAGGGTTGCAGGAACTTTTTTCTGCCCCTGGGCCACATTCTCTTGTGGGCAACCTTTTACTGGACCACTGTAGTCAGGATGTCTTGGTCTAGAAAATGTTGCAAGTGGCATACCAGCTGAAGCTGGCAAAAAGCACTCCTGGTCTCTTGGGTCTCTAGTGACAGAGATGGCTCAAGTAGTAGACCCAGTCTGCATATCTGCTCCTTCAGAGGGAGAGAAACCCCATCCAAAACAGGCAATTGACCACTCACCCACAAAATCTCCATTTTTATCCAGGATTTAAGCTCAGTTTTTTGACCTTTATCTAGTCCACCATTGCGAGACCCTAGTCCAAGATTTGCACAGCCTCTCCTGACTCCATGTTGGCATTTAGGGCTTCCTACCAGAACATTCTGACTTTCTTTCAGTCACCTGGTTGGTTGCTATGTAGAATTGTCCTTGAGTTCCTTCCAGGATACTTGATTTCCTTTCTGTTTTGGCCTTTGATTTAGCTGCACTTCTTCCCTAATTCTGGATCTGGAGTTATGTGCTTTTGGCTGTGGGCTATTTTTGGTGCACAAGTGGCTGTATTCTTTCCAGATTTTGAGACTGGATGGCTGTAGACCATAGGCATGTTCAGTGACATAGCTACTGACACCTTCCAGTCAAGGTGGAAGCAGAGGCTCACATGGAAGCCCCACCCCAACACCCTCAGGCATGTCCTCCTCCACCCTCATTCTAAACATCTGCATGGTGCTTCTACTTGACTTCATTTGAATGTGGGTAGAACTTTTGTGCTATCTGGGATCCTGATAAAGAAGGTTCCCTAATCATGTGAGGGATTCTACTCACGTCCAGGCAAACACAAGTAGAAGCCCCAGTGCAGGTTTGCCCCATGAACAGGTGGAAAGTTGACAGACAGGGAACTGATGTGCCCAAGGATGTGGGGAGGCTTGTGTGTGTGATTCTGCCCCTTGCCACACTTGCCTTTGTCAATTCAAGTTCTCCCATTGACTTTTAAGCCTAAGCCAAGTCATTCAGTGACCCCAGCGGTTCTCCAGTCACCCTCTATTCTTTTCAGGTCTTCTTCCTTCTGGCTGTCTACCAGGAACACAAACCAACATGAGCTGCCAATCCAACTAACTAACTGCTGGTGACCAGCACTTGGCCATATATACACTTCTTCTGGATCCCTATTCTAGTCCCAGTCAATCAATGCTATCTAACTATGAATTCTAAACATGCAGTTTCCAATCAGAATATGAAATTAATCAGTAAAGCATTAATGGCTTAACATTCTGTCCTGTCTGACATTCAACAAGGCAGCCCAGCATTACAGAATCCCGGGAAGCTCAAATATCTGGAGCTTTTTCCTGGATAGCGCCAGATCCACTCGTGACCGACTCTGGAGTTGCGGCGCTCATCTGGCTTTATTGGCCGAGGGAGCCAGCGTACAGCTTCCGGGTCATGTGGCCAGCATGACTAAGCCACTTCTGGCGAACCAGAGCAGCACACAGAAATGCCGTTTACCTTCCCACCAGAGCGGTACCTATTTATCTACTTGCACTTTGATGTGCTTTCGAACTGCTAGGTTGGCAGGAGCTGGGAGCTCACCCCGTCGTGGTGATTCGAATCGCCGACCTTCTGATCAGCAAGTCCTAGGCTCTGTGGTTTAACCCACAGTGCCACCTGCGTCCCTCTCAGAGGATAATAAGGCCTTAAAGCAGCAGTCCTGTGGCCTGGTTCTTAGCACTCTGCCTGCTCTCTGTTAGTTCTCCCTAGGTTTGTTGTTGGCATAGACTGCCAGGCGTGGGCTTCTGGCGTGAACTGGTTGGACACAGAAGAATGATGGGAGGAACCAGCTGGGGAACTCCCAAGAGAAGAAGGCCCAGAGCCATGGGATTGGGTGGGATGACAATGTGTGGTCAGAGGGAGAAGACTGGGAGGACGTGCTGGAAGCTGAAGAGTGCATAGTGAGTGGAGGGAATCTGTGGCAGAGAGAAGTCTAGAAGTTGAAGCAGGAGAGGAAGGAGTCCAAGAGGAAGAGATGAATCTGGCTGGTGGAGGCATGGATGTCTCACCCTCCTGCTGCAACAAGCTTTCCTCCCCCCGGTCTCCCAGAACCAGGATAGGCATGAAGAGGGTGGAGAAGTTAGCTTCGCATAGGTGCAGTCTCAGATTGGGGAAACCATGGAGTGGTGGGGACTTAAGCAGCTGTGGGGAGATGAGGCCATCCAGTCTCAGCAACAGCTTCATAGGGGCAAGACCTGCTCGAGTTGAGTTGCTGTGCTCATTAGGCCTGACACTCCAGTGTGAATCCCATTTTTGGTAATAAACTCCACCTGCAGGCTCGCTCCTGTCAGCCCCCCCCCCCCGTGTGTTTGTGTAGATCACTGCAACATACATGCTCAGAAGTTTCTTCATCTCGAGATTCAAATTCAGGGGTCCTTGTATTGATGGGTCCTGGCTTATGAACTCTCTGGTGTAATGTTGCTGCCTGGGTTGGTGTGTGCCACCTCTGGCTCCTGTGCTGCTGTTCCACCTTACCTGGCTGGTCCCTCCTCACCTGAGTCAAAATTGGGGAACAAGCTGTTGCTCAGGGTGAGGGTCATGACACCTACCAACTAAACTAAATAAAGCTGGCAACTCTGACATATTTGTGATCAGCATTGCACACGGTCCACCTTCATGCGGAACTTGGTAAAACCGTACATTACTACTCTCCTGGCTCTGCTTTTGCTTGGTTTCCAAATGAAAAACGGAAGCTTTCTCTTAGCATCTTTTACCGCAAATGGGCTTTGTGAAGCTCATGCGTTTTTCATCACACTATTAAACCAGGGCTGTAGCTTCATTTTTTAAACCATCTGACTTCATGCTGACCACTTACATCAGAATTCTCTAAATTCTTTTGCTCTACTTGGAACACATTTCAGAATAATCGTGAGTACGATGATAATTATGATCTATCTGTGCTCCTGGGATCCAGACTAGTCTTGGCAACTAAAGAGTCCACAGTGTAGATAACAGGAAATTAATCTCACCCTTTGCTTCTCCACCTGGGTCAGATCTTGTTAGTTGCTACAGGTTTTCTTCATATCCCCCCCTTCCCAGCTTTTTAAAGGGAGACTTAGAGGTGGCACAAGCTGGGGAGCACTGTCATGTCCTGCATCATCTGTGAGTTTGTGAACTGATGTCCAAATATCCTCTGGAAGTTACTGATTGCTGGGAAATACAACTGTTCTTCAGTATCTTCCCCTCTAATCTTGGGTAAGTGCTTCCTGTGTTGTGCATATTTACTCCTGATTTATGCCTGCAGCTGAGTACCTGAAAACAAATGCACTCATATGTGTAACCCATGGAACTGCATATGCAAGTACAGTAGTAAAAACTTTTATTTTTAAAAAACTTAAATGGAACACATAAGAGCTCAAGAAATTAAAGAGAAGAAAAGAGCAACCAAAGCAGCACTTAAGAGTTCAAGGACATAGGCTGGTATTTCAAAATATGTACTGTTGGATGTTGATTCCTATAAGCATCATACGAAGCATTGCTCTTTTGATTGTTAAAATAAAATGGAATATGTTATATTAGCATTCTCTCTCTCTCTCTCTCTCTCTCTCTCTCTCTCTCTCTCTCTTAAATGTTGCAGAAAGATTTGTAATTACTCACTAGCTTACTCCCTGGATGCATGTAAATATCTACCTCTAGACAATTGGACAAGCATGCTTTGCTGTTGGAAAGCTTCCAAGTGCTGTGGAAGTTCCAGGGACACAGCACTTACCCAGATTTAGTTTTCTTTGGAATGAGGTCACTGGAGGCTTTTGCTGTTTTGTAATATTTTAATTTATTTGTAAGTACACAGATTGAGCAAGAGGGACAACTTAACATTCCAACAGTCAGCCAAATCCACTGTTCCACATCAGATCTCCAGATTCCCTCTCCAAATGGTACTTTCTGGAGCTTAACAAGTCCTCTGTTTATCTTTTCCACTTCTCCAAAAATTGCAACCGGCCTCCTTTATTCACACACGGAGGCCTAGAATACATCATTTGTAGCTAGACAAGGAAGCATACTCCCATTGTTCCCTGCCTACCTCTCATATTTTTCCTCTATTCACAATATCCCGGGCTAGTCCTTTGTCACACAGTAATCTTTCATATGGCAATTAGCTCTCATAAAGACATGTCACCTGAACATCTCAAGCTATTAACACTCCTTTGTCAAGTCCAACCCACACTGGTAGTCCTATTAACATAAATATGATAGAAAACCCATAAGAATATTGCAAGCTGCCTCCAGAAGTTGGGTTAGTGGGCAGGGGGTAAATACAGTATTCAAAACAACTCTGTACAGTGGTACCTCTGGTTAAGAACTTAATTCGTTCCGGAGGTCCGTTCTTAACCTGAAACTGTTCTTAACCCGAGGTACCACTTTAGCTAATGGGGCCTCCTGCCGCCGCCGCACAATTTCTGTTCTCATCCTAAAGCAAAGTTCTTAAGCCAAGGTACTATTTCTAGGTTAGTGGAGTCTGTAACCTGAAGCGTCTGTACCCCGAGGTACCACTGTATAACACTGCAGCCTTAAATCCAATAAAGGAGAGGTGACTAAACTGTAGCCTTCCAAATATTGTTGGACTCTAAATCCCATCAGCCCTAGCCAGCATGAACAATAGTCCTTTCAGGAATTCTACCTTCAAGTAATTACACTTGTGTGAGAAAGAGATTGCAACCATGCTTGCTGGGTTCTAAATCATATAGGAAACCTTTGTTTATATATAGCAAACTGCCCAATTCAGACATTCCCTGTTGAATGCATGAATGGCAGAAGACGGGACCAGTGAGGATGCAAACATTGGGGGTGGAAGCAGCAGGAGCAGCCCTGCTCTTCCTTTCACAGGACTGTAATTGTGTGAGGGGAGAATGCCCCCAAAAGAACATGTGATAGACATTAAGGTGTAATGAGCACAGTACAATGGATGAGAAAAGGCAGAACACAATCACTTTGAAGTCTTAATTAACACAAACACATGTATATTTTAAATTCAGAACAGTTAATTTAATTATAACAAATGTATTGAAGAAGCAATTGTAAATGCTTTGCATGCAAAATGTCACAGGTTCAGCCTCTGGCATCTCCAGGCAGGGCCAGAAAATTCCAAAATAAAACCTTGAAGAATTACTGGCAGGCAATGTAGAATAGACAGTACTGATCTAGATGGACCCATGATCTGACTCAGGAGAAAGCATGTTGCTGTTTCTGTCACAGTCTGTTGCCAATGTTCATGGTTCCTCTACTTTCTGAATCTTTGTCCATCTGCTTCCTTTTCTTCCTCAGCTTCTCAACTTAGTTGTTTTTCCTTATCTCTTCAGCTGCTCTATTTTAAAAAGCTGCTCAGCTTTGTCAAGTATCCCCCAAACCATTTTTTACACACGCACACACACTATGTAATGTCCTTCACTAAGGCCACATTTTATATCCTTCTAACATTACAAAGGCTTAGTAACATGTTTGGGATGCAGAACATCTCAAGTTCATTACCCAACATATCTATTTAGAAATGATCTCTGCTAGCAGGGCTGGAAAAGGTTTTTGTTGGAGACCTTCCTTTAATCTGCCTTCAGAACCTGAACTTTCAAAATATATTTCAGGGACTACTCATTTTTGGAATGATGCAATTCTATGTATCAGTGCCAGATTTTTTTATTTTAATATGTTTATTAATCCGAGGACTGCTGCAAGTCCGTTCTACAGGGACCAGTATAAGGGATCTTCCTAACATTCTGCTGTCTCTGTCTAGTATTGTTGCAGTGTGAGGTTCTAAGGGTTCCAGGCACTCACCCAGGGTTCATGTTTTCCTTTTGCCAATGAGGCACGGCAGAGATTGTTGTATGTTTATGATATATAGTTTATTTACACATATATACAACCTGAGCCTACAATGGAGGGGTTCACAGCATTAACACCCCAAAAGGATCTGGTTTCTGTTACAGCTGCAGCCTTGGATTCAAACAGAAATCAAACATCATGCTCTGCTTCTCTGGCTTTTCAGCCAGCAGCTTTTACTTCTAGCTCATATTACACACAGACTCTAAACTCTGGCTTTTGTCCTTCTGACTATCTAAGAGCTGGAGGAGGGGCCCCACCTCTTTGCTATTTGGCTCAGAGCATTTGCCTTCTTAATGGCCTTTCCCTTTGTTCGCTTAACACTTGTTGAGTCCATGGATTAAGTGTCTGGCACCCACAAATGCATAAATGTACTGTTGGGTTTAATTTTGTGCCTTGAATTCCTCTTTAAAAAACAGAAACACTGCATTGAGTATTGTACTTCAAGTTATGTAATCTGCTTGGATATATATTTATTTGTTTTCCTCAAAAGCAGGATTATAAATATAATAAACACATGTAATAAGGAAAGTGTTGCTTTTAAAAAATGAATGTGATGGAAACAGCTTTAACAAAAAAAGCTTTCGTAATATGAATATTTTTAACTGGAGGGTCCTAAGTATTTGCCTGTATTATCACACAAACCTGAACTTTATTCTGTTATTTCATAACAGCTACTAATATGAGAAGCGCGTGGGAGGCTATTCATTGTGGAAACTGTCAGATCTGCTCTGTGATCCAGCTGGAGCGATACCAACTATACCAATGCCCAGTCAGTCAACTTCCTTCTTGCGTTTTCATTTGCTAGGCGCTTCTCCTCCCCCTTGCGCATGGCATGTAGTCTTTAGATTGTTCAGGGATGGTACACAAATTACCAGCATTTTTTCTTCCCTGCTCTTCGGCAAGGAAACTGCATGAGAAAACAGGTTCAACCACACATCCTGAAGAAATTGAAAGGGTTTGTTTGATCCACAGTGCTTTTGAGACAGGTTGAAGGAATATTGATTCTGTTTTTTTTAACACAGAAAACATAAATAAACTACTACAGCTAATGCAGTCCGATTTGTCCAAAAAAGTTTTAAATGCCTTTAAATAATCAATGGTTCCAAAATGGACAGCAATGCAAGGTCAAAGCACATAAAGCATTTAAAAACCAAATTGTTAGGAAAGCATTGTTTAATGTCTGGACAAGATATAAAGACCTACTTGAAAATAAAACCCCAAGGTGGTTGTCACCGATGGAAGCGAAGGCTCTGAAAAAGCTCAATATGGAGGCCAAATGGCCGAAATATTGGGAAATCTTGGAACAAGAGGGAGATAAATTGAAATTGCAGAGCTTTGAAAAACTAAAAGACAAAGTGCGAGATTGGCTCCACTATTATCAAATATTGGAGGCATACAAATTGGACAAGAAAATTGGCTTCCAGGTGGAAAAATCAAAATTAGAAACAGAACTGTTAGATCCCAAAACTAAGATTCTGTCAAGAATGTATAACTTGCTGTTGAAATGGAACACTCAGGACGAAATGGTGAAATCTGCTATGATAAAATGGGCACAAGATGTGGGACACAACATTATGCTGGCTGACTGGGAACTGTTATGGACCACAGGTACGAAGTTTACATAACACTAGTCAAGCCTGCAAAAATATATCATTTGCCCGATAATAAACGCTGGAAATGTAAAGAGATTGAAGGTACATTCTTTCACCTTTGGTGGACGTGCCCAAGGATTAAGGCTTTCTGGGAGATGATTTATAATGAAATGAAAAAGGTATTTAAATATACCTTCCTGAAGAAACCAGAGGCCTTTCTCCTGGGCATGGTCGGCCAATTGGTGTTAAAGAAGGATAGAACTTTTTTTATGTATGCCACAACAGCAGCAAGAATACTCATTGCAAAGTATTGGAAGACACAAGATCTACCCACCCGGGAAGAATGGCAGATGAAGGTGACGGAGTACATGGAACTGGCGGAAATGACTGGCAGAATCCGAGACCTGGGAGAAGAGTCGGTAGAAGAAGATTGGAAGAAATTTAAAGATTATTTACAGAAATATTGGAAAATTAAGGAATGTTAGAAGGATGTTGGAAAGAAGTTATGTGGTTTTAGCAGTAATGTTATAAAGGAGTATTTAAAGATGGATTGTTAACAGGTGCGAATGTAAATTTATAATATATTAAGATAAATTATTAAGATAAAAGCAAAAATGGAAAGGATTTGCTGAAATAACTAATTGAACTAGAATACAAAAAAGGGAGGTGTGAGGAGGTCAGGGAAACAAGCAAATGAACGTCAGGATATGGAAAGGTTGATTTGTTTTTAATTGTTTTTTGTGTTTTGTATTTTTTCCTTCTTTTTCTTTTCATTTTTTTATTCTTGTAACTTTTTTTGAAATTTTAATAAATATCACTTTAAAAAAAACCCAAAATGGACAGCAATGGCCTGCCTCACTGATTAGCTGCGGCACACATGCAACCAGAGCCACAGCTATGCTATAAGCAAGAGGACAGTACACTTGCCTAGCTAAACATTTTTCAAAAAGAAAAAGAAAACCCTCCTTCTTGCCACTGTTTGGTGATCTGGGTAAGTGGGAAGAATAATGGTGTGGCCAAGATGGCAGGGGCCTGAGAGGGAGAGAGCAAGACAGCAGCAGTGGGGGACTCAGGTGGACATTTGAGGAAAAGACTTTTGCAACCCCATTTGCCATTGAACCCAATGTGTTTTGACTATATGTGATTTTGGCTTTAGGTGCAATCCCCGGAACGTAACCCCCTCATAAATTGTGGGCTTACTGTAATGCAACAGGTAGGGAGCCGTGTTGGTCTGCCGTAGTAAAAACAAAAAAATTCCTTCCTGTAACACCTTAGAGACCAACTAAGTTTGTTATTGGTATGAGCTTTCGTGTACATGCACACTTCTTTAGATACCCTGAATATCTGAAGAGGTATCTGAAGGGTATCTGAAGAAGTGTGCATGCACACCAAAGCTCATACCAATAACAAACTTAGTTGATCTCTAAGGTGCTACTGGAAGGATTTTTTTTTATTTTGTAGTGCAACAATCCTTGATCATCTTTCTCAAATACAAAGCACACAAATCATTTTGAATAAGCTGTATAGTATTGTAAAACCCCTCAAAGGTCCCTTTGAGGCCTGTGTCCATGGCACCTGCCTAGTTGGCCTAATGACAGCCCTGGCCCTGCCTCTCCACCACCCTGGCTATGAGGACCAGCTACTTCCATTTTTCTCTTCCCCACCCAGAACTACCTCCTCCACTCCACCTGGCCATTCTTTTAAGAGTACAAAAGCCCTGGCGCTGAAATTTCCCTGGTTTTCCTCTTCACTTTCCAATCCTTTTTCCTTTTGTATCAGGGATATTATATCATCATCATCATCATCATCATCATCATCATCCCATCCTCCACCCTAAGGTTCGGGGGTGGGACTGACAACGACAGATGATGTTTGACACCTGTCGCTTCCATTGCGCCAACGTTTGGTAAAGGTTTGTCCGGCTGGTTCAGTGTTTTTCCTCGCTTGTTTCTAGTTACCCCCAGCTTCATTGTCAGGTGGTCGCCGATCCGTAAAACCTGAAAAATGTACGCCAATTAATCAAGTAGAAGACAAAAAACTTTGTTCCCCCTCCCCCCCCCCGCTTGCGTTCAGCCGTTGAGTGCGGCCTATCGGCTGCCTGGCTGCGTTTGCGGCATTGCTGTAAAGCGTCACGTTCTCCTCGGTCCCTAACCGCGGGAAGGGGGAGGCGACGAAAGGGCTAGCTCGCGCAGGCGCGGTGTGCGCGAGGTCCAGTGCTGCGGCAGTTCAGTTGTGCGATTTCTTTTTCGCGGAGAGCGAGGGGCGAGTGAGAGCCGCGCGCGCGCTGGGAGAGGTGAGCGGGACGGAGGCCGGGAAGCAACGGACTGGCCTCTCGCGCCCCCGTAGCGGCGGGGGAGAGGGGTGGCGGGAAGAAAGGCGAACCCCCCCTCCTCCCGTCCCCACTCCTGAGGCAGGGGAAAGAGGAAGAGAGCGCATCGTAGTTCTGTCACGAAACCCCCCAAATGACGCGGGAGACGGGTCTCTCGCTTTTCCCTCACGGAGGGAGGAAGGAAGGACCCCGTTCCCCACCTGGCGTCACTGCCGTTTTCCGCGCCGCGGGGAAATGAGCGATTGAAATCCCATCCTGTGGGAGAGGAGGGAGCTGGGGAAGGTGCCTCACGTTGGCCTGCTGGGTGGGAGCACTATAACTTTCTTTCTCTGTTTCTCTCTGTGTATGGATGTGTGTGTCAGAGAGAGAGAGAGAGAGAGAGAGAGAGTTTGTGAGTGTGTGAAGTATGAGTGATGGACTTGAGTAGAAAAAACCCCAAGCTCCCATTCCAGAAAGGGGCAGGATTTGAGGTGGGAGAGCACCCGCTCCCCATTTTTAAGTGATGCTTAAAGTTAACAGGGTTCTCCTTCCCCACGCCCCGTGAGTGGCTCTTGAGTATTTTCACCTCTCTTCAGTATTTCTAGTGCAGTGGTGCTGCCCCATCTTCTTCTCCTTACTGAATGGTATCCATAATTCTTAACTAGTGCGGTGTTAATAACAGGAAACTGGAGACACGTTGCTTCTTCTTTTTCTTCCCTTGGGGAGAGAGACAGAGTGAAATTGTGGTGCTTACTTCCTATGTTCTGTTGAGGATTGAGTAGAAACACTCTCGTGGCAGCACAAAAATGATCTTAGTCAAAATTATTTTTTCATTCCACACACCCTCAGCCAGATGTTGACATAAAAATCATCTTTTGTGTACGAAGGTGGGCAGTGATTGTGGAAATCAAATTTCTCTTTCTTGTCTCCACAAAGGCCTGTGATTTGTGCGGCTTTCTTTCCCTAGTTTGGCACCTGATAACTCTTGACAGGAACAACAGACACCAATGTCTGTCTTCATCAATTCCCTTCCATCTCATGCTGCAGCCTGAAAGAGGTTGCTGCATCCAGCTGCATGGCACAGCAAGCCTTTAATTCTTTAATTTGTACATTTTGTTCTTCTTACTCCATCACTGCAGCTGTCTTTACTTACATTCTGTGAAACTTCCATTTCTCTTGCACAGTCACTGAAGGGCTGCATTTTCCAAAATTCAAAGAGGGGAAGTTCTTGAGGTGATTTTTTTTTTTTTTTGGTATGTAGAAATCACTTGGTGAGTATGTTTGACTCTGAGTGATCTGCAAAACTCGTTGAATAGAAAACATGCAGTCAAGATAGCTAATTGTAGGGGTAGAGACTGGCATTTTGTTAAAACCAAGGTTTTAGTAGTGCAGTTACTTACATACCATGAAATCTATGCTAAAATCCACTACATTTGGCCCTTGTCCTGAGATTGAACAGCAGTTTGGAAAGACTGCTGACATTTTCTTCTTCGTGTCACTTCATTATACACACTCATGAAATCTGGTGGATAAAGAGGGGGCAAATTCTGTATAGTGTTGGCCTGGCATTATGATAGAGGCAGTTGGTCTACCATTATGTCATATATTTCAGGCAACCTTCCATAGGGATTGGGATTATATTTTCTTTCACTTTATTTAAATTTTGTTCGCTTTGGCACCACCAACCTACAGCAGAGAAATGGCTGCCAAATTGGCAGATTTCTCTATCTATTCAAGCTTTTAAGAATATCTGTCATGAGTGTTTTGTTGCAACATTTAACAATTCTGCTGTAAGCATGCATTGGCCAAATGACCAAGTATGTCTTATTTGTATTTTTGTAATATTAACAGCCATTCCTGGAACTGCAAATAATTAAACTCTCAGATGTGCCAATAGTTGAACTTAGTGCACCCTGAAAATGCCATCTGGCCTGCTCACTTTTGGTTTTGTGTTCACCTAGACAAAACAGTGTTTAATAGTTAGCAGAATATACCACTGAAACATGCATCTAGAACATTTTGAAAAAAATCTTAATTACCTGAGTATATACTGGTAGATTTAGAACCAGCCCAAATTTCAGTACTTATGCAAGCTTGTGATCCACTGATAATTGGTGGATCAGTGTCTAAGAAGGTTAAAACTTTGGTATAAATGCTAGTTTGTTTGTTTTCCCCATGTTTCCTTTTTTATGATACTACCAGGAAAAAAGGATGAGCCATGGGGGATTATTGTGAAAGCCTGAAGCAGTTGTGTGTTGTGGTAGGGAATACTTGGAGATATATGCTCTACCCACTGAGCTATCCCATGTATGTAGGAAAGAGAGAGGATAAGCAGGTCCAAGGATATCAGTTATCCTGCTGAATGTGGAGAGGGCATGGCATGGCGGGTGGGTTGTAGTAGTGTTTATAGATGCATGCATCCTGTCCTTTGCTGTGTCCACCCCATCTTTGATATCATCCACTGTGCCCAATAGCCTGGTTTTGTTCTTGAACAGCAGGTCTCTTCATAATATGACTGTGTTGATCCACGCTCTTATCATGGATGAACAGGCTGACCTGGTGGGGGAGCTGGGTGGGTCTGACCTGACACAGCTTTACCCAGCTGGGTACTCACTGCAACACCAAACCAGACTAGAAGTCTGGCGGGGAGGCATTGCCATTGTTCATAGCAGCTCATTCTCTCACTAGGAAGCCTTTCCACTTAGGAGCTGGACTGGAGGGCCTCATGGAGGGTCATGGAGATAGTCTGGGGATGCTGTTGTACCACCTACCCTACTACCTCCCTGATCAAGCTGACTGAGGTTGTTTATGGTGTGGTGTTGGAGGAACTAAGGAACATTCTCCTCTGCTGGCTAACAGTTTTGTTAGCTCCTTAGGAGCCATGGATAGCTGTCCCAGCTAGTCACTGGCTCAGTGCACGGAGCAGGGCATATCCTTGATTTAGTATTCACCCGGGTGGGGAAAAGGATCGTCTGGATATAGGAGTGGCGTTTGTAACCCTGTTGCCATGGTTAGACCACTTCCTAGTGAAGTTTGGACTTTTGGCAGCAGCCCCTTCCTGCAGGGGATGGGACCAATTTGGATAGTCTGCCCTTGGAGACTAATGGAATTGTATAGGTTCCTGACTGCTCTGTGGGATTTCCCAGTGGATAGAGCCCAGTGAGGCCCTGTTGTCATTGTGGTATGGGGAGATGATGAGGGCTGTTGATGTGATTGTTCCTGGGGGTTCTGTCTGATGCTGCAGGGCTTGAATTGTGCCTTGCTTTACTGAGGAGTTGCAGTCAGTGAAGCAAGCTGGAAGACAACTGGAGCATGTATGGTGGAAAACCTGCTCCAAAGCTGATCAAACACTTCTTACATTACACAGTTCTGCCTACTAAAGTGGCAGTCAAAGAAAACAAGTTGCAGTGAAGAATTACTTTGCTGCCAGTATTGCTTCCTTGATGACCCATCCAGCAAAGTTATTTCAGATGGTTTGGAGACTAACTGTACTAGAAGTAGTAGATGCATCTTTGGAGCACTTGGTAACATGCTGTGAACAGCTTGCATGGCACTTCAAGGATTAAGTTGCCCAGTTCCGTAGTGCCTTAGGTGTAGCAGTTTTTGCAAGTCCAGTCAAGGTGTCCAGTGCAGCACCTTCTATTTCATCATAATATATGAGTCAGGAGAGGCTGAGCATGGTCTGGAATATTGTCTGGATGCAGTTGTGGAATGGATGGTGGCTAATGAACAGAGTGTGAACCCTGAGAATATGAAGACGCTGTTGGTGGGTGGTTCCAGTGTCTGGGAGGCTGGCCATTTTCCATTCCTGAATGGGGTTACTCTACCTCTGAAAGCACAGTTGCATAGTTTGGGGGGGTATTCCTGGATTCATCTTTGTCACTTGAGGCTCAGTGGCTAGGCATGTAGCCACTACAGTTAGTGCACCAACTGTGGCCTTTTGTGGACAGGTATAGCCTGGCTACAGTAATTCATGCATTGGTAACTTCATGACTCAATTATTTCAATGAGCTCTATGTGGCCCTTGTGCCTGATCCAGAAGCTCCAGCAGGTGGAAAATGCTGCAGCTGGACTACTGATGGGGAAAGATTACTGCCAGCACATAGCTCCGGTGCTTAAAAGCTTGCAATGTCTGCCCATATGTTACTGGGCCAGGTTCAAATTCTTTTATTAATTTACAAGATTCTTAACAACATGGGGCTAGGATATCTTAAGGACTGCCTGATATATGCCTGATCATTGAGATGTTTAGGGGAGTCCCTGTTGTTAGTCCCTCATGGCTCAGATGCATAGCTTGTAACTACTAGAAGCTATACATTCAACTATACATTCAATCAGTAAGGAGTTACTGATCCCTCTCTGTTCTTTTCCCACTCTTATTACATATAACAGGATACATTTGCTTATTTATTAAATGTATTTATAACACACCCCTTATTTCTACAGATAGCATGGTGGGATATAAAAAGGCATGAAATAAAATTAGACAATTTATCAGGTACATTTAGTTGCATTTTTATAGTTATTGATTTGTCTAAAAAAGAACACTCCTTGTTAATAAGCAGAAATATTTAAAAATAATGCTAAGACCTGTTTGTGAAACAGAAGCCCTAAATTTAGTGGTGCTTAAAACTGTTGGTTTCATTGAATTTTGCATGTTTGTTTTTTACTGTAAGCTTCTGTGATAATCCTTTGTGTTAGTTGGCAGGGTATTATAGGACTATACTTTGAGGTTGCATCCTTTAATCAGTAAAATAATATTCAATATTTCTCAGTTCTGTTTTCATTTCTGCTGATGAAATGTTAAAATAAATTATCTGTGTTGGGATTATCTGTGAGCTAAGGAAGATAACATTTACTGCCCCCTATTGGTGTAATGAAGTTTCATTGATTGTAAGGTGCTGATCCCAATAAGATAAACAAATAAATTGAATGCCTTTTAGTGATGAATACAGGGACTTGGAGATATAGTATTTCATAGAATGTTAGAAGCCTTCCGCTGTTTATCTATATATGTGTGTATATATGTGTGTATGCTCTGGGTATTAAAACTTTGCTTTTTTTGTTATGCAAGCTTATTGTGAAGGAACTAGAAAAAGCAGGGTCATCACACATCTTTTGTTCTACCACCCAATTCTGTTAGCTGGTCAGGTCAAAGTACTGAAACCATGATAACTGAAAGGAGGATGTATACAAAAACACACAAAAACAACAACAAAAACACCCCATCCATTTATAACAAGCTACAAAAATATTTGAGTTCTGTGTTCAAAAAATAAGAGAACTGTCTGGCAATTCCACCTCTCCACTTTTTAACTGTCAGATCTCTGTGGAAAGCTACTTAATTTGTCAGCATTTGCAATATTTAGTTCAGTGCTGTGTTAAAAGGGGGGGGGTAGAGAATAACCTATATGTGTTGTGTTCTATTTTTGAAATGTGCATTGCTTGCACACAGACACCTTCTCATATGCATCATGTTAGCCTGGGAAAAGGCTTTATACCTTGAGCATGCAATATGGTAGAAGTTCTTTGAAATTATCTTTGGAGCAGAAACAGCCAGTTGCTTAGTTATAATAGTGTTAGGAGCACTGTAATTGAAATAAATTGCAGAAGGTTGTTTCTGATGTGCTTGGCATGTTTACAGGTTTCTATATTTATTTGAAGCTATTTACAGATGCTTGGCCTTTAAAATAAGTTTTTGTAATTTAAGAAAGGTGCCATAGACTTTATAGTTCAGAATTTTAGCTGGCTAGCCGCCTATGCTGTTAACATACTTATCCTACTGACTTACAAAAGTATGTCAGGGTTCAGCTCAACTTATTTTTAACTTGTACCCTTCGCATCATTTGAAAAGAAACATTTGTTAAAGTAAACAAAATCATTAACCCAAAGGAAGATCAGTACTGTACAAGATTCCTGCATCCTCCTTTCTGATTCATCATAGCAGCTTGAAATCTGTATTGCGTTGTGTCATTTGGTATGGACAGAGGTGAAAGCAGTAAAATAACTTGGAATGGAGTTACATTAAGGGATTGGATCCACTTTATTTACACTGGTACCTCGGGTTACAGACGCTTGAGGTTACAGACTCGGCTACTGCTAACCCAGAAATAGTACCTCAGGTTAAGAACTTTGCTTCAGCATGAGAACAGAAATTGCGTGGCGGCGGCAGCGGGAGGCCCCATTAGCTAAAGTGGTTCCTCAGGTTAAGAACAGTTTCAGGTTAAGTACGGACCTCCGGAACGAATTAAGTACTTAATCTGAGGTACCACTGTATGTGTGTGTAATTTAAGAACGGACCTCTGAATAAAAAAAAAGAAAGAAGAATGGACCTCCAGAACGAATTAAGTTCTTAACCCCAGGTACCACTGTACTGAAGTAAGAATTCGAGTATGACCCTATGGAATTTTTGGTAGAAATCATAATCCATTTTCATCACTGGAATGAAATCTCTGTACTTATTGATCCGCTTTGGTACTTCAAACTTAAAAGGGTGTTGCCATAGTTGAGGCACCAGTTTAGTTAATTGGCTAATACTATTTTCTTTTGCATCATCAAACACATTATTTTCCATCCTCCCAAGCATTACAAGATTCATTGATGAATCTTAGGTTCAGTTCAGACACTTACCAGGGCTGAAGATCTTCTCTCTATGGTGAAGGAGCAAATGTGTGTAAACTTATAATATCTTACTCTGACACAAGGATTCAAATCATTAATTCTTTGAATTCACAATGGGAAGAGATTCAGCCTTCTGTGTGTTTGGGTATTTGCTATTTGGATCCCGGTGTCAGATTTAAAGTTAAGTTTGGAGGAGGAGAGGCACTTGCCAACTACTGTTCCACTCTATCAAGGGAAAAAAGATTTTTGGCTGAAGTAAACTGCTTGTATGGAAAAACTGTGCTTCTAGGGAGCTGAAGGTTCTTGAGAAACATAAGGTAAAGGTAAAGGGACCCCTGACCATTAGGTCCAGTCGTGACCGACTCTGGGGTTGCGGCGCTCATCTCGCTTTACTGGCCGAGGGAGCCGGCGTACAGCTTCTGGGTCATGAGGCCAGCATGACTAATCTGCTTCTGGCAAACCAGAGCAGCACACGGAAACGCCGTTTACCTTCCCGCCGGAGCCGTACCTATTTATCTACTTGCACTTTGACGTGCTTTCAAACTGCTAGGTTGGCAGGAGCTGGGACCGAGCAATGGGAGCTCACCCCGTCACGGGGATTCGAACTGCTGACCTTCTGATCGGCAAGTTCTAGGCTCTGTGGTTCTTGAGAAACATACATTTTTATTAATTTATGTATTGCTTATAAGCAAAAAAAGGGCTTCCTTACATATATGGAACTGATGTCTGAATTTTAATTACTTCTGTTCGCTTCTCCCCATATGTATTCCTAACCATCTCTCTTACTGAAATGATGAATGGAAAGGAAATTTACCTCAGTCCTTTAATGCATTCATTCTCTCTGTTGGCTGGGGCTGCCCTCACCCCCAAGGAATTAACATGTCAGTTTAGGAAAGTTTTAAATAGCAAAATGCAAAGAGATTGAAAATTGACTGAGTTAGTTCTAGGTATGAGCTTTCGTGTGCATGCACACTTCTTAAGAAGTGTGCATGCACACGAAAGCTCATACCTAGAACTAACTCAGTTGGTCTTTAAGGTGCTACTGGAAGGAATTTTTTTATTTTGTTTTGACCATGGCAGACCAACACGGCTACCTATCTGTAATTGAAAATTGAGCAATTTGGGCCACATTAGTCAGCACAGCTGACCTAAATTGATGGTTGTAAAAACTTTATACTTTAAGTCTTTCCTTTGTTTAATGATTTACAAATCATAATTGTGATACCATAAGGATATTATCCTTTTATTAGTTGCTGCTGGAATGACGGTGGCTGGAGACTAGAAAATGTCCTCAGACTTTTCAAGAGGCAGTTGATAGAGAAGCCAAGTCACAATATCAAACAGGCCAAAGGCCAAGTCAAACCTGATACATTTGCAACTGATGGTTCCTGTTTCTCCCTTTCATCAACTCCTTGTCTGACAATTTAAGACCATTTCCTGCTTGTGCTGGTTTCTGGAGAGACTGCTTCAGTATGCTTTGTTTATAGTGCTTTATCTGCTTGCTCCTGTACTCCCTCCAAGTGTGTTGTTACATAGAATGAGACACGAGAGACCTGCAATTGTTGGTCTGTTGCTGTTGATTCTTTATTGTAAATGTTAAATTGTGTAAATAAGTTTGATATTCCATTAATAAATGGATGTAATTTAGGTAGGTTTTTTCTCTTTCTGAAGTACTCATAGAAACATAGACTAGATGACTTCTGATGTACCTACGCAGCTCTTGATGCAGGGTATGCATTACTACAGCATCCTTGTTAGGTGACAATCCAGTCTTTCCTTTGAAAATTCAAATGAAAGGGAGTCTATCACATCCCAGACAGTCTGTTCCACTGTCAAATGGCCCATCAAGTCAAAAAGATCTTCCTAAAATTTAGTCTAAATCATTTTCCTTTTAATTTAAATGGCTTGCATCCTATGCTCTGGAGCAGCTATCATCATCTGTGTGATAGCTCCTCAGTTATTTGAAGATGGCTATTTTATTGCCTTTTAATAATCTTTCCTTCAGGATAACCACATATACCTCCTTCAATCTTTTCTCCAATGGTCTCCAATGGCCTCCTCACCAACTTTATTGACCTCTGCATGCATACCAGTTTGTTCATATCCTTCTTTAATGTTGGTTCCCAGAACTAGACATGAGCAGAAGAGAGCTGCACCATTGCTTACTATGATATAGACCAGGCTTCCTCAAACTCGGCCCTTCAGATGTTTTTTGTCCTGCAACTCCCATGATCCCTAGTTAGCAGGACCAGTGGTCAGGGATGATGGGAATTGTAGTCTCAAAACATCTGGAGGACCGAGGTTGAGGAAACCTGATCTAGACACTGTACTTCTGTTGATGCAATCTAGAAGCATTCATTTAGATCGCACAGCATTCTTGTTGAAGCAAGCTTGTTGAAGCATGCATACTGAAGTATGCATACTGAAGTATATACCCCCACAAGTATGCTAGAGTCTCTGGTTTTGTCTTTTTTTTTTCTTTTTACAACTAAGATAACTGTTTTTATCAGCCACTTCCTTTCCCCCAAGTATTTATGACTCTTTTTAAAAACAGGGAGTGGTGAGACATACATTACAAACTAAAAAAGTGTCTTCATTTGTTGTTTCAGAATTAAGTGACAATTGCACAAAACAACAACAAAATGACAACTTCATGGAGTGACAGACTGCAAAATGCAGCAGATCTTCCTGCAAATATGGATGGCTATGCTATGAAGAAGTATCGTCGGGAAGCATATCACCGGTAAGCTCTTTATGTAAGGAAAGCATTTTACTACAGGAAAAAGCAAAGTTCCAGAGCCCTAAGGACCACATTCAAATATCTTCACATGGTTGAGAGCCAGCTGGCATTGCTTTCCGTTCCACAGGCCCCTGCATCTCTTACTGCTGGTTTCTCTCCTCAAGTCAGACGTGGCTTCTTCTTTTTTTACTATGCATGTCTCTGGCAGTGTCATTCAATCTGTCTATTTATATTGCATAACTTGATGTTTGCAGGATTGTGTTGCTTCCACCATTGTGTTATTCATTCTTAGGCAAAGAGGAGGTAGAAGGGATGCTTGTTTTTGCGAGTTGTGGTATTGTTACCCCTGCTATATTGCAACAATGTTATGACCCAAGATCTAGACAATTGTTTTATATTTTTCATTTAGGTGGCATATACTTAATGTTTAAATTGATTTATGTAGGCTTTTTCTACTTTTTAAGATTAGAAACAAATTTTTAAGGTTAAAAAAGAGAATTCCCTGTTACTTTACTCTCCACAAATGAGTGAATAACGTCAAAGTTGACATAATTAGAGAGGGTTTGGGCTTGTAATGTTATGAAATAGAATTAATTAACTTGGAGAGGAAAGTAGGAAAATTAAGAGAATGTGACAGTAGATTAAACCTAAGTTTAATTCTTTGCTAGTATGGAAAAGAGACAATCAGTTGGTGTTGAACAAAGCCTAAAACTGTCAACAGGTGGTTAAGAGGAAATAGTTATACTTGGTTGTCATCCCTATATTATTTTTGGCTCATCTGAATATTAAAAATAGCCTGTCCCTACTTGTGCGGAGGAAAGATTGATGACAGACTTGGTGGATGTAATGGAAAATATTTTTTTTCCAGCTGTTGCTTTGCCAGTGCCAGTGGTGTCAAGACAACAATAATAGCCCTGCCACATTGCTACATATTCCATGGATGTTTCATAAATATAGATAGACGTAATGAGGACATGTGTTTTTTAACAGAAGAAATTAGTTTTATATCAAGTAATCATCAATGGATGTCTTCTTGTATCAGATACAGATATGTGCATATGGTATAAGAGAATTCTGAGTTTTAAAAGTTGGCAAGGAATGAAATAATTTCTATAACTTTAAAAATGTCCAACTTGCGAGGTGATCAAATGACCTGGATGGAGTCATGTTGAAAATCTCAATAGTTCATATTTTTGAACACTATTTTCTAGCTCCTCTTTTCTTTCTTCCTTGTAGTCCATGTTACTTCTCTAGGTCTCATTGATCAGTTTCACATTTGGAAGCTTCTTGAAAACTGAGCTTGACATTTCTGAAGCCTCGGTGTTGTGACCAGCCTTAACAGTGCAATTCTATACATACATATGTTCCTAGTAAGTCTCATTGACCCCATAAGTTTTTACTTTCAGGTTAGTATGTATAGGATTGCAGTCTGACAAAGCACTCCTAATCTCCAGATTTGCTGGCTGAAGGGGGTTAGGATGGAGCAGAGATACCTCTCTGCCGACTGTCATTGAAAGGGCTTGTCTGCCACAGATATCCCACTGACCATGTCCAAGCTATAGATTTCTCCAGGTATAGATTTGCTGTTGGTGCTTCTTGCCTTCAGTGGCCAGTATTAGGCCCTGGGGTGATAATGATCTTGAACCTACCCGCCTCTGGCAAGCCTGAAGTGGATGTAACTAATGAGAGACTTTCAAAAATCTGTAGGGGAGGAAAAAAAAGTAACACCTCCCTCCCACATCTCTTGCCCTGGTTGGTAAGTATTATTGCTTATTGAAAAAGGCAACACACTCCTGTTTTTAGTGGTGATTTATGCATACTAGCAAAAGGAAATATGATTTTAAAAGTGGCATGATAGTACAAATTAAAATAGTAAAAATCAAAAGAAATAAGGCTGCAATCTTATGTACACTTATTTTGGAGTAAGTCCCATTGGATTTAGTGGGGCATATTTCTAAGTAGACATCCCAGAAGATTGCACTGTAACATTTTTAGAATAAAGAAGGAATGGTTTCCTGGCCTAAATCCACACAGCCCTGGGAATGGGAGTCCTGATTTACCATACTTTTCCATGTATAAAACTAGGGTTTTTTACTTTAAAATAAGGTTAAAAATCTGGAGGCTTCTTATACACTGATAGTGCATATGCCCATTTTCTAAATTTGGGGTCCCCAAAAGTAGGGGACATCTTATACATGGGGGCATCTTACACACGGGAAAATACGGTACTTCAGTGTTAGACTGACTACCTGATAGGCTTTTGACAAAAGGTTATAGTTAAATTAACTAGTTTTTATATAGAACTTTTGAGCATTCAAAGCACCTTTTTTATTTATATTTCACCATGTGTGGAATTCTCAACCAACAAGGTAGGTCACACAGATGATATGAGGCACTTAACACATTGCATCAAATTATGCCTCTTAAGCCGCCATTCAGCACCCAGGACAATTAGCAGTCCAAATAAACTTAAGCAATTGGAGTCATTCTGGATCCTGCTGTGGTAATGGTGTGTGAAAAAAATAATATAATTTTGATTAGTAAAAATAAAGTGAAGGTCAAATTTCTAAATATTTCTCTTTTCTATTAACAAAATGCAAGGAAAAGGTTAAATACTAAGGCCCCCAAGATGATAGCGTTTTCCAGGCCAAGTACAGTGGTACTTCGGGTTACATATGCTTCAGGTTCCATATGCTTCAGGTTACAGACTCCGCTAACCCAGAAATAGTACCCCGGGTTAAGAACTTTGCTTCAGGATGAGAACAGAAATCGTGCTCCGGCAGTGCGGCGGCAGCAGGAGGACCCATTAGCTAAAGTGGTGCTTCAGGTTAAGAACAGTTTCAGGTTAAGGACAGACCTCCAGAACGAATTAAGTACTTAACCCGAGGTACCACTGTACTGCATTAACCCATGGCCAACCCTCAAAGGGTCATATGTCAAAGTGGGTGTGGCTAAAGTGTAAAAAGTGGGTGTAGCCATTCAAGGACTAATTTAGGGAAACCTTTTGGCACCACAGAAGTACTGCAGAGGACTTGTGCAAATGATCATTAAAAAATTGGGGGGGGGGATTTGTGAAGCCTTGTGGACCTGCATTTTTTTTCATTTTAAAATTTTATTAAATCAAATTTAATACAATCGCCACAAAAAATAATAAACGCAGCATTACGATTGTAACATACTCTTACATAATCTTAGGACATTAATGGTCAATATAGACTCTCCACAAACATGTTTGCAAAACTGGTGGAAGAAATTGCTACTTCCCTTATGAAAAGAAGGGGGGGCGGGTTTCATCAAAGTTGTCTCTCTTTATAACACTGTTTGCTACTCTTCTAAGCCCAGATAATCACTCTGAAATAGCCACGTCCTAGATATTGTTGTTCCATACCTCAAGAGGTAGCTCAGCCTGGGATTTCCAAAAATAGGCTATCACTAAACCTGCAAATAACTTGTTGGCATCAGAGTGAAGGTGCCTAAAGTAGCTTGTTCTCACTCTGTCCTGCAACAGAAACTGAATGTTTCTACTGACCAATCTGAATGAGGATAATGTGACATCAGACCTGTCTCCTTTCGTGTATCCTCAAGTTCGCTTCATCCCAGGAGCTGGCAGAAGCTGCAGAGGAACAGCTAGCTGACCTGGAGAAAAGTCAGTTTAGACCAACGTCGGCCTTCTGATCATCCCATTGAGAGAGTGAGGTTTTGGAGGGTTCACAGCCACTGGGCCTTGCATCACTTCCTATTCAAGTGATTGACAGCATAGCTCATCACCCTTTCTGGGTCCTGCTTTTTTCTCCTCATCCATCGTCTGAGGCTCGGTCCCAGGCCTTACCTCAGGTTTTGGTGGGAGAGAGTGCACAATGTCTACTTTAGTGGTTTGTTGGGATCTCAGGGCTCCTCAGTGACTCCAGCCTCTCCTGCATAGGTTCATTCCTGCTCCTCTAGGGGGCAGGAAACTCCTTCCCCCCCCCTCCTCTCCCGGGTCTAGTGATGCAGCAGCTGTGGCAGAGTTCAGGGGCACTCTTGCCTTCACAGGCATTAGATCATCTGGGCAGCTGGAAGAGGAAGTCTTGATGCCACCAACATGTCAGGCCAGAAGGGAGGAGGCCAATGCTTCTCAGAGGCCCAAAGGCAAACTGATTCCTCCACTCTCTGCCTCAGCCACTGCCACAGGGTGGCATTCCAGGCAAGGGCTCCAAAGCAGGTGACAAGTTTGTGTGAAAGCTTATATTTGCACTAGGGTGGATCCAGATCTCTGACACTGTTGTAGTAGGTAACACATCTGTTCAACTGGACGGAGAACCACCTTGCATCTATCACTGTGGAACATGTATCAGGTGCTTCACATACCAGGGCAGATTGGCTGAGTCTCCAGGACATGTCTTAAGCAGAATTGAGTCATCTGCCCATGGTGTTAGAACAGATAGTGTTACACTTTGGCCAGCCCTGTATGGACTTATTCATGACTCAGCAGAATGCCAATGTGAATAGTGCATAAGGAACACTGCGTTTTCAACCCGGATTCAATGATCCTGGAGTTGGACCCTATGTTTGTTCCTAAGGTTAACTCAAGTTTTGATAGGAACTAGGATGTCATGTTACCATCTTTCTGCCCCCACCCTAGATTGGACAAGGAGAGGGAGAGGCACTCTCTTGGACCTAAGATGAGCACACTGCATGTGTATCTAAAGGGAATGGAATCCTTCCACTTGTGTGGTTCCCTGTTTCTCTCCTTCCAGCCCCAAACCGTGGGAAAGAAGGTTTCAACTGCTACACTTTCCAGATGGCTGAGAGGATGCATTTCCAAGTGTTGTGAGGTTTCTGTTCTGACTTGTCTGCTGGGGTCACTGCTCACTCTACTAGGAGTACCTCTATTTTGGCTGCCTTCAGCATCTCTGGGGGATATTTGTAGGGAAGCCATCTGGTCTTCTTTGTCTACCTTTGTGAGACATTATGGGATTGATGTCTGTGCGTCTGCCAAAGCTTCTTTTGGTTGGCAAGTACTACAACCAGTGGTTCTCCAGTAGAGATAGGAGGTCCATAGCTGGTCCTGCCTCTCTGAGTAGCTGTGGTACATCCCATTGGATGATCCCCTCCACCCAGCAGGAAAATGTGACATTGGACCAACTGTGAAGGTTCATTTTCTGCAGGGGATGGAGGAATACTACCTGTCATAAGCTAGTTTTGGTTATTGGCTGTAAGTTGGACAAATCTTTTTTATATGTGGGTTTCTTTGGGGTTTTTGTTTTGTTTTGTTTTGCTTTTTACTGGATGTTCTTCTTCCTCAATAGTTGTAGTCCTTGCATTTTGTTCAGCTGCCATTTTGTATCCATGGGATGCACTGCTTTTCTCTGAAATTAACATGATATTTTCTTCTGAATTGGATTATCTTGTCAGCTGGATGTGTTGTCCACCCACAGTGAGGTAAGATTTGTCTAATTTGCATATTCCTGCCTGTGGAACAAGTGGGAGGGAAAACGCATCCAAGGATCCCCTCCATCCCCTGCAGAAAATGGACCTTCATGGAGGTCCAGTGTCACATTATCCTCATTCAAATTGGTCAGTTGAAACATTCCATTTCTGTTTCAGGGCTGGCCCTGCCATTAGGCAGTGTGTGAGACAAGCCACTTTAGGCAGCTGATTTTGGGTGCCATGAAAGGGCAGCAAATTGCTAGATATTTAATTTATTACTGCAATTTTTCTCCCAGGGTGCAGAGATTGTGGAATCTTTTTAAAGTTCCAGAACAACTGATTAGTTTTAGGTAGTTGTTATTCTGTCCCAAGACTTCAAAATGTCTTGTGCAGGTCCTGTTCTGGATTTCATATGTTAGATGCATCACTACCACATCTGTAAAGACACTGTTTCAATCAAGAGAAAATAATTACTTTAAAAATCAAGAATACTTTACTGATACTAGATCTGCGGTATGTTGTTAGATCTTTGGTATGTTTTAATGCTATACAACTTCAGGGTTTAGATACTTGAGTATGTGTTTAGCTATGATAGCTAAAACTTGGAACTGAAGAATTCTGTTGATAAATGTTTTGTATTGAACCATACTGGGTGGAGTATTGTGTGTAATATTTTGAGACTTGTTTAACCAGTGTGGTGAATGCTGATTACTGACTCAGTGCCAGAGACTGAAACTGCATAGATATATACTTTTATATTTCCTCAAAGTTTTTGAAAGATGTTTAACTGACTGTTGTTTTAGAATAATTGTATTACTGTAGCAAGTTCTGTGTAATGCTTACTTACTGAATAAAATATCATTTGGAAAACGAGCTTATAATTAGGATGGCAAATACTGACTGTAAATTCAAGGAAGATAAAACATGAGACCCAGGAAAACATTCATAGCCTGCATTTGTGTTTTATCTGTAGTGTGCACAGTACAAGGATTCCCCCTACCCCCCCCCATATCATGCATTAGTAGGCTTTAGACTAATAGCTGATGTCAACTGCACATCTTATTATATCTTCTTCTAGCCTATTTGTGGGAAATGCCTATGGTATAAACAAAAATAGGGACTGAATTACAGCTACTTTCTTACTGAAACATTTTGTAATAAGACGCTGCCTATCTATAAGCAGTTATTGATACCATAATCTTCAAAGTGGAAATAACATTGATATAACATTGTTAGGAAGCTCTTCTTCACTGTATACAAGCAGAGTGCTACTTCCTTACTTCCAGTCATTTATTTGGCTTGGTGATAATTGTGAGGCTGGTCCCATTGTAGGAGTACAGTCATGTACTGTGATTGTAGTTAGACAGGAAGGAGGTTGAGCATGAGACACCAAATTGCTATGATGTCTATTTTTTCACTCTGAGGGAATACTTCTAGTCACCCTTTGGACTATTGCATACAGTTCTTTGGTTAACAGCTGTGATTAGTAAAGGTTAAACAATGGAAAAAGTTGGATTTCCGTTCTCCCTTGATACTGGCAACTGCCAAGAAACAGAACTCAGGTATTTGCATTTATTTTATACAATATGTTTATAATTCATGAGTAGCAATTTTTCAAGGTAGTAGGACAAAACTGTTCCCACCCCCCTTAGAAATCCGTATGTTTTGTGGATCACTAAGACACAGGTGACATAAACCATGTTGAAGTGCTTCACCTTTCTCTGCTTTCAAAAGGCAGCTTTACCCATAGGGCAGGGGCACAGGTCTAGACGTTAGGCCTCTAGTTTAGAATTCTAATACTGTCTCTATATTTACTTCGGCTTTACTTTTGACATATAGTCTATATTTGTATCATAGGTTTCTCTGAACCAGTATGATGTTGTAAAGTGGTGTGTCCTGTTGGGGTCTAAATTAGGCACAAAAAGATATTATGAATTGATTAGTGCTTTGCTTTGCTTTGCTTTGCTTTCTTTGCTTTGCTTTGCTTTGCTTTGCTTTGCTTTGCTTTGCTTTGCTTTGCTTTGCTTTGCTTTGCTTTGCTTTGCTTTGCTTGTGAAGAGAATGTGAGGTGTGGAAACACAGGTGGATCAAGCTAATGTTTTCATTGAAATAGTTCTTGGATTGCAAAAAGAAGCAGGATGACTAAAAATAGATGATTAAGCCCCCCCCCCATCTGTTTAAAAATGTGTAAAATTGTAAATACATAGTTGTTCTTTAAAAAAAAATACTAGATCAGTATTAAATATAGGCATGACAGTCCTATTGTTAGTCTGCCGTCCTCAGATCATAAATCAATTGGTCATAGCACTTACATTAGAAGGGCTAAAAAGTTAGTGCTCTGGGGCTTGCCAGAAAGCATTTGGAATCTAAAGGAAACATGAGAGCCAGTGTGTTGTAGTGGTTAGAGTGCTGGACCAAAACCTGGGAGATCATAGTTCAAATCCCCACTCAGCCATGAAGCTCACAGGGTGACATTGGGCCAGTCACTGCCGCTCAACCTAACCTATTGCACAGGGTTGTTGTGGGGATTAAATGAGGTGGGAAAGAATCAGGTCTGCCAGCTTGAGCTCCTTGGAGAAAGAAGCGGGATATAAATGCAAATAGCTCTCCAGGTTTCCTGTCACATCCCCAAACCACCAGAAAATTTTGCCACACTTCTGAGCATGTCTAACCCCCCCTTCCTCCTTTCTTCCCTCAACCACATGTCTGCCCTTCAAGTTTGAGCCTGGCGAGAAGTGGCTGAAAGGCCTTTGGATTTCATGCATCCCTTATTTTAGGATTGCAGTCCTGGAGTTGTAGTTTGTGCTAGTCCTACTCAGAGTAGACCTTTTGAAGCTAATTAACATGTTTAACTTAGGCTCATTAATTTCAGTGAGTTTATTTTGAGTAAAACATAGATACAATCCTTAATCTCTAAACAGAACCATTGCTTCTGCTAGATACATCCAGGTAAAGGAGATTTATCAGATACGAATATTTAGGTGCCTGTGTATAGTAGGTAGAGTGTTTGGTAGGCAGAGTATACTTCATTGTCACCTGATAAAAACAAACTGATCTAGTCTACCCAATTAACTATTAAACCTTGCTTTGACCTATGAGTCATGGGCATTTTATTTTTGTTTGCTACTTTGTTTTGTAAGGGTGGAGCTAGCCCAGGCAGAATGAAGTAGAAAGGAGCAATACTGGAAAGAAGAAAAGACAAAATTGCCCAGTGTGTACATACCTATTCTCCTACATTTAGGCAGCAATCCTATACCCAACTGGTTGGGAGTAAGCCCCATTGAACTTAGTGGGATTTAATTCTCAGTGGATATGTATAGGACTATGCTGCTAACTTCACTGTTATGGATGCTGGTTTTAATAGAGAGACCATATGGGATTTTTAAAAACAAATTTCATTTCATAGGTTTAAAAAAGGAAAACATACATATGATGAACAGATACAAGGTGTGGTTATAAGCACGAAGCAGCAGTATAAATAACACTGTAGCTGTCAATAAAGATAAGGGTGAGAGTATTCTTTGTTTATTCCTATATGTATCTTTCATTTCTGTGAAACATTTTTTTAGAGATGACTTTAGTATTATAATTTGCACAATTATTTAAGAAATACTTGAAGAAGTGTTAGTAGGAAGCTTGAAATGAATCAACCTTTTTCTTGATTTGAATCAGCTTTTGTTTCTTCGAACATTCTCCTTGTATTGCTAATACTAGAATTTGGGGTTTATTTTGGGAAATACAAACTAAAGAGATGCAGCAAAATCAAATTAAAATCTAGGATGTCAAGCAAAGATAGGCTGGGAAGTCTTCATATGATAGGACGTGACTAGAGATGTTCTATGGTTGTAATAGATGCTTACTATTGTATTAGATGTTGTATTAGATGTTTAAAAGAAGTGATCAGAAAAACTAGAAAGAAACAAATGTATGCAACGGAAAAATGCAATTATTATTATTTTATTAAAAAGAAATGTTTTCCCTTTCATTTTAGCAGTGCATCGCTGCTGATGAGGTGCTTTGAAGTCCTGACTTTGGGACTCCAAAACCCAGCCCGAACTAAGCACTTTTCAGTGCATTAGAATTTCCTGCAGGGGACCAATGCTTGGGAGGTCACCTTCTTAGTGTGGCATTCAGTGCTGGGCTTCTTTAAAGAAGACCTCTGGGGAGGAGAAGCCACTTTTGTCTCCCAGTGCTGCATATGGAAGCATTTGCAGCCTAAGCAAACAACAACTTTCTGACCCCAAACATTGGGGAGTCAGAGTTGAGGGCAAAGTCAAAGTTTTCCCAAGTCTCTCTCCCCCCACCCCATTCTTGGAGAGGGGAGTAGGGGTTGCTTGCTTTGGCTGTGCATTCCTGTTTTCAGGAGGATACAGTCACTTGCAGCCAAACTGATCTTTTTGCAAGCAGCTCCACACTGCTCCTTTCAATTTCTAATTTTGGAAGTTGAAAGGGGCTGCGGGTGCTGCTCGCACAGGGAAGAAGATGCAGTTTCTACTTTCCCCTCCTTGAGCCAGAAGCACTCCCACTGCCTATCAGCTGATGGATCCTGATTGTCTGTTTGAAACCCCATTATTGCCTGCCCCACATCTGACATCATGTATGATGTCTGATGTAGTGTGTGTGAGTGTGGCTTCCCTACTGTGGCTTAGCGGTTGTAGACGCAAGGGTGGCGAATCTCCAGCCAGCAGGTCAGTCTTGGTCAGCTAGGGGAGCCAAGATGACCTGCAAGACCATATCCGCCTAAATCACAGCCACCTGTCCATCAGCTGATGTCACTGGTAAATGCCATAAGATTCCAGGGTGGGTTACAGTATTAGAGTCTTCAATTATTTTTTAAAAATAAAACCATTAGAATTACATAAGACAGTTTCAGATGGTACAGAACAGTATAATAAATTCAGCAAAAGAGGTCGGTTCACAAAAGAAAATAATTTAGACTGGCAGAGGCCTGAGTAAAGTGATGCCGTGAAACCGTACAGTGAAGATGCTAGGTGGTAGTAAAGAATTAATCATGCCACATTATTACAGTGGTTAGAGTGTCGTTTGACTGGCACCTGGGAGACCAGGATTCAGATCTCCACACAGACCCACAAAGTTCACTGGGTGGCTTTGCACCCATCACAGCCTCACAACCTAATCTACTTCACAGGGTTGTTGTGAGGATAAAATGGAAAGGAGGAGAAGTATGTATGCCACTTTGAGCTGCTGGGATTAAAGCTGGGATATGAATGTAATAATACATGGGGAGAAATATTGATAGATTGGCCGCCTTTTCTTACACAAACTAATATACTTCTGTATATCTGGAAAATCCTACAAGTATGCAGAAGCCACCACTTAGTGACCCTCTTTTTCTGCCAAACTGAAAGGCACTAGATGATCCAAATTATTTGTGAGAAGAGGATGATTAAATATCTCTGCTTCATTTTAAAGCAGGATATTCAGTGATGCTGCTTTTCTCTTTATTTCCAGACAGTGTTTTCAGTGAATCATGAAATATTTGCAAGAATGTTTATTCTGTTTGTTTCGCCCCCCTAATATAGTATGATGCTGGCTATTATGTAACTTTTAAGATTGTCAACTTTAATTCCCCGTCTGTTACTCCCCCCCCCCTGTACTTTACATGCTTCACTGCCAAATAAGGCAGCTTGCCAGGAAACTGTGACTCCTGAAGAAGCATGGAAAGTTAAGGGTAAAACATGCTATAGCCAGAGAAACTCTATTCCAAATGGACTTGTGTAGAACAGTGATATCCAGTGACTTGTTAAATTAGCCACGGATGTTTATTATGTAACTCTGGCTAAGGAGATATGTGGTACCTTCAGTCTTGTTTCAGACTTTGTGCTTCAAGTCAGACTGATGCAAAATCATGTATAGATGAAGAAAATTAGGTAATGTGATTAGGCAAGTTTCTGAATTGGATAGCTACGCATTTTACAAGAGGAGCATCCAAGTAAGATGAGGTAAGATTACTAGTGCAGAAATAGGATAGCATGAGCTTGGATGTTAAGAGTTTGCTATACAAATATTCACGTTTTCAAATTTCTTTTTAGTGATGCTAATTGCTTTTTCAGTGCTTGGTTTTGGGAGGAAAAATATCTTAGAATATAAGTAATAGATAGCTCTCTCTTTTTGTATGTATTTGCCTGCTTCCTTTTTACATCTGTTCTCTCAGTTCTGTGTGAATGAAAGGTTAGATTAATTATCCACATCATATTAGCAGTTTGAATGGAGCATCCAAGGAAAGCCTTAAGACGTAATGGTGCATGCTTATACTTATACTTGTATACCACCATTTTCTTATCAATGCTGAAGACATAAATTCAGAATGTATTGAATTTATCCATTCATCAGATATTAGAAATAATTGTAATTTGTTGCCTTGCAGCTCACTCAGTAGAGTATGAGACTCTTAATCTCAGGGTCAGGGGTTTGAGCCCCACATTGGGCAAATGATTCCTGCATTGCAGGCTAGATGACCCTCTTGGTCCCTTCCAACTCTGCAATTCTATGATTCTTCAATTTGTCAACTTTCCCTTATTAAAGGATTTTAATTGTTGATGGCATTGTGCGCAGCATTCCTATGTGCAGCCTGAAATTAAATCTGTATTTTGAAGTGTGCAGCTAGGTGAATTCAATCTCTCCTTTTGGATATTAAAGACCTTTTAACATAAAGGGCATTGGTGGTTGTAATTTTGGTTTCTGGATTTTTTAGAGAGGATAAAAGTGACAGAACTACTACATTGAATAGGCGTCTAGCTGGTTGTCTAAGGGACAACAGAGCACAAGGGAGAGGGACAAAAGCTCTACCTTCCAGCTACCCCATATTTGCTGTTTTCAGACAATTCATAGTTGAAAGTCCTAGACTGATGCACTGCTTACTCTAGATGGGGTACAAATGTGCTGAGATGTCGTGCACAGGTGAGTGGTGAGCCAGTCAGCATCTCTGTTGATAGTCCATGGTTCACTAATTGTCTACTGTTGAATTGTATGCATGAAAATACTTGGTGTAACCATATTCACAATCAAATATACCTAACTTTGTAGTTTTCTCTTTAACAAGTTAAGTTGGAGCAGCACTTGTTTGCAGGATCAAATCTCCTTCCTCCTCCTCTGTTGTGCTGTAAATCTTGGCTCGTTCTGAATCTGGATATCATCCAGATGTCATTAGGGTATGAGACGAAGAGGAAAGTCAAGAGCAAACCATGGATCAGAGCCATGAAATTAGAGATGCATTGCCAAAGAGCAGGGCAGTTTTTAGAGTCCAATCAAATACAAGGACAGGTAGAAACACATGAAGACATTCTGAGGGAGACTGGTAGGAAGGCAGATGAAAACAAATGAGTTGTGATGTTAGGGACAGCACACAGAGGGTTGTTGGCAGAACAGATGTCTGGAGGAGGAAAAGGAAGAGCAGATAGTGGAATTTCTCTAACAAAAAAATTCCTAGCTTTGGCATGGTCACGTAGTGAGAGCCCTGGCTTCAGACCCAGGAAGGATTGGGTTTAAGTGGGGAAATATGGTATCTGACAGATTTTCTCTTTATCTTGCATATATCATTCACACATTCTTGGAATGTTCAAGTGAAATAGTATTTTGACTATAAAATTGGAAACAAATTCATTTGTATATGTTGGTTAGGTTACAGTGAGGTTGCAAAGGGTCCCCCCCCCCATAAGTTCTTCAGTGATATATTAATACAGGTTTAGGTTTTGTGAGTAATTGTAATTTTTAACAGTTTCATAGTTAACTTCAGGTAGAAGGCAAATGTCTATGTAATGCCCTTTTAATATCCCACCACCTGCTTCTTTCTTTTTTCACTAGGGAGCTTTACAGAGTAGTTAATACTTTTTGTTTTTATGTTTATGTTCCAGTTCAGCATGGTTGACTTTGTTAGTGGTGGTGGACTCTCCTTCATTGCAGTTTTTAAGCAGAGGTTGGATGGCCATCTGTCATGGATGGTTTAGTTGAGATTCCTGACTTGCAGGGGATTGGGCTAGATGACCCTTGGGGTTCCTTCAAATTCTACAATTATATTATTCTATAGTATGTCATATAATGTAAATAAAAAATTCTGGTGTAGTTAGGAAACCAATAGGTAAAACTACTATGGATAGCATCTAGCAGTGTTTAATAATTTGTTTTCTGTAGCAGATCAACAGCTCAGTTCTATGCATGTTTACTCATAGTTTTATTTTTTTAATGTCTGTGTTTTAATTGGGTTTTTAAAGTTTTGAATAGCTTTTATTGTTTTATATTGTATTTTAATTGTCGTTTAATTTGTTTTCTGATGTATGCAGAAAACCTATGGGATAACTATATAAATGGATTCTTTTTTAAAAAATTACTCTGACATAAGTATACAGAGCCTAATGGCATTTGCTCCCAAGTAAATGGCCACACTGGACTGTCTGCCATGCTTCCCTACCTCTGCAGGGCCATCTGCTACCAGCTATCTTGTGGGTAGGATTTTAGGAGAAAGAGGGAAACAAATTCTGATATCAGAAGGTTTCCCCTCTTCCCCCAATAGGGAACTAGAACTACCACCAACTGCTCTGTGGGAAGGATCTTGATGGCTTGAGGTCCAGCGCAGAGGGCCTTCTGGTGGTTTCCTCACTGCAAGAAGCCAAGTTACAGGGAACCAGGCAGAGGGCCTTCTCGGTAGTGGCACCTGCCCTGTGGAATGCCCTCCCACCAGATGTCAAAGAGAACAACAACTACCAGACTTTTAGAAGACATCTGAAGGCAGCCCTGTTTTACTGTTTGATAGAGTACTGTATTTTAATATTTTGTTGGAAGCCGCCCAGAGTGCCTGGGGAAACCCAGCCAGATGGGTGGGGTATAAATAATAAATTATTATAATAATATGTTGTTGTTGTTGTTGTTATGTTTTGATATAAATTGTGGTGATTTTATTAATGTATATTGCTTTTACTTGTGATCCTTGGAAGGATTTGGCATCCTGAAAGGTGGGATATAATTAACAACAACTTGTCAAGTCATGTGGTCCATTGTCAAACTCCTTAGCAATCCTTGGACACTTTAGGAACTTAATTATTACATAGGCTCCCTTCAGATTTCATGTCAAAAATGTTTATCATTGGGTTTCTTACTTTCCTTTTACAGGGTTTTTGTGAACAGAAGTCTAGCCATGGAAAAAATAAAGTGCTTTGGATTTGATATGGATTATACATTAGCCGGTGAGTGTATATGATGAATATGTATATTATCTATAATTGAACCTCACATCTACAGGAAGCAGAAATAGATTGGTATTCCTCATGGTAGCAGGTGTTTTTCTCAGTAGCATTCATTTTAGAGTGGGGAAGAGCTGAGTAGCACACAGATGCTGGGGACATGTTGCTGTCCTGATAGTTTTGACAAACATCTGGAGAAAAGTTGGCTAGTCTTTGCCATAAGGCCCATAGAAGCGTCCATTAAGGGAGGTGTGTTGCCCATTTTTGCGAAGGTCTGTTCACTTTAATTGATGAACCCTGCCACTATAGATAAATGAAGTCCCTTAGGGCTGCCATCCTTTATACACATACCTGGGAGTAAGCCCCCCAGAATACAGTGGGAGTTACTTCTGAATATATGTGTATAGGATTGCGCTATAAATATCTTTAAAGTATTTCCTCCTAAAGCTTAATCGTATTTTCTTTTTCATTTGCTCTGGGTAGTGTTGCTTCCCCTTGTTCCCAAATTTGCAATATTGGTGTAGTCCCCCCCCCTCCAGATTAATTTTACCTAAGGTTTCGTTATAATCCATTAAACATCTTAAAGATATGTCTTTTTTCCTTTCAGTTGATACCACTAAATTATTACGCCACTCTCTTAATGTTTGCTATTGAATACTGCAGTTTCTTTGTTTCTTCTTTCAAGCCACTTTTGCCTGTGTTCCATGCCTTTTGTGTGTCACTTCAGTAATCGAATTTATTTACAATTTTATTTCACTGGCTTCCTCTAGCTGTAGCTAACCCTTTTTGGGCTGAGGATCGCATTGAGACTGCATGTCAACATGGATGAGACCAAAGTGTAGAGCTGGGTGTGGTGAGAACTATAGTTCTCTCTCTTTTTTAAAAAAATAATATTTATTAAGTTTTTAACACACACAAAAATTACAAAACAGTAAACAATAAACAAAGAACACACAAAAAGAATACAAAAACCGAGATTTAACGTAAAAATAAAAAAATAAAAATCCCTCTTTCTGATATCTTACAATCATTTACTTATTTTCCTGACTTCCTCACACCTCCCTTTTTTGTATTCCATTTAAAATTTTGTTCAGCAAATTCATACCCTCTTAATTTACCCTTAGTTGTTTATCCTCACATATTCTAACTTCAACTTTTCATATGATATCAATCCCTTCTTGCATATTCTTATTTTGCCTTATTGCTAGAACCACTTCGTTTCATTCCAACGTCATTAACATTCAATAATTTTACAGTGTTTCTGTAGATTTTAATATCTATCTACAGAGAACTACAGTTCTCAAGGCTATCTTCCAAAAGACTTTCCCATTCTACACTATTTTAAATCAATTTTTATCATTATTTATTGATCATTAAATTTAGTAATAAAAATTAAAGGACAAGTTGTGGGGATCTTGGAGGGTCACAAATTTATTGCATCACAGAATCACAGCAGAGGAACCTTGGAAACAGTTGGTAAAATGTTTAATTTTTCTAAAGGGACAAATGGTGAGCAGGGGCTTGGAACACAAAGATGTTGGTATTACAGCCCTTGCAGAAGCAGTCAGCAAACTAAAAACAATAATGATTATAAAAAGGGCTTATTTAGGGCAGTCCTTGGAGGGTGATAAAAAAACCCTTTTGGTATCACAGTGGGTGTCAAATAAATTAACTTTTCCAAGACAAGCAGCAGTTTCAGACCTCCTCTTTCTGCAGGAATGCTTATCTCTAGGCCTGAAGCCCAACACCTTGCATTGTCAGACCTTGACACTTCCATCTATTGTCTCCAAAGACCCAGATCGACTTATTGTCTACTCACCCATTCCTCCCACATTTTCCTTCAAGCCCCGCCAGTGCAACATAGGTTCCCCATCTGGGGTTTGCATACCACTCTATTGGCTCTACAATGACCTCCTTTTCATCTGCTCAAGTTGGTCCTGCTAGGCTTACTATCCTTTAAAGTTGTGTTCCTTGTAGCCATTACCTCTGCCAGATGCATTTCAGAACCACAAGCACTGTCAGTCATGTGTGATTTTTTTTTTAAGGCAACCTTTCCTAGTTTTTTGCTGGCTTTAAATAACCTAGGAAAGCTGGTCTGCCATGAGCAAAACAAAACTAAAAAACTAAAAAACCTAAGCTGATGCTTTGACTGGCTAGATTTGTATTCTGTGGAGCTATATGTAATAGTGGAGTATTCTTTTTACCCCTTCTCCAAAATTGGAGCTTAGACTAATTTACTGTGGCTCCTCAAGCTTCTCTGATAGGGTAGCACTGAAAACTAGGTATCTACAAGCTTCCTACACCTAGAAGTTAGCTTCTAAGTTATTACAGGATTTGGCTGCTAGCACACAGGGCCCTTAGTAATCTGAGCTGTTGCTTTAATTAAATAAATAGATATTGCTTTCTTATGCTTTTCCTTAACACATTTTTAGCTGGGGCAGAGATACTTTATCAACTAGCGCTCCCTGTAGCTCATAGGTGGCAACTTCATATTTCTATGGGTGAGATCTAACATTGCATGAATAGCTTCTTCTAGTACAATGGGTCTTCTTCAAGCTCCCCAAATCTCTTCTGCAGATTTGAGGCACCCTCAGGAACAGTTTTGGGAGGCATGTGTGGACTGCAATATGGAGGAGAGAAACGGGAAGAGCCATTGTGCTACTGGAGTTCCTTTTGCACAAGTGGGCAGACATTCTGGGATCTTATCCCAGGAACCTGGCAAACCAGGCCTCTGGATTTTTTTAAAACATATCTAACTAATGTACTTGGGCATATTAGCCTAAAACAATAATTCTGTACCAGAGGATATTTCTACAAATATGTAATAACTTCTGTTTTATGACATGGTAGTACTTTCATTGAAAGATTCTAAGTACAGTGGTACCTCGGGTTACAGATGCTTTGTGTTACAGACACTTCGGGTTACAAACTCCGCTAACCAGGAAGTGGTTGCCCTAGGTTAAGAACTTTGCCCCAGGATAAGAACGGAAATCGCTCGCCAGTGGCACAGTGGCAGCAGGAGACTTCATTAGCAAAAGCATGCTTCAGGTTAAGAACCGTTTCAGGTTAAGAACGGACCTCTGGAACGAATTAAGTTCTTAACCTGAGGTACCACTGTACTTCTGTTTATGGTATCTTCTGTTCTGCAAGTATATTCTGTTAATGTGCCGAGGGCTGACAAAACAGTTGCTCAAAGTCCATCAGGAAAAATGTTAATTAAAATAGTTTAGCATTCTGGCTTCCTAAATACATTCTCTTTATGACAGAAAAGCATCTAAGCCTGCATACTTCATAACTACTTATATTCCCTTGTTCTGTTTTGCTATATTGTGCTTTCTTACTTGTGTTTAGAGATTTCCTCCTTTGTAGGGAAAGTTATTTAGGATGAGTGATTTGCATGAGTGATTTGTAGTTCTTCCCCAGCCAATGTTTTTGTTTATTACCAAATGCAGCTGCAGTCTGTAGAGGAAGATGAATATGAGGACTTAGCCATTTTCACCTGGGTGCTTTTCCATTAAATGTCTCTTGTACTAGAGACAACTAAGTGTGCAAAATTGGTCTGGGAAGAAGGGTTAAGCTAACCCTTCCACTATTCTTCCAACTGACATTGGAACCTTCAATAGCAGCATTTCATTATTAGACACACCAAAACAATCCAGGACTACTGAAAACATTTCTACTTCTAATGTCTCATTTGGTGCTTTAATACTGTACTGACAAATGAGAAAGGGATGTATATCAGTGAATTAATGTAAAAAGGAATTTTTTTGTAACTTCAACATTGTCAATATGAAAATATGTAACTACCTTGGGTGGGTTCATTTGGGAAGGTGTCCTTGTAGATTAATTGCTCTCGTCACTTTGGATGGCAACTAGTTGCTGAAGTGTAACTCATTTGGAAGTCATATAAACACACAAGTGGGTAATTTAAAATTTAATCATTGTGTTATATTAGCTAGCTTCATATTTCAGATGCTTTGCCTTGTGTTTAATTTTGTTAGCCTACATCACTGGGTTAGTGATGTTGCTGTGTAAATTTCAGTTTGCCAACATTGTAGTAATAGCAGAGAGCTAAGTTGGAAATGGTGTTTCGATCTTGGTAAACGGTGGTTAGTTTCTGCTTCTTAATGAAGAGCTGGGTCATAGATGAGAATTAACTTGTAGACAGATGCAGGCAGGGCATTGTATTTACCGTATTTTTCGCTCTATAACACGCACCCAACCATAACACGCACGTAGTTTTTAGAGGAGGAAAATCCGTAGGCATGCCACCCGTAGGCATTTCCTCCATAACACGCACAGACATTTCCCCTTACTTTCTAGGAGGAAAAAAGTGAGTGTTATGGTGCAAAAAATACGGTAAGTTTATACATTATGGCACCAGTAGGATTTACTCATGAGGATTTACTTTTGAGTAAGCTTGTGTGGAAGCATACTTATAAGTTAGCTAATCTAGAAATATGTTAATATTTCCTCTCCTTATACCCACAAGTTTATTCCATTAGCTTTAGGAAACAACTGTCTTGAATCTCAGATTCACCATGATATTCATTAGATAACCTTACATTAGTCACTTGATGAGCATATGTCACAGTGTTGTAGTGAGGGGGGAAATGGACTCCGCTCCATAAGCAACTTGGATGAAGGTGAGATACAGGCATGACTGATAAATACAATGTTTCCTTGTCACTCTGGACAACCTGATAAATTTTTGGTTAACCAGAAATTTGATTTCTTTGGACTAATGAACTGATTATCTATAAGAGTTTCTACATATGTTCAAGCAAGTACAGATACAATTTCAAAGGTTTTGTACAGGATTTAATAATTTTGGTACAGGAGGACTTAATAATTTTGAATATCTCATTGCTCATTTTCTGTATTCGTACGGTAAGACTAATGTATATGTAAACTTTCCAGGAGATGGAGCAAATGGAAGATAATTAGTGTGTGTATATTGTTAATAATTCTAATTATTAATTATCAATTCTAATAACAATCTTGTATGGTATGCACAGTATTCTTTATTTAACCATGCTTCCTTCAGAAATCATTTTAGCAGACTCAGGGCAAATTTGTAATGTAGAAATTATGTGTTTGGCAGTAGATGTGATTTTTTTTAGGAAGCAAAGCTAACTGAACTGTGGAACTCCGCCAGTATTTGGCATAATTTTGTATTTCTCTTGACATCCTGGCTCTGATCCTAAAAAAAGCTAACTTAAGGAAGTTAACAGACAGAAGTTTTCTGTCTCCTATTTCCTGCTACAGCCATCTGAACCTCCTGTGGGTGGCCAGAGACCTTCCTGAACAATGTGGGGTGGGTCATGAGGAGCCAGCAAGGAACCATACCCCACTTTGCTCAGGTAAGCCCTCGCCCTCCAGGTAGACTTTTGGGGGGTGCAGGTGTGAATGCAAAAGAGAGCAGGGGACAAGAAACTTATTTTCTATGAACACTCTTGTTGACTTGTTTCAGAATCCAAGCCAATGTTTTTTGTGAGACTACCTGGAATATTAAAAAATAGGACAGATCTTTTCTTATCTGACTTTCCAGATAAGCCGTGAATGAGCCGAACATTCATAATTTTGTCACTGTTGGAATTAAAATTAATTATATCGCTTATATTGGGGTTTTGATATTGTACAACGTTTTGATTTTTCAAGTGTTTATAGCTATGAGGGTTAGGAGTTGTTGTTTAAACTTCTTGGGATGCATAAGATTCTTGCTCAAAATTTATATACTCCTTGATTGTAAGAAAACCTCTAAGCAGTTTACAGTACACTGCAGTAGTCCATCTTGAAGTTACTAGAGCAGGGATTACTATTGCCATGCTCTCCTAGCCCAGGAATTGCCATGGCTGGCAAACCAACCGGAGCCGAAAATACACTCCATGCTACCAAAACCACCTGGGCCTCAAGCAATGTTGTTTGATCAAGAGGCAGCCCTAACCTGCATACCTATTTCTTCAGGCAGGGTATAACTCAGTCCAGAACAGACAGCCTTCCCAGTTCCCAGATAAAGGAACCACCCAGCAACAGTAGCTCCTCTTTTGTCAACTGTTAGTTTTAGCTTATTTTATTTTCAATGTTGGTGTCAACACATAGCTCATAGTGGAAATTATTTGCAAAAATGTAAGTATAGATTTTGGTGGGCAAGGGTAAAACAGGAGTCAAACACTGAAGAACACGACAAAATATGCTGTGGAATATGAACAGTCTAAATTTGGAGTCAATTAAAGAGATTGATCCCTTAATATAGCGGTGCCAAAGAAAAGGAAAGAGTATGTCATGTTGACAGTGTCAAATGTATCAAGTAAAATGTTTTTCTAATCTATTCCAAGTTTAGAAATATTGTCTGTTGTTGCTGTCAGATACCTGAATAGATGCTGGTAATGTTTATTGCTATATTTATAAGATACTATGTGCCAGGGGAGTAGTGATTCCTTTTTAGCTGTCCTTAAGAAATCAGGAACACTGCCCCCCTCACCTTATTTTTTGAATAATTCCCCGTGCCTGCCTTAATAGCAGTTAAGGAAAATGCTGAGATGAACCATAACCATGTTTATCCTAATCGGCAGTGGCTGCTGGTGCCCACTGAAGCCAATGGAGATGCTTGGAAATGATCTTTGGCGATCACTCGTTGCCAAGTAAGATTGTCTTCCATAAACACAGTTTTAACAGTGGGTTTGTAAGTGACTGGAGAGGCCAATTCTGGATCCACATGTCCTTCCACGGTGAGGACATAGGTTTCCAGGCAGGAGTTGATCATGGTGAGGGTTTGCCAAGCGTGCCTTCCTCTTAGTACGTTTCTCCCTTTCATCCTGATTTCGAGCATCTTCAAAGCCCATGACACCTTTGGTAAAGGCTGTTCTCCAATTGAAGCTCTCGCAGGCCAGTGTTTCCCAGTTGTCGGTGCTACATTTTTAAAGATTTGCCTTGAGAACATCTTTAAACCTTTCCATTCTTGAGTTGGGAATAGAGTAGTTGCTTTGAAAGATGGTAATCGGGCATCTGAACAACATGACCAGTCCATCGAAGTTGTTGAAGAATCATTGCTTTGACACTGGTGATCTTGGCTTCTTCCAGTACACTGGCACTAGTTCTCATTGGACCCATCCCCTGCAGCTTCTTTCTTTTTGTATCAGAGTTTTAAATTTGCCAAAGTGTGTTATAGTTTTTTTGTCCTTTGTAAAAGTAGGACACAGTACAGTGTTAGTGGTTTTGCAGAGAAACAGCTCTGGACATGCTGAACATTGAGGAATGATTCTGATTTGTCTTACTTGGGTTCAGAGGCAATGCCCAGTTTCCTTTGGGGGGACACACATATGTGTTATGCTAATTTCTCTGCCCTGGTTGGTTGAATTGCTGGATTGCCTTTAAGGCTGCAAATGAAGAAGGGGGAAAGAGCAAAAGTGCCTGAGGGTGTCCCACCAGTTACTAATTAAATATATTCTACTGCCTTGAGATGGGTTGGAGGGGTCTCCAGAGCACAGCAGTAGTTTTGGCTTGGGATTGGCTGAGCAGTGCAAATGGCGACATAAGTTCAAAACTAAGGAGTGTGGATGGAACAGATTTTTTTTTTGAGAAAATGTTTATTTCTTTGTGGACATATGGTCAAATAGTGGTACATCAAATCTTTTCTGAAGAAGTTGTTAATTTGCTATTTTTAGAAACTGGATTAGTTTACTTGGATGACAAATTTCGATGCATATATATATATATATATATATATATATATATATTATGATGCTGCTTAAAAAAAATAGTTCATTGATGGTAGTTTAAGCTGGAAACATGCTTAAAGTTTGTGATGGTGCCCAATGAATTTTGTACTGTCATTAGACAAGAGTGTATGTCTTACTGTTGCTTCTCATTAAATCATTAACTAACAGACTACTAATTTGTGAGACATAGTTTGCTGAGGAATTGGACCTGGACTGAAACTCCCAAAAACTACAGAAAGCAAGCCTAACAGCAGAAAAAGCAGCAGGATTCTCTTTCCTTAATCTGCTTATTGATAATTGAGCATCTTAAAGTCAGTGGGTGATCTCCAATTGTTGCTCATTGGACTAGTGGAAACATCCCTTCTTGGGAAAGGCAATTTTGACCAATTACCCCTGCCCACTCTAGCCCAATGTAGCTCCAACACCCTCAGCTGGAGAGGTTATCAAATGAAAGATGCCACATTGTCCAACAAAAGTGTCTTCCTCTCATACAGTAGCTACTAAATATCTAACATGTTAGATTGCTTCCTCTGCCTGAATCAAAGCAATTAATAGTGATGAGTCTTGTTTATCCAGCTATTTGTGCTGGTTATTGTCAAGAAATCTATGGTGCAAGAAAAAATAACTTCCCAGATTGGCTATCAAAATTGTGCCTGTTGCAGAAGAGACATTTTTACAGGGTATAGATGATGCTGCAAATTTTAAATTGGTCAGTGGTCTGCAACAGAATATATGCATGTTTTTTCTCATAATCTTTAGAACTCTGTTAAATAGATTTATGGGGGAAAAAGCACATTTTCTTTTCTTTGTATCCTGCCTTTTGTCGTGGCATGGTATATGTGCTTAGCTTCTGTAAGGCGGTGACCCCACGTACACTCAGACTATACTTTGGAATAAATACCTAAATGCATGTGTACTAACATGTGGCAGGTATATAATTAGATTTTTTAGAATCACACAATGGAAAACCTGGAGGTGTAAGAATAGTTGAAGGCTCCTTGTAATCTTTGAAGGGCCAGATGTGAGTATAAGACTAGATTATTTCAAACAAAGCAGAACCATCTCTAGAGTTCCCACATCTTGTGCTTGGTTGTGACCTTCCCAACTTTGTTAAGAAATATTTTCATCATATCATAGCTAATTCCCCAAAGGTAGTGTTACCTAGAGATTCTCTAGTAAATAATTTATTTACTGACATGGAGATTTATTATAGGAATATTAGAATGTAGTTAATATTGCAAAAATGTGGTTCAAAATATAGTTTATAGCTGCATTTTAGTTAGTTACAGCATATAATCCATTGCATATTTACCAGAAGTAAGTCCCACTGTGTATTAAAAAGTAATGCCAGATACGCATTTCGCAAGATAGCTCAGTTGATAGAGCATGAGTCTCTTAATGTCAGGGTTATGGGTTTGAGCCCCATGGCATTGCAGGTAGTTGGACTAGATGACCCTCATGGTCTCTTCCAACTCTACAATTCTATGATTCTAACATTGCAGCCCTATTCAGGTCTGCTTAGAAGCAGGTTCCATTGAGTTAATTGGTGCTTACTCCCAGTTAGATTGCAAGTGTTGCTCCTTTTCAAGCCATGTGCAGATTTGTAGACTCACTAGCTCAACTGAATCATACCCCATGAGACACGAATCTCATATCTATCTTTCCTGCCTTTACTGTAACATGGATATTTGCCCATTAACAGACCAATCCTTTCATTTAGAGGTTAAAGAATATGCCTTATAATATACATAACCCCATACCCACATTACACGTTCAGGACTCTGGATGGATTATGTGGATGTGAGCCTGTTGCCTCCCCTTCACACTTTACCACCTTGGGGTTGCCAATGCGTAGACCTAAATCAGAAAGTTTAAGGAAAAGGGCTGTCGCTCAATGGTAGAGCATCAGCTTTGCTTGCAATAGGTCCCAGGTTCAATTCCTGGCATCTCCAGGTAGGGCAGGGAGAGATCCTAGTCTGAAACCCTGGAGAGCTGCTGCCAGTCAGTGGTGACAGTACTGAGTTAGATGGACCAATGGCCATACTTGGTATAAGACAGCTCCTCTGTTCTCATATACTACTTAGAGCTATTAGTTGATACACTCTTTTGGAATAGCTTGGTGTATTTCGTTATTATATTGGATGCTCATAGAAATGGTTCAAAAAGTTAGGTTTAAGTTTCAGTATTGATTTAAACACATTTCTTAGGAAATATGTGTCTAAATTTTGTTAATGTGCCATGTTTACTTCTTACACAATGCTGCTATCCTTGTTACCAGCCCTCACTAAAATAGTTATATTTTGGCAGGAAGAGCAAGGAGTACTTAAACATACCAGTTAAACCATAGCACATGAGTAGATATTTGATACAGAATTTATAATCTAATATTGTAATTTGTAAGTATTTCTATTTTTGCTAGAATAAGATTTCAAAAGATCCAGATTTTCATCAGAAGTCTAATTTCTGATCCACATTGTACCACTCCGTTCTTATATACAGACACAACAACCTCTACCTGATACCTGCAGAATATCCATTTTGAAATCTTGATCTGAGAGATTTTTTGTGGATTTGTAGATAATGACAAACCATGTCTGGTAAACCAGTATTTGGTCTTTCTGAAGCCAATAGCATCAGCAAACGAGCACACCATTGTAAGCACACCACCACTGTTGCAGTTTTAAAGTCAGTTTGATTCTTTCTTTTTGACAGGGGAGTCCAGTGTAACTCCTTCAAGACTGGAGTGACACTCAGCATCTGCATCTGCCTCATGTGAGTTAAAATCTTGGCAGCAGCATTTTGCACTACCTGGAGTGGCTGCAGATTTTTTTTATCTTTTTCAGAAAGACTATAAAAATGGCTACTGTACCGGACTTGGCAGCAAAGGTAACACTAGCATGCATGGGTATTCTATACCTTACAATATAGCTTTCTGTGCCGAGTAGCTTCTCTCGTGACCTGCTTATTTCTTAAGGAAACCCATACTTTTTGTAGGATGAAAGTAATTTTGAATGCAGTACATTTATTTTGGTATTGCAGTTGATTTGAACAAAAATTGTGTATGTTGTCGACAGGTTTCTGTCTTCAAAGCTTTGCCCCATTTGCCAAGATACACACACACACCACCCCAAACCTGAGAACACAATTTGTTTCCATATGTACATGATGATTTCAGTACATCTCTCAGTAGCCTTACTGTCTTTCATCTGTATTACACTTGTTTGAAAGTAGTACATTTAGGGTAACTGCACCAATCTGGTTTACTTCACAACAGATTATGCATGGCAACATCTCACTTGCCTGTTGTCGTTGTTGTTGTTGTTGTTGTTTAATGCAATACTGTAATTTAATTACTGTAACTAAGGGTTTGCAGTTATTCATCTCACTGTTAATCAGCTTTCTCAATAATCAAGCAGTTTGAGAACTGATCATTTATTATCACCAGTGCTTTTTTTCTGGGGGTACGCATACCCCTAAATATTTTGTGAATCTTTGTACTTTTGTCCATTTACTGTAGTTATTTTCCCCGATCTGAACTATAAAATGGTGATTTCCTTAAGTCAAAATGAGAGTACCCCTAAACATTTTTTTAGAAAAAAAGCACTGATTATCACTCAAATGTACAGTTTACCTGTGCATTAGTTATGGATGCTTATCACTCAAATGTACAGTTTACCTGTACATTAGTTATGGATGCTTTTTCCGTTATGCTACTCCTATTTTGGTACCCAGTCATTCATACTGGCAGTAATTTGCTTGGTGGGGAGCTCATATTACCTAAATGAGCACTTGTACAGCTTGCAGGAAAATGTCAGGAGCTTGTAGCTCATCCTGATTAATCTAGACTGCTGTGCAGAGTGTTGTCAAGTAGGGACATGTGCTCTGTGAATTCCAGCTCCATTCCCAGTTGTCTAATTAAAGGAAAACTTATATTGAACTATGTCACAGTAACCGGAGTGTGATGTTTGTAATCTATTTTCATCTTCTTAGTTTAATGTACACTGCAGATTCATGTTATATGCATGAATAAAATATGCTCACTCAAGTGGGTTACTTAAGTGAAGTAGGAAATTTTCCCAATTATGCTTCCTTCTCTTCATTAGTCATATATACAGTATTTGTGTAAATTTCAAAACTTGAGTAATCTAGATCAGGGTTTCCCAAACTTGGGTCTGCATCTGTTTTTGGACTACAACTCCCATCATCCCTAGCTAGCAGGGCCAGTGGTCAGGGATGATGGGAATTATAGTCCAAAAACAGATGCAGACCCAAGTTTGGGAAACCCTGATCTAGAGGATGTCAAATATGAAGTATAAGTTCACAAAGTGGGCTTGAGAGATCACCTTGATGAAACATGCAATGGCTTCTCTTGGACTCAGGAAGAGGTAGGTCTTTTTTTAAAAAAGTTTGCATTTTTGGAGTGCAATAACTCCATAATGTATATGCAAATTTTGTATGGCAAAATTTCAATTAAAAAATAGTTCAATTTAAAAAAGGTCAGTTGGTTCGAGCATGGTGCTGATAATTCCAGGGTTGCAAGTTTGATCCCCGTATGGGATAGCTGATATTTCTGCATTACAGGGAGTTGGACTAGATGATCATGAGAGTCCCTTCCAACTCTACAATTTTATGATTCTATGGAAGGAGTCAGAGAGCAGATCTCAACACCAGTAATTATTTGCCAGTTATTGGACTGTATTTTAGGTGGGTTAGCCTTAGGATTTTAAAAATATATGCATTCTCTTTTAAATCTGTCCCCCCATGCTGATAACTCCCTCTTGTTTCTCAATAGTCTCTGGGCATTTAGAGGGGTGAGCAGCAGTGAGAGAATGTATTCCCTATCATTATAATGGGAATATCAACTCATGCCTATAACTTTTTGAGGAGCCAGAAGTTGATGAAATTTGCAGGCACAGTAGCCCCATTTAAGGAGATGAAGTCTGCCAGATTTCAGATAAATAGGTGCTTTGAGTTTGTTTCAAAGGGTTGCCAAACCAGCTTCATGGACAATTTGCATTGACATGACATACTTTGTAGATGCGATCCAATATAAGTTTCTTTTAAAAATCTCAGAAAGCTAAGTGAGTAAGTTAGTGAGTTACAATGGATTAAATAAGAGTATTTGAGGCTTTTAAATTTGTTTCCTTTTCAAATTGGCACTGGAGTTTCTGTGCAAAGTTAATTAGGACAGAAGTAGAAATACGGAAATGTGACAGAGGTAGGACTTGAACATCCAGCGTTTCAAGTAAGCACCAAGCGCTCATGCACAAGAGTAAGGTGGGACGTATGTGCACCGCTATCGGTATCAACCACTGTCACCTTATCAGAGAGGTGGTCTAAGTATTTCTGGAGATAGAGAAACCAAGGGTTGTATGTTTACTAGGCACAGTGACTAGATCACTGTGGAGGAGTAGAGCACTCACTGCAACATCAGGGTTGAGATACTGCACGGAAAAGAGTACAGGCAAACAATGACAGCAATATGCAGCAGGAGTGCTAGATATGCCTGTGATTTGACATTCCCAATATACAGGAAAGTGTTTTTTTTAAAAAAAAAAAAACCCTCATGGTTGCCTCAACAGTTTGAAAGCCACTGTTTTAATGGGGGAAGGGAATGCTGGGGGGGGGATACAGAATGCAAGCATTTAGGGTGTGTTTTTGCAGTTGTAGTCAGCTTTTCATGGCACTTTCTTAAGAGTGCTCATTTCTTTTCCAGCCAGAATAGTCTTTTCTCTTCTGACATTGTTAATAGTTGTATTGTTAATAGTTAGTTACAAGTTTTCTTGGTATTTTTGAGTGTTCAGCTTATTCTACCTACCTAAAGCTCATACATGCTCTTAATCTGTTCAATTCAATGTGTCTTTTCTATTGTGATACAAAATAATTGTTGGTTTCACGTTGCAGTCACTTTCTCATTTGGGGGGGGGGGAACAGTGATTATTAACACAGTAAATTAATATAATCCACGAGTAAAGTGCAAATGTTTACAGAGGGTGCCTTCATGTAAACAGTTGTATGTGCAAATGTTTATTTGTTACCTGGAACCCAGCGCAACTTGGGGCTCCAGGTTTCATCAAAGTCTCTACATGTACAGATGTACACAGATAGACTTCTTCCATACAGATATGCTATATGTGTGGGTGTCAGGTGAAGGTTAGCTGACATGTGCAATGCAGATGTGGCCCTACTCACACATTAATCTCTGTAAATGTCTGAATAGGGCTATGGTTTCATGAGTCTTCAGGTGAAATAACTTTAAAGGTGCTTTTAGTCTGTGAAACAAATCAGTGCCTTGGACAACAGGCCATGCTGGAGTCTTTGGGATCCCTGGTTTTTTGGGGGGGGATCTATCTGAAGGAGACACTAGGAAGTTCGTGGTGGGTCAAGGCCTTTTCTCCCAATTTCTTTCCTTGGCTGGGTAAGGTGGAAGAATGCTAACCAACTTCCATATAATAAATACAGTGTTGGTGGCTGTGTGGAATGGAATGCTTTATGCGGGTCCAGCTGACATGCGATAGGGGTCTGGAACATATTCCCGACGCAAAATGAGGATTGCCTGTAGCTGTACCTTCATCTACAAGGAAGAAGTAATAGGGTTTCTCCTCTTGAAAACTAGCAGAGTTGTGTGTTATGCATGTCTGCAGTCTCCTTATGTCTGGAACAGAGACTGCTGTTCCTTAACACTCTCAATACCAAGGGTAGTTACATGACAGCTGCCCACATTACTAGAGGCCATATCCAGCCTTCCTTGTCCACTAATGCAAGAACTCTTGCACCAGCAGAAGACAGAGTTTAAAGGTAATCAAATGCAACACTTACACTAGTGGAAAATTATTACACAACAGTGGATTCTTGTTGTGCATTCTGTTGCACAACAGCTTATTATTATTGTGCAATCCATTGTACAACAGTCTTTGGTTATCTACCTGTGTTTTGTTTTGTGCAACAACTTTCCACCAGTGCTACAATAACTTAGTACGTACTACATTTTGACAATAATTTCATACTACATTGGAAACAACTTTAGGATTGGATAATCAATTAACACTTTCCATTCGTTAAACAGGATGGCTTCATAATGGTAGTAAATTACAAATGATCAGTATTTTGCATCTTAGGTAAGGTGCAGATGTTTATACGGAATGAGGTGTAATTGGATAGTCATGTATGTTGCAAAAAAAGACCAAGGCGTAATAGTGCATCACATGTGGAACTGAACTACTGAAGGTATTTGGAATAAGACAAATGCACTATATGTGTTTCTAATGTAAGCTTTATATCACTCTCTATACTATTTTTGCCCTAGTTTGTTATTGTGCTCTTTTCAGTGGATCTTTCCCAAATTTCTAAAGGCAGGGGTGGAGGCAGGAAGAAAAAAAGGGGACTTGTGTCTGTAGTAAATTATTTTGGGGGGGTTGAGGCTGGGGGTGCGGGAAGGGTATCTCTGTGTGTGACAGTTTTAGTCCTTTGGTGACAGATTGGGGAGAAGAGAGAGCTGGAACTGAGGATGGGGCAAGTGGAATTGGGGGTAAAGATTGCATTCAGAGGAATAGGGAAGTGTATGGGCAGTAGGAAGGAAGGTAGGGTGGGTGCATGTGAGAGAGAAAGAGACAGAGACAGACAATGTGTGTTTTAGGCAGTGGCAATACCAGAAAAAAAATTATGGGGACAGGAGGGGCAAAGTAAATTTCCAGGTGGGTGAGTTGTGTCCTACATGTTAAGATACCTGAAAGAAAGATAACAGTTTATGTTAAAGAGGTGAGTCCAGCAATGGGTGGGAAGTAGAGGGAGGGAGAAACTTGTTTGGGGAAAGTCTTTTCCGCACTGACCCCCTCTGGCGCTGCTCATGGTTTTAAGGATCTGGTAATAGGCAGATGGAAGCAAATTGGGTTGAAGGGGGCATTTTTAGTGCTGTGGAGGAGCAAGAAGATTAGGAGAAAAGAATGGGGAAATGCTAGTGTCCCTCTCTTCTCACCGTACTCACTTTTCTCCCTCTTCAGTTACTCAGCAGCCTCATATGGGAGAGATAAAGGATGTGGAGCCCTCACGTATTCCACAGTACAGTGGTACCTCGGGTTACATAAGCTTCAGGTTACATACGCTTCAGGTTACAGACTCCGCTAACCCAGAAATATTACTTCAGGATAAGAACTTTGCTTCAGGATGGGAACAGAAATCATGCTTCAATGGCGTGGCGGCAGGGGGAGGCCCCATTAGCTAAAGTGGTGCTTCAGGTTAAGAACAATTTCAGGTTAAGAATGGACCTCCAGAACGAATTAAGTTCTTAACCCGAGGTACCACTGTACTCCCAAAATCTACCATGTGTTGTCTTCAATGTGAAATTCCAGATTCAGTGTAGTAAAATAGATGTTTTATTAACAAGCAAACACCCAGATAATGTAAAACATCCATTGACTGAAGTTAACTTTCTCTAACTGAACTAACTAACGGACATTAACATTAAAGAGACAGTAACATATATCATCCTAGAGTGTGTGTGCAAAGGGGTCTGTAGAATAGAAGAAAGGAGGAGACATGGAAATGGGGGGTAGTCTGTGTGCAAAGGACAGTTGGGAAAAGGTCGGTAGGAAAAGGGGGTTAGCGTGCTAATGGAATGTATGCAAAAGTAGTTGCAAATAGGGAATAGGAGGCATGGATGTGGGGTGAAGATGAAAGGGGGACACACAAGGGGTTGCAAAATTGGAGAAGATGATGGCTTCATAATTGGTTAGAAGGTGAAGAGGGTGCTTAGTAGCTGCAGGTTACCATAAGGGTGGCAACCTACTACAAGCTAACCTGATAGCTGGCCTTTAGCAAACGACAACTTAAATTATTATCTTAAACACCTCATGACTAGATGCTTGATCTAAAATTAGGATTCATAATTGCATTCTGACTTTCACCAGTGGCCGTAAGTTTCATGCTCTTTTGATGTCTGTATGTAGAGGTGAAATAAGGTGAGTGTGTTAATGCTGTTTGGAATATATTTCCCCTGAGGCACTAACTAATGCTTTATTTGATGCATTCTGTCGCTGAAATATGAACTGTATTTCCACTCTGCAGAGCATTCCTGGTAGAATTAAATTTTAAAATCACTGGGTGGAATTCAACATCATGCTATTTTAAATGTTCCACTTGCGCAAGCCTATCAGCTTGTCAGATGGAACAACCTCCCCGTGCACACTGTTCTGGGGGTTTTCTGATACCCCCCAAGCCAATTTCAGGGAGAGAAGGGGGGAACCCTGCTGTACAAGCAGAAGCCTTTCTGCTGATGGGGTTTGTTTGGTGAATCCTGGCAGCTATGTCTGTCAAAGGTCATGCTTGCCTAACATACTAAGCCAATGGTTCCCAATTAGCCAATTACTGAGGACCCCATTAGTGCAACACAATTTTTTGAACAAAATGATATCTGGTTTTCAGCATCATGATATATCAGCAGCTAAACATTGCAATATTCCTATATCTCACAATGTCTGAAATTGGAGATCAGGCGTGGGGATGAGGGAAGGAACAGTCACAGAGATCAGGTGTGAGGGGGGAGAGAGAAAGTGAGACACCTCCACCACATGGTTTGAGTGAGAGGGGATGGGGATGGGGGATGCAAGTCCACTGTGGCTGCTGCTGCTTTCCTGCTGACTGAGAAAAGCTGCTCCGCCTCAGTGCCAGGGGAAAGTAGTGCCTTGAAGTGAGGGCGATCAGCTGCCCTGTTCTCCCTCAGCATGAGAAGGCAGCATGAGAAGGCTTTGCAATCAGCTGCCCTGGTCTCCCTTTATATTGCTACATATTGCCTGCTCAAAATAGTTGTAGCAGTATGATTTCAAAATCGATTTTGGCCAATATACATTTAAAATCGCAGTGTGTTAAAACAGACCATAAAATTTGTGATATCACCATGCAAAATGGCAAAAAAATGTTTTTGGGGAGGAGGCAAGGGATGGGGACGCGGACCCCCTGGGTGTGTTCCGTGGACCCCTAGTTGGGAACCACTGCTCTAAGCCAAACCACAGTGCAAATGTGCTGGTTCCTGAGGAGGAGATCAAGCAGCTTTGCTTTCCCCCAGGCATCATAGGTTAGTGCAGTAGCATAGCATGTATCCAAAACAAGGATTTTGGTAAAGGTTTCTGCATAACTCCAATCTGTAGCCAAGATTTGTCCTATGGTTATAGGTTGTCATTAAAGAGGAGGTAATGTAACCATGTTTCTGGTTTCAGATGACACACCAAGCCAAACTTTAGCTTAGCTGCTGTCCCTCATTGGCCTAAAATACCCAAAGAAGGCAAAGCAGGTGTGAACTCCTAGCTGTGAACCAGCATGTTTGCAAAGTCCCAGTATGTCATACTTTGGCTCACTGTGAGATGTGAACCAGACCAGTGTTAAATACCACTCTCCTTGTATGTCTGCTGAACTGTACGTTAAACCAGAGGAGAATGGCAAAGTTAATATACATTTTCTGCCTTGCTTAGATAGGATGTGTGTGTTGCTTGTGTTTTCTAACCAAAATCTTCACATCTTCTCACAGTATATAAATCTCCAGAGTATGAATCCCTTGGATTTGACTTGACAGTTGAACGGCTAGTATCAATTGGATACCCTCAAGAGCTGCTTAGTTTTGTCTATGATCCTACATTCCCTACCAGGTAAATAATTGTAAGCTACAAAAATATGTATATGCCACTTACTGGTTTGTTTGTTTTTAAAGTGTTCTATTTTTAGCATGCTGTTGTTCAGTAATACATAAGCAGATTTAATTGCATGAGGTTCTTGCTAGTTGAAGTAGATTTGTCAGCAGAGAATTTGTCTTAAGAAACCCAGTGGTAAATGTATTGGAAGTGAAATGCATACCAGGAAAACCTGAACATAGTTAGAAACTGGGGAAAACAACCCCTAATTTATGCAAACATGAATTTCAATTAAATTCTGGGCTGCTTTAAAAGTCCTGCATTAAACTATTTGAGGCAGAATATTTGTAGATACGTATAAAATATGTAAGGCTTGGCAGATTTTCTTTAGGCAGTTCCTTATATGTACTAAGATTTTCCTGTGTTTCTGCCCACAAGGCAGCACCTCTTCACATTTACGTTAGAGGTAGCTCCTAAGTTCCCCTTGAGTTTTGGGAGAAGCACACTTGCCAACCCTGGGATTCTTTTTAAAAGAGAGCCCACAGAAGTTGTGATGCGTGTGTGGAGCTTTCCACACTTCTGTCTTGCATTCTGGCCAGTTTTTGCAACAGAAGCATTGTTGAAACATGCCAGTGAGTTTAGCAAAAGCTGAAAGGAATGCAAAACTATTTATGGAATGATTTAGGGGAAAAGTCAACAAATTTTGGCACTTTTAGTAGACCCAATTCACATGTTTACTTTTGAGAAGGCCACTTTTAGTGATCTTTGCAAGGCTTTTTCGAAAAGTTAAGCAACAGAGAAATTCACAGTTCATTCTGTAACAGCACAAAATTAGCATGTGAATTGACCTTTAGTAAGTGGGCCATTAAGGGGCAAAATGGCAAGCCCATTATGCTGATACATATACAAAATTTGTTGTATATTTTTGTTTTATCCAGTCATTGCAAATGCTTTTGAAAATTATTAGTGGTACAGTAGAATGTGGGCAAGTGTTGGGGGAAAATTGACCTAGGCTCATTGTGAAGCACTGGCACTAAGTCACCACCTTGGACAGCTTAAGCTATCTTCACTGATGAACATACTTAGAGCTGTGTATGTTTGCCCTTCCAAAACAGGCTAATAAATCTTGGTACAGGCAAGCAGAGTCACTTTGAAGCTTGTTCTAAATCTACTTGGGTTTCTCCTTACTTGTAAGGGCATTTGCTGACTTTAATACAAAAATATTAGCACAACGTTTTATTTAACTACTCACACAGGAAAGTGCATGGAATGAGTGGGCTGACAGAGGAGGGATAGATTGCACTATCCCTTTCCTGCCATCTTGATCGGTTTCCATGCTGCTTCCTTCCTCCCTGGCCAGCACTGAAATCAAGTAATCTGGCAGGGAGTGAGAACAAGTTATCTATCACTTCTCTGTTGGTTCATTGTGCTTCTGTGCTGGATGTGCAGAAGGCGAAACTGCTTGCATAGAAACAGTATGTGCTGGACGTGATAGGAGAGCGCAATTCATTCTTTCACTATCAGGCTGCTCTGCATCTGGAATGGATGCACAGCAGGGGGGGGGGGAACCCTTCTGCATGTTCAGCAAAGAAATCAGGTATGCTGGAAGTAGTGACAGATTGATCCATTGCCCTATCTTTAGTCCACTGTGCCGGACATGCAGGAAAAAAAGCATTTTCCTGCACTCTCAACATAGAAACTAATCAGGCTAGCAGAGTAGCCAGGGATCATTCCATTTCTCATCCACCAGCCTGCCGTATTTCTTGCCAGCAACAGTTTTTACTGATAAGAAATGCTGGTGAAAGGGAAACCAGCCCCTCTTAGGAATAAAAACTTTTATAAGCTAGTAACTTTTGGAAATTTATGAACAAGGTTGTATTAGCATTTGAGGTTACTTGGTATGGCTGTTGCTTCCTTGCTGTCTCACATTCAGGGCCAAACTACACATTGCCGCAGACATGGGCCAACCGCCAAAAACTGTCTCCCTGAATCATGTTCTCACCTCTCTCCTCTGAATGTGCAGTTTCACTTACCTGAAAGTGAAACTAACAATGCCATGCATTTCCTCTCTGCTGTGCCAAGCAGCAGCTAGTGATGTGGAGTGGGGGCAGAGAAGCACACCATGTGACAATGTCACATTGTGGGTAAGTGGAAAAACTATAAAAAAATGGGAGAGAGGGAAAATGTGACATGGAAAGCTCTTTCTTTCTAAGCTCTTGCTACCACTGTGCAAACTTGGTAGACGGGCAACTTGCCTCAAGGGAAAAGAGAAGTGGTGACTGAAAGTCTTAACTGCCACTTACTCACTGGCAAGAGGATTGCTTGGAGCCAAACTAAATAATCCCTATGTGAAAAGGGTGGTGATGTCTTAAGGTGTTAGAGGCATGAGTGATGAACTCTTCCTCCATTTGCCATTTGTGTTCCAGCAGTCCTTCTCCCCAAACTCTTTTCATATAGCTTAGCTGAGAAGTTCTACATTCCTCATCTCCTACATTCCACACCTCCTTTCCATGCAGTTAGGACATTCACACACAGAGAACTGCCTTGGTTATGTTTAGTTTTTCCTGTTTACTGTAGCGAAAGCACATCTGGTGTCAACTAACCTTTTATAAAATTTAGTCCAAAAGGTTTTAGTCCTTTAAAGGAATAGTAATAAATATATAACACTTGTATTATACAGTTCACAGTGAGTTCACAGTGCTTCACACACATTCTCTGAGTAGTCTTCCAACAAGCAGGTAGGGTGGACAATCTGATGTTGAGGTGGTACTTAGTTTTAAACAAGACAAGTCTGATTTGACAGAATTTTTTGTCCAATGAGACTTCTGCCAGCTCCAGTTATGTAGTTACTCTTCTTGGTCAGTTGGGTAGGTGGGAGAACTAAGGTTTTTATTTTTTTTAAGCTATGCACCTGTGCCTGCTGATTGTGTAATTCAGCTTTTTTGTTAAGATAAATGAGCTAATGATAAGAAAAGAGATCAATTGTACATTTGAACTGGGCAATGCAGACTATTTTTTCCTCTGCAGCTAAACAAAAGTTCAATGGGACTCTGTCAGCAAAGTGTCCTCCTTAGGGTCAGATTCTAGTTTGGACAGAACATGATAGAACTGGCTCAGGTATGCCATTCCAATAGACTATCTTTCAAAGTCTTGCTGTCCACTGCTTGGTATACCATGCTTACATCAATCAATGCACTTCTTTATTAATAGAGGCCTGGTATTTGATTCCCTTTATGGAAATTTGCTGAAAGTCGATGCCTATGGGAACATCCTAGTGTGTGCACATGGCTTTAACTTCATGAGGGGGTAAGTACTGTGAATATAGGCAGTTCACATAAGGAAGGCTGCAATCTGTATGTACAACAGGGGGTGGCATGTTCCACTGAACTTGGTAGAAACTCTGAATTTATATTTAGAATTGGGCTTTCAGGGATCACCTACGCTGTAACATTTCCAAATCCTTATGCAGGCCAATTTTTCTTACTTTGGAGTCTTATAAATTCTAATGACTTCGGAAACTTGGTTAACCTTTGGAAACTAACTTAAGTGAATATGGAAAAAATGCATACAAACCTGGTTCAGATGTAACAATCTCACCTCAGTGCATCAGTTTATTGGGCCAAGAACAAGCCTTGTGTCCACATATTTTCTTCTTGGCCCTTGAATCCACAACTTCGTTAAACTAATTTATTGTGATATCCAAACGGGACAACTATGGTTTAAGTGTTGTTTACAAATCATAATATGACCTGGGACTAGACCATTTTGAGCCCAGCTATAGAACCATAGGAACCTATTATACTGTGGTCTATCTTGACTGGCTCACCAGAATTTCAGACAGAAGTTTTTCTCAGCACTACCTGAAAATGCTGGGGATTGAACCTGAGATTTTTTGCATGCAAACACATGCTCTACCACTCAGATGATGATGATCATGATGATCATGATGATCATGATGATGATTCTGCCTTTTATCAAAAGATCTAAGGGTGGTGTACAACATTAGAAACACATTACAGAACATCAGTGATAAAAACATAATAAAAAGCACAATCAGGGAGCCACCACAGAAGAGACCCGTTCTCTTGTTGCCACCCTCTGAACCTTTCTGGGAGAGCGGACATAGAAAGGGCCTCAGAGGACAAGTGCAGGGTCCAGGCTGGTTTGTATGGGGAGAGGCAGTCCTTAAGGTATTGAGGTCCTGAGCTGTGTAAGGCTTTATAAGTCAACAGGATCCATTTCAGTATTCTGTCTTTGGCTGTACAATGACATGAAATCTTACTAAACATTGAAACATTGCTGCTGCTACTTCTTTTTAAGTAGAGTATTATGTGTCAATTGTACAGAGTTGTTGATGGTAAGTTGCATGCTGTCCAAATGAAACACAATTCTTGTTTTGTTTTGATCACCCCAGTTCTTGAATTCTTCTGCGATCAGTTGAGCAAGCAAGAGCTGGAGGGCATAGGCTCCTCTCTATGGATGAAGTTGTGTGAAGTATCACATTTTGCTGTAGTAGAAAGGAAGCCATATTATATTTATTCCAGAGTTCTCATTAAAACCTTTCCTTGAATCCCAACATTTGAGGAGATCTTTCTCATTGGTCTCACTGGTCTTATTGACCCAGTAGGAGTTAACATAGCTGTTTAGAGAAACTATTGTGATTAGACATCATTAATAGGCATATTCCCTTGTCCCTTACCTTTTTCAGGCCAGATATCCGAGAGCAGTACCCTAACAAATTCATCCAGAGAGATGACACTGACAGGTTTTACATTTTAAACACACTGTTCAACCTACCAGGTGAGACCTTAAACTCTAACGGGGATGGTGGGGATTGTGTCATGACAATCCGTAGGTATATTACTGTTAATTTAAAATGACAAATTAGGAATGTCATTTTGGTTTAGATTAATTACATGAGTGTCTCTTTATTCAGTTCTTCATTTAATGTATATTCTTTGCTTCTTTGCAGAGACTTACCTGTTGGCTTGTCTGGTTGATTTTTTTACGAACTGTGATAGGTATTCAAGGTGAGCATGTGTCTCATGTGTTACATGAAATCCAACATGTGACGCTATAGCCATCATTGTCTCTCATTGCAAGTGTGCAAGGACAAATTCAAATCTTCTTATCTGTAGCTTGATGACAACAGCAACCACAAGTACTTTAGGGATTGTTTATGTTGGTAAAGTTTGTGATTTAAACCCTGGCAGGGCTCATAGGGTCCATCATACACAGGTGAATATAATCATTTAGCACAAGAGTGGGCTACCTTTTCAGGGATTAGAAGTTGGGGTGATGGATACTGCCAAAGCCATAAAAGTGGGTGGAGCTACTCTTTTTCTCTGTTCATTTGTACATCCATTCACATGTCCCTCTCCCACACCCAGCTCCCTTCTTCTGAATCTTCAGCCCCTCAACTTCATCTAGCCATCATCCATGTATGCTCATTCTCTCTTGCATGCAGAAACATGTACCAACCTAGATTCAGGCATACACACATCCTGCCTATACCTTTATCTCATCCCATTTCCTGCCTGGTTTGGCCTCTGAGAACAGATGCCATGCTGATTAGACAGGAAATGAGATGATATATCTATTCATGAACTGGCACAAAACATACAAGCAAGAATCCACCTAACATTAGTGGGATTAAGGTTTGGTTGCTTTCAATACTATCAATGTAGCTATCAATACTGTTGGTGTTTCCAGTTGTACGGTGATTCCCAGGCCTTATGCACCCTCCTTACTAGCTGCTAACCTACTTTTACAACAATTCCGTGCTTTTTTTCTTTTTTCTCACAGCTGTGAAACAGGGTTTAAAGATGGAGACCTCTTCATGTCCTTCAGAAGTATGTTCCAAGATGTGAGAGATGCTGTGGATTGGGTTCACTATAAGGTGACTTGCACTTTGGGATATTTTTTTAACCGTAGTCTGTTTAATTCTTAAGATTTTGAATAAATTATAGTGTGAATTGAACACTGTTATATTTGCTTTGGCAGCCAGTGAATAAGTATTAAATGCCAGCTAGCATTCCCATCAATATGACTGGAAAGGGGGTGGGGTTGGTAAACAAGGATGATAATTCCTTCTATCACCACCATCCTACTGCTTACTTTCATTCCCCCCCACTCCTCCCCTCCCCTCTTGACAAGACAGGCTGCTGCTGCAAGCCATCTTAAAAGCCATCACTGTTTCACTTTATTATATTTATGCTATTGTTTTCCCTTCCAATGAGCAGTTTCATGTGTTTTCAGGTGATAACTCATCCGCACATTGCACAGGAATCACACCACCCCTTTGCTTCAGCAACTGAACTCTGTCACCATGTGTTTTCTGAACTATTCTGTTTTGCACTTCAAGTTTACTTCAGAATATACTTAATTACAGCGCTTCAATGGCATCTTGTCCCATGTGTTTGTTTCTCATATGGTGAATGAGCCACAGGGTTCTCCACCCCCAGGTTGAACCTATCCAATGCTAATCTCATGACACATGAAACTCCACAAATAACTTTCTGCCTCTAGTGTCAGTGGTGCATCTTTCTACAGTACAATGACAGCATGGAAGCTGATACTATAAGGCGAAACCTGAGTAAGATTGCTAGATCATTGCTTCTGCTGTGTCATGTGGTTTCTCCTGTTGTTTCAGGGATCACTGAAGGAGAAGACAGTTGAGAATCTGGGGAAGTATGTAGTGAAAGATGTAAGTACGTCAAGCCTTTCCTTATTGAAAGTGGACCAGTCTTGGTTTATTTCATGCAGTCTTAAAATGATAAAAAAAACAGAATGGAAAGTTCAAACTCCCTTGTTCACAATTTATTTTTTTAAAAAATAGGCATTAAGTGATGTTATTGTTGCTTCAGCAAATTTTGCCTTTTTTGATGAAAAATAATTTAGCACTTCCTCTTTATCTCCCTTTTGTTAATGGAATTCTAAGCACCCAAACTTCAAGCAGGGGCAGTTGGCTTCCACACCTCCACAATATATGGAGTAGTAAGAGAGTGCATGTCACAATAGAAATGTGAATATTCCAAAGCATCTTCTGTGTCTTGATATCTTGAGGGGCATAAAGTTGAAATTGTGCATTTTGTATTTCTTTAGAGGGATTCCTTTGATTTTCACCTAGCATGGGATACTTTCTGTTTCCACATAATGCTCATGCTACGTACTCACAGCACATCAAAGTGGCATTTTGTTCTAAAATTAGTAAAGAGTCCTTGCTGCCTGCAGTCTCTCATTTTCAAATCATCAGGTTTCTGGTTACATATTATAGAACAGCTTTCAACATTTCAGTTTTTTAAAAGTATTTTTTAATGCTTGGCCAAATAGGAAGTTAGTACAAATTATAAGACATGACTAAGATGCAGGATTTCAGTTCACAGCTGAGGCATCTAGGATTTTAGAAGACATTTTAATCAGGCTGAAATATTCACTTGGCATTGTTCAAACAGGCAGTATGTACAGATAGCCTGAGATATTTATAGACCCCCTGAAGGTATTGGCTTCAAATGAAAACTGTATTTTATGTAAATCTTTGCCATTTTAGGGGAAACTGCCTCTGCTTTTGAGCCGCATGAATGAGGTGGGAAAGGTGTTTCTTGCCACAAACAGTGATTATAAGTACACTGATGTAAGTACTCCTGTAACACAAGAATCTTCCTCCATCATTCATTCATTCATTCAGTGTCTCATATATGTTAGGTGTCATATTCTATCTTGGATCAGGTGAGCAACCTCAGTCCTGGGAGCTAAATGCAGCTCTGTAGGCCTCTCTGTCCAGCCTTCTGGCCTTTCTCCAGGCCATGCCTCCTTCCCTAGGTTATGCCTGCCCCCTTCCTCTGAACCCTCCTCAAGTGCTTTTGCCTGGCTGGAAGGTGCCCTTGAACTGTGATGATGCCTCTTGCTTGTCTGGATGGATTCATATATAAGTGTTGAAATCTGTGTGACTGGAATGTGGCATGCATTACAACAGTAAGTTACATCCATTGTTTTGCCCACTTTTACTTCTGGCCACACCCACCACTGGTGTGAAGCCCTCAGAAGTTTCCAGATGAATGAATGTGGCACTCAGTCTGAAAAAGTCTTTCATCGCTGCCTCAAAGCAGAGCTGGGGAACCTTAGGCTCCTCAAGATGTTCTGGACTACTACAACTCACTGTTTCTTACCATTGGCCATGCTGGCTGGGGCTGATGTTCAACAACATCTACAGAGCCATAGGTTCTCAAAGCCAGCTGTAGAGAATTAGATAAGCTCAGTATAATGAAAGCATGAGCTGGAGGCACCCAAGATTCTCCTTGGTTGGTAATTTAATGATGCCTTGTACCTAGCCATGTGTCTGTAATTTAGTCTCCCAAGTTTTTGGGGGGTGGGGGAAGAAATATTTTTTAAAGACCTGTTTATCATAAAATGCATTTTTTTAAGAAAGCCATGAACAACTATACTGGGAAATCCCCATGTTAATATGATTGCAGGACCCTCCTGTATTCTGTGACAATGAACTTTTGTTCTCCAATCCTATGAACACTTGTTTCAGAGTAAGCTCCACTGAACTTGCTTCCAAATTAACTGTACATAAAACTGAGGTTCTTGCAGAGCTGCATATCTGTCAGAGCTGGAGACATGCCTTTTGTTAGGAAAATCCTAAAAATAACATCATAGGGTTCTGCAATGTTAGTTTAATTCTCACAATGCCTGTTCTAGATTTGTATATCTGAAGACTATTTGTATATTTAAATGTATTGTTTAAACATAATTAATAAAATAGTTAATTTATCCAGAAAGAAATTAAGTCTTGCTTCCAATTTGCCTTTCAGAAAATTATGACTTACCTGTTTGATTTTCCACATGGACCAAAGGTGAGTGATGAAAAGAGTTGTTGCATTAATGATACCTCTGCTTTCCCCAACTTGGTGTTGATGTTTTTGACTACAACTCCCATCCAGGGTTGGATGAGAGCTGGATTCCCCAAACTGGCACCAGTTTGGGGAACGCTGTTTTAGATGGTGTATATTATTCCTTCCTAAATAAATCAAGAATAGGAGTAAAGTCTTTGTTCATGGGGACTGAAGAAACCAGATAGTTATTTAATTTTCTATTTGTAAAATTCAGCCTTTGGAGGCATGGTGTCAAATGCCTTATTATTTTTATTGGAGAAATTATTTTTAAAGTCGGCTTTGATATGCCTGATATGCAGCTTCTAGAGGTCACTAGTGATTAAAAAAAACACCACTGAATTTTCAAATCAAAAGCATTTACTTCCACCGGTGGTGTTTGCCTGTCTGCACTTGCTTGAGTAGAAGTTGCTTGCTCAGATACAAGGAATTGCCACTTAGCCACATATCCACTAATGCATTATAACAGTGCTGCTGAAATCCTTCCACGTATAATTTATAATTTTTCATAGCTACAAGAAAATGTACTTTTCAATTTTAAGGCTTGGTTATGGTTTCATGTACTTACTATGTGTAGTAGAAATCAAAAGAATCAAAAGTTTAATATAAATACACAGACTATTCCCTTTTGTCCCTTTCTCAGTTGTGGCCTCTGCTTTGAAAGCCCTGGATGTTCTGCAGTAATTGATAAATGCCTGGATCTTTGTATTAATATTTGTAGTAGTGATATAATTGCTAACTTTTATTTAAATTATGATTAAACAGTATATAAATCCAGATAAACAAAAATAAAATTTAAAATATCTGCTAATTTTCCTTTCCTGCATTGTTAGGATTCTCAGGTATATTTACTGAATTGAAGTGTTGGGGAACTAAGATGTTTTGCATATGATGTCAGGCTACATATATACATATAGAATACAGTTATCAATCTTTCCTGCAGAACTAAAATAAGCCAGTTTCAGTGTGAACAATTAGAATTTGTACCTTTTAAAAAGATGCTTAATTCTTCTGCTTAATTTTTCTCTAGCCTGGCAATTCTCACCGGCCATGGCAATCATACTTTGACCTCATCCTTGTGGATGCGCGGAAACCTCTTTTCTTTGGAGAAGGCACAGTCTTGAGACAGGTGGATACGGTGAGTGATACATAGAATATATAGTTAGGCTTGACTGGAGGAAAACCTGGGACAGTTTTTTCAATAAGTAGAACATTAATGCTAAATTCATAAGCTCTCTACTTTCAAATTCATTGAATACTTGGAATATGTGTTTCTAGCTATTTTTGGGTTACCTGAATCACATAGAAAGGAAATATGAGAAGGAGCTGGGTTCTTTAAATAAAAACACAGCATGTTTTTTGAGTGCATCATTAAGTATTTCAGCTAGATGTACTGAGTGGAATTAAATTAAGAACAGCATCATATTGAAAATATATGGAGCCTAATAATGCTGTGTTTCATTAGATCAGTTTCACTGTAATTGCTGGTTATCTAAAAAATTCACTGTGGCTTCAACATAACCACCTGCTTTGTCATTCTGTGGGACTGGTCTTTATTGGGAGTCTATTAGGGTTTTAGCTGAATCTGTGCTATTGATAACTTGTTGGCCCCAACAAAATTCTTAGCTTAAGCCTGACCCTATAGGCAGAATCAACTGGCTCATAAAAGGCAACCAACGCTTTAACTGTAAAATTTGGAAGTATAGCTTTAAGCAGGCTTTTGTAGCATCTGTATGCAGGCCATGCAAAAGGGTTGTACGGAATATGCTTCTACCAGACTAACTTCACTGTTTTCACCTGGCACACATACATTTGAGGCACGAAACAATTCCCAGTGTAAGAGTGTTTATGGCCTCTAGCAATAGGGGACCAGCTGCATGCCCCTATGTCACCGAATGCTGTTTGCCCCCATGTCATGCTGCTTTTAATAATTAAAGGGGCTGCCCAGAAAAATATAGTGCATTTGGAGTATGCAAACACCAATTGTGCCTTTTCCTCTGAAGCATATATTGAACAGCCTTTCTACTGATTTATCAATCCATTGATCAATATTAAAACTGAAAATTGGGCTGGAGAGACCTACAGTTTCATTAAATGAATTTCTCTTTCTGTGCAGGTTACTGGCAAACTGAAGATTGGTACTTACACAGGCCCCTTGCAGCATGGTATTGTTTACTCTGGAGGTAAATTAGAAATGAGACTTGTTGTTTAGTCATTTAGTCTTGTCCGACTCTTCGTGACCCCATGGACCAGAGCACGCCAGGCACTCCTGTCTTCCACTGCCTCCTGCAGTTTGGTCAAACTCATGCTGGTAGCTTCGAGAACACTGTCCAACCATCTCATCCTCTGTCATCCCCTTCTCCTTGTGCCCTCAATCTTTCCCACATCAGGGTCTTTTCCAGGGAGTCTCCTCTTCTCATGAGGTGGCCAAAGTATTGGATCCTCAGCTTCACGATCTGTCCTTCCAGTGAGCACTCAGGGCTGATTTCCTTCAGAATGGATAGGTTTGATCTTCTTGCAGTCCATGGGACTCTCAAGAGTCTCCTCCAGCACCATAATTCAAAAGCATCAATTCTTTGGTGATCAGCCTTCTTTATGGTCCAGCTCTCACTTCCATACATCACTACTGGGAAAACCATAGCTTTAACTATACGGACCTTTGTTGGCAAGGTGATGTCTCTGCTTTTTAGGATGCTGTCTAGGTTAGAAATGAGACTAGTGAATCTTTATCAGGAGCTGGGACGGAGATTTTCACTTTATTCTATTTTAACATGGGGTTTGAATAATTTTTGATTTCTCCAAATCTGTTCTTCAGGCATGATGTTAAGAAAAACAGCAGGGAGTGAGGGAGAAGACTGGATATGATTTTAAAGGCCCCCCCCCCAATGTCTGAAGTTTAATTTGTCTTAAGTAGAGTGCCATATATATTATGCAGATGTAACTAGATTAGAATGTTTTAGATGCAAAATAGATTTCAGATTGTATCAAAACTTACTGGAGCAAAAGAACAACAGTGGTTGTACCATTTTTTAAAAAATGCACTAGCAGTTACTCAGATCTGTTTGTAAGTGGAACATAAGAGTCCCTTGTGAAGCAGAGTCTTTATATTAGTGAAGATGGAAATTTAATTGTAGGTGGGACATTAGGTAAAGAGTGAGCAGAAGCCAAAAGTGTAATATAATCTAGTAGCTGCAAAAATGTACCCACCTATCCAAAGTTTGTAACCCCAAAGGTTAAGTCCCATGGTGGTAGATGGGTAGATGGTAGATCTTCCTCAAGCTTTAAGATCCCTCTTGGTATTTTCTCAAACTATATACTCAAATAATATATAGCTGTGTTGGTACTTTTGTGTATGTGTGTATATTTGGGATGGCATCTAAAATGCACGTCTCACATGCTACCTGATTTGTGTATTTTAGCAGCTTATCCCTTTTTTATAAAAGAAAGGGAAAAAGTAAGAGGTGATTAGATCATCACTTGTATTTTAAATACATAGGTCTCAGACACTTGCAGCTCAAAAAAAAATGTTCTGGCAGCACACAATATAGCAGGCTTTGCCTGAATGGAAGACCATCTGTAAACCATATATTTGTATGCTGTAGTGTATTTATTTTATACTCTGATATGTCTGAGTGTGCAAAAGGTGCATTATTTGAAAAAGCCTTATATCTATCAGATTGGGAGGAGGTACATGATAATAATGGAAGTTTATGCACTGAACCCATGGTTTTTATGCTGAGAAAACGTTTCTGATTGGCCCTTCTGCTTTCCCCCTCCTCCTATTAGGCTCCTCTGATACAATCTGTGACCTTCTGGGGGCCAAGGGTAAAGACATCTTATACATAGGTGATCACATTTTTGGAGATATCCTGAAGTCTAAAAAACGCCAGGGTTGGAGGACCTTCCTAGTGATTCCAGAACTGGCACAGGAGCTTCATGTCTGGACAGACAAAAGCTGTAAGTACTGACTCTGTAGTTTAATGGTTCCCAATTGATGATATGCGGACCTCCCGGGGGGAGGGTCCACATAACCCACCCAGGTGACACCATTCGCATAACAAAAACTACCATAGAGATAACATTTTTTTTTTTTTTTTAAGTAGGGGGGTCCATGGTTTGGCTTTTGAAGAACAAGGTATCTGTAGTACTTAATTGGGAACCACTGGTCTAGTTCATTCTTCTTCACTTTTTAATTGATGTTGCTAGGCTTGACAGAGTAGCTGGAAAATCACTTGGCTTGTTTCCCATAGGTTATTTGCATTGCTTTTGTGCATCAAAGCAAGTGTCTGGATAGTTTGGTGCCTTATTTGTAGATAGTTGGGTTTCTTTGCTTTGGACTGAGGCTTTTTTGGGGAGACTTACCACCACTGACTGCTGGTTTGAACAGTTTACAAACCTGTGGCTATGCTACCACTTGTCAATACGGTTGCTGACATTTCTTTATACCCTTTTAATTAAAATGCTCAAGGCTGCCTACAAGAACTGTTAAAACAAATATTATAAAAGCAATTGCACTGCACTAAGTGTGTAGAAGAGTGAGGCTGATATTTTCAGTTGCACTTTTCATGAACATTTTAGGATCTACTGGAGAGCAAGAAATAGAAGCTGTAACCCTAGAGCAATTTCCCCCAAATTCATGCCCTCCAGATGTTTTAGACTGCAATTTCTAGCAGTCTCAGCTAGCTTGGCCAATGTTCAGGGATGATGGGAGTTGTAGTCCAGCATGTGGAGGATACTGTGTTGGGGGAGCCTGCCCTAGACATTGAGAGGGCATTTGAGACACTGCAAACATATTCAAAAGACTGTCTGCCGTGTTCCACTATAAGATTATAGATTCTGATCTTTTTAGCCACATGGCTGCTCCCACCATTCACAAAGTTGAAATAAAGGGCTAGGTCTGAAACTTCTACACCATCTGAGTTGTCAGATGAGTTTTATCAAAGCATATATGGCAAAAAATGTAGGATTGTATTCTAAAGAGCTGTTTGACAGTGGAACAGACTCCCACAAGAGGTGGTGCACTCTCCTTGGAGGTTTTTAAGCAGAGATGGCCATCCATCATGTATGATCTAGTTGAGATTCTTGCATTGCGGGGTTTGGACTATATGACCTGGGGGTCTCTTCCAACTCTATAATTCTATAAATCAACGAATAATAATGCAATTTGGAAAGCAGATAGAATCCTCAGTCTGTTGCCAGGTCTGTTTTCCCATATTGGTGAGAGAGAAGTAATAGTCTACATAGTATTTGTTTCAGCTGATCCACTGCCATAATATCCTTTTACTTTGCCTTCCCTTTGCTGCTTAGGCCTTTTTGAAGAACTTCAGAGTTTAGACATCTTTCTTGCTGAGTTATACAAGTAAGTAATGGATTTTTCTCTTTAGAATATAACCCAATACTCCATCCACTAACTCATTAGAGGGAGTGCTTCCTTTTTAGTGGACAGCTGCACTCTGTCAAAGGGCTCCACATTAACTTAGAATTGGGGGTGGGGAAGAGAGTATTGTTGTGCGTATCAGTTTTGCCTGATATAATCAGCTTTTCTCAATTAGTATTTGCTTTCCCAGATCCACCCTCACATTTATCTTCCATGTACTCTGTTGATATTGTTTTCTTTCCTATTTCAAACAGGCATTTGGATAGCAGCAGTAATGAGCGTCCTGACATCAGTTCCATCCAAAGACGTATTAAGGTAACTAGTAAATAGAATGCTGGGGAACGCGGGTGGCGCTGTGGTCTAAACCACTGAGCCTCTTGGGCTTGCTGATCAGAAGGTTGGTGGTTTGAATCCCCGCAATGGAACGAGCTCCCATTGCTCAGTCCCAGCTCCTGTCAACCTAGCAGTTCGAAAGCACGCAGTGCAAGTAGATAAATAGGTACCGCTCTGGCAGGAAGGTGAAAGGCATTTCCGTGCCCTGCTCTGGTTTCGGTGTTCCATTGCGCTAGAAGCAGCTTAGTCATGCTGACCACATGACCCGGAAAAACTGTCTGCGACTGGACTTAACTGTCAGGGGTCATTTACCTTTACCTTTTTTAAAAAATAGAATGCTATTTTGCTCCCTTTTCCAGTGCAGCAATCTGTGCTAACTTCATTAGAGTCAGATTTGAGGGGACAGGGAAGGTAAGGAGCTGGACAGGCAGTGGACCAAAATAGGAACCTGAGAGAAGTTGGAAGAGAAAGATACAAGACGGGGAGCTGATAAAAGGAGGAGCTAATGAAGTGAGATGGTTGTTGGAAAACCTCCATAGGGCCTAATGGCCGAGTAAATCTGTACTGATAATAAATGAGGGGGTGTTGGATAGTTGTATTAATCAAATAGACTTGAGTCAGAGAAACGTAAGATGATGAAACAGTAGGCAGAGGAAGCTGCTTACATGGCAGATACTGAAGCTGCTTACATGGCAGATGCAGGTAGTAGTCTCCCAACCTATTTTAAAATGAAAAGCAGCTTTGGGGAGGTGCAGTCCTGAGCAGAGGAATTATATGGGTCATAGGGTTCATGCTGTTGGCTCAAACACAAAACCCACACCACCACTCATTCGCATACTCTCTTGCGGGTTTTTAAGGCATTAACCCCTGTATGTCTGGAGCCCTCTTGTGTTTTGTTTGCTTATCCTCCCTCCCCCCCTTTTTTGTCAAATTCTATTCCCCCCCCCCATCTGTCATGTTGCTAAGGAACACAAAATCTTATTCTATGGTGGAATGCTCCTGGAAGGCACTGTATCTTGCTGGTGTTCTCACATTTGGGACTTCCAGTTGCTTTGTCTCTTTACAGTCAATGCCTCTGATTCAGAAACTTGTGTGTGCTCTCGTGTACACATGGTGCTCTCTCACCTGCAATAGTTTTTAAGTATGTAAACCTGCCCCTTCCCTGAAGTGACCAAATGTCTAATTTGCCTTCTGATTTTAGAAAGTGACTCATGACATGGACATGTGCTATGGAATGATGGGAAGCCTGTTTCGAAGCGGCTCCCGACAGACACTCTTTGCCAGCCAAGTGATGCGCTATGCAGACCTCTATGCAGCATCATTCATCAACCTTCTGTATTATCCCTTCAGTTACCTCTTCAGAGCTGCCCATGTGCTGGTGAGTTGAAATCCATGAAGCTGCAGATGAACAGTAACAACATTCAGAGAAGTACACGCACTATCCAAGTCTGAATAGAGTGAGGGACATTCTAATGTAGCTGGTAGCATTAGACTCAAAAACTTTTAAAATGGATGTGGCAGATGGCTACACTGGGAGCCATTGGTTAGGGTTAAACAATTTTATAAATTTTCTGTGGGGTAACAGTATAATAAGTGGTAGAAGTCAGGCACTCACTGTACTAGCATACGCATGTGCTGTGAAAAATGTGAATTCCATACTAGGGATCATTAGGAAAGGAGCTGAAAATAAAATTGCCACTATCACAACATTATACAACTCTGTGGTGTAATTGCACTTGGGTACCATGTACAGTTGTGGTTGCTTCACCTTGAAAAGAATATTGTAGAGTTGTTAAAAGTTACCAGAAAAAGTCAACCAGAATGATAAAGGGATAGAGCAAGTCCTAAGAGGAAAGGTTGCAGTATTGGGGCCTTTTTAGTTTCGAGAAAAGGAGAGTAAGAGGTGCCATGGTAGAAGTTTATAAAATTATGCATAGCAAGGAGAAAGTGGGTAGAGAAACATTGTTCTCCCTCTCTTGTAATTCAGGGATATCCAATGGAGCTGAATGTTCTAAGATTCCTTTGTCCTGAAAATACTTTTTCACAAAATGCATAGTTAAACTGTAGCATTGGCTCCCACAATCTCACAGAGATAGCCACCAACTTGGATGGTTTTAAGAGAGGATTGACAAATTTGTGGAGGATAAGGCAGGCCAATATATTTCTAAGTGCCTGTTGTGGAAAATTGCAGGAGGGTAGCGTGCTGTTGTGGGCTTCCCATGGGCATCTAGTTGGCTACTGTGAGAACAGGATGGCTGGACTAGATGGGCCACTGGCCTAACTGAGCCAGCTCTTCTCATGTGACAAATCTTCTCTGAACAATGGTATGTATGTCTCCATGCAGATGCCACATGAGTCAACGGTAGAGCACACTCATGTGGATATCAATGAGACAGAGTCACCTATGGCCACCCGAAACCGCACATCAGTGGACTTCAAAGATTCTGACAAACGACACCAGCTGACCCGTTCTGTGAGTGAGATTAAACCACCCAACCTCTTCCCTCAAACTCCCCAAGAAATCACACATTGCCATGATGAGGATGATGATGAAGAAGAAGAGGAGGAGGAGGAGGAAGAGGAAGAAGAATAGAAATGAAATCTGAACACAACCTGCCAAAGTGTGGCTATAGCAGTGATTAGCAGGAACAGAATCCCACTAGTCCTGGGGTATGGGGTGGGGATGACAACAAAATTAACACTAATCAGAAACCCTTTATTCTTTACAGACTTATTCCAACTGTAAAGGATTTTGCACTGAGTGAGGGTAGGACCACATACAGATGCCTAACTGCGTTGCTTGCTCTACCTATTATAGAACATGGGAAGGAAGAACTGTTTGTGGGTCCTTTGCTCCTCTTTCTTGTGCATTTCAAAACTGCCTCCAAGACATGGTTTGGAATTGGTGCAGTGAGCCTGCCATGGGTCCTGCAGCAATCACAGTAGCCCAATACCAATTCCTCACAGCTGATACCCTTTGACCCTTTTGGGGGAAAGATGTATCCTAATATATAATACTGTATGCATGGAAATGGTGGCAATTCCAGGGTCAAATTGAACCCCATCAAGCACAAGTTTTGTTTTTGAAATGGTTTAATCCTCTAATCTCCTTCTAGTGCAGTTCTGCTTCTGCTCTTTCTGTTTGGGGCTGGTTCAAGAAAGACTATCATGCCACAAATTCTTGATCTGGCTGATAGCTTGTTCTTCTCCTGCTGAGATCCCAAAGCTTTTATCATCCCTAGTCTTGGCATGTGGTGCATGTATTATACGACCTTCAAATGGGTCCTTATGCTGTGTGCTTGTTCTACACTCTGAAATTATCTCTGCTAGTAAGAGATAATGTCATGCTGTATTTTGATTAGGTCTTAGTTAAAGATTAATACTGTATTTCTGTCTAACCCACAGTGATCAAGAGCTATACAGTTTGTGAAGAGAAAAGGTTTGTGTCACCTTTCCTAGCCTCTTCCTGTGGCTAACAATTTAGGCTCAAATTAGGAACAACAACCTGTAAGATGCAATGTTTCAGCTGGCAGCTGTTCTATTCTCTGATATGGAGTCATAGGAGATGGGGTATGTGTATATGCACAGGCCTAGCGCCTTCATGTAGAGGAAGAAGCCCCCTTCAGCAAAACATCCTTATTGCTGCCACTCTGTGTTACTGCCATTCCTGGAATGAAAATAGTTGAAGGGCTGATCCATATTGTTTGTAAATGGTTCTGAGGGCCTGGCATAGCATTCTGGCTGTAAGTGCAGGCTGTTAAGTTAAAGCACATTTTTCTCTTTCTTATTCATACAAGCAGGCAGCAAACTGTTTCCCAAGGTATAGAGTTCCTTACTTCTGTGCCATTGAAGTTTGAAAGACTGAATAGAGGCCCTATTTTGAAGTATTAGAAGTTTTATTTTGAATCACTTGATTGTAATTAGTTCTATTCCATTATTAAAATACGGTGAACTGTAAATCAGCAGGAGAAGCTGGTGCTCCTGTGATGGACCTGCAAACTAAATAAATCATGAGGTTTCATAATAAGCTGTTTTAATGTCTGTCTAACACTGACAAATCTACTTCTCCTAACCTCCCTTCATACTGCTTGCCTAACACTTATTATTATAACAAGAAAAGCCTGTATACAGCGTGGAATACAATGTGATTTATAATCTTCTCCCAACAATGATGGCTGGGAGGCAGACAGCAGCCTGACAGCATAGAATCTAGATACACAGGTACCTCAGGTTACATATGCTTCAGGTTACAGATTCCGCTAACCCAGAAATAGTACCTCGGGTTAAGAACATTGCTTCAGGATGAGAACAGAAATTGTGCTCTGGCGGCGTGGCGGCAGCGGGAGGCCCCATTAGCTAAAGTGGTGCTTCAGGTTAAGAACAGTTTCAGGTTAAGGACAGACCTCCGGAACGAATTAAGTACTTAACCCGAGGTACCACTGTATATGCATTAAATGTAGATATACTAGAGCAAGGTGATGCCATCAGAGTTGTATGGATAAGGTCCCCTGCCCAGAAAACGGAAGCAGAATCGGAGAGCATTAGTTAACTTGACAGTGGTCTAGCTGGTAACTATTAGTGATCTGGTGTTGAGCTGGATACATACTGGTAAGGAACAGCAAGAGCAAAATAGTGCTCTTCTCTTAATCAGTACTGGAAGATATCCTGGCTGTAGGCAAGAGATCAGTGTTCTCAGATGTCTACAAGTTCAGCCTTACAAATTCCATCCCCACAGCAGCCAGCCACAAGAGCAAACATATGGCCTTTTCATAAATGAGTAAAAGGCCTCCCTACCTGAAACCAGCTTGGCCTTGGCTTTCCAAGCTAAGAAATTGGAAGGCTTTTTTCCTGCTTTTTTCCTTCTGCTGAAGCTAGTGAAAATGGACAGAAAAAAGAGCACCACCGACAAGTGAGAGATAAGTGAGGAAAAGAACTGGAAAGTCAAGAAGCAAAATTAGACCATGAGAAGAGGCATTTGCATACTACATCAGAACAATACCCTAGTTCTTACATTTGTATCAGCAGAATTTTATTGTGTCAATCTTAAATTTCTAGCAGCACTTTTAGGGGAAATTTGGAAACAATCTGTAAAAGGGTTGCTGCTTTTCACAGAATTGGAGGAGACCCTGAGGGTCATTTAGTCCAACCCCATGAAGTGCAGAAATCTCTACTAGATCATATAAGAAAGATTGCCCTCCAACCTCTGCTTAAAACCCTGCAAGGAAGCTGCATCCACCACCTCTTGTAGGAGTCTGTTCCACTGTTGAACAGCTGTTACTGTCCAAGTTCTTCCAGGTGTTTAGTCAGAATCTACTTTCTTGTAGCTTAAATCCATTGGTTAAAGTCCTAGCCTCCAGAGCGGGAGGAGAAAACAAGCTTTCTCCATGTGACAGCCCTTGAGATACTTGAAGACTGCTATCTCCTCTTAGTCTCCTCTTCACCAGGCTAAACATACCTAACTCCTTCAACTGCTTCTCATAAGGCTTTGTTTCCAGACCCTTGATCATCTAAGTTGCCCTCTGCACACAATCCAACTTATCAACATCCTTTGTAAACCGTGGTGCCCAGAACTGGACACAGTACTCCAGGTATGGTCTGACCAAGGCAGAATACAGTAATACTTTTACTTCTCTTGATCTGAACACTATACTTCTGTTGATGCAGACTAGAATTGTATTAGCCATTTTTGCTGCTGCATCACAGTGTTGACTCATGTTAAGCTTGTGGTCTACTCAGACCCATAGATCCTTTTCACATGTACTACCAGCAATCCAGGTGGTGGTGAGGATAAAAGGGGGAGATTATACCACTTCAATCTCCTTAGACAAGGAAGACAGAATACAAGTATATTTTCAGGCTCTTGCAGAGGTGCCAAGCAAAGAGCCACATTTTCCCAAACACCATAAGAAAATTGAATTCATTTATGACTGTGCAGAAGGAGCACTTGGAACATCGCAAAGACTGTTGACTACATTTTACTTCTTAAGCATAACATTATTTATCTGGCCTCTTTGACCATCCTTCCTTTGCCTTATTTTTAAGTGATATTAACTGCCACTGCTGCCGCCTTTAACTTAAGTTTGTCAGCATACAATAATATTTGGGTCTGTGACATCAACTCCAGCTGCAACCCCTTCTGACTCCATTCTACCTCAAACATCTCCCTTCTTTGAGCTGTGCCGGAAGGCCAACACAGTGGCAATCCAAGTAAGCCTTTCGGGCAAAGTTGCCATCAGCATATTACCACCCTAGGCTACAACACGCTCAAAGAGTCTATGTATAAGACTAGTTTTATACATCTTTTGGAAACTGTTTAGTTGACTGAATATCACCGACTGTTTACTAATTTCTTAATGTGCCTTCCCAAATCCTGCTGCTATACTTGCATTCAGCGTATTAGGACCAAAATGTAGTAAGGACCCTTTACCATATATTATGGAGAACATGCTTTTTCAAGTAGTGTACAGACTATGCTTTGCTATTCTTACAAACAAAGTAAACAGCTCTACCAGACAAGATTGTAAGCCTGAGAGCAGGGACTATCTTATTACTAAATGCTATAAACAGCAGGAGTTGGCTTTTTTTGCATGAACAGTGTGGCAAAAAATACTGTGACCCATTGGTGAGGAATCTTTTTTAGTCCGATCCAAGAGGCACATTCCTTCATAGGCAGTCTTCTCAGAGGGCTATATGCCAGCAGTGGAAGGGCAACAGGTGCAATGCTTACATCCAATCACGAAGAAGTTAAGTTATGCTGCCTTCATATTTTCCCCTTCCCCCAACCCCATTGTATGATTCCGCTGTTATTTCTCAACTATCTCCCTGCATTCCCTTAGTCAGAGCACTCAGATTAGAAGAGTCAATAGATTGTTGTTTCGGCAAAAGGGGGAGACACCTGAGAGTTACTCAATAAATCACTGAGTAAGCTACAACACTCACAAAGCAGGTTATTGGAGTGTGCAGAAGCTTTTTTTGCTGGTCTCTACTTAAATACATTCTAGCTAATTAGTAGTACGAATCTCAAAAGTTTACATCTTCCTTCCACAAACAAGCCTATTTTACAAATAGATGCCAGGCATGTTCTCCCATATACACTCCTCTACCCAAAAACAAACAAACAAACAAAACCCATGTAAAATAAATAGAAACCATGCTAGTGTATATTTTGGATATGACACGTCAGGAACGAAACACTTGGCACTGGTTTTTCAAAGTTATTCAAGAAAAAAATTAGTGCATATCCATCAGAATTCCTGCTCCCTACAACACGAAAATAAAATAGATAATCTACAAGGCCATTGCTAACAATTAATAAAGTAAAACCAAACATAAAGAACACATCCTTTCAGGGCTCCTTTACTCAAAACAGCTAATTAAAAAAATAATAATGTCACCAACGCACACCCCCTTGTAAATAAAAGGAAGATGAAGTATGCAGTTAAACATGAAAGTTAAACAAGAAAAATCATTTATCTAAAGGAAATAAACTTTCCCAATAAAATCACAAAAATATACAAATTAATGAGGTTCAAAATAAATAGAAGAAACTGGAAATCTGCAACACCACTAAGTATTTATATACTCCAACAAGATATCAATTGGCTGATTAAATGTGTACATTTCATTTGTGCTTTTTCAGGGTTTATACAAACAGACAGTGTGGAATACTGTTGGCAGAATACTACAACTTTGGAAGAAATATGATACAATTTGACAAAGATCCCAAAAGACAAATGTATAGAAGCTTTGGAATGCAGCAATATATGGAGACAGATTGTAAGGCCTTAAAAGAGAGCATTTGGGTCAAAATTAAGGGAGAGAAGAATAACAGTGACCTCATTGTGGGAGTTTACTATAGATCCCCAAGCCAAACGGAGGACATAGATGATGCCTTCCTGGAACAGATGGCCAAGCATGCAAAAGGAAGGGAGATAGTAGTAATGGGGGACTTCAATTACCCGGATATTTGTTGGATGTCAAACTCAGCCAAGAGCATAAGGTCAAACAGATTCCCCACTGGCCTTGCAGACAACTTCATTGTCCAGAAAGTGGGAGAAGCAACAAGAGGAACAGCCATTTTAGATCTGGTCCTAACCAATGTTGATGACCTGGTTAGTGGGGTAGAAGTGGAAGGATCATTAGGCGCGAGTGATCATGCTCTTCTGAAGTTTACTATACAGCGGACAGGAGCAGCCAAGCATACTAGGACTCAATTTCTTGACTTTAAGAAAGCCGACTTCATAAAACTTAGGGAAGTGCTGGGTGAGATCCCATGGACAGTAATACTAAAAGGAAAGGGAGTTCATGATGGCTGGGAGTTTGTTAAGAGGGAGATAGTAAAAGCACAACTTCAGGCAATACCAATGAGACGGAAACATGGAAGGTGCCTAAAGAAGCCAGGGTGGCTATCTAAAGAACTTTTAACTGAGTTAAGATTAAAAAAGGATGTGTACAAAAAATGGAAAAGGGGGGAAACCACCAAAGAGGAATTCAAACAAATAGCCAGCACGTGTAGACACAAAGTCAGAAAAGCTAAAGCAGAGAATGAACTAGAGAGGTTAAAAGCAACAAAAAAGGCTTTTATGGGTATGTTCGTTGCAAAAGGAAGAACAAAGAAACAGTGGAGTCACTCAAAGGAGAAGATGGTGAAATGCAAACAGGGGACACAGAAAGGGCTGAACTCCTCAATGCCTTCTTTGCCTCAGTCTTCTCTGATAAAGAAAACAATGCCCAACCTGAAGAATTTGGAGCAAATGATTCAGCAGAGGAAACACAGCCCAGAATAACTAAGGAGATAGTACAAGAATACTTGGCTAGTTTAGATGTATTCAAGTCTCCAGGGCCAGATGAACTGCATCCAAGAGTATTAAAAGAACTGGCAGATGTGATCTCAGAACCACTGGCAGTCATCTTTGAGAATTCCTGGAGAACAGGCGAAGTCCCGGCAGACTGGAGGAGGGCAAATGTTGTCCCTATTTTCAAAAAGGGGAAAAGAGAGGACCCAAATAATTACCGCCCAGTCAGTCTGACATCAATACCAGGGAAGATTCTGGTATTGCAAACAGTCTGTGAGCACCTAGAATGCTGTGATCACCAATACTCAGCATGGATTTCTGAAAAATAAGTCATGTCAGACTAACCTGATCTCGTTTTTTGACAGAATTACAAGCCTGGTAGATGAAGGGAACGCAGTGGATGTAGCCTACCTTGATTTCAGCAAGGCATTTGACAAGGTGCCCCATGATATTCTTGTAAAGAAGCTGGTAAAATGCGGTCTTGACTATGCTACCACTCAGTGGATTTGTAACTGGCTGACTGACTGAACCCAAAAGGTGCTCATCAATGGTTCCTCTTCATCCTGGAGAAGAGTGACTAGTGGGGTGCCACAGGGTTCTGTCTTGGGCCCGGTCTTATTCAACATCTTTATCAACGACTTGGATGATGGACTCAAGGGCATCCTGATCAAGTTTGCAGATGACACCAAACTGGGAGGGGTGGCTAACACCCCAGAGGACAGGATCACACTTCAAAACGACCTTGACAGATTAGAGAACTGGGCCAAAACAAACAAGATGAATTTTAACAGGGAGAAATGTAAAGTATTGCACTTGGGCAAAAAAAATGAGAGGCACAAATACAAGATGGGTGACACCTGGCTTGAGAGCAGTACATGTGAAAAGGATCTAGGAGTCTTGGTTGACCACAAACTTGACATGAGCCAACAGTGTGACGCAGCAGCTAAAAAAGCCAATGCAATTCTGGGCTGCATCAATAGGAGTATAGCATCTAGATCAAGGGAAGTAATAGTGCCACTGTATTCTGCTCTGGTCAGACCTCACCTGGAGTACTGTGTCCAGTTCTGGGCACCACAGTTCAAGAAGGACACTGACAAACTGGAACGTGTCCAGAGGAGGGCAACCAAAATGGTCAAAGGCCTGGAAACGATGCCTTATGAGGAACGGCTAAGGGAGCTGGGCATGTTTAGCCTGGAGAAGAGGAGGTTAAGGGGTGATATGATAGCCATGTTCAAATATATAAAAGGATGTCACATAGAGGAGGGAGAAAGGTTGTTTTCTGCTGCTCCAGAGAAGCAGACACGGAGCAATGGATCCAAACTACAAGAAAAAAGATTCCACCTAAACATTAGGAAGAACTTCCTGACAGTAAGAGCTGTTCGACAGTGGAATTTGCTGCCAAGGAGTGTGGTGGAGCCTCCTTCTTTGGAGGTCTTTAAACAGAGGCTTGACAACCATATGTCAGGAGTGCTCTGATGGTGTTTCCTGCTTGGCAGGGGGTTGGACTCGATGGCCCTTGTGGTCTCTTCCAACTCTATGATTCTATGATTCTATGATTCTATGAAAAAGGCATAGGATAAGTACTGGGAAAATTGTGCAGCATACAAATATTTACTGTAAAGGAAAGCTTGGCTTGAGACAAGATTCCAGGGTTCAGCTAATTCCCTTGGGCTGGTCTGACAGCAGAATAGAGAACTCTGTAGCCTTCCAGATAGAATAGATTTTGTTCACTATTGGAGCTCTTCCGCACACTAAGCTTAAGCAGTATTTTATTGCTCTAAGAAATCAAGAGCTTCAAGTTTCAAGCCTCCAAACATCCTTCAACAGTTTGTGTAAACCTAAGTGTGTCACAGTTTATATCTTGATTTGATGGATTGCAGGTGTGTCGTCCTGTCCAAGTCAGCGAGTTACAGTGAGCAGTAAGTTCTTTAGATAGAAATATTGGGTGGTATTCAAAGTAGTACTAAGGATATTGCTTCATCAATGCAAGCATTTCTGCTTGCCTGATGATCTCCCCCCAACCACATGTTGTTCGGGGGGGGGTCCCTCAACACCCCCCCCCGAGCTGCTGGAGGGGAACTATTTTGTTGAATCTGGTCCAATACCACCACTTATTAACTTGTCCAGGCAGTTAAAACAAGTGACAGTAGACTTCACCTAACTATGCACACCAGATAAACCAAATTTGCTGAGAGCCCCTTGCAAAACTATAGTCTCTCAGATTGTCATAACACACCCTACCCTCTCACTGTGAGATGTACCAAAGGAGAGAAAATGGCCAAGATTCAGTAACAAGCTACTACTCACAGTGACACCACATCTGAGAGCATCAGTACAATCATGTATGCAGGAGCAAAGAAACAAGAGAAAGGCGGCAAAAACTCAAGAGACAGTTGCCACCACTTCCCAGTTTGTCCCAACATTTACACAAGAATGACCCGAATTCCTGCATTCCTTATATCATTATCTTCAGGGCTTGAGGCTTTTTGCGTAAACCTAGTTCTGTAAAAATGTACTCCAGAAGATTACCTGTGCTTCAAGCACTTTGCTGAAATGCTGGTGTTAGCAGCACTGTCAAAGCAGCTACACAGGCACTTCTGCAGAAAGAATTTCAGCCTCCAGCATTGTGACAAGGTAAAGAGGACAATGACTTGAGGCATGGGTGGGAAAGGGTTAGAGGAAGACTATGTGGATGTAGAATAGCCTTGTGTACAAGCAAAATGAAATACACTTCTGGGGGACCCATTTCTTTGCAGGACAATGCCATTGCTAACTTGATTCATGCATGCATTTTAAGAATCAACTGACTCACAAAATTACTGGCAGAAATTACAGTTGGTTAGGAGCCCAATTCAATGGCATATAATCAAGTCCATAGAAAGAAAAAAACAAACAAGTCTGCAAATCACCAGGGATAGCAAACATGTGGCCTTCAAGATGTTGTTAAATGTTCATCAGCCCCAGTCACCATTGTAAATGATGGGAGTCTAACAACACCTGAATCCCTTTGGTGTTGCAGACTATCCATGTGGCTGCTCATAATAAAAGACCTCAGTTGGAAGAAGCCCAGGAGTGGGGATAAGCTATATGAGGCTCATCATGTGCACATTCCAGGAGAAGGTAAGAAGAGAACCACAGTAGAAAAATGATAGGAGAAGGGGATGCAGTTCCGTGTGCCAGAATAAACAAACACCTATTTACCCAGTTACTAAAGTTGTCCAAGTAGGATGTGGTGTTTTGAAGGACCCAGAAAGTGCTTTATCCCAGAGAGCAGGCATTCCTGAAAGCAAAAGCATCAAGCAAACTGTTTTTAATCTATAAATTGGATTTCATCAGAAGAATTAAGTGGCTCGTTCATTTAGCTGGTCAAAATTATTTCAGACCTTTGCTCAAAAGACAAAAACTTGTTTTCAAAGAATTTGAAGCTCATTTTATCACAGCAGACCAAGGCACAGAGCAAACTATTTCACAGTGTTGTGAGTATCCTGCCAACTGGACATCAGAGCTAACAGAATAAAGCAATTATTATAGTCAAGTGCAACCACTCAGACTAGCTACTGTTCCTGTGCTCTTCAGTTCAATCAAGCCATTTCTGACACCAGAGAACTCTTCAGATAAAAAAACACAAATCTTCTTCATATGTTGACTGAGTATGTGAGGCAAATACGATCATGTCCTCAAATCTTGATGTGCCGGCTAGCTACGTCCCACTGGCACCCACATATAAGCATTAGACGGAAAGGGTTCTAGACATCTATAGCTTTAGGTGTATAATTCTCTTCTGAACAAATGTTCCAGGGGATAGTGCTCGCTTTGGCAGCACATATACTAAAATTGAACAAATGTTCCAGGGGATAAATCAAAATACCCAGTCATGAGGAAGACTGCATATATATGGACAGCTTTCAGATTAATGCTGTATACATGACCATTGCAGGGTGTGGCCATTAAGTGAACTGGAATTAGGTTTATTTTGTCTGCACAACCCTCAGGTAACTAGCATATGGCATAACAATGCTAAATGCCCATGGAGCATTATCTGCAAGTCACCACCTCTCTGTCTTATTTCACACAAGAGCCACTGTGTGACAACTACTTGAAATTACATGGCATGTTGTTTCAAACCCTCCATGTGGTGGGTTCTTCATGTTCAGTGGTGTACTATGTAGTTAATTATAACCTACAGCAGTGCTTTATAGCAGCATGCAGACAAACCATGTGGTCAGTGCACAAATGCATCTCACCACATGGCAGGCACAAGTTTAGAGCATTCTCCATGCAGGAGGTCTTGTATGTGAGGTGGCACCCAATCGTACCTCAGCACATTCTCCAATGCAATGACAGCAAAAGCAGAACACTTAATGCTCAGAGATCACATGGAGCCAAAGTTACTAAAGTAGAGCAAAACCGTTGTCTAGGTGACATTCGGGCAGACCCAATGACATTTGTTTCCCTGGATTCCCCAATAAAGGTTCTGTCAACTTGCAATAGCCAAGTCATGACTGAATGACGTAGTCAAGATCTTTATTGCATGGAAGTGAAGAGCTCATCATGTACATTATCACACATTTCCTGCCAATTAAAATACCAAGAGCTCCCTCTAGTGTTAGGCTGTGGCAAAGATTGGTGAGGGCATGGGAGAGGATGGGAAACAGGTAAATTCTTGCCACTTTCTCCATTCACCTGAAAGGGTCAAATAACTATATTTTTATCTGGATGCAATTCATAGATACCTAGGCATGAAGGTGCATTTAAAAAGAAAACTAGATAGGAAAACCAGAAAACATTAATGAAAAATGTCAAACCCATTAAGAACCACTAACCACGTTGCACGTTTGCAACCACTGTGAGCCATTGCTTACCAGGAATTAACAGCTTCTCAGTGCATGGTCCTGAATCACTCGCATTTCTCTCCAACCTCCCTGGTGCCGGGAGCAAAAAACCATGAGCCTTGATTTATTGTGACATGCAAATCTTGGCTTACTTTCATGATTTATTTGCTTGGGAGAAACCAAACCTCAAGTGCTAGTTCACATGTACAAGGCTTCTGGTTATTGCTCCAGAGTAGGGTGCAGCAAAATGGGAGCGATTCAGCAGCAATCACCAGCACATTGCTTGTTCTTGGTGGGGCATAAAACATGGCTTCCTATGACATGTAATGGAGCCCATTCGTACAAAGACACGTTTTGCATACTCAGGGTACCCAGCACTTCAATTCTGTACTACCAGCTCCTTCCCCAAATCATGACTTGTGCCACTTGGGACACTTCTCCAATAATCCTCAGGATTACCTTTGGGACTTGGGAAAACAAATCTGCGAAGTGAATTGTACATTTTACTACTTCCATCTTCATTTGTTCAGCCTGAGCTCCAGACATACTTTTTGATTAGTGCTTACATATTCTGATGGGTCTGAGCTTTTTGGCTGGGCAGTTAAATAGCAGGTGGAAGAGTGATTCTCTGCAAATCCTAGGCCTCCTTGAGATAGCGAGCTTGGAAAAGGAGGAGGAGGTGCTACCTCCCTTGCTTCATCAGTTCACATGCCAATGACACCACTCTTGTATTTGAAGACATAACAGTTATCAAGAACAAATTCTCTCTTTAGTAAGGCTTGGCAACACACAGGTACAAGGTCTCCAACTCACAACAAAGAGTACAAAATTAATTCAGACATTTAAAATATTGTCAAAAACCTCACCTCAAAATAAATGTCAATGTAAAAGCTGCATCTAATTTCACATTAGAACATGAAGATTGAATGGCTGCTACCAGCTACTAAATTGCTGACTACACTTGACAAAGGAAACAGAAACAGTGAAAGCAGGGTTCTTTCCAAGGCCACTTTCTCAAGTAATGCAGATAACATATTCCCCCACAAATGTACCTGTAAAAGCCAGTGAAACCGTTGTTCTAAAATATAACATGAGAAGCACAATTTTTAAATAAGATAAATAATATTTCTAGAGCCATGAAGAAGATCACCTGCCAGAAAGCAGAGGACAACTGCTATGTAGATGTTGACACCAAGGAACAGAGTTTCAGAATGCTGTACAAAATAAGAGGCATATTTGAACTGAGAACAACTTCCTATACCTTGACATGGGCTGGTGACCTTTAATTCACATGGCCTGGCACTCATTTTTTTCTGTACTACAAAATGTTCAGGGAGAGATGTTGCCCTCCAACTTCTAGGCCGGGGTGTGGAACTTGGGGGTCTTCAGATGTTACTGGACTACAGCTCCTACTATCCCTGACCATTAAGCTTTCTGACTGGGGCTGATGGGGAAGTCTCCCCCACCCAAACAACATCTGGATGACCATGGGTTTTCTACCCCTGGGCTAGGCTATGGAAGATTGCCTTTACCCTGCAAGCTTTGTACGGTTTATTCTAGGCCTAATTAATAATAATTACATGAATTTAAGATAAGCACTGCACCCTTTTAAGAAAACTAGAAAAGCCAATCATGATAAGCCAGGAAAATTAATTTGGGTCAGCACCAATGTGGTTGCAGAATCCAACATGTGTTATAGGGAATAAAACATTTTGCAAGACAAAGAGCTGCTGCTTGAAATGCAGAAACAAGAGCAATTGAGAATCCCATTCTTGATCAAGAACATTCTCCACTTCCCATCTGTTGAAGTGTGCTGGCTATAATAACATCATTTCATTCAAAAATTTGAGTTTACCTTTGTTCTACTGCTTTGGCAGAAAGCATAACACTTTGTGGGTTCTTTGTCTCAGAGGCCTGTCTGCCCTTCCTTAAAGCTGGCTGTAAAGAGCAGCATGAATAAAACAACTACTTTTAAAAAGATGTATGCTAATAAATTAAAAGGTCCAAATTTTCTAATTATACTGAATGTCATAACTGGAGATGCCTCTTCACTTAGACTCTTCATAAAGAACTGATAGGTTTAATGGGGATTTGGGGTGGGGTAAACTAAATTTCCTTCTTACCATTCCTCTTTTTATGAGCAACCGTGAAACAAAGCAAGTATTCGCCTTACGCATACTAAATTGCTGAATAAGAAACTTTCCCCAAAATAGAATGAAATATTTGTCTCCGTAAACTCATCCAGGGAGGTATCGAGGGGTAAAGGGGGGGAGGGGGGCATACCTCTCACCAGAGCATTTCCATAAGGAGAACAGTGGGGAATTCACATTAAGCTCATCCCAGCATGCACAAAACTACTTCTGCGTCCAAGAATCGGAGGCATCCCTATCACCCAGGATTCTGGCAAAGCAGAAATAATGGGGGTGGAGCAGAAGAAGGGGGGAAATTGAGTAACAGAGTCTGGAAGTTAGCTCAGAGACCGTTGTGCAGAACAGGCCGATTCAGCAACAAATTAATATTGTTTTCACAGTCATATTTCTTATAAGCAAGAAGAACAGACAAAAGGCAACCCAGAGTCACAATGATGTCAAGGCAGGTTGTTCAAATTCAGAGAACCCCTAAAGAACAGTCCTCCAAATACTCCCACAGTAAATATCAGCGTCCTGAGGTGTGGGAGCTGAGAATGTCCTGAAGGCATTCCTGGTCCATCTTCCATGCCCAAACAGCTGTCCCATAGAGCTTATTTAAAACAGTAGGTTAAAAAGGTGGTTCCTAAAAGGGAGAACCAGTAGAAGAATAGGAAAGCTTTCAGATGTGCCTCTCCAATACCTTCACTGAAACAGACACCATCATGGCCACACATACCATCAAATATAGGTTGATTTTATACGGAAAAGCTTTTGCCAAACCTAATACAGGATAGCATCCACAGTGAAGTGCATCTTGCAGGAAGCAAAACTTTGGGACGATTTACTTTGGCTCTCAAGCATAGCAGCATAACAGCAGCATCACATAAAAGTCACTGGTGGACTAACATCTCTTACATTCTATCCTGCTTATATTATGTCATCTCAAAGTAAGGAGCACATTGACTATGATGGCGCCCCATACTCTGAAAACATAAACAAGTTAAAGTATGTACTCAGCCCAGGGGAGGTGGTAGGGATTGCTATCATTACTCCCCCATAATAAATAAAAACTCTATGTAATTCTCCAGGGAAAATTATTACCTTTGAAAAATCAATCATCTTCATATGGCACACACATCATTTTCTGACATTTATGAACTCTAAAACATGGCCTTTGGGGGGGGGGAATTTACATTCACAACCCCAAAATACCTCCTTCCTTAAAGGTTAGACAAGGGAGAATACCACTTTTTCCCAGTCTCCCAATTGAGATATGCCAGAAATTCTTTAAGTTTCATTCATTCTTTGTTCTGTAGAAAACAAATACATTCTAGTACCAGTCTCTCATTTCAACAAGGGAAAAACAGAACAATATGGGGAAAATGGGAACACTGGAGCAAATTCAAGAACAATACAAAAGAACTTAACTGGGAAGGTCCTGCAACACTTAAAACTGCAAAATACTTCTTTTTAAAAAAACAAACAAAAGCCATGATCTCTCTTTTGAAAAAATAAAACGCAGCTTTAGGTTTAAACTGTTGCATACATTAGAAGGATCATCAATACAGCTGGAAAAATAAACGTGATTCTACTCCACTAGGAAGAATTTTGCCATTCACCCCAGAAGGGTGGCTCACCGTTCCCAAGTTTTGCTTCGGTGTTGGTTGCTTTTCCCTCTCTGCATCCACCTCTCACTCTGAGCTCCTTGTTCTTGCTTCTTTTTCTGCCCTCAGGATCAGCATAAAGTCTTTGGTCTCAGAGCACGGGATGCAGCACAGCTTAGTAAGCACATACTAATGGTGTTTGCAGTCAGGTAGAAGGCAAGGGGAAGGAATGAGGCCTGGTCCTGATGAAGATAAGGGTTGGGATGGAGGGCAGAGGAAGAGGAAGATGCTATGTGTCAGCTGCTAGATGGCGCCTTCACTGTGCATACTGTGGTTGGACTTGTTGTGAGTTACACAGTTCTGTTCGTTCAGAAGATTTGCCGTCTCATCCGGCAAACCATCATGCAGTTCTGTAAGAGTCAGTTCTATTTTAGTGGTTTCACTGTCCGAGGACTGAGGTGTTTTATCCATCCGGGATGCCATTAGGGCATTTTGGTATTGCTGCCTTGAGATCTATGCCAAGCACATGAAAGATACAAAGTCCATAAATAAATTAATATTTGTTGAGACAGAGAACAACTGTATCTACTGTAATGTACAGTAATATCTACTGTAATGTTTTCAGACATCTCAGCCCAACCCGACTTGTCCTTGTTACTTCAAAATCAAGGCATGCAGACCTGCAACATTTCCAGGGCAGCAACAGTAAATTGTTTCATAATGCATAAGAACAGTAAAGATATTTTTGACAGGATGCATTTTCTAAAAGGCTCCAAGTAATCCAATCCCCCTAGTTCATAGTGCTTACTATGCAGTTTTTAAGAGACTCGTCTTCATTTTAGCCAGGGTCTCCAGTAAGTGGCACAGAAGTATTCAGAAACAAGAAGTAAGCAATAATTCTCATATAAACAGAGCTCAAAGTTTATCACCCTAAATTAAATCAATGAGTTGCATCTGAATCTTTATACTATATGACAAATTACCACCTGAAATGACATAATTTACCAAAATGCCCATTTCACACATAATGCTCAGCCTAACAAAAATTAAGTGAGTAAAAGTTGTGGCTATTTAATTCCTCACCTGGTCCTGCTGCTGTTGCCAGGAGGCTTGTCTCATTCCAGACAAAACATGAGCTGTAGGCAAGATGTGTGGCTTGTTTGCAGGAGACAAGCCATGAGCATGGGATCAGACATAGTACTAAACCAAACCAAGGCTTAGCTCTGGTTGGCATGGCAGCAGAAGGACCAGGACAAGAGCAAAGTGGACACAAATTTTAATGTGAGTTACCCAGATAGTTGTGCGATCACACATAGCCCTGGTGCACATATAACAGTAAGGCAAACCACGGTTAAGTGCGAGGAAAACAACAAGTTATTATTAACTTACTGAATTTGGATGCTGGGGGTGGCAAGGTAAAGGCAGCAAGGAGATTCTTTATCCTATCAATTTCTTGAGTAATACGATTTTTAAAAACTGGTGAATTTGGTCAATTTAGTATATACTGTGGACAGCAGCCTTTGAAAAGGTGAATAACCATTCTAGAGCTATTTTCTGCATTATATATGTGATGTTTTGAACATTTTAAAATGCTATTATTGTTATTACAGTGGGACCTCGGGTTACATACGCTTCAGGTTACAGACACTTCAGGTTACAGACTCTGCTAACCCAGAAATAGTACCTCGGATTAAGAACTTTGCTTCAGGATGAGAACAGAAATTGTGCTGCGGAGGCAGTGGGAGGCCCCATTAGCTAAAGTGGTGCTTCAGGTTAAGAACAGTTTCAGGTTAAGAACGGACCTCCGGAACGAATTAAGTTCTTAACCCGAGGTACCACTGTATTAAGTTATTATTATTATTATTAAGCTATTATTATTATTATTATTATTATTATTATTATTATTATTATTATTTAAGAGTGGCTAGGGAAACCCAGGCAGATGGGCAGGGTATAAATAAATAATAAATTAGTAGTAGTAGTAGTAGTAGTAGTAGACACATTTCACGTTCCTTTGCATGGATGTGGTCTGTAAAATTCTACCGTATTTACTCGAGTCTAATGTGCCATCGAATCTAATGCACATCTCAATTTTCAAAACCTTGAAACCAAAAAAAGTATTTGCTGGCGAATGTAAATGTGCCATCAAATCTAATGTACACCTTAATTTTTGCAACATACCGTATTTTTCGCCCCATAGGACGCACCGGCCCATAGGACGCACCTAGTTTTTTGGGGGGGGAAATAAAGGGGGAAAAAATATTTTCCCCCCAGGTGCGGGGCTGGGGCGGGGGAAGCCCAAGCTTTGCGAAGCGTAGAGCTGTGCGAAGCCCGAAGCATGGGGCGTGCTGAGTTCAGCGCGCCCCAAGCTTCTGGGTGCAGGCAAGCTCTCCACTAGCCGTGGGAGAGCTGCATCTCCCACGGCTAGCGGACAGCTTCCTGAAGCCTGGGGAGCGAGAGGGGTCGGTGCGCACCGACCACCCTCGCTCTCCAGGCTTCAGCGAAAGCCTGCATTCACCCCATAGGACGCACACACATTTCCCCTTCATTTTTGGAGGGGAAAAAGTGCATCCTATAGGGCGAAAAATACGGTAACTTGGCCAAAAAAGGTGAGCATTAGATTCGAGTAAATACGGTAATTGCCGAGAATAGATTCCTTGGGGAGCTTTCATTAAACAAATGTGTACAAGCAATCTAAATTATTCTGCAGTACAAAAACACCTATTTATGGAACCCCCTTTTTCAGTGGCCCCTCCCCCCACCCCATTTGTAGAATGCTCTCTTGAGGGAAGTTTGCTTAGTGCCAATGTTGTCAGTTTCTCAGCACTAGGCAAAGGCATTTGATCCTTGAGACGGTTTGGTTTATTCACTCTTATAGTTTTGGTGGTTGGGTGGGAAAGGATATTATCCTTGTTATTTTATTACTGAGTATGAACACTATTCGTATTTTTTCATGATTTGATATTTGTTGCATTTTTGTATTTTACCTATTTTCTTAGTTGCTTTGAGACATTTTTGTTGCAAAGAGCAACAAATTGAATAAATACATGCAGGTTCTGCACAATGTATTCCCAGGAAATCATTAGGAGAGTGTTTGCATAATGAGCTGATGATTTCCATTATTTCCTATGGGAACATTTCTATACTGTAATCCCTCTCCTCCTCCTCCTGCCATGAAATGGCTGCAACCAAACAGCAAAAGAGAGACAAAGGAAAAACTTACTTGTCCAATCTCTCCTGCTGTCTGATTTGTCCCTTCCCTCCCTGTGATTTCCCTCCCCACTCCCACTCCCCATTATTTCTGTCCAAAAATGGCTGCTGCTGACCAGCAAAGCACAAACAAGGGGAAGTGAGCAAACTGACTGTTAGGATATCTGAATATGCACTGTGTATAGTGAGGTTTGGGTATAAATCTTTGTGTTCAGATTAAGTGATTTTTTGCTGAATGAGTGAGCAGATAGTGGGACCTGCGTCTACACATTGTTGAACATTTTTGAGAGAGGGCCACAATCCATAAATACTAGATACTGAGATGAATACAGAGTTTCTCTTTTACTTGGGGGATAAGAACAAGCTGGAGCAGCACAATATCCAATAATCTATGTATTTGAAAGAACCTTAAGTTGTATTCCGGAAGGCTACTTCCAATCTGCCTTGTTGTAAATAGGCATTTGCTCCATTAGCATGTTCTGGAGAAATGAGAAGTGAACAGATGTCCTTATTCATTTGTGTAATAGTCCCTAGGCTATGCAGCACTACCTCTCTCAAATTTAATATGAATGTTTGTTGGCTTCCATCTGTCTCGAGCGATAATGGAGTGGGGGCCTCTGGGGTGGTCAAACTGCTGGATTAGCAGCACCAGAGTGATCTCCTGGGGGCCTGGGCAGTGTGTATGGAGGTCCTGGGCTTCCTTGATGACAAGACCCCCTCTCGTGAAGGCAAACTAACTGATGCTACATCTCAGAATATGAATGGGACATGCATTTAGATGGGTGTCGTTAGAACATACAAAATTGAAGGCTATCAATTCATTCAAGATCTCAAATTCATAATTGCCCAAAGTCAATTTACATTGTCTTATATAATTTAAAAGCACATGTGAAACATCAGAAGCCCAAAAAATCAACAGCTGCTGAACTTTAGAATGGAAATACATATTAAGAAGCATACATATTAATTCCCAATTGTGTGATGAATGTGGGCAGGGAGCATGTGGCTGCTGACCCTTCTTTATAACAGCATCCACATGTCATTCATGAGCAAATACAGCTGAGGAATATGCCTTGGGTAGGGTGCAGAATAGATCCACCCTGGGAGAGGTGGAATAATATGGTACCTCACAATGAAGGGGGAAAAAGAAGGGTTTCAGCAGTCCAAAACAGCTCCTTCCAAATTCTGAATGCTTTATCAAAGTAGCATTAGGACCAGTTGGCAATTATTGGCTAGGGGCAGCCAACCAACCAAAAATATATTTTGCTGGTAGAAGATAGCTACCCATTCCCCCTTTTCCTACCTTGACATATTGAATGTCTGAGATAGCTCTCACTGAGTAGTCTGGAACATATACTTGAAGAAATGAGTTCAACTGGTTGTTGCTATTTCCTATCGTTGGTGTCACCGCATCAATGCGATCCCCTCTGTTAAGAGAGTCTGAATGATTCAAGCCACAAGGACGAGGTGGTGACTTGTTTTCAGCTGGGGAAAAAGGAAAGGAAAAGATGCTTCAGAAAAAATCTTATCTTAAGAGACTCACATCTGTTCATGCAGATCCATGTTAAATTTTCCTATTGAAACAGCTTTTTGCTAGAGCTAGAATACTGCAGTGTACACTTTCAAACAGATCTCACTACTAAAATCCTAACTCTAAGGTTTCTTTTCTTCATCTGTCTAGCTTCAGACCCATTACAGGTGACTTTGTATATAAAGGCCGATTGAGACATAGCAATTCTGTTCTGGTACCTATAATAGGTAGCGTATCCTGATTTACAATCAAGAATCAAAGAGATTGTGGCAATAGGGCCAAAGACCAAGAAGAAGTCAATTTAAGAGGATAATATTAAAGTCTGACCAGATTAAAAATTAGTTTTCACTTTACAAGGGTCTAAGAAAAGTGCAGCTTTCATTTCAATTCAATTATAGCCAGCTGCAAATTAATATCATTCTACAAAAGACTCATAACACACTGTATTTAATACCACTTCTCAAACCTTTCTCTTTAGCTAATTATGACCATTTCCTGACATTTCCCATCTTATGTTTTGAAAATACATGAAGGAAGGTGTTTCGTAAACAGGCACAGTTACACATTTTTGTACAGTGGAATAGATTTGAAGCTTTGCAGATGCCAGTTTCTTCTGCTGTGTTCAAACATCTTAAACATCTGAATATTCCCATGTTACAACAAACCTGTGGAAATGTTAACTATTTCCCTATGCACATTTTAAGAATATGATACTGTGCATTACAGTATCAATCAGAACAATTGTGTTTATTTGCAGAAAAGCCAGTTCATGTAACAATGCAAATAAACAAGTGGCTGCAGCAAGGAATGCATATATGATAAAAGGAGGTGAAGAAGGCAAGGAGAAATATCCAGGCTCTATCACATTTATGCCACAACAGCTCAGTGTCTAAAAATACCATTATGTGGGGATCCTTCATTTCCTTACAACAGCATGCAATAATACAAATTAAGTACATTTATTTCTGCCACCAATAATATAGACAATTTCCTTCTCCCACTTTGATACCCTATGCTGATCAGATAAATGTTAATTAATGGAAACAATTCAAGCTGATCATGGGGTATTTAATTCGGATAATGGGCCTTCTAAACCTACTTGGTTTCACTTGCATGGAATGAACATAGTTTCCTGAAAAATAACAGCTGGTCCACAAATCTAGGTATCGGCACCCAAAAGCAAGGGCTGATTAGAAGTAATTTAGAGCAGGGGTTGCCAAACAGTGATCTGAGGACCACCAGTGATCCACAAGCTACATTCAGGTGGTTCACAGTGGTGTGCCTGATAAAATGCAATTAAAAACCATAAGATGTCTGGTGCAGCACATATCAATTGCTACAATAGGCAGAAAAGTTATTCGGTGGCCTGCCAAGACAATCAGCAATTTTCAAGTAGTCAGTGAGAAAAATAAGTTTGGGAACCACTAGCTTGAACACCTTCAACTTTTTCAGCACTGAGGTCAATACTTATTCCACTTCATGACTGCCTGCCTCAAACATGCTTTATGCTAATCTACTAAAAGACAGCAAGACTTGAAAAGCTAATACGTTGCAGTTGAAAATGTGTCTAATTTTAATTTCAAGGCAGTATACTAAACACAGGTGTGGAGGTACTAAATCCTCAAATGACTGCAAGACAAACAGCAGGCAATTAAAACCTGTAGTGAGAATCTCCTTGTAGTTTGGTAAAGCAAAAAATCAGGAGGTAGGAAGACAGGAAGTATATTTGAAAAATAAGCAAAACAAACACACATTTTTTTCCTCCTGCTGATTAATTACAAAAAGAAAATTGTCAATACTGTATTGGGGAAAATGGGTTCCTCCAGAGAATAAACTATACAGAAGCTTTAACTGCACTATCAAGGCAAAGAACATGGTTTTAAGAGAATTCTAACTGCAAATTATCTCAAGAGTCAAATACATCTAACAAATATATAAGTCAAAATATTCACTTTCTTAATTGTTATCCTTGACAGATGTTATATAAATCTCATCTTTTTATTAAAAAAAAACCCCAATACCTCAATCTCCCTGTACACAAATCTAAGGATACATAGCAATGAGAATTTTACTTACAAACATTGTGCAATTTAAATCTGTTCTGCTGTAACTTAATCCCATTAATTTCTTTATCCTTCACTCAGTCCTGGTTACAGTTGTACTTCTCCCCCTGCTTCATGACTATGTTTTAGCTATTGGGCAATTGCTATCACTTGTGTTGCTTTCTAGGCAACACACCCATCTCCCATTAGAGGCATGACACACATAATGAATACAGAGTTAGTGTAGAATGGGGGGCGGGGGAATCTAAAACAAATGACAATATTGTAAATATCAAAATCAGTTGTTTTCAAATCTAAGGTTGATGCCTAGTGTTAAATTTGAGGAAGCTTTGAGCAAAGAAAGATAGTAGCAGGAACTACCAACATTTCACTTGCTGCTTCTCTGTCTTTGCTGCTGCCTATGCCTGCACCTTTCCCCGACCCCCAATCATATTTACCAGACCAGGCAATGCATTGGGGGCAGCATGCCTCTGGCAGATCAGCTTCTGGGGTAGTAAAAATGGCAGTCGCTGCTGCAGCATCTATAGGCCCCAGCATTTGTGTCAGCATTCAGAGTGGTGATGCTGGGTCTGCTACAATGTCTCTATCTTGTTCTTAGCCAACAACTAAAGTTTTAAAGGTGAAAGAATTTGAATGAAAATTCTTCATCTACGTATTATTAAATACCAATAAGCATGAACTTGTATGCCAAAGGTTACAAAGGTTGAGCAAGAGGAAAGCAGATCAAGCAACCAATTTCCCCCTTGGTCTTCTCCCCCTCTACAGCCCCCTGGACCCCCTAAAACCCACCTCAGAGGGCAACTGTTTCTATTGAAAAATATTGTTTTAGGTGATATGAAAGAAAACTGCTGAAAATTCCCCTCACCCAGACATAGTATTGAAGAAACAAAGCCAGCACTTTGCTGCTCATGTTCAAACCACTGACCGTAGCACAAAGATGGCATAAAAGTGGCATATAGGCAGGACTATAACATTTAGACAGATTAAATAAATTAACAATATTTAATTAAAAGGTGTCATTAACTGAGCAAGTTATTTTTTAAAAAAGACTGTTGAACATATTTACTAGAAGAACTTACAAAATCTATAGGTCAATGGCACAATCTTAAAAAAAAAAACCTATTCCCCCTTTTCCTCACACATCAGGAAATGTCACTTCCAAGATGGTGCCTGCTATAACATAGAATCATAGAATTTGAAGGAACCATGAGGGTCCTCTAGTCCAGCCCCCTGCAATGCAGGAATATGCAGCTGTCCCATATGGGGATCAAACCTGCAACCCTGGCATAATCAGCACCACACTCTAATCAAGTGAGCTTTCCAGGCTAGCTAACACCTAACATGTAGGAACATCGTGGACCATAAGTACTGTTTTATTCATATGCAAATTAATGTAAATGTAAATGATTTCATTTACTGACATATGATTAATCAACTAAAATTTCTTTGAATATATAGGAGAGAAAACCTTCAGGACCCACAACTGCAGGGAGCATAGCTGCAACCTGAAATTCATATCAACTATGTGGAAGAGCCCATCAGGCCCAAGAGCCTCTCAAACAGTACTGCCGGCTAAGACAAATAGGGATACACCAGGCCTGGTGCTGTGAAGAAAGCAGATCAAGACCACAGCTGCTCCTATCAAAGTGACTGAATAAATTCAAGTCAGACTGGATTTCCCCCCCAGGTTGGAGCTGCAATACTATGTAATTCCTTCCATTGTGTAGGGAAGTGAGAGGTCAAATTCCTACTAGTTATATAGGAACAGAAAAATCTATACGATTCTGTAGACATGCATTATGTAAAATATTTTAGGACTCTTTTTGGGGGGAGGGGGATGGATGCCCATTCAAACAGGTTACAACATAAAGCAGAGAAAATGAGAAAAAAATGTTTTAAACTAGAAACAACAAAACAACACTCCTCATATATTTTAAAAGAGCCCCTAAAAATCATATTTCAACCAACTAGCCAGTAAAGCATCATGCCTTGAAGGCTGGTTGAAAGAGATAAGGTTTTCAAGGCCTTCTGAAAACCCTGTAATGTGACGATGTCAGTCCAAGAGAATGGAATTCCAAATCTTTGGGCCACCACAGAGAAGAACTTCTCCCTGGCCACTGACCTTTCAGCTCTAGTGGGAAGACACACCAGAAGAGATTCCAAAGCAGATCTTTAAAGTGTGGGCAAGATGGTACAGGAACCTGCAGCTGGGTACAAACCATTTAGGACTTTAAAAGTCAAAACCAGCACCTTAAATTGAGCCTTGAAACATTGGTAATCAGTACAACTAATATAATTAAGCTGTCACAGACACCAACTGTCTAGACCCTTGTAGGATTCTTGGACAAGAAGAAGTTTCTGGACCATCTTTAAAGACAACCCCATGTAGAGCACATTGCAGGCGTCTAGTCTGGACATGACCAGAGCATGGATCACTGTGGCAAAGTCACCTCCTCTAGATGGGGTGGAGCTGAATCTTGGGGGAAACTCTCCTGGCCACTGACACCACCATTACTAATTACCACTGTGCACTTTCAAAAACCTCAAGCTGTTCTGAGACAATAAAGGGTGTTATATTGCTGAACAAAACTGGATTCCAGTTTGCAGAACTCTGTCTTGATAACAATTCATTTTGCTCACCTTCCAAGATGCCTACCTTTGCACAACCAATACAGAAAGATAATCACAATACTATCTCATAGATGATCGCTATCAACACAGAGAAGGGGACTGTATCACGCTGAGTGAGACAAGGTAGATCCCAAGGAATTGGTCCTTCATTATTGAAGGCTGTTATGTCTCTTATCAGGCTGGCTTATCAGGCTTCTTGGGAAGCATCTCTGCTGTGACTGAAGTGGTATGTTGTACAGGATTAGGAGATGCTTAGAGAAATCTCAGTACAGCTAAGGTACTACTTCCTAGTGCAGGAGTACAAGGAAGTACCTGAGAACAAAAGGTGGCTTTGGGATTCGGAAGTGCTTTGAGTGCCCCAAAGTCCACTTCAGTTATGATGCCTTAGAAGCCAGATACAACTGGAAGAACTAGATGCTGACATGTTTGAGACTGACAATGGCAGACGCTGGTGAAAGGCCCCAGGCATCTTGGGAAGCCTGGAAGCCATAACAAGGAAACACCTGGAGAAGGGGAACAAGAGATGGCTGCAGGAGTTGGAACTTGGGAGGTCAGAGCAACTTCCACTGGTAGCATGGATAGGGATTGCTTGCCTCAAACAACAATACCTGTAGCTGCAAAAGCATGTTTCCACATGATGAACTGGAATTCTCTAGCTATTTAAGAAGGTTTTTGACCGGGCTTGCAGATATGGCCTGTATGACAGACTGAGGGCCAGATTAGACATGTTTATCATGTTATTTCCTTCACAAATATCCAGTACATGGGTGTGGGATAGTGGGTCATACTGGGATAGTGATATGAGGGGCCTTTAACCCTTTGCCCCCGCTGTGATCCTAGGTTGGATTGGTCTTCCCTTTACCTGCTATTAATAATGGAAGGAAAGCCCCCTTTTGAGCCCATGGGGAATGGTGTGGGGTGTGTAGATATTGAACACAGTGGGGGGTGGGTTAAATGCTCACTTTCCTCATCTCATGGTTCTGATCAAGCCTGGGGCCTCCTGTGTGAGCTATTTGTGAAAGAAAAAACAACTATACAAAGGCAATAGTCACATCTAGTTTGGCCCATTCCTGATTCTTTTTGTAGAGTGCCTTACTTGTCAGAGGTGGCTGTGGAAAGGACTGGCAAAGACATCTTTCAGAAAGAAACTGGGCAAGGAGTGATCTCCTTCAACAATACCTTTAATTGTTGTTTTAATTGTTGTTAATTGTTGTTTTTAAAAGTCTTCAATGTTAGCAGTCAAGGAAAGCTTCTCCATGACTGAATATATTATGTGGACTTCCCACAGGCATCTGGTCGGCCACTGGGAGAGCAGGATGCTGGACTAGATGGGCCACTGGCCAGATCCAGCAAGCTCTTCTTATGGTCTTATAAAAGAAGCACTGATTTTTGTTTCAGTGTCCTTTTGCTATTAACTAATCGCAAACACAAGCTCAAGCACCTACCTGTCAGGCATGTTCTTGCCTGCATTTCTCCAACAAAATGGGCATCTGGTAAATGCAAGCTGTTGCTGATTCAATAGAGGGTAAGTGCAGTGAATAAGAAGGGTGAAGAAGAAACGTGCAAGTTTACCTGGAGTACCTGCTGCTAATAATTCTGTTCTGCTGACAACAAAGGTACGAGACAGGGACAAGGGAACTAGACGAAGGAGGGAAAGAAAAAAAAACAGATGAGGTCAGGATCAGTGAGGGTGCTGGTATCTATAATCAACAGGAGAGAGGATCAGTTGACACATAATAGAGAACTAAAATACAATTCAAAATTAGAGGAAAAAATAAAGGGGTAGAAAACAATGAAGGGACATAAAGCAATGAAAAGCTGATCAGAAACTTACTAAATAGTACAAGAAATCAGGAGTTGTGCAACTATACATGTTCCCTGTTTACTAACCATAAACATATGAACAGCTTTTCATTTAGGAACTATAGTTCATTAGTCCTCTTGGGGATCCAGCACTTATTAACAATGATATAAAGCAATGTTTTAATGATATATTGTTTGTTTGTTGGACTGTACACAACTCAGAGATTTTTTTGAAATATTAATCAGTATGTTAATGCTTTTAAATAAAACTATATGACAAAAAATAAGGTGTGTGTAGCACAAGGCGTCAAGATATGTAATATAAAGTAGTAGTATTTTCACAAGCTTATCCATTTTGATCGTATGTTACAAAATGCAATGGTAAGTCCAGCTCATCCCACTGCGTTAGTCAACATGGGCCTCATAAAATTCAAAACACCACATTGCCATCATTTTTTCCAGACAAGAACAGCGTTTCGTTCTGTAAAGTCTTTTGGCTGTCATCAAAGACAGCTGTTGCAGAGTGAGCTGCAACTTTTATTTCTTACAACTATGAATTCCTTTAAGATTTCATCCTATTCCAGACATTCTAGAAGATATCAGGCATCAAGACAGTAGAGATTGAAATGGTTTAATAGGAAAATACAGCAGCAACACAACAAGGATCAGCACCAGCCACCTTAGTACCAGACCATGCTGACACCAGGCAGGCCTCCTGCTTCTCCCAACACCTCCTCCAAGATGTAAAAGGCATTGCTCTGGAGAAGTGATTATTGCAAGGGAAAGGCTCAAATGGCATCTGGAAGAGGGATTTATCCCCTTAAATGCAGAAACATGGAAAGAAGTGGGTGAGAATGCAGCACCAGCATGCAATACTAAATCAATCTGAAATGGGACATATTGCAAGAGCAACACTTCCTTTTCCAGTAGAATAAGAGCATAAGAGCAATGCTACAGAAGAAACTTGTCTCACCTTGTCTACCTTGAGAGGCTAGGAAACCCTCTGGAGCAGATTGAAGAGGCACCCAGAACACAGGAGAGGGGAGAAGAGAACCTGGAAGTCCCATTGTGTAAGTAGATTTCTGTTACACAAGTGGGCAGACACCATTGGATTTTGCCCTATACAGTGGTACCTCGGTTTTTGAACAGCTTAGTTCACGGACAACTTGGAATTTGAGCACCACAAACCCAGAAGTAGGTATTCCGCTTTGTGAATTTTTTTTTGGAATCTGAACTGTTCCATTTTGAGTGTTACACTCTTTTTTCAGTGCCACACTTCCGCTTTGAGTGCCCCCGCTCCTGCCTGCACTGAAGCAGAAGCTGGATTAGGGCAGCTCAGCTGGGGAGCGCAAAGTCTCTGCTTCCCAGCTAAGAGATCCCCAACCCCACTCCTGCTTGCACAGGAGTAGGAGCTGGATTGGGGCTGCTCACCTGGAGAGGTGCAGGATCCTTCACACTTTTCCATTAAGGAGTGTGTGGTTGTGTTGTTAATAATAATAATAATAATAATAATAATAATAATAATAATAATTTATTATTTATACCCTGCCCCTCTGGCTGAGTTTTCCCAGCCACTCTGGGCGGCTTCCAACAAAATATTAAAATACAATAGTCCTTCAGATATTAAAAGCTTCCCTAAACAGGGCTGCCTTCAGAATAGAGAAGTTTAAAGGAGCATAGGGTAGCAATGCGGAGACAGCCCAACAGCTGCCTCAGCAGCAGTTTAGGGGCTCTCAGATGCAGCTGCCGGGCTGCCTCCACCTTCACCACCCCAGCATTTATTCTGCCTGGCTGCCTTCAGGTGGTGCAGGGGCTCTGATGCTGAGGTGGGGGCTCCTTTAAACTTCCCCCTTGAGGAGAAGGAGCCCCCAGCTGCGATCTCTCAGCTGGGAAGCAGAGGCTTCCTGCTCCCCAGCTGAGCTGCCCAATCCAGCTCCTACTTGCATGCAAGCAGAAGCAGGGGTGTGGATCTCTCAGCTGGGGTGGAGGCTTCGCGCTCCGCTGAGCATTTAAAATTAAAACTGAAACTCTCCAGAAAATCACAAAGCCAACAAACTTGCAACTCATGAATAAGCAGCAACACAACAAATTGGAAAAAAGCAAACAAACCGCAAATGAATCAAAATCACAAGAAAACATAAAACAACACTGGCCCTAACCCTAATTCTAATTCTAATCCTTACCCTAACACTAACCCAATCCTAAAATTAACCCTAATCCAGAAATGGTCTTGTTAGATATTAAAATTCATGTTAAATTGCTATTTTAGAGGTTGTTTTTAAAAGTCTGGAAAGGATTAATCCATTTTTGCATTACTTTCTATGGGAAAGCGCGCCATTGTTTTGGAACACTTTGGTTTTAGAATGGACTTCCGGAATGGATTAAGTTTGAGAACCATGGTACCACTTTAACTCTAGGCAGCTGTAAATATGTATCTTAGCACAAATATAAATAAATCGCTATAGGTACTGTACACCTTAGCCTACAGAAAGTATGTGTTGTCTCCCACATGTGAAAGGCATAGCAAGTACTCTAAAACAAAGCCAGTTTTCCAACAGGGTACAGGCATAGAAATGCCCACATAATCCCAGTGGAGGCTGATCCATTTGGGTCAAAGGGGCACTGCCCCTCCAAACTCAGTCTGCCTTCATCCAGCCCTCATTGGCTGGCCTCCTTACTTATAATTTATATACTTTAATATTGCATGTCATCTTCCTCCTCCTTGGGATCAACACTGCTCTTGTAGAACTCAGCAGGGAGAAGGATGGGACAAAACTAGAATTACTTGGCTCTGCCCAACACTGGCTCTGGCTCCACCTACTGTTCCATCTCCCTATCTTCCAGCCACCACTGCATAATTCCACAGCATAATGGAGAAAAGCTTTATTATAAAGACAAATATGAACTAATCAAACTCTGGCAAAGGCCTTCTAACAATCTGAACTTCAGAAAATCTGAAGTTCTGTTACCCAGGAAGTTTTCATTAACCAATGTGACAGTCATTCCACTAGGCTGCATAACAAAGGGAGAGAAGTAAAGAAGTGCTGTTGCACTCTTGCTGAGAGATCAGCTGCCTGTGGCTCTCCCCGGCTGTCATCAAGCAGTAGTCATTCCATCAGGCTACCTGAACTGTTTTCATCCCAGCTGTTATATGAACTGTAACAGCACCCAAGTGTTTTTATCCTTGTTCCTTTCCCCCTTGTCTGTCATGTCTTTCAGATTGTAAGTCTGAGGGCAGGGACAATCTTTCTGATTTTGAAAATGAGTTGGGAGCCTTTCTGGTGAAAAAACAGATTAAAAATGCCTTAAACAAAAAAATAAAATAGAAACCAACTGTCAATACCACCTGATAGGAGTGAGATCAAACTTATGATAGCCTACGTCATTATTGGACAGTTGTACTCCTCACATAATGCATACTTCTTATTCATATGTTGAAGTGTCAACTACTTGCCTACAATTATTCTGACAGCTTAACAAGAAATCATTGCTGTTTCTTCTACCCCTTAACCTTGAAGCAATCTGATACCAGCATAGAACCTGAAAGAGACTTATTTGAATGTCTGCTACATACTCCCACATTCTTCCTTAACACTCTTACTAAATACAGATTCAAGGTACTCCTGTCAGCCAAGTTTTTTTCTCTCTTCACACTGATTTGCCATCTAACTGAAGAGGAGTTAATGAGAACTTGAAGGCTTGCACACTATTTTGTGATGTTTTGGTTGGCCTAATAAAAGGTATTGCTCTAATATGGATTTCTGAATTTTTAAAAGATTAATTTATTGATTTGAAAAAAAGATTTGCAATGGTAGGCAGGCCTGATCTCCAAGCAGCTTATTTTCTTCTTTTGTCCCGACAATTTTTCAGTACAAAAATTAACAAGAAATGTTAAGCTACCAAATCTAAATACTGTGCTAGATTCGTGCCAATAAACATTCTGCGGCATTCTAATTAAACACTTCTGATGGCTTAAGGTTTCCTCCATGTCAAGCTGTTTATGTTGACAGGGCACTGTTATGTACTGCTTCATCAGATTTAATCAAAAACTAAATTTGTTCCTCTAGCCCTCAACACCCCAGCAGTAGGGGATGTTTGTTCTGGAAGGAATTTCAAACAGAGAAATTAAGAAATTACCTGGTGATGCTGTGAGAGCCATCACTCCATAGTAAGAGAAAGCACCAGCCTCAAACTTCATTCCCTCTTTCCCAGCCTCCACTTCCACTTTCCCCTGTGGAGAAAAGATGACAATGTTCCTAGTGGGTTCAAAAGTATTCCTGCTTTGAGTTAATGTTCATCCCTCATCTGAAGTTTAATAAGAGCAACATGTGAGGCAGATAAAGCTTTTTTTAAAAAAACAACACAATTTCTTTTTCCATTCATATTCAGTGTTCTAGATACTGCAGTTTCTCAATCATGCACAAATAAATCACAAATATATGGGTAAAAATAATTCTTCAGGATTCTGAATACTTGAAGAAGGCTACACTACATGTATAATATAATCTTTTCAGGGCCTCTGTATAGTTTCATTGCGCAACATACTGTCATAGAACGTTTCAGGTAGCATTTCATGGAAGAGCCCTGACACACACACACACACACAGAGAGAGAGAGAGAGAGAGAGAGAGCAGATAATCCATCATCTCAACTTAGTACTAGATGGTTCCCTGTTCTGCTGCCTTATCACCCCATTTTGTATGAATGACTAGCAAGAATGTACACTTGTGGCATTGGTGTGGTTAGAATTGCTATCCTATAAAATATCCTGTAGCATAACAACAGGTGAACAGGAATCTTGAACTAATGCCAACATTCTGCTACTGTAGGAGCCATTGCAGGTAGACAGAACAGATCCTACTGTTATCCAGCTATGTGTTTTTCTCATATTATCTCCAAATTAAAACTGTACTGCATGTAACTATACACTGATTTACGTTTTTTGTCATGCAACATCATAATATTTTCACACTCAGATAACAATGCAGCTCTTGCCAGATATATTATTTCTCAGAAAGACGAGAGGGGTGAGAGAAATAAGCAAGTACCACTCATGCATGCCAAGGAATAGTCCAGTTACCTAACGCAAGTGAGAAGGGTGAATATTAGATGCAGGGGCATGCTATTCAGCAGCTGACAAAAAGCACAATTCTAATGAATTGAACTTGCTTGCCCAATTTATTTTCAGAAATATGCTTTGCATCCTATGCCAACAGTAAGGACAGGTCTACACAGGAACATCCCACACTACTGGTTCAACATATTGTTAAGGTGTGAGAAGGAGTACCCAAAAGAGGCAGCAAAACATTATGCACAATTCTGCAAACATTATAGGCTTTGCTACTTATCCCCACAGTCCCCTACAGCACACCATTTAGGGAATGGTTGATTTAAGTGTGAATGAGGACAGATACTATTGGCCTTGTAGAAAATCAGCTAATCTGGGTTCTAACATAAACATTATTCTCCAAGTAAAAGCAACCTGCATCATGCAGACAGCCATTTCTATATTGCCCTACATAAAGGGATCCAGAAGAAAAATGCTATTGACTAACCAGTTTACCTTATTTGTTTCAGTAATTGGTACTCATTATACTCACACTATAACAACTTTTGTTGTGTTAATCAGGAAATTATTCAAAGCAAAAACAGACAATGCTACACCAGGTGTGGCTACTCAAAATGGGTGCAATTCTCTCTCTCCCACCCGACAATTCTCTCTAATGCTTTGGCAGTCTAACTTTTGCCATGATGTCATCTTCTTGCGTGTTCCCAGTCCTACATCACTGGCTGTTGCTGGTGGGGGCAACATTGATAAGTCTGGCAAAAAGTTGCCCTTTTGGACATATGCTCCCTTTCAATAATCATTTCTAATTTGTCTCCAAGAACATTTAGGGCCTTAACAGTTCTTAACTGACTAGTAGAAAAGAAAATCAAGGCCATCTGTGCTATCTCACATACAAGTTCTGCAGCAACCCAGCTCGATGAATGTTTTAATGCTCTAGTAAAGAAGCAGATACTTGTTCTCCTCTCCCCTAATAGAATATTTTGAGTGTGTGCATGTCCATCTCCACCTCCCCACTAAGTACCAAAGAGATCAGTAGGAAGGGGAGACTGACACGAAAAGCAGGAAAGTATGACTGAATAGATAACAGCAACACATAATTCACCATTGGGGGCAGGTTTGAACTATTGCTATCCTGACAAATTCTTTTTATGTTACGCATCACATTCCAAGAGAAAGTTGCTATTGTTGGAGAATGCCCACCTATTAGCTGATGTAAAGAAAAGTGGAAGAAGTGTTTTTCACATGAGAAAAAAACTAATATACTAACTGACTAAACAAAGTATCTGAAAGGAACAAAGGATGCATTCCTCATTTTAGCTTTTGTGACCTTGCCTCCAAGAAGCTTGAGGAAAAGTAGGCTTCACATACACCACATTCCACAAAGATTCACATAAGAAGCTACACAAATCACCTCCTTCCGTGAAGCAAAGCTACAAAAAGTAACTATCCATATAGTTCGTTATAAGTGCACAGGATGACTCCTATAGTTAAGGTGAGTCTGTCATTAGAAGCCTCAATATTCTTTAGCTTATAAAATGGGGTATGTCTGGCTGATAACTTCAAACTTGCCATACATGATATAGCTATGAAAGTGCCAAATTTCAAAGCGATAAGATTCAAATTGCCACAGATATAGCAAGTTTTAGAAGTGCTGAAAACTGAACTTTGACCGTTTTTACCAGTTAACAATAAATCACCCACCCAGCCCCAATTTTGCTGAAAGCCGCCACTGATTTAGCCAGACTTGTTCAGCATCAAAGTTCTAATCAGTGTAAATGTTATTACGGTTTTCCTGACCCACTGAAATCTATGGAAAACAAATACTGGCAAACTATTACCCTGTATGACAAAGCAAAAGTGAAGCTAAGATTTTGCCAGAAGTGCAGTGTCTGCGGAGGAAGCCACCTAATTTTAATAGGCATTGCACCTACTTTGCCACCACCTGCAATGCCTATTCATGTAATTATAAAAGATAACATTCGGGTGCAGATGATAGATGAGGGCTTGTCAATTTATGTTGTATCTCTGGGTGCATTTGAAAGCATGGGTGACTACATACCACAACCATGCAGACAGCCCCCACAGCTCCCCCTTCCTATATGACAGTGTGGTGCAGTGGTCAGGAATCATCAACCTTTGGGGGTCCACAGACATATTTAGAAACCCCACAAATGCACACACTTCACTGTAATCCAACCACACTGCAACTCTATATACACTCCAGCCCACAGTGAACGCCACACACTGAATCTCCCCTCACAAATATCCTCCAAAACACACTGAACCCCCATTCCCACAGGAGGTTTGCCAGGACAGTGAACCCACCCCCCAAGATTGAATCTCACAACAACCGTGTGAGGTTGACCATGTGCAAAAAATAGTGACTGCATCAATGCGAAACACATGCCAGCTACTAGAGGGGACCACATGCCACAACCACACATGTATTCTGCACCGCAACCCTGAAGAGCGAGGACCCTCCAATCCAAGAGCTGCATGCAAACTTCCTGCTTAACCCGGCTTTTTTGCTTTATAAATGTTATTGGAAATTTTAAAAACATGTACCAAATACAAAGCGTTTTCCAAGAGAAATATATGTACAGATGTTAAGTCTTTTATCCAGCCATCCACATGGCATCAAAACAAACTTGGAAAACCATTTTACATTACAAATTCAGCTCACATTCACGATGTTAAGATAATTTCTGCATAGTAGCTGCTCCAAATGAGACAGAAGGCAGATTACTGTACTGCAGTTAATAAACAATAAAACTTAACCCTACTCAATTTTATCCAGCCTGAGAACTTCCATGGATTTTTCACCACTGAAATGGTGAGCAAAGCAGTGGCTCAGGGAAAATGCCAACATTACGCGAAAGAACCACCACACATGGAGCCTGGAGGAGGAGGGTGGCTATAGATCAGACCTGGCCCACCAATATGGGAAGCCAAAGAAAGAAAGAGCAGATGGGGAGGAGGAGGAATAGGCTGAGAGCTGCAACTCTTGTGGGAGTGGAAGAAGAAAGCCCAGGACAAGAGGACTGAAGAGCCATCAAGGCTACCTGCTGCTGCATCAAGCAGGGCACCAGCTTCCCATTCCTTCCTACAGCTGTGAGGGGCAGGGTGAGATGATCAGTCTTCTACAGTAATCATTCTCATGTAAAGCAAAGTGACCTTTGCTTCAGATGTGAATACATTTAAGGGTGACTTATACTCCAAGGGCAAAGCAGAACAAGACATTAGCAAGTCAGTAGGTGGTGCTGTTCTCTTAGTAAATATAATCGTCCAGAAATGATGGTAATAGGCAATGCTAGGCTTCAGCGCTGACCACATGTAGCAAACCACCCAAAAAACCTTTTGCCCAGCCTAAATGGTAATATACCTTTTGGGTAGGGAGCATATTTTGCAAAACCTCCCTTTGAGCTTGTTTGCTTCTTGCTCATTTCCAATCTCTTCCCTGCTTTGGTGCCATTTTCATTGTCTAGTAGGACTTCACTCTCTGGCTGGGATCATGCAAGGAAAATCAAGGATCATGCAATGAATGTAATTACAAGCCAATCAGATTTGGTTACATGATGATGTCATTAACAGTAACCAAAGACAACTAAAAGTACGGTTAGTACATCCTCACGATCAACCAACTCGATAACTATTAGCCCTTACTTCATTTGGACCAACAACCCTTTTTCAGTGCACTCCCCAAAATTGCCAAAAGAGGGAGCTAATTTTTGCCCCTGCTGGAACAATTCACAAAAGCACCCTGTATCTAGCTTGTCCCTAGTAAATACTATTTGTTTGCTTTCCATTATTTCCTTAGAAATTTTAATTACACATAAATCCTTTTTCACTTCAGAACTTACTAATATTTAATACATGCATTCACTAATTTTAATCAGAAACTCCAAGCAAAAAAATAAGGACATAAACACTACTGTACTAAAGGAAAGTTGAAGTGCTTCGCTTGATGGCTAAGTGGAAAGCTAGAAAACACACTAATAATATAATCAGCAGTTGCTTGAATGGCTTTTAAAATGTAAATAGCAGACACAGGCTGTTGTGTAAACTCTGATTCATGCAAATAGCAAAAAAAAACAAAAACAAAAACAAACAACTACAAGAGTCCCAATCCAGGTCAGAGGTTCCACACTGGCTACTTGTTTTGGGTTTTTTTAAGCCATTCACGTTTCTAATTTTACCCTAGTGTACATCATCTAGTTTTGTCCTGACATGCATATCGCAGCCAGGCAGAAAAAAAGCAAGCCAAGCTGGGAACCCTGGCTCCCTTCCCATTACAAGCTCTAAGTCAGCCTTTTCCAACCCATGATTCTTTAGATGTTGAACTACAACCCCCATTATCCCCAACTATTGGCCCAGCTGGTTGGAGCTGACAGGAACTGTAGTCCAACAACATCCAGAGAGCTGAAAAAGGCTACTCTAGGTAGTTTATAGAATATAGTCACTGTTGCTGAGATGTTGCTCAATTTTGCTGCAGGAGAGAAAGATGCTTATATATTCATAGACCTGACCTGTAAAATTAGAACGAAGTAATCAACAGGCTTGTTTCGCTGATAGAGGTAGCATTCAGGGGCTTTCTTGTTCTTCTCATCATACTTCAACTCCTGAATCACATTGGGGTGCTTCAGTAGCCTTAGGAGGATCTTTTCAGACATCTGGGATGGGCCAAATGCTTCAACCTCTGAAGACATAAACACAACTTGACATTTACCCCACGGTGCATTAGATGACTCACGTGGATCACTATTTTGTATCCATTACACAAAATACATTTGCAGACGTAATTTTCGGGTTTTAAAGGCAAAAGTGATCCCCTTATTAAACTGCTCAGTAATTCCACAGTTAGTCTAGTGACTACCTCAGAACATATCCTAGTATTCTTTTTATCATGAAGCAAATAATCACAAAATCAGCCCAGAGACCAATTTTGTGATGCACATCAAGTTCAAAGAAACACAGAGTTAATTTTAGCCCCAGAAATGCAGACTTTCTCTTTCAATTAAGTTAGTTTCCAGATTGTGGTAACAGCAGTTTCAATTTAGAGAGATGCAACAATATGAAAATGGTATTAAGGCTATTTAGAAAGCTGGCATCACTAAAGCTTCTTCTTGAATTGTGAATGAAAGTATTTTCTGCAGTGACTGGAGGCTTTTAATATTTGCTTTTTATAGGCCTAGAAGTCCTATATGTGTTTACTTCAGCTCAGCCACCACACAAAATAAAAAAGGGGCCAGCGAGCCTGATCCAAATAGGGTCTGTGATCCAAACAGAATAGCAAAAGTGAGACCATTTTCAAATAACTAGGATTACAGTGGCTGTCACAAAATGCTTTCTCCAGTTTTTAAATCTTACTATTTGACACTTCCACAAGCATAAAACTAAAATATTCTCAACATGGGGCACAGTTAATAGTTAATATATTGAAATGCAAAGCACCAATCTCCTTATACAAGGAGATACAAGGAGCATACAAGCACTAGAATCATAAAGACTGCTTTTGGAGTCCATGTGTAAGGCATGGACCATTCTGTGCAAATTAGTTTAAGAAATATATTGTACATTTATTCTCTGTAAATCCAACACTTCCTCTGGGGAGTCTTCCTCTTGAAGTTGCATTAGCAAATGGGTCCCAACTACAAGACTCCTAGAACATAACTGATATCTTCAGCCAACATACTCTCATGTGAATTGCTCTGTAGAGCACAATTTTCTAGAATGAAAGTGATATTCAGAGACAAAAGCTCTTCTAATCCATAGACTCACTGCTAAGGCTGCCCAAGAATCAGCCAAACCTCTGGACAATGTTAGACTGCAGACATCTGCCCATTCAAAAGAGGGTCAGGATTCCTTTTTTAGTCTAATAGGCTACTATCATACCCACTGATAGGAATTACAAACTAATATTACAAATCTCCTGAACAGTAGGCATTTAAAAACACCTATAAATCCAGGAACAGCTTGTAGATAGAAGGTTACATTCTCACTCTTGATTCCAGATGCTCTTCCAATAAAAGACACTTAGCATCACAAACTATTTAATGAAGGGTCCACAATTATATCATTTCCTGAGTGGGTGTGTTACTTGTAGTTCTGTGTAACTCTTGCCCAACTTCTTTATTTAATGAACAAAAGCAGAGGAAGAACGGGAAAGGATGCTTAATTCCCTTCCCACTGGGCATTTTATTTCTCAAAATTCCTCAACAAACTCCTTTTGTCCTACAGGGTAAGAGAGAGACGCAGAAACGGAGATTTTGAAAGGAAAAACAGCCAGTAGGGAAGGGGTTAAGTACCCCTTTTCTACCCACCCTCTGCTTCTGTTCACAATACCCAGTAACAGCTTCTCATTAAATTGTTTCTGTTGCTAGTTTTATTTGTGATTGCTGTTAATTTTAAGATGCCGATTGGTTTCTTTTGTTCAATTTTTTATTGTTAATAGTGATTTTAATGCTATTGTTTGGTGCTCTGGTATTCTTGGCTGTAGGGTTGTTGGCATCTGTCTGTCTCAAGAGACAATGGAGTGTGGGGATGAAGTCAAACCGCTGCACTAGCAGCACTAAAACGACTCCCACCAGAGGTACTACCCCTCCCCTAACACTCCATACATTCCCAACTGACTAAAGGGGGGGACTGCAAATAATACAGTAAATAAATAAAAGTCACAGAAAACTTCCACAGATTTATATAATTGCAGGGTTGGAAGGGACCTCAAGGGTCATCTAGTCCAATGTCCTGCACTGCAGGAATCACGGCTAAAGAATCCCTGACAGATGGTTCTATGTAACATGAAACTTGGCCTTCAGTTTGTTGGAGTCAAAACATGTACACTGTGGCACTTCTACATATCCCCATCTTCCAGATCCATTTTTAATTTAAGTTACTGACCCTCCTCTCATTAGTGTCCTGGAGAGCAAGTGTCAAAACCGAATAATGAAGGGAATTAAAATGAAGGGTGTATCACTCTCTAGGACCCAGCCTTTGTGTCAGCTTGCACTGTCCCACCCACTGTGTCAGCAGACTCTACTAGCAAATCAGCTCTTGGACCCCGGAGTGATCAAACTGTGATAAGCCACACTTGCCTGTTGCTAGGAAACGGTGCATTGCCAACAGCAACTGTGGTGATATTTTAACCTTCATTTCGCTGTCTGTCTGTTTGAAGGCAGAGAAGTCCTGCTTTCTCTCTCGATGGGCTACTTTCTTTTTGGTCTTGTTATCAGCTGGAGATGGAGAAATAAAACAATAATTCAATAAGGGTCCAACATGAACACTGGGTGACACTGTTTAGAAACAGGAATAAGCACACATACATTACGCCATTCTCATAAAATAAAAACTCTTGAAGTTATGTGCACAATCACTGCAAACTGCAATCAACAGCACAGGAAGAATCTCATGTACCTATGTGAAGATCCATTCATCTACTTACAAGATTTTGGGGTTATTTAGCTCCTAACACCTGAATAATTGCAAGCATTTAAGTTCAAGTTATAGAGTGAACAAACTTATGACTCTGTTTTCATGCTGTGCTCAGAACATAAAAATCAGCCAAAAGACTTCCTGTATCAGCACAAAGGGACACCCTGTGCCAGAAGTCATCAGTGCTGCTCTATAAGCAGCACTGTAATGTCCTTATACATTACACAATAACTCTACAATGGAAGTATTTTGGGAAAGAGTTGATGTGAAAGAAACAACTCACAGATCCTGAAGATTATCAGGAGTGGATTTATTGCTCTCATACTTATAAATATTTAGTGCGAACAAGAAAACTGTATCAGGTTAGGTGAATTTAATAAATTTTATGAACCAAGTGGAGGAAAGTTGGCTCTGCTGCCTATTAGATTAACTGTGAAACTAGTAGAAGTGTCTACAACAGTAGTGAAATGCCTAGCTGGGATTGAGATATTTACAGCAATAGAGCCAAGCTTAGTAGCCAAGTTGGCATCCATTGATAGACAATGGGGCGCACCTTGGGGAGGTGAAGCCAAACTGCTGCATTAGCAGCACTGAAGTGACCTCCCTGGGGCGCAAGCTTAGACAGTGTGTATGGAGGTCCTGGGCTGCCCATACGACAAGACCTCCTCCCCTTTCAGCCTCACTGATGTAATACAAAGGAAAGAAAAGCAATGTGCTTGGCAACAGGAATTGCCAGAAGGCGACATACAAGGTGCCATCCAACCATCTTAGGGACTCCACTCTGGATTTGTGTAGGGTTCACTCCTTAGCATTTCTTCTCCCAAAGATATTCTGCAAAGCAGTGGAGGTTTAGGATCAGAGTTTTCCTTCTCCTAGATGGGCTACCTTCCTCTACAGTATGTGCAGAAAATGCATTCTTGACCACTGGACCTACTATTGCTATTGGTCTTGTCTGCTCAATCCACCAGAGCCTGTCTTCATACGCAGGGATGTCCCTAACTTATTGAGGGTTTGAGACCCATTGACTACCCTCACCTGGTTTAACCACAAGTTGAAGCCTTTTCATGGTGCTGGTGTCACATGCTGACAGCTTTTAGGAGCCACAGGTGAGAGCTGAGTGCAGGATGAGGACCAAAGATGGACAAACTACCCCAGAAGGAGCATGGCATGTCCCCCACCAGAGGAAATACCTCTCCCCTAATACCCCATAGGAAATGAAGAATGAACCAAATAGGAAATGAAGAAAGTTGTAACGGACAGATATTTAAAAACTGAAATATTTACAGAATAATTGCTTTCCCTTTATGGTAAAATCAAACCTAACGTATTTTCAAGTGGAAACCCATGATAATTCACAGAAGGGCTTCCATCTTTTCCTGCATCCTACACACACTATCATACAGATAGTGAAGTTCCATTTATGCTTTTTCTACTTCCCCTGTAAAGAGTTCCGCTGAATGACTGGAACTCAGATATAGCAAATGAACAATTCCTCTCCTTATACCCTCACTTTTCCCTTCCTTTTTAAAGTTACAGTGGGGTGAGGGACAAGAGATCATGCCAATAAGAATGAACCTGCTTCCCACCCATCCCCTTTTCTTCCAAGGGGAACGGGCAAAAGATGGAAGAGGAGTGATGAATCTCTTTCAACATTCTTTATTAAGGGAAATGTCTGTAAAAATAACACAAAATTATATATGCTAAAAAGATAACACCCAATGTGATTATATTTAAAAACACTACAATATTTAGCCACAGTATACACACAGTGCATGCAAATTAAAACAGTCACTTTAAACAATACTAAACATCCAGTACAATAAAATACACACAAAAATATAAGGAAAAAAACATAAAAATATCACAACCATAGGAAAACTTACTAAATGCTGTTTGGTACTTTTCTACCACTGCTTACCTAAACAGATTAAAAAGTAATCTACCCAACAGGGTATATATCTGGTTATCCCCTAAACCAGCTGTCTCCAACTAAATTAAATTACAATTCCACCATTTTAAAGCAAGTTTTAGGTTTTATTACAAACAGATGTATAGATGCTTAAAAAGTGATAAAGCAAAAGGAGAGATATTGTGTGCTTTTCCCAAGTAATGGTTTTCATGTAATAATGATGTTTTGAGTACCAACAGTTTTTATTATTTATAATCCTGTACATAGTTTCTTATAGTGAGTTTTAATGCTGTCTAGAGTATAAGGATGGAGGATAAGTTCAACTAGTCAGCATTTTCAGCAAAGTGACACAATTTACTTCTCCAAGAGTAATATACAGATTGCAGCATAATTATTATTTAGATTTTGTATGTCTCTGACTTTGGCAAAACGGTTTTTGGCTCAAGAAACACATCAAAATGCATTAGAAACAAAAAACGGTGTATTTTAGGATAAAATACATTTAGAAATGTAGGTTCACATTTAAATAAAAAAAAAATATGCAGATTCATGTAGAAATGGGCTGGAATAGACTTATGAAAAAACATATGCAAAATTGACACAGATCAGATATCCATTAATGTGTCCACCCCAATTTGAGGGTTTGCACTGTATACATTGGCTTTGTGTATATACAGTTAAATGCTGTACTATTTGTTTAAATACAGTTTTTAAGCACTGAGTTTTTTCTTTTTATAGTGTGTAATTCTGTATTATTTTTACAGGCACTTTCCTTCATTTACTTGAAGTGTGATAGGAACTATATATTGGGCAATTGCCCAATTTTGGTGCTGTATTTTTCTAATGTTGTTATTGATTCTCTCTATTTGTGTTTCTGAATCAATCTCTTTCCTATGCTGCGGATAGATTCTTCTTCCCCCAAATAACTGAAGGTTGCTTAAAAGAGAGGTTGCTGTTGGGGTGTTTACACTCACTCCACTTTTCCCTCTAGTAATGAGACTTTGGAATTGTTTCAAATACGGGCAAAATTTCTTTCACCAGAGGTAACAGTGCAACAACAGTCTCTAGCCTATAGTGTAGAAGTTTGGAAGAAATTGTTAAGATTGCTGAGTGGAGCACTATTCACCCCAGAGAATGCCTGTCAGTAGTAAAATGTTCTGATAGGCTAAAAGAAAATGTTAGAAAAGACTGCGTGTCATGACAGAGGGGTCTGTAGATGACAAGCACTTTTAATTGGAGTGAAGTTCCAATTCTACTTCATAGATCTTAAGCAATTTATCTCAAAAAATAAACAAGATAGGGAACTTTATTTGAAGGAAGGCTCCAAACTATTTTGAGGGGGGAAATCATGGGGATTAATACTCACTGTACAGATCTGTTTCATCTAGAATCTCAGATTTGATGATCTCTTCAATTACATCTTCCAATGTAACAATGCCCAAGACTTCATAAAAAGGATCCCCTTCCCCTTCATTGTTCACCCGCTGCACTATTGCCAAGTGAGATTTACCTGCACAGAGTAGTAGACCAAGAAATTAGAAATTATTGCAGAATCACTAGCCAGCCGCTGTCAAAATGACATGGATGGATCCTGCAATGAAACAGCAGATGGTTAAAGGGTTACTGTCAATCTAAAATACAATTATATCTGAAAGTTCATAAAGATTATTAGAATCAGCATAAAGCTGTTTACAGGTAGAACTTGTATGTAGTTGGTCCAAAAATTATAACAGGTGATATTTATAAAAACTCAACCATTCTACGACAACCTTGTATTGGGTTAAGCCTCCAGGCTGTCAGCTGGGAAGAGCCCTAGCCAGGGGTGAAATACTGGCCCCTGGACTAGCAGGTCTTGACACAGTGGCAATGGCCACCAGCCAGGCGCAGTCATAGTCACCAGGTCCAGAAATCATGGACTCCATGGCCAATGGGGGCCACAAGAATCAGATCAATTTTGAGTCTCTGACCCTTCTTCACCATTTGTTGGAACTCACAAAATGGCTGGGAGGCATATAGCAGGCTAGCTAGTGAAATGGATTTTAAGACATCTGTTCCCCTGGGTAGCCGCACATGGCAGACACATGAGATAGACCTGAGTATTTTCAGGTGTGGCAAAGAGAACCACCACTGACTCTATGCCCCAAACTATCCAGCAGCATCTAAAACGCCCTCAGATTCTGCTGCCACTATGCTTCATTTACGATTCTGCAACTCAACCAATCTGCCATGGTGTACTTCAGGCCTGCTAACTGTTCAGCTTTCAAAGAGAGCAGGTTGTATTCAGCACAACTGAAAAGGATGTTGGCCCCAGTGACCAAGTCCCACCGGTTCGTTTACATATGCTTTTGCCAATGGTTTGTCTGTGTGAACCAGTAAGTGCATGCCCCTGATCTCCAACATCAAGAGACTTAGACTGAGCTGAACTGCACAAAGTTCACCAAGTTCCAAGACACTGATATTCATTTCCACATTTCCTGAACCACTTGACGGCTGATGCGAGCCCCCACCCCATCCATAAACAGAAGGGAATGAACAATAGTCAGACTCTCTCACACACTCCCTAACACCATAGCCAACAAAGATGAGAAACAGAGCATAAAAGCTCATGAAAGGAGAGTAAAAGTGATGGTAATACATGGGGCAGCTGAGTACCCAAGAGGACCCTAACTGTCTTTGACTGAAGGCAGGTTCAGACTAGGAAGGAGGCAAAAAGATTTCTGGGCTCTTCCTGCCAAGTGCAGCAAGAGGAGTCATCCTCATTCACTGCCAACAGGTAAATTTCCAATTTGCTTTGGGAAATTTTCTGATGGCCCCTGTGATCTGAATTAGCATGTTTATTTTACTTGCAAATAGAGGTAGAAATCTTGAAACTGCCAAGCTTGAAATATTTTACATTTTCAACGGCAATCCATTCATTATCACTAATGAACTTATGAAATAGAAAATGTTTCACCTCACCACACTGCCTGTAGCTAAGATGATAATTATTCCTAGTTTACTGACATTCCACAAGAGCAAACATCAGATGTATTGTATTATACTGTTCATTTGCAAACAGATGAATTCAATCATATGCAGAATTAAAAGCAGCGCAATAACTTATTTTAACACAGGCAAGTGACAGCCAGTATACTGTCAACTACCATAATTGAACAAATAAGCTTAGCTATGCCACTCTCAGACATTTTTTGTTAGACCCATTTTTTATACTTCAAATAAATCTATTGATTATACAAATGGTGGGAATTTTAATGCCACAGTTTTACAAGGGGGATCTTCATTACAACAAACATAGAATCATATAATTGTGGAGTTGGAAGGGACCACAAGGGTCATCCAGTCCAACCCTCTGCAATGTAGGAATCTTTTGCCCAATGTGGGGCTCAAACCCATGACTCGTGAGTCTCAGGCTCTACTGATTGAGCTATCCTAGCTGTCAATGATCACTGGTAAACCAAAGTCAATCCAAAGCTTATTAACCATGCAGCAAATTGCACTAAACTATAGTGTCAGAGAGTTCACTAAAGAACAGTTAAACTACCAATTCAAGTCTAGCTAGTCTCACTTCAGATAATTCATTTCCTAGATATTAAAGGGCTAAACAAGAAGCAAACAAACAAAACATCTGCACATCATTGTGTAAACAATTGCAGGGCTGTAAGGCTGTAATCCTGCACATACTTAACCAAGGAGTAAGACTCACTGAACTCAGTGGTACTTCTGAGAAAATGCCCATAGTCTGGAAAGTAATCAAAACAGTCTGATTGACTTTTATTAAACTCATTTGTAGACAATAGGAAATTGGTGGAAGAAGCTGAGATTTACTAAACTCACAAGCATTCAAAGTATTCCATCCAAACTCACTCATGGTCAAAGAATGAAGCTATCTTGGAAAAAATAGACCAGGGAGGGGACCCTAACAACTGACATGAACACTGCATCAGGTCAAACCAATTCAGCTTGGTAAGCTTCACATCTGCTTTCCCAGGGACCTAACATAATCAGTTAAAAACAAATTCTTTGTGAATGCTGTCTGTCGAAAGCTAAATACTTTTGCTATTCCCAGCTTGTGATCATTTAAAAGGAATTTTCCAAAGCAAGGTCTAATATTAGACTCAAAATGAAGTTTCCATTCCACTTACGCGATATTCTCACCAAAGTAACTACTACATAATCTGATTGTCTTGGAGCTACTCGTTTAGATGCAGATGGACATACTTCAAATACCAACTCCACAGCACCAGCAAGACTTATCTTGAAGAGACCTTGTTTCTCAATGAAGATCATTATTAGAACAATGATTTGTATTTTTAATTATGCACATGCTAATAAACAGTTCCAAAGTATGGAGGATGGACAAATTACTTCCTTGCTCAATTATAATACTACCAATCTACATTCCAGGTACTGGAAGTTCTAATCAAAGTTTGTTATGTGAGTGTAGATCTAATTTTTACCAGCCTGATCATACACCACCAAAGTCAGAAAATATTTTACCACCAGAAGACTATAAATGACAGGTGTGGTAGTTTTGAATATCAACTGCATTTTGGTTTTCACATGGCTAGATAATATATAATATGTAAAGTAAGTACTGTATGTCAGACAAGCTCCATTAAGTTTAACCAGTCCTAAGATCTTCCATATTAAATATGAACATTTCAGCATGACACTTCTGTGGGTTTTTTACTAGAATAAAAAGGCAAAGTAAGGAAGACCAAAAATTTATATTTTATTCAAACCCACAATCTCCAATAATAATCACTTCATTTTGTTACTGTGTGACCTTCAGCTCTTTCTATATCAGCTACAACTTATACATAGCTCTGTCAGTAGAGAACGAGACACTTAATCTCATGGGTCGTGTGTTTGAGCCCCATGTTGGGCAAAAGAGTCGCACATTGCAAGGGGCAGGACTAAATGACCATCGTGGTCTCATCCAATTCCACCATTCTATGATAGCTTTCTAGGAATCAAAACACAATGTGTGTTAAGATACCATTGTCTTTTCCATTTAATTACAAATATATTATTTTTGTAAGAATTACAGGATTATTAGAACCAAATTACAGGATTATTAGAACCAAAGGTCACAAAATATATTCCCATGCTAATAATTGTGTGTTGAGGTTATTGCTACAGTTTATGTATGTTGTACAGTGGTACCTCGGTTTACGAACTTAATTCTTAAACCAAAACCATTCTTAAACTGAGGTGCGCTTTCCCTAATGAGGCCTCCCGCCACCGGTGCCCTTCCACCGTTCGGATTCTGTTCTTAGACCAAGGTAAAGTTCTCAAACTGGGACATTATTTCTGGTTTTGCGGAGTTTGTAAACTAAATTGTTCTTAAACCGGTCTGTTCTCAAACTGAGGTACCACTTTAACTGGTCAGTGAGCTAACAGGAGAGTGGTAACTTTAGATGACTACACCTGATACAACAATGTACACAGCAGGAATTCTCTGCACACTTGAAACCAGTTGGGCGTAATTTACAAGTTCTTATGCATATGATAGGATGCTCATAATGTAATTCAAAGACTCAAGAGCAGCAAAATTATGTGTGAAAGGAATGTAACTGAATTTCAATGTGACTATGTAGGATTAATTTTGGTTTACAACTTTTAATTGATTACTATCTTAGGCGTCTTTAGGAGAAACAGCAAATTTTGATTACAGGACTGAATTATCTGCTACTATAGGATATCTGATAGGAATCCTACCATCATGGATCTGAATGGATGGTTTCAAGTATTATCTGAATATTAACTGACAACTTCCAAGTTCCTTTTCTTTCAATTTCTTTAGAGTCCCTCATATTTATCTAAGTTAATGAGTTTTATAAATTATTTATTATAATTATATTTATTTCTGTGTAAAGGACCCACCAGGCCAGTGCCTGTTGGTCTGTATAAACAGAGGCACAATTTAGGGAGTAGCAAAGAAAAAGACAACGTTCCTGATTATTTCCCAGAAACAAAGACACCAAAAACCACAAAGAACCTAGGCCACTAAAACTACCAGTATCTAAGTGCAACACGAGAAGCTCCAGTTATTTAAATATATTTAAATATGGACTATTTTTCCCCCTTCCATTTTTTTTATCCTGTACATGAAGAAAGCATAATTCATTCCTTTATTATAGGATGTCATCTCTTCTGGGCATATAGTCACTGGATTTAGATGCGTGTTTCACTAAGATGTGGGAAACTGCAAAATGAATGCAGATACCACTTTCAGCTTTGATAGAAAAGCCTTTCATAACTGATACAAGCATTCACATTACTGATTTATATTCTTTTGGAAGAACAAACAATACCAAAAGTTCTGCACCACTGAAAACAGCAACTGAGGAGAAAATATGGTTCAGAAAGCATTGGTCAAATTATTTTTATGTAACTGCAACAGCCTATGGAAAGCTTCTAATTTAACAGAGCAATCCTAGACACCTGCTCAGAAGAAAGTTCAACGGTGTTTACTCCCAACAACTTAAGCAGCATAAGATTTCAGTCTAAAAGACATAGTTGATAATGTAGGTTGCTTAAATTACCAACTGCTTTAAACACAACAGATAGCAGTTCTAGATATGAAAAACATTCAAATCAAACTACTTGTTGATCTTAACTCTTACAGTCTACATAAAGTTTTCAATACAGGAGTACTTTCAAAGTAGCAAAATTGTCACATATAAACCAACCTTAGCCCACTAGGTAGGCAAATAAATATACACAAGACAAACATTGAAAACCAAGGGAAAAGGAGAGGTAAATGTACAAATGAATGTTATATGGATAATTTATTTGTTAGACTGCAAATGCCACAAAGTGTTTTCACAAATATTTCTTCAAGAACAGTTGTTCATGGGAACGGATGTTCAACACAAATCATGCAATCATAATGCAATTCATTACTGTCATGAATTGTGCTCATGAAAAAGAACCTTAACATTCAAAGTAAATGAAACTAATGTTACATAACACATCACTCATTTCATCAGAAGATCAACAGAACATGCAAATCCTTTATTATAAATACATTTACATTTGCCTTCAAATATAACGTTAACTGTAATTTGCATTCTATTAAATGATCCACACATTTTGAAGTTTGTCACATTGCTTTCTATTGACACTCTCTGAGGTCTGCCTCCTTCTTCCTTTTAGTGTTGCACTTCTTTCCTTCTAATTTTTACATAAACCAACATAGCTTTCCTGCAATAACATAAGGGGGAAAGTAGTGTGGATCCATAGATCATCACAATATTAAAGGAACCTTCACCAGGTCTTCTACATTAATCAATGATAATTATCATTTTGAAGCTAGATAAAAAGCTGTTCACCACTGTTAATAACTAAGCAAGGACAGCTGCATATTATTGCCTTGCAAGGGGTTGGACTAGATGATCCTCAGGATACGCTACAACTCTACAATTCTATGAAGTCAGCTTCAAATCTTTGCAAGTTCTGAATACTTGTCAAACGTAGGTTTGGCTGACTATAGATTCACTGGCTACCAAAATGTCTGGATGTAGCCACGCAAAGTATGCCAGCAGTCACCAGTATTTGATATATGTTCCACTAAAGGCATCAATTTAACTCCTGCATTACATGCTACAAACAACAGTGAGACAAATGGAATTTGATGCTACTTTATTTGTCATGCTTAATAACAGTGCACTGAACAGTACAGTACAGCACAGAACAGTGGAGATTGCTCCAGTGGATAAAGTTAGCACTGCAATGGATCTTTAGTAAAGGTAAAGGCACCCCTGACCATTAGGTCCAGTCGTGGCCAACTCTGGGGTTGTGGTGCTCATCTCGCTTTATTGGCCGAGGGAGCCGGCGTACAGCTTCCGGGTCATGTGGCCAGCATGACTAAGCCGCTTCTGGCGAACCAGAGCAGCGCACAGAAACGCTGTATACCTTCCCGCTGGAGCAGTACCTATTTATCTACTTGCACTTTGACGTGCTTTCGAACTGCTAGGTTGGCAGGAGCAGGGACCGAGCAACGGGAGCTCACCCCGTTGTGGGGATTCGAACGCCGACCTTCTGATCGGCAAGTCCTAGGCTCTGTGGTTTAACCCACAGCGCCACCCGCGTCCCTCAATGGATCTTTAGCAGTGTTTAAAACAGTAACTGCCAGCCACAGCAAAAGGGATTTGTCTCTTTCCCTACTGGTCTTTGGACTGAATTCAAAATATAGCCTGCATTTTCAAGAACCATAGCAAAGTAGAGTAAATTATCAGTACCAGTTGTTGCACCCAGGATGTTATCCTATTTGAAACATCTATAGAACTTTAGCGCAAATTAAGAACTCTCTATCACACTACCCATAAACTTTAGCATCCATTTCTGGACAGCTGTCCTGTTTGCCAGGACACAGGCCTGATATTTGTTTCATCATTTCTTTTGAGTTCAGGCTGAGGAGTCACTTTGGTGTTTCATGAAGCACATCTCTGGCAGGGAGACAATGTAAAATTTCTTTCCTCTGCCTTTCCTTCTCTTGCCATATTTCTTGAGTGATGGGTTGTAATCCTCAAGTCAGACACTTTGCTGGAAAAAAGCACAGAGAAAGTTAAGTGACAAAGAACAATAGATATTGTCTCACATACTCCTAAAAAGTAAGGAAAAACTAAAGATGTCAACATGTCAGCAAACAGATGAACCCAAGGGACACCTTCTGCAACTCATATGCATACTTCTGTTCAAGGACAGAGATGGAAGAAACAGGGCTGGGGGGGGGGGTAGTGAGGTGAAAGTGGAAGAACAAGGCAAGGAGAGCCAAGTAGAAAAGAAACTCAGCTTTGTGAAGAAATAAATGGTGAGGGTATATCAATGAGACACAAAAACAAGCAGGATAAATGTGGAGTTATGGTTATTCTGATTCAGATATCATCTGATATCATATTGTGATATCATTATGATTCCTTCCTCCCTTCCTCTCCTTTAATTATTTCATCCCAAAGCCATGTATCATATGTGGTTAAATGTCCCTTTCCAATTGAACTGCCAAAATGGTAGTTCATGACAAATATAGAAGGTAAAACAGCACAACATAGTTTTGCTTACCAGGAGTTAAATATCATGAGCAGTGCTGTCTCTTGTGCTGGCCTTCTCTGTCTTGTTGCCACCTGTAAAGAAGTACAATGCTAGCTGTCCAGGTCTTAGGGTTCTGATCTCTCAGGAACATCAAAGAGGTAGGTTCTTTGAAGAAATGGCCTCCATGCTTACACTAAAAAGATGCTCAGAAAAAGTATTTGTACTTGGCTTCAGAAGTTACAATGATGGCTGTCCCCGGTGGCTATGCAGTGGTAGACAGTACTTTCAGTGCTCATGCTTATACAGTTTCTATGAACTTGCAGACAAAATTAGTATATCATAGTCTAGCAGAAGCTAGGAACCCTTCTAAAGAGGAGCTGCTGCCTGCCTGACAGGCATTGTTACAGGGGAGAGCCTGCAGGAACCATCAAGGACATGCTTTTCCACCTGCTTTGCCCACCCACCTCCAACCAGGGAGAGCCAGCACAGCCATTGGGTAGGGTAAGGCACCAATGCCACCAGCAGCAATTTCGGGCAAGATCACGTCTCACCCAAAATGGCATGATCTTGCCTCAAATTGGCGCCACCTGACAGAGCACATAGCAGCAGCAGCAGCAGCAGATCTGGTGGTATTGGCAGCAGCAGGCATGGTGGTGGAGGGAGTAGTGACAGTTGCAGCAGCAGTTCCCATTTCACCTGAAACAGCAAAACAGGATGCGCTGCCCCTCCATCCTTCAGTATTCTTGCTTTCTCTCAATATTTTTGTACGCAATGTTCTTTGCCTTTTGGGCAGGAACACGGATGTTTTTGGTATTTGGCTTTTAATACTGTTGAAATGTTTTGAATTTGTATCATTTGTATTGTACCACACAGCAGTAGCACAATGACTCCCCTTGTGACATTCCCAAATCCTACTCACACAGTGTAGTCCCAAGCCTTTATCACCTTCCCTCAGGAGACTGTAATACCTCATGGACCGCCTCTCCCCTTATGAACCAACCCAGACCCAGATCATCATCATCTGAGACCTTTCATCGTGTGCCTCCATAGCTTTAACTACCTTTGTTGGCAAGGTGATGTCTCTGCTTTTTAAGATGCTCTCTAGGTTTGTTATTGCTTTTCTCCCAAGAAGCAGGTGTCTTTTAATTTCGTGACTGCTGTCACCATCTGCAGTGATCATGGAGCCCAAGAAAGTAAAATCTCTCACTGCCTCCATTTCTTCCCCTTCTATTTCCTAGGAGGTGATGGGACCAGTGGCCATGATCTTAGCCTTTTTGATGTTGAGCTTCAGACCATATTTTGCGCTCTTCTCTTTCACCCTCATTAAGAGGTTCTTTAATTCCTCCTCACTTTCTGCCATCAAAGTTGTGTCATCTGAATATCTGAGGTTGTTGATATTCCTTCCAGCAATCTTAATTCTGGCTTGGGATTCATCCAGCCCAGCTTTTCGCATGATGAATTCTGCATATGTTAAATAAGCAGGGAGACAATATACAGCCTTGTCATACTCCTTTCCCAATTTTGAACCAATCAGTTGTTCCATATCCAGTTCTAACTGTAGCTTCTTGTCCCACATAGAGATTTCTCAGGAGACAGATGAGGTGACCAGGCACTCCCATTTCTTTAAGAACTTGCCACAGTTTGCTGTGGTCGACACAGTCAAAGGCTTTTGCGTAGTCAATGAAGCAGAAGTAGATGTTTTTCTGGAACTCTCTAGTTTCCTCCATAATCCATACTGCTTAAGCCTGCCTTGTAGAATTTTAAGCATAACCTTGCTAGCGTGTGAAAGGAGCGTAATTGTGCAGTAGTTGGAGCATTCTTTGGCACTGCCTTTCTTTGGGATTGGGATGTAGACTGATCTTCTCCAATCCTCTGGCTGCTGAGTCTTCCAAACTTGCTGGCTATTACTACTGCTCTAATCTTCCCACATGGCCTTCAATTTCCAAGATAAATTAAATTGTTTGGTAAGTTCAGAAAAGTTGCATTTCTCCCCGCTGGGAATTTACATGTTAGTACTTCCATATTTGTACAAGTTGTTCTTCACTTATCAGCCATCAAGACCATCACCAGTAGAGGGAGCAGGAAGCTTTCTTTTGATTTTCTCAATACAAAAAAAAGTGCTGTAACGTCTAAACCTGGCATCAGGAACTTGAATTAAATGTGAGTCCAACAACAATTAGTTAGAATACTACATGTTCAAAACTTTAGCTACAAATAAAAGCAAATGAGATAAGGAAGTGTTTATCAAGGACTGAAAACAACCAAGCGCTGGATTCCAACTGTGTATCTGGTCAAGGGTAACCAAAATAAAGTTAATCAGAGGAGCACTAAACAACAAATATAGTACTGTTTTCGGTAAATGTAAGACTAACAAACTAAATGGAGAAAAAGGAAATAATCAGATGTATACGTATATAAATAAATTGTCATCTATGTCTCAAAACTACTCAGCATATTCCTTTAATATGGTTACATTTTTCTACTCTTCATATATGATGGGGGTGATTTAGAATACTGCATACAGTTCTGGACACCTCACCACAAAAAGGATACTGTAGAGCTGGGAAAAGGTCATAAAAGAGCAACCAAAATTGCTATTTCCCTACAAAATTGGAATTCCCCTACAAGGAAAGGTTGTAACACCTGGGACCTTTTAGTTTAGGAAAAAGTCAAATAAAGAGAGACATGACAGAGATGTATAAAATTCTGCATTATATGGAATTCATTTCCACAAAGTATAGGGACAGTTACCAAATTGGACGGCTTTAAAAGCAGATTAGACAAATTCATGGGTGATGAAACTATATTAGGCTACTAGCCATTGGTTATATTCTACATCCACTTGGAGGTTTATGCCTCTGAATACCTAGGACTGTTGGTGGATTCTTTTAGAAATAGAAATTGCCATAATTGCTTGTTTGGAGGTCAGGAATAGAAATCACTTAAGCAAATACAAGCAATACTCACTACAATATTATTTTTTTGATCTGCAAGCATGTAAATTATTATATGATTTTATGCATTATCTTTTAAATTTCTTGTCCACTGAACTGTATTTATATTTATTCCATAATTGATTCCACAATTAATTACAGCAGTTTAGGCCATAGCAGATAGGAAGATAGACAACATAGGTTTTAGCAGAATCCGAACTGTAGCGGAATGAAAACAACACCAACTGCAATGAACACACGACCAAATACAACGTGCTGCTTAATTGCATCTGTGTGAATACCAGAGGCTAGGAATCACAAATGGGGAGAGTGCTGTTGCTGCTTGCCAGCTTCTTATAAGCATTTGAGTGGCCACAGTGAGAACAGGATGATGGATTAGAGGGGTCAAGGTTAAATGAGCCTTTGGCCTGATCCAGCAGGGCTCCTCTGACATTCATTATGTATTGTTTAATATTTGTCAGTCAAGTCAAGGCATACTGAAGGATTGGTGAGGCAACATCAGTTCCTTAATACGGGTCACACAAACAGGCCAAGTAATTCTAACAAATAGGAAATATTTCTCAAGTTCACAGTGGGGCTATGGTTTATTTCTGCACTAAAAAAAGGATTCAGATTACACAGATAGCTATTTTACCTTAGTGTCCCAGCAGAACAAAACACATTATTTTCCACTCATATTTTCCCACCACTAGAAAACGTGACAAATATTTCTAACTGTTTCTATAAAAGTAATTGCAAAATACGCTTGGTCATTTACAGAAATATGAAGACAGAGAGAAAGAGAATGTGTTTCCAATTTGTAATTTATTTCTTGAGCTTAATTATGTGATTGTGAACTTAAACCTTACTGAAGTGATTTTTGAGGCAAAAGCACATTCTACTTTGTATCACACAATACTCAAATTATGAAAGACAGGAACCCCTAAATAAAGTCCACAAGTCTCTACACCAGCTTCTCATTTTTAGCTAGCTAATGCCGCTGTCAAAAAACAGTAGCTAAGAAGGGCAGGGACAAAAGTGAAGGTCTGGGGGCTACACCTCTGTAATTTGAGCCTGACATCATACCCTTGTTAGCCAGAGCTTTCCAAACTTTTCATGTTCGTGACACATTTATTTTCACGACACGGTAATTCAGTTTTACTAGCGAACCAGAAGTTAAACTAACACATTTCCAGCCCTGGGAGGAGCGTTTGCATTGCACATTTACACACTGCAGCAGATACACTAACACGTTGCAACACAGAGTTTGGAAAGCTCCGCTGTTAGCAATGCAATTTCCTCCTCCTCTGGAATTCAGTGGATTTTAAAATTGAAGAGCAGAACTATTAAAATTTTACAGAAAACGAGTCCACATTACTATGTGATAAGGGATTTCTACTATGTGGCTGCTAGTCATATTACTACAAATGCGGTCAACTTTTCTATCATGTGTTCAAAGGTATCATAAAGGCCAATAACATCACCATATGATATTCACCATATGAAGTAGTAAGGCTTTGCCATATTTCCCATACTGTTAGATGGTTATCTGTGCTAGTAGCCCATAGCTGGTGATATCCTACATTATTCATGCTCAAAAGCCAACCCATTGGATTCAATGGCACAGGACTTTCAACTGTGAAGAAGTCAGTATTCTAACTCCCTACAGCTTGAAATGTTCACCAATGGCACTGAGAGAAGATTGAGAGTGTTCCATAAACAGGAAGGAGTGCTCAAATCTGTTCCAATTATCTCTTCCATTGTTTCCTGAGTGCTGGCAATGGTTTGAGAAGTATCATACAAACATTACAAAGAGCCCTGCTATACCAGATAAAAGGCTTATCTAGTCCAGCATCCTATTCTCACAGTGGCCAACCAGAGGCTGGTGGGGAAGCACAGGCCAATGGAAGGAAGCCCTAACAAAAATTTAAAATTATTCAGGCCTGCCTTATCCATTAGGGATGCGGATGGCGCTGTGGCACAGAGCCTAGGACTTGCCGATCAGAAGGTCGGTGGTTTGAATCCCCACAACGGGGTGAGCTCCCGTTGCTCGGTCCCAACTCCTGCCAACCTAGCAGTTCGAAAGCACGTCAAAGTGCAAGTAGATAAATAGGTACCGCTCTCTTCCCAGGCTTTTTCTTCCCAGACACAACGCTGAGGCACTATACTAGAAATAAATCCTACCTTCCAAAAGCTGGGAGGGAAAGCACAGGGGAAAGCAAAATTCCTAAATTTGAAACAGATTGAAACCAATTATTCAGTTTCTAACTCTCCTTTCTTAATTTGAGTCAACACATAATGACAGCATAATAGAAATAGGTAAGCAGGGTACTTAAATTATAGCTGGTCACATTGAACTATAACCAAGGAAAGTTGATAGATATACTGTATGCTTGAAAAACTGAGCAGTCAACGTAGTTGAAATGCAGAAGCATAATGCAGAAAATAGTGTCTGATAAAGTTTAACACCATTTAAAGACAATGTTTTACATTCAAGAATGGTTTGAATTTGATAGAAATAACTACCCACTGGGTTCCTACAAGCTGTTCATGAGAAAGTCTCCTGAACCCTGGGGACAATGCAAGCCACCCATTTTCCATCATTCCCAGAGTATTTAAAGACTTGCATTTTCCCATCTTATTTTGGTTCATCTCCATTTTCCTATAAATAAAGATTCTACATAGGACATCAATCTTTCCATCTTTTCTGATGCTAACATACACATGCTGGAATGTTTTTCTAGTAAATGATAAGCAGTTTGAGACAAAGGATTATAAGGCCTTGAGCCCAGACAGATAGAGGAGATGGGAGCCTTCTCATCTTTCCCAAGAGACAGGTATCTTTTCTCTAGACCAAAAGGTTGTGTTTTGGAAACAAATGTATCTATTTCTGTCATTTCCTTTAGACATGCAGTCTTTGTGGGGTAGATAAGCAAGCCTGACTACACTGTCTGAGAATGGCTCTTGGGCCCCCCAAAAGTATTCTTAATCTAAATATGAGGCTTTCAAAAGGAAAATGTCTGTTGCTTATAAACTCACCACAGTGGAATAATGCTACAATATACAAATTTTACTCTCAAGGGTCTTATAATAAGGTTTCTGTGGAGGATCAAGTCCTTCTTGACCTCAGTTCAACAGATAATTGATAAGGAATCCAAGAACTAAACAGTGAAGAAACAATGGTAGTTCAAGATTCAGGTAGGTAGCCGTGTTGGTCTGACGCAGTCAAAATATATAAAATATATTTTAAAAAATTTTAAAAAATTGTCCAGTAGCACCTGAAGAAGTGTGCATGCACACGAAAGCTTATACCAAGAACAAACATAGTTGGTCTCTAAGGTGCTACTGGACATGTGTGTGTGTGTGTGTGTGTGTGTGTGTGTGTGTGTGTATTTCGAATGGTAGTTCAGTTGGATAGAGCATGGTGCTGATAATGTCAAGGTTGCAGCATATTCCTGCATTGCAGGGGGTCGGAAAAGACGATCCTCAGTGTCTCTTCCAACTCTACAATTCTATGAAGTGTAGACATTCAAGTATGGCAACAATGATTATCTATCATCTAAATATTATAGGAAATGCCTGTACGAACCGGTAGTGCACCTTTATTGATTGGGCAAGCCCCAATCTCCTGGATATTCATGTTAAGTTCTTCTGGGAAGACCCTTCTCAGCATCTTACCTCTGTGAGTTATCATGTGAGAGACCCTTCTTTGTGGTGAATTCTTCAAGTTTATGGAATGCACTCCCCTCTGAGGTAGGGCTGGCACAGCCACCATTCTCATTTTGGTACCAAATAAAAACATGCTTGCTTACTCAAGCATTTGGGAGTTGTTATTAGCTGCTCAGCTTGTTGGTTTTATCTGTTCTCTCCATTATTATTAACAACTTGAATGCTGGGTTTTATTGTACCCCACCCCAAGATTATTATGATTAAGTGCATGCAATAAATATTTTTAACTAAATGAATCAATAAAATTTGCTAGAAAAAAATCTTTCTGAGGTTTCTGCTTCTTGTACAATTAGCTGTCACACTTATCTGTAGTATACACATTGGGACTTAAACAAAATTAAATATAGTGGTATGGCAAAAGACCACCATCAGAATTTCAATATACCGGTAGCTAAATATCAGTCTTCCAGAAGACCTTTGTACTAATTCTTTTCTTAAAAACAATAAAACAGAAATAGATGTTTGCCCTACCCCCACCAAAAGCACAAAGCTCCATTTTGTCCATAGTGAAGCACAATAACTAGGAGCTGACAACTTTTGTTCTTGTTTATATCCTAGGAGGGAAAGTGGATTGTTTTAAGGTGTGTACAAAAGGCACAAAGATCTCACATGAGAATGAAAAAAATGTGATGAAAGGTGGGGGAAATGACCCAAAAACATAGCATGGAAACTTTCCATCAAGGACTGTCCATTGGTGTGAACAGTAAACAGTAGAATGCCTATGAAAGATCAAAGATTAAAAGGATTAAATGTAAATATAATACTAAAAAAATGAGTGTGTGGATCACATGCCAATTGTACATCACATGAAAAAAATTGATCTAGATGACCTGCATCATTGCAGAGTAGCAGTTTTTGCAGTTTGAACAGCAAAAGTTCAAAAAGGCATTCAAAAAAATAGTTTGTTGTACAAAATGGTATAACCAAGGTGGGGCACTGGAGCACTGATTTGTGCATGTGTGATAGAGGCTTTTAAAACTTTGACATACCAGCTTCAATTTAAAGAGTTTATTTTTAGTATAAGTAGTGCTTCCCCCAAGGGGACACAGGTGGCACTGTGGGTTAAGCCACAGAGCCTAGGGCTTGCCGATCAGAAGGTCGGCGGTTCGAATCTCCGTAACGGTGTGTGCTCCCGTTGCTCCGTCCCTGCTCCTGCCAACCTAGCAGTTCGAAAGCACATCAAAGTGCAAGTAAATAAATAGATACCGCTCCAGCGGGAAGGTAAAGAGTGCTTCTGTGCACTGCTGTTGTTCGCCAGAAGCGGCTTAGTCATGCTGGCCACATGACCTGGAAGCTGTACACCGGCTCCCTCGGCCAGTAAAGCGAGATGAGTGCCGCAACCCCAGAGTCATCCATGACTGGACCTAACAGGGGTCCCTTTACCTTTACCTAGTGCTCCCCCAAGGTGCTAGTAGTCTAGATTCTAACCATCTCATCTGCCCAGCACTGACAACAATTCTAAGATTTCTCATGCCACAGGGTAGCGATTACCATTATATTCATGGAAACTTGAAGAAGAAAAGTCTCCTTTTAAATACTATGACAGTGAGCATGGATAGGTGTGGGTAACAGAGCTTAAGGAAGTTATCCTTTATTTAAGGAAGATTTTTATTGTAAGTAGGTAAAAAGTCTTACTTGACTTGATTCCCACAATTCAGAGATACTGAAAGGGGAAAAAAATACTTGGGCTTGGTAAGACAGTTACAGAAATGTGTTTGTTATGAGGGAATAAGTGATTTTGCATTCATTTGTTGGAAGCCCTACCTGGAAGTGTTGGAAGCCTTACCTATGGAGAAAGACTGGCTATACCTGGAAGTGTTGGAAGCCTTACCTATGGAAAAAGACTGGCTATACCTCTAACTGTTCCAGAGATGCAAATAATATTCATGTATTATTATTTGGAAATCAATTATCAAAACAAAAATATATAATCTAAATTCTCTTTCTGAACAAAGGATGATAGACAAGAGTATCTGGGGAAACAGTGCAGCTTTTCCTTATGGAGAAAGTCTTCCAATGAGCAAGCATGCAACTATCCATTCTAAATGATCCTTTAGTATTTCTACTATGCAACTATTAACCTGCTTTTAAAAACAGCTCTAAACTGTATAGATTGCCACTGGTGACCACACTGCCTCTCCTTCTGCCCTAAGCAATATTGCATTTCAGGAACGAGAACAATTCTACAAATCTTCAGCATTAAGCCAAAAAATGCACCAATACAGTCATACCTCAGGTTACGAATGCTGCAGGTTGTGCATTTTTGGGTTGCGGACCCAGAAGTACGAACCCAGAAGTACCAGAACGGGTTACTTCCTGGTTTTGGTACTTGCGCATGCACAGAAGCGCAAAATGCTGTCATGCACATGCGCAGAAGACCAAATCACATCACACGTGTGCGCAGACACAGCACTTCAGGCTGCGAACGCTGTAGGTTGCGAATGTGCTTCCTGCTCGGATCATGTTCGCAACTAGAGGTATGACTGTATTGATTTGGTCTTTCTATTATATTCAACCATTAATTAACTGCCATGCAAAAAGCTAACTGTCATCCTAGTGTCATCACCATTTGCAACATCTTCTGAGCCAACACTACAAAACTTAGTCTAGAATCCTTTCAGTATTTTACTTTTATCAGCACTGAAGCCACACAAACCTCCAGTTTGCTAGTAAAACTGAATTACTATGTCACAGTGCATGTCTAAAACTTGTGTCACCAATGTGAAAAGTTTGAGCAGCTCTTCACTAGATGCAAGGCGCAGCATAGCAGAGGCAAGAAAGTTCAGTTGCACAAACAGAAACTTATGGAAACATCTCATTTAAAGATAGTGTAACTGAAACACATGTAGAATATGTTACAAAGCAATATTAGATAATATATGAAGTTTAAAACTATTTATAATAAAAGCACCCAAGTGTCAAATAAGCAGTTTACCCCTGAAATTCGCACTGACCTTTTTCTTTTCCACTGCTGTTGCAATTTTCCAGCAGTTTAAGTTCATTTGGCTTAATGGCTTCAACATGAAGCTGCAGGTGGAAAAAGTTGCCTGCAAGTTTGTTCCATTCAGAGCAATTTAGGCAGCACTGCTTGCGTCAGGCTCTACCTGTTTTACACCATGGACTCCATGAACAAGTATTGCTGACCTTCCATTTGAAATGTTTCACTAGGTATGCCTATGTACAAAATCATTATAGCATACTACATGCTTGTAGGTAAGTGACAAGAAGTTTGCTGTGAGGAAAACTGCTATGTAGCAGAATGGACTTCTTGACCCCTTTCAAAGCTTCTTGTAGTCATGTGCAGATGTTTCAGAATTAAGAAAAAAAGGACAATATTAAGTTGCTAACCAGTTTTTCTTTTGACATACCTACTGCAAAGAAGCTTGTTACAAGGAAGTTTAGGTTTATAGTGAAAATGTGTTTCTAAAGTTTAGTAAGTGATCAGTAACTTATGAAGGTAATTCTCTAACACAATAGTAAGATTTCCTGTAAGTATTCTGAATGCTATTTAACTGGACTAGGGCTGGCACAAAGGCAGGGATGGAGGCTGAAGTTTTTAGGAATAAAATTACATGTCTCACACTATCACAGGAGAAGTATCATATGCAGAAAGCCATAGCACAGTGGTAGAATACATGTTTTGCATATAAAAGTCAAATCAAGCTTTGATATCTACAGGTGGAGCCGAGAAAGTCTCCTGTAAAATCTTGGAGAGTAGCCAACTGTTAGTGTAGACAAAGTTAAGGTATATGGACCCATGGTATAACTCAGTAGCAGCTTCCTATGCTCCTATATTTATGTAGTAAGAACTAGTTCATACAGGCATGCCACTCAATGACTACAGCATCAAGTGGCAACTTGAGTGTGAGAAAGAGCCAGCAAAGACTGAACAAGAAGTATTTACATGGGAAAATTCTATATTTGCTAGTTAATAGTATGTGATGGTTTGTTCACACAACAGATATTTTTTTAGTCGGCCCTAACTATCCTCATATCTTTACTAAGCCATCAGGTTGCCAAGAGATGAATGAACTTTCCCCACATGTCTTAATGTGTCTGATCATCAAGGTTTCCTGCTTTAATTGGTTTTATAGTATTTCCTAATTGGATACAGCCCACATAAAATGGGAACGCCACCCTAGTACAGACAACACTGAAGGTCTAAGCTATGACTGTAAACAAGAAGCACATTTATATTTTCATGTGAGATAAATGACAGAAGTACATATCAGATCTCTCCAGTCTATATCAATGCTGTAAAAGGTAAAGGTACCCCTGCCCGTATGGGCCAGTCATGTCCGACTCTAGGGTTGTGCGCCCATCTCACTTAAGAGGCCGGGGGCCAGCGCTGTCCGGAGACACTTCCGGGTCACGTGGCCAGCGTGACGAAGCTGCTCTGGCGAGCCAGCACCAGCGCAGCACACAGAAACACTGTTTACCCTTCCGCTATAAAGCGGTACCTATTTATCTACTTGCACTTAAGTGTGCTTTCGAACTGCTAGGTGGGCAGGAGCTGGGACCGAAAGACGGGAGCTCACCCCGCCGCGGGGATTCGAACCGCCGACCATACGATCGGCAAGTCCTAGGCGCTGAGGTTTTACCCACAGCGCCACCCGCGTCCCTTATATCAATGCTGTAGAAAGCACCAAAAGCCATGTTGGAGAATTTAAATGTATTGGAGGAGTGGGAAGGGGGTTCGACTTTCAGAAAGGCAGCTCTGTTAGCCTTGTGCCACCTTAAAGACTAACAGGTTTATTGTGGCACAAATGTTTGTGGACTAGAGTCCATTTCATCAGACTATCAGTTGGCAAGGTGTGTGTGTGCATAAATACGTTTTCATTCTTTCAAAACCAAGAGCTGTAAATGGCCATAAAATGCAAAAGTACAGTCTGTGACAATTCTACGTAAAGCTTAAGTGCATACAACACAAGTTGTATAGTCAAAGAGGTCATTGCAATGCCACTGGCAACAAAAATGCAACAGCTAACAATCCTGGGAGAGCCAGAAGTGACATATAGGAGTGAGTGAACTGAAATAAAAGACTCACCAGGGCTGAGGCTGAGAGACAGCAGCACCAGCCACCCAGTGAGGGTGTCCTAGCCTACATGGGTTTAAGATCTAGCTCAGGGCAGTTCAACATTTCATACAAAGTGGGCCACAAGAGAACTTCAATGTAGAACCCATGGTCCGCACACTGATGTTGTACTGGGCAGAAAAAGGGGGGCAAAATTTGACAAACACACACCCCAGCCCTCTGCTGCCTCCCCAAAGCTGGCTAACTGAGGCACTGGGGTTTGGGAAGGAGGCACGACGCTTTGGCCGAATCCTAGAGCCCTCCCACCTCCTTCCCAAAGCCGTGAAAGCCCTAACTAGGATGTCAGAGCCCACTGAAAACCCAGCACCTTGCTTACCTGGCTTAAGGAAGGCAGCACGAGGTCTTCAGGGCTTCAGGAGGAAGTTCCATGGCCTAAGTCCAGTCACAGGAAAGTCCCAATCAAGCATATTCCAGGGTATGTTGGGACACGCAGAAGGACCTCTGAAGGTGATTTCAACAAGTGGAAAGCTGGTGTTCCAGGTAACTCAGTTGTAAATCATGTATGAATTTAAAGGTCATCACCAGAATGTTGAATTGTGCCCAGAAACCAATAAGCAGCTTGTGTAGCTTTATCAATAAGGGAGCTTACACTTCCTATATGCAACCCTTGTTTATCTGCCCACTGCATTATGATCAACTGAAGTTTCCAAGTACTCAAAGGCAGACCTACACAAAACACATTGCAATGATCTAGACATGATTAGACATACAACTATGGCATGGATCACCATAGCCAGATTTACATTATCCAAAAATGGGCACAGGTGGCATACGATCAGCTGATCATCATTGTCTGCATTGTCATACCAGTGACTTATAATCTCTTCTGATCTTTTGGGGAAAGCATCAGTTTCTCTTTCTAAAGCAATTAAACACTGAGCACAAAGTGCTCTAGAACCAGAATTATTAATACTTGAACCAATCCCCCAGCGAAAATGCTGAAATGGGTCTCATCTGTCTAAATATTTAATCATAATTGTCATCAGTTAACAAACAAGCCATAAAATGTTCCTAATGATGTGCATGTCTGTTTGGAAAATAGTTTCGAGCTGAATATACAATTCACAGTAGTATAATAAAATTATTTTCTCTTTTGTTCAGTGCTCTCATTGCTGCAATCATCCCTGCTCTATCTCATGCCTGGCCATTTTCCTGGCAGCAAGGACTCATTCTGTGGGCTAGACAGAATCACCCGTCAAAAGCCCTTAAAATAGGACTGTTGCTGACATTCTTTGGTACTCTTGATCCCATTCAACTGGCAACTGGCAGCCAGAAGCTGCCAACCCCAGAGGTGACCAATGAGAGTAAGTTTTTTTTTTGTGTTAATTCTGCCTAATGTAAGAACAGTTAGACCAACATTCTTGTACAGGGTTTTGTTACTATTTTTTCTGCATGCTCTGTTCCTTCCTCCTTTCCCTATTCTATATACTTTTAAATTTTAAATAAGGGATTGCATGGGATCTTGCAGCTATGGGGCTAATCCAACGAACATTATAGGCATCAATAATGTCATTGTATTCATAATAATAATAATAATAATAATAATAATAATAATAATAATAATTTATTATTTGTACCCCGCCCATCTGGCTGGGTTTCCCCAGCCACTCTGGGCGGCTTCCATAAAAACCAGAAATACATTAAAATATCACAGATTAAAAACTTCCCTGAACAGGGCTGCCTTAAGATGTCTTCTGAATGTCAGGTAGTTATTTATCGCTTTGACATCTGATGGGAGGGCGTTCCACAAGGCGGGTGCCACTACCGAGAAGGCCCTCTGCCTGGTTCCCTGTAGCTTTGCTTCTCGTAATGAGGGAACCGCCAGAAGGCCCTCGGCGCTGGACCTCAGCGTCCGGGCAGAACGATGGGGGTGGAGATGCTCCTTCAGGTATACTGGGCCGAGGCCGTTTAGGGCTTTAAAGGTCAATACCAGCACTTTGAATTGTGCTCGGAAACGTACTGGGAGCCAATGTAGGTCTTTCAAGACCGGTGTTATGTGGTCTCGGCGGCTGCCCCCAGTCACCAGTCTAGCTGCCGCATTCTGGATTAGTTGTAGTTTCCGAGTCACCTTCAAAGGTAGCCCCACGTAGAGCGCATTGCAGTAGTCCAAGCGGGAGATAACTAGAGCATGCACCACTCTGGCGAGACAGTCCGCGGGCAGGTAGGGTCTCAGCCTGCGTACCAGGTGGAGTTGGTAGACAGCTGCCCTGGATACAGAATTGACCTGCGCCTCCATGGACAGCTGTGAGTCCAAAATGACTCCCAGGCTGCGCACCTGGTCCTTCAGGGGCACAGTTACCCCATTCAGGACCAGGGAGTCCTCCACACCAGCCCGCCCCCTGTCCCCCAAAAACAGTACTTCTGTCTTGTCAGGATTCAACCTCAATCCATTAGCCGCCATCCATCCTCCAACCGCCTCCAGGCACTCACACAGGACCTTCACCGCCTTCACTGGTTCTGATTTGAAAGAGAGGTAGAGCTGGGTATCATCTGCATATTGATGGACACCCAGTCCAAACTCCCTGATGATCTCTCCCAGCGGCTTCATATAGATGTTAAAAAGCATGGGGGAGAGGACGGAACCCTGAGGCACCCCACAAGTGAGGGCCCAGGGGTCTGAACACTCATCCCCCACCACCACTTTCTGAACACGGCCCAGGAGGAAGGAGCGAAACCACTGTATAACAGTGCCCCCAGCTCCCAGCCCCTCTAGACGGTCCAGAAGGATGTTATGGTCGATTGTATCAAAGGCCGCTGAGAGATCCAGCAGAACTAGGAAACAGCTCTCACCTTTGTCCCTAGCTCGCCGGAGATCATCAACCAGCGCGACCAAGGCAGTTTCAGTCCCATGATGAGGCCTGAATCCCGATTGGAAGGGATCCAAATGGTCCGCATCCTCCAGGCGTGCCTGGAGTTGTTCAGCAACCACGCGCTCAATCACCTTGCCCAAGAATGGAAGATTTGAGACTGGGCGATAGTTGGCCATACTGGCCGGGTCTAAAGATGGTTTTTTAAGAAGCGGTTTGATGACCGCCTCTTTCAGCGGATCTGGGAATGCTCCCTCACAGAGAGAAGCATTCACCACCCCACAGAGCCCATCGCCCAGCCCTTCCCGGCTTGCTTTTATTAGCCAGGATGGGCAAGGATCCAGGAGACAGGTGGTTGGTTTCACGCGTCCAAGCAGCCTGTCCACATCCTCGGGGGTAATGGATTGAAATCGATTCCATGCAACTTGACCAGACAGAGCTCTAGCACTCTCCCGCCCCAGCCCTGCTCCCACGGTGGTGTCTAGCTCCTTCCGAATATGAGTGATTTTATCTGCAAAAAACTTTGCAAAATCGTTGCAGGAGATCTTGGGGTCTTTACAAAGCCCCGGTGGTAAAGGTGGTTCCGTTAAATTACGAACCACCTGAAAAAGTCTCCTGCTACTATTTTCTGCAGATGCAATAGAGGCGGTGAAGAAAGTCTTCTTCGCCGTCGCTATCGCCACTTGGTAGGCTCGACGTTGAGCTCTAACCTGTGTCCGGTCAGATTCGGAGTGAGTTTTTTGCCACCGACGCTCTAGCCGTCTCAGCGATTGTTTCATCGCCCTCAGCTCCGAAGAAAACCACGGAGCTGTCCGGGCTCCATGCAATCGGAGAGGGCGCTTCGGAGCCAGACAGTCGATAGCCCTGGTTAACTCTGCATTCCAGCGGGGAATCAGCTGAAAGGCCATCAACATGGGATAAGGCATCCCCTACCACTCTCTGGAAACCATTTGGATCCATTAAGTGGCGGGGGCGGACCATCCGAATTGGTCCCACCTCCCTGCAGAGGGGAAGGGTCGTGGAGAAGTCCAGTTGCACCAGGAAGTGATCTGACCATGGCACTTCTTTTGTTTCACTTTTACTTAGTGTCAGATCACCCACGTCACTAGAGGTGAACACCAGGTCTAAGGCATGTCCATGACTATGAGTTGGGCCAAACTTATTCAGGGACAGCCCCATGGAGGCCATGCTCTCCACGAACATCATTTCCATGAACATCATTAATTAAATTATGTGAATTCAACCTCTTAATGCCTAGCCTACATCACTGTTTAAAAATGATTCCAAAGGATGCAATGAATTATCTGAAAATTGCTGAACTTAATAAAAGTCAGATCATCTAAAACAAATTATTTATGTGCTAGAAACCAGGCAAGTCTCCAATTTGTACATATGACCTTGAAAGACCTACATCTTGAAAGACCTACATTGGCTCCCAGTACGTTTCCGAGCACAATTCAAAGTGTTGGTGCTGACCTTTAAAGCCCTAAATGGCCTCGGCCCAGTATACCTGAAGGAGCGTCTCCACCCCCATCGTTCTACCCGGACACTGAGGTCCAGCATCGAGGGCCTTCTGGTGGTTCCCTCACTGCGAGAAGCTAAGTTGCAGGGAACCAGGCAGAGGGCCTTCTCAGTAGTGGCACCCTCCCTGTGGAACGCCCTCCCACCAGATGGCAAAGAGAACAACAACTACCAGACTTTTAGAAGACATCTGAAGGCAGCCCTGTTTAGGGAAGCTTTTAATGTTTGATGTATTTTAATATTTTTTTGAAAGCCGCCCAGAGTGGCTGGGAAAGACCAGCCAGATGGGCGGGGTATAAATAATAAATGATGATGATGATGATGATGATGATGATGACTTACATATAGGGTGCTACATTAAAGCATAATTCGTTTAAATCTCTGCTGTTTAATTTTGACTGCATTCTTTCTAAGTTACTATAATAATGAAAAGCCTCAGTTAGACAATACTGCACAAAAAAATTCAATGAAATGCAAAGATGGCTGTAATTAAGGATTTCTTGAACCATATAATTAGATAGCCCTTATACAAAGTATGGGCACATTATCGATGGCTACTGGAACCAACGATACCCTGCTGGGTGTCTCCACTAGACGTATTAGCGGTAAAAAAATAAATAAATATGGTAAAAAAATGGCCAACATACCAACAATTATTAATAAAAGAGCATGGTGTTGTAAAACTAAAACCATATGAAGAGATTGAGGATTACTGTAATAGTTGGCTACAATATCATCTAATAGTCCATTTATTTAAAGAAGATAAAAAAACAGGTTTTGAACAGAAAACTTCTAAATTGCAAAGCGAACTATTGCGGTCAAATTTTTTTAAAAAATTGAAAATGTACAATCTGCTCCTTGAGTGGGAATTGAAAGATGAAGTAATAAAAGAAACAATGATAAAGTGGTCACAAGATCTGGGCAAGACAATACATTTAGATTTGTTGTTTAGTCGTTTAGTCGTGTCCGACTCTTCGTGACCCCATGGACCAGAGCACGCCAGGCACTCCTGTCTTCCACTGCCTCCCGCATTTAGATAGGTGGGGGAAATTATGGAGTGTTGACATAAATTTCACATCTTGTTATTTGATAAGAGAAAATATAATGAAAATGTGTTATCGTTGGAAACTCACCCCAGTAAAATTGGCAAAGAGCTGTAAAAAATATTCAAACCTTTGTTGGAGATGTAAAGCGGAGGTGGGAACAATGCACCATATGTGGTGGGGGTGTAAGGTGATTAAACAATTTTAGACCAAGATACATGAAGAGTTGAAAAGAATATTTAAGAGCACACTTCTCAAAAAGCCAGAAGCATATCTGTTAGGCTTAATAACCAACGATATCCCCAAAGATAAAAAGAATATATTCCTCTATATAATAATAATAATAATAATAATAATAATATGATAGCATATAATATATAATAATATATGACAGCAGCGGCTAGATTACTAGTGGCAAAAAATTGGAAAACAGGAAAAATACCAGAATTATCAGAATGGACAATTAAGATCTGTGAATTTATGGAGATGGAAAAATTAACGGCATCAATTAGCGGCTGCCCCAAGCAAAAACTGAGAGTGGGAGTGTGTAGAGATATACAGTGGTATCTCGGGTTACATACGCTTCAGGTTACATACGCTTCAGGTTACAGACTCTGCTAACCCAGAAATAGTACCTAGGGTTAAGAACTTTGCTTCAGGATGAGAACAGAAATTGTGCTCTGGCGGCGTGGCGGCAGCGGGAGGCCCCATTAGCTAAAGTGGTGCTTCAGGTTAAGAACAGTTTCAGGTTAAGAAAAGACCTCCGTAACGAATTAAGTACCGTATTTTTCGCCCTATAGGACGCACTTTCCCCCCTCCAAAAATGAAGGGGAAATGTGTGTGCGTCCTATGGGGCGAATGCAGGCTTTCGCTGAAGCCTGGAGTGCGAGAGGCATCGGTGCACACCGACCCCTCTCGCTCTCCAGGCTTCAGGAAGCTATCCGCAAGCCTTGGGAGCCCGCGGGAGTGCCCACCAGGCTCGCAAGGCTTGCGGGCGGCAGCCTGCAGCGCGAAGCATGGGGCGCGCTCCGGAGCCCACCCCGGGCTTCGAGCAGATATCGGGCAGCCCCACAAGCTCGGGGGGCAGCGGGGAGGCGGAGCGCCATCATCCCGCTATTCCCCGACCTGGTTTGGAGGCTGGCGGTGGGGAGAAGCAAGCAAGCTTCTCCCCACAGCCAGCCCCACAAGCTCGGGGGACAGCGGGGAGGCGGAGCGCTGCCATCCCGCTATTCCCCGACCTGGTTTGGAGGCTGGCATGGGGAGAAGCTTGCTTGCTTCTCCCCACCGCCAGCCCCACAAGCTCGGGGGACAGCGGGGAGGTGGAGCGCCGCCATCCCGCTATTCCCCAACCTGGTTTGGAGGCTGGCGTGGGGAGAAGCTTGCTTGCTTCTCCCCACCGCCAGCCCCACAAGCTCGGGGGACAGCGGGGAGGTGGAGCGCCGCCATCCCGCTATTCCCCAACCTGGTTTGGAGGCTGGCGGTGGGGAGAAGCAAGCAAGCTTCTCCTCACCACCAGCCCCACAAGCTCGGGGGACAGTGGGGCAAGCTGCTGCCCCACGGAGGCTAGGGAGGCTGTCCCTGAAGGCAGAAGAGGGAGACAGAGCGCTCCATCTCCCTCTTCTAGCTTGGGGATGGCTGTGCAAAGCCTCTGCAGGCTGGGGGGGGGGAATCAAAATTTTTTCCTTGATTTCCCCCCCAAAAAACTAGGTGCGTCCTATGGGCCGGTGCATCCTATGGGGCGAAAAATACGGTACTTAACCCGAGGTACCACTGTATATGAAAAAATATGGATATGGAAATTAAGTTTAACATAAACGTAAAAGGAAAGACTCGCAAGGATACAATATATTATAAAGGATATGACTATTAAGTATAAATAGCTGCTAACACAACAAGAAACAATAATACAAATGCCAATAAGATCTCACATGGGTGAGGGGAAGTTGGGGGGGAGCATTTGGAAATTTATTGATAATGGGATATAAAAGTAAAATGATTGTGTTTGTAATTTGAATTGTTTTGAATGATTGTGGTTGTAAGTTTTTTTTCCTAGTTTTTACTTCTTTTTCTGTCACAAAAACTTTAAATAAAATTTAAAAAAGAAATGCAAAGAGCCAACCACAAAATTACAGTCAGTTGCCTAATAGTTACTTTGTTTTCTTAGCTGTTTCAATGGATTCAAAGGGGTTCATTGAGAAATTACAAACAGTTTCAATTTGATGAACAAATATTTCTCTCTCTCTCTCTCTCTAACACACACACACACAGGCAAAGCAGAAAGTGAGAAAACACTAAGCCACATAGTACACACCATCCATCACCTTCGCCAGGAAAGGATTGTTCATACCCTGCAGCGTGTTCTAGGCTTTGCCTAGTCTAATTTTAAGTGACCCAAGCAACAAGGGAAAATATTTCCAAGTTACATAACTGTTTTTAATGAACTGCCAAAGAAGCCTACTTAACACTTTTTATTCAAGAATTTTTATTGATCAAGGGTGTTAACGATAGCAAAAGCAAAAATACAGAAATCGTTTACTATACAAACACCCATCCTAACCTAGAAATTTTCACCAAAACAAGAGCAAGAAAAAGTTACAAGGGGGGAAATCATATTTCAGCTGGTGGCTGAAATCATATTTATAGCTGGGGGGAAATCATATTTCAGCTGGTGGACGCGGGTGGCGCTGTGGGTAAAACCTCAGCGCCTAGGACTTGCCGATCGCATGGTCGGCGGTTCGAATCCCCGCGGCGGGGTGTGCTCCCGTCATTCAGTCCCAGCGCCTGCCAACCTAGCAGTTCAAAAGCACCTCCGGGTGCAAGTAGATAAATAGGGACCGCCTACCAGCGGGAAGGTAAACGGCGTTCTGTGTGCTGCGCTGGCTCGCCAGATGCAGCTTGTCACGCTGGCCACGTGACCCGGAAGTGTCACAGCCTATAGAGTGAGATGAGCGCACAACCCTAGAGTCTGGCAAGACTGGCCCGTACAGGCAGGGGTACCTTTACCTTTACCCTAAGGAAGGTGGCTCAAAAAACGAAACAAAACATATATACACATGCAAATCAGGAGCAAGCAAACATCTAAAACAAAACAAATCCCAAAGAGAAATTAAGAAATAATGAGAGGAAAAGTGGTGGGGTAATGGGTAAGAAGAGGCAATGAGGGAATTCCAATCCTAAACCAAAATATATGTCCAAATCTCAGTGCTGAAACAAATCAACACAATGTTGTTGTGTTTTCAGAAGTCTAATGTCTATTTTAAGTCCTTTTTTTTCTTTCGCAGTTAGAGATAATGGGAGTTGTAGTCCCAAAACATCTGGAGGGATGAGTTTGGGGATGCCTAAGTTAAGAACTCATTACAAGCTGAGCTTTTCAGGCAGTCTGAGGAAACAAAGTTTTGATTATCTAGTCCCTCCCAAGGTGAGCTAAACTTGGCAGGACAGCTTACTCTATGGTATTAACCTCTTCATGCATTAATTAAACTTAAGCACATTGGTTACATGAGGCTGATTATCCCACAGGTATGGCCAGGAGTAACAAACAAGGAACCTTGGTTCACCATGACATTTGTGGCTAGTTTCTCTCAAAACAAACTGCCATCTGAAAGAATGATCAAAATAGTTAATGAAGCACTGAACCGTTTGCCAAAAAGCTATGACCTTAGGGCAACACCAAAAGTACAAGAACTTGTACACCTCAAGTACTTGGTTTCCAAGTACAAACCTTTTTTAAGTGACCCAATCTTTTGTTGAATTAGATGTTATATGAGGCTGAGATGCCCTCCTCAAATACAATACCATTTATCACTGAAGAATGCATGCCTCATTTAGTACTCCTAGCAAGTCACAGAGTATCTATGCTGAATAAGGATATACAGTACAATTACATGGGGGCATTTTGGAGGGTACAGCAAAGGTTCCTTATTTTATTGGTATTCTGGGGTTCTCTCACATTATAAGGGGTCCATCACACCTTTTTCCATTGCCAGGCCACTCCAAGAGACTGTCACATACTGTGCACCTTCTACTGTCCACCTTGTTTGTCCCATTTATAAGTAAAAAATTGTTTTGTTACTAGGCAGATATGCAGTCCCCATGGGCTTTTCATAAGCTCCTGAATCCTGATAACTTACAGTAATGAGTGGTTAATTGCCCAGGCAAGTGCACAGGCATTATTATTATTATTATTATTATTATTATTATTATTATTATTATTAATTTTCTATACCGCTTAATATATTAAAAATATCTCTAAGCAGTGTACAAATAACTGAAGCAACAACAGAAAACTTAAACAAAATATTACAAAAATACACAGTTACAAATAGAAATGTTACATTAATACAAAGTTCCTAATATTCTAATATACTGGTATATAAGTCAATACCAATTAATTTTCCTTCTGACACACCCTCCCTCTCAGCCCCCAGTTTCTCACCCAAGGTCCAAGCAAACTCTCACCTTACCCAAAAAGTCTCACAAGGAGAGGAGTTCCTGGAAATAGCAGGTATCACTCAAGACTTGCTTTTTATGGGCAGGTCCAAGGTAGATGGTACTTCCTCAAGCTGCCCCCATTAAGCTGCACTCTCCACACCCAGTTCCAGGTAGAGCAGGAAAAGAGACTGAACACAGAATAATATCGTGTGTGTGTGTGTGTGTGTGTGTATCTATAATTGTACATATTAAACAGAAACAGCTATAAACTCAGCCATCTATTAGCATGAGTTAATGTACATTGGCTAACATGCAAAAGATCCATTTACTCATTCTACTATGCAAAAAAAGTATTGCAATTAACTCTGCCTCATAAGGCACATTGAAGATATTGCTCAACTTGAACTTGGTTCAAATTGCTTCCTAAAACAACATTAACAGCGCCCTTAGGAGCTACATAAGCTTGCCAAAAATCAAGACCCTGGGGTCCAACTTATAGCCAGCCTCAATAACGGATTGGATGAGAGCCAACAAACTAAAACTCAATTCAGATAAGACTGAGACATTGTTAGTGTGTGGTTCCCTAGACCAGATGGCTGGGAGGTTGCCTGCTCTTGATGGGGTTACACTTCCTCTGAAGGAGCAGGTACATTGCTTGGGGGTCCTCCTGGACCCTTTGCTATAACTTTAGGATTACTATTACTACTACTACTACTACTATTATTATTATTACTATTATTACTACTACTATTATATTGCCCTATACGCAAAGGTCTCAGGGTGGTTCACAAGATTAAATGGCTCAGGACCACAATACCCCAAGGACCTCCTCTTTCCGTATGAACCTACCGGGACCCTGAGATCATCTTCTGAGGCTCTCCTTCATGTGTTGCCTACTCAAGAGGTCCAGAGAGTAACAACACAAGAACGGGCCTTCTCTGCAGTGGCTCCCCATCTGTGGAATGCTCTCCCCAGGGAAGTTTGCCAGGCACCTTCATTATACACCTTTAGGCGCCAGGCAAAAATGTTCCTTTTTAACCAAACCTTTGGTTGACCTGATCAATATCCCATACCCTTTTAAAATTTGGCTCTTTGGGGGGGGGGTATCATTTGGGTTATTGCTTTTATTTTAATTTTATATACTGTGATCTTTTCATGTGACCTCCGGCTATAGGGTGGTATATAAATTCAATAAATAAAATAAAAAATAAAAAGAAGATAAATTCACAATATAGAAACACAAAATACATAATCAAAATAAAAACAACAATAATGCAATAACATCCTCCCAATACATTTTAATAAGATGATTCTACAACAATATTCCTCATTTTTACATTTTATGATTCCCAGTAATGGTGACTGATGATTTGAAAAAGCTGATTATATATTGATATTTCTTGACTTTATTTCTTTTATATTCCTAAGAATTTGGGTTGCTGACAACTTTATAAGCTCATCAAGGGGTCAATTAGGTTTGGAAAACCCTGAGTTAAAGAGACTCATCTGATTTCATCTTGGTCTTAGGATGTGTCCTTTTCTCTCATCAACAGAACTACACAAGGCTGTAAAGTAGAGGTGGGGAACTTCTGCCCTGCAGGCCAACCGGGCCCATTTGGCTTTCTCGTCTGACCTGCCAGGCTGCTTTCCCCAAGCACACCTAAGTAAAGTCAGGTATGGGATAGGTAGAAACACGGCAACAGAAAACAGGCTTGAACCCCACGTACAATCATACAGTTCAATCTGTTTGGTTTTGGTGCACCAGTCAGTTTTCACATGCAGAAAGCAGGACTGAATTACCCATGCAGAAGCTGGTACACAGGAGTTCAATCCTGCTAATTCAGTATCTCCCCCCCCCCCATGGGAAGACTTTGACAGGTGGGCAGTATGTTCCATCTGACATGTGCATGATCCTGCCCACCTGTCAAAGTTAGCCTATGGAGTTGAAGGCGATTAAGATTTGGCTCCTGAGACAAAAAGTGTAAAGATGTGGTTTCAGCACTGGAAGTGTATACATCTGGATTGAATGCTTGTGCATTGTTGTTTCTATCCTGTTCCTTTTTCTCTCTCTGTACATTACCTCCACCCATTAAAAGGGGATGTAGAAAGGGATTTAAGAAATGTAGGTTTGAGTCATATGAGTAAAAACAATTTTGCACTGAGGCAAAGAGGGGAATGCTGGTGAAGACTGCTGCTTTGGATTTTCTGTGGTGAAACCTACGAAAATGTAGTGGGGAAAAGGCATTACTGTAATGAGCTTCTTGGACGGTGAATGCCACACATTCCTTTAATGGGAAAAGTGAGGAAACTGTGGAATGTTGTTGCTGTTGCTGACAGTGCTTCAAGGAGCTCTGAAGATGTTTCCCTGCCCCATTCATACAGCTGGGTAATGGTAAAGGGACTGCTATTGGCCATGAAAGCATTTGGGATAGATATCAGGTGGAAAGGTGGGGAGAAGCTGTGAGGAGAAAAATGAAACTGTAACATAACAAGCTATCATTTACTTGATTGTCTATGGGACAACTTGAGCTGCAATTATTGTTTATTAACAGAACCATGGCTTAGTGTTTCTTGCAAGTCAGTCCAAAATATCAGCACCAATGCTAGCTGCATAACAAAGGCTGCACTGCTTTAGCAAGCAGAACCAGCAAGACCTGTGAAGCACAATTCCAGAAAATCAGAACTCATATAAAGGAAAGTACTTGCATATAACCCTTGACTAGAAAAGAACTAGTCTACACCAAATCATAGTGTGCAGGAGAATTAGATACTGTGACAACTAGAAGATTTTATCGTGTCACAGTTTATGAGGAGAAACTTTGAACTGTCCATTGAAAAAATAAAATTGTGTGCATACAATTGTGCCTGAAGGAACGTGGCTGGCTATGTTTTACAGGGCTCCAAATGTCAGTGTGACTGCCTGACTAACTCACATGGAAAAGAACTTCTGCAACCCCCATATCAAAAATGTTATTTCACTGGCAAGATAAAAATTTAAATTGAGATAATTGGTCCATTGGATAGAGGCACTTCCCTAACATTTACTGTCAAGTTTATTTGTAAATTATCAATGCAAAATAGCTTCTATCCTGATAATTTTTTCTCAGTACAATTATGTAGTACTCATGTCACAAGCAATAATTATTGGCATCAATTTAACATAGTCAAAAGAATCCAATATTGAAGTGGTATTTCTATTATTCCTTATAGTCAGTAATTGAAATTTACTAAATATCATATATGTATGTAATTGTTAAAAGTACAATTCACATCAATTAGTGGATCGACACTAAGCATCTCAACTAGAGAGTGCCAACCTGAGCCCACAAATGATCTGTAAAAGTTATATCCCCAATTGAATCATTACTTGTTTTAAATAATCTGAGAACTGTAATAAGATTAGAAGCGATTGGGTTGAGCAATGTGAGTAAATCCACCTACTAATCCTCAGAATCTACTATTCACAGCTCAAGTACATCAGCCTTCCCAAGCAGAATGAGCTCCAAACACCTTTTGCAAGATGCCTTGCTACAAAGACTCTTTATTCCATTCTCAGTGGTTTCCCATTTCTTTCTACGACCAATTTTAAAGTGCCAATGTTAAGCTTTAAAGCCTTAAACAGTTTAGGACCAAGTTATCTCAGAATCCAGCTGCTCCCCCATATGAACCAGCCTCTAATGTCCCACCCTCTTTCTCATCTGTAAGAGATCAGGCAGATTTGGCACAAGAGAAGACCTTTTCAGTGGTGGCACAGAGATTGTAGAAATGCTTCCCAGTGGAGAGCCATCAGACTCCATCTTTCCCCATCTTTATACAGTTACCAAAAGTTTCTTATTCCAGTCAGTTTTTATGTAATGTATAATCTGCTATTTACCATTTTTTATTTAAATCTGCTATCTCCTGGGGTAAACTAAGGAGCCAGAAAAGCTCTATAATGCAAGGGGGCAACTGTATTGAGAACTCTTTTAATTTCACTATTTCAAAGTGAGACCAGAGTTTTGGGAAGAACACATGCCAGGCAGAAAATCCTCAAAAGCATTCAGGAATTCAAGGGGAAAACCAACTAAAAGAGATCCATCACCTCTGCAGAGGGAAACAACTGCTGTCAATCTAAACCTCACCAAAAAGTAGACTATGCAACAGGGTTACTAGAAATCCCCTATTTCCAGACCACCAACCTCCCTCCAGTCACAAACACCAGGCCCAGAGTCTTGCAAAATGCACTGGGCAAATGATATATTGAGATAGCCTCAAGGTGGACCCAGCATGAATACTGTAATTCCCCAGGATGAACATCTTGGGGTTTTCCAACACCACCACTGTAATCACCAGTTCAGCCATGATGATAGATAACAGGGTGCTCAATACACAAACATAATCCCTAATCTGTCGCTGTGGTCCAGCACAAGGTACAAACACTCAAATCCAACAGTTGACATTGATGCCAAAATCCAGCATCATCTGAGTTCTGTGAATGCGGCTTTCTCCTGATTGAAGTGCAGAGTGTTTGAGGACCAGGATATTCACAGGGAAACCAAAATGCTTGTTTACAAAGCTATTGTACTACCAACCTTACTGTATGCTTGTGAAACATGGACAATTTATAAACGCCATCTCCAACTCTTCGAAAGATTCCATCAATGGTGTCTAAGAAAAATTTTACACATCACTTGGGAAGACAGGCGAACTAATACTGGTGTACTGGAAGAAGCAAAGATCACCAGTGCTGAAGCAATGATTCTTCAACATCAACTTCGTTGGACTAGTCATGTTGTGCAGATGCCCGATTATTGTCTTCCAAAGTAACTACTCTATTCCAAACTTTAAAATGGAAAGCGTAATGCTGGTGGTCAACAAAAAAGGTTTAAAGACTGTCTCAAGGCAAATTTTTAAAAATGTAGTATAAACACTAACAACTGGGAAACCCTTGCCTGCAAGCACTCCAATTGGAGAACAGCCTTTACCAAAGGTGTCATGGGCTTTGAAGACACTCAAACTCAGGACGCAAGGGGAAAACGTGCTAAGAAGAAGGCACGCTTGCCAAATCCACACCGTGATCAACTCCCGCCCGGAAACCAAAGTCCCCACTGTGGAAGGACGTGTGGATCCAGAATTGGCCTCCACAGTCACTTACAGACTCATTGTTCAAACTGTGTTTATGGAAGACAATCTTACTTGGCTACAAGTGATCACCAAAGAAGAAGACAAACACTCAAATCCAACAGTTGAATGAACTGGTTTCCTGGTGGGAGATGGATTTATTACAGATGGCAATTCCAGATGGCAACCCCACCCTCATCTCTCCTGGTGCTGGTGCTCCAAGGCAGGAAAGTTTTCCTCTTATGCCCCACAGGCAGATCAGATTTGGAGCATGTGACAGTGTCCAAGCCAAAAGGGCAGTGCTGCTCTTACCACATAGGCCTTTACTCAGACAGCTCACTTCACACAATACCTTTATATAATAACATGTGTGGTGTTATTGGTGTTGTTTTGAACTCTTCCCAGTTTTATAAAAAATGACAGATACAATATTGACCACTGTCTGTCCAAAACCATTTTTTCATCCTCAATCATCCACCCAAATAAGTAAAATATTTCACAGTGAAGTGTTTGCACAAACATTTCTCTCCAAATTGCTATTTCAGCTGTCCCTGACTTTTATTCCATAAATGTGTGAAAGTTGGTAGTCGGTCAAGTGCCATCAAGCTTTTATGAAATGGACCAAAGAAAAGAAAAAAGAAAAAACTCACTATATATATAATTGACCTATAGTGATTAGAATTTACTGTATAATTCAAACAAGCAGCCGCTGACCCATAATTTTCAAGGACACTAACACAGCCTAGAATTGGCAGAGAATGAGTCCAAAAAGCTGGAGCAAAGCAATCAGACTTTTTTTGTTCTGAGAGCTATCAGCCAGCAGGCCTTCTAGCATAATTATTGCTCAGAGAGAAAATTTAGGGAACACAATCAGCACGCAAGCTTTCTTCCCTCAAGCACACTCTTCTAGCTTAAATGTTGAATATGTCTTCAGGATCCTGATTTCTCAAGTCTGGGGGAGGGGGTGGAGAGGAGACTAGGAAAAGGATCACATCAAGAGGAATTATTATCAAAGTTGATGTAACTAGTAGCAAACAATTCTTATTACAACATACTGGACTACAAGATGGAGAGCAAGTAACACACTAATGAACAGCGGCTATTATGGAAGTGTTCACATAGACACTGTGGAGCTCTATTTATAACTAACTGCAATCAAAGAGTTGCTGGCATCCGTCCATCTCAAGAGACAATGGAGTGCACCTCCTGGGATGAAGTCAAACCGCTGGAGAATCACAGCACCTGCTGTGGTTGCAGAGACCAGTAACTCATAACTACTGCCTTCAAATTTGTTTTTGCTGCATTGGCAGCACCGAAGTGACCTCTCTGGTGTGCTAGCTTAGGCAGTGTGTATAAAGGCCCTGGGTTGCCCAGATGACAAGACCCCCTTCTCAGCCTCAGTGATGTGGCCCAAAGGAAAGCAGAGCAATACATTTGGCAGCAGTTTGGCTGCAGGGGTTTGCTAGAAGGAGGCATGCAAGACACCATCCAACCATCTTAGGGACTCCACTCTGGATTTGTGTAAGGTTTACTCCTTGGCCTTTTATTCTCACAAAGATGTCCCGCAAGGCAGCAGGTATGGATTTTTGCTTGCATTTTCTCCCAAAGCCTTTCTCATGAATGAGTATAGCCATAAAGCAACAGAGGTCAGAGATGGACTACCTTCCCAGTTTGACAAGCGCCATCTACCCCTTATTTCCCTCTGCAACACATGCAGTAACCGCCTTCTTAACCATAGCACCCACTATTGGTCTGACCCGCTCCATGTGCCAGAGCCTGTCTTTGCATGCATGGAAAGTCTACATAACTGATACGGTGGACAATGGATAAAACAAACATCATTTGCTGTACTGCTGGATAAGTGTTTGGTGGTTATTGTATTTGTATTTGTTTAAAAACCAATAAAAATTGTTTTTAAAAAAATAACTGATACAGTGTAGTGATGTTCTTATTGCTTTTTCCATAGAGCTACAGTTACTTGGAGAAGGATGAAGAAAAATACCAGAGAGAGGGCAATATGGTCAGGCAAAACTTCATATTCTGCTTCATCATTGATCTAAAACAGGCACCCGCAACCTTTTCAGATCCAGGACCCACTTTTAACCCAACATGCCCATTCCTTAATCTTTTGCCATATATTTGCATGGGGGCAGTGCTCCTGTTGCAAACTACCTTGGATCAGGCTGCGACTCAATAGTGGAGCCCAACCCACCAGTTGAAGACTGGTGGACTAAAAGAAAAACAGCAAATCACTGGATAAGTTATCATTCTTTTGTTTAAAATTTGCCCAGAATAATTTTTTTAGTTCAATTTAGTTCAGTTCTGCACAAATTGAGTGATAACCAATGACCAGCTAGCTCTCCCTTCCATTAGTCTAAACTTTCGGCACTTACTTCGAGGGTTAAATTGACATTACAAACAAAGGCAGAGAAGCTCAAGAGGACTCTACTGTAATAACTTTTAACCAACATGCAATTGTTTTTCAAAAGTACCAATAATTCTGTCGGGTATCGAAGATACAGTTCACCACTCGATAAAAATCAACATCCTGAATCTTAAAGAACAATGGAAACCCAATCATGACAATTTCTCCTCAATTAAAGAGAACCAGTTGGAAGAACCAGTTTTTCCCCCTGTTATGTTTTGTTTTTCAACAAATGAAGATATGGCCCTAGAAGAAAAACCCTATGTAGCTGTATATATACAGTTTCAGGGCATATACAGTTACTTGGGAAAGAGAGAGTGCTTATTATTGACCTGAAAGTGTAAGGTGCATAAGACATCGATTATATACTCCAGTTTATATTATCCAAATGGCTTATACCTTAGGCATTATGTTCTGCAAATTAACTCCTACATAGTCATCACTTACTTTAAAAGAATATTGCACTACATCTGCACTATGATCCAACCCGCTGGCTTAGATTGCATGACTAGTCATATGTATGCTAATTTTTTGCACAGCAGATTTTAAAAATAAAATGCAAAACTGCTTTTGAATTTGTAGAGGAAGAAACAGATTAGGTTTGTAATACCATAGGCACAATCCTCACAAACAGATTTTCTCCATTTAAACTTCAGAATTTATCTTTTCTAAAGTACACTTTGGAACAGAAGCTGTTAATCTGCTTACAAAGCAGCAGCATTTTCTATGCCACTCTTGCTGTGCTAATTTTGTTCACTCCCTTCAAGTTTTGCTCTGATAGATTTTACACGAAAGATTTCCCCTCTCAAACACAAAGCTTTGGACAGTTCCTGAAGGGTCACATTTCTCTCACAGTGGCAATGTGAATAATTCATCCTGACACAGAAGACTGCAATGGCACTAGGATGTAATCCTTAGTGCTTTGCTTAGCTTTATGCTTTGGGAACTAGAACATATTTCAATTTTTGTATCACATGTACCAATTGCTTTGTGTAGATTTTAAGCTACACATGGATGTGGTCAACGAAAAACAATCTCCATTTACATTTTGTAAATTGAAGACTTTCAAATAGTTTAAAACAAGAAGATAATCCCAATTCATCACAAATTTGTATTTAACAACAGGGTACATGTGCTATAGATTAGAAATCAGTTTCCACTCTCCAAAGAACACACAGTACGGAATATATGCATTTACCTTCTCACAGCATTTCAACACACCCTGAGGGCCACGTGTTTGAGTTTAAGTAAAATAAACAGTAAGAGAATGAACAGATAAACAGCGAGAAGACAGTGCTTAGCACCCTCTCTTGACATCTGTATACTCACTAGCAGAAGTAGCACACACACACACACACACACACACACACACACACACACCACTTTCTTCCACACAGAGGAAAATACAGGTGATTCCTGGGAAGAAGAACCATGGAACTACAAATCATATGCAGTCTAGTATCCACTCACTTGCATACATGAAATATACATTTAAATGAAAAGAGCAAGTTTGTTATGAGAAAGAATAAATTATCTAAAGAGAATCAGCTCTCTCATAAAGGAAGGTGCTGAGAGATTTGCATGCTATTAATACATCATTGAAATGAATACATTTGAAGGGGACAAATTAATTTAGACCTTGACTAAATTAAGGACTATAATATGTGTCATCACACTAAAGGGCCAGTTATTATGCTGATATATTCAGATAAAGTCCTAGGGGAAATTAATTTGGGCATACTATGCCATCAGACTTTGCTTTAGACCAAGCTGCTAGGATTCCTCAGCCATTAAAATTAAAAATCCTTCCAATATTTAACTTCTTATTCCAAACCTACAATAAAAATAAATAACAACAAAAACAACATTTCTATATCACCCTTGACATCCACTCTCAGCATTTTAAAAAGTGGCAAGCATTAACGGATACCTATATTATAACAAAATACTAAACTAGGTGGCCTGGGAGTGTGGAATCTGAAGCATTATTACGAAATCTTTCAAATGAGGCAATTAATGCACTAATGCACTATGGAAGTGAGAGCTGGACCATAAAGAAGGCTGATCGCTGAAGAATTGATGCTTTTGAATTATGGTGCTGGAGGAGACTCTTGAGAGTCCCATGGACTGCAAGAAGATCAAACCTATCCATTCTGAAGGAAATCAGCCCTGAGTGCTCACTGGAAGGACAGATCGTGAAGCTGAGGATCCAATACTTTGGCCACCTCATGAGAAGAGAAGACTCCCTGGAGAAGACCCTGATGTTGGGAAAGATGGAGGGCACAAGGAGAAGGGGACGACAGATGACGAGATGGTTGGATAGTGTTCTCGAAGCTACCAGCATGAGTTTGACCAAACTGCGGGAAGCAGTGGAAGACAGGAGTGCCTGGCGTGCTCTGGTCCATGGGGTCACGAAGAGTCAGACATGACTAAACAACTAAACAACAACAAAATGCGCTATTACAAGTAAATATCTTGCAACTTGGTTCACTATGGAACACAAAACGGTAACCTCCCTTCCCTTCTTACAGAGGAGGAGCAGAGAACTTGTGGTTCTTCCAATGTTGCTGAACTAAAACTTCCATGGTGGTTGGGGCTGATGGAAGTTGGATTCAAGCATCATCTGGAGGGATGCAGGTTCTCCATCTCTGCTAGAGAGAAATACCATTTCTTTGTAAAATTAGAGAAATAGAAATTTTCTTTCACAGAGTTTATAGCATAAGTTATGTGCTATTAAAAACAGGGCATAAAAAACTAGTCTTTTCAGTGTCTTCAATCATACTAATGCAGGCTACATTTGATCAAATCTCATCTTAATAAGATGAGATATAAATTAGTTCCATGCACCTGCATGCAGATGCTTCTCATGAGTAGGAATTACCATTACCCATCTCTCCGGAAGTGATCTTTGTGGTTCAGCAGCATGGAGAGGTACAGTTGCCATTTCCGACATCTGGTGCAGTAGGGGAGATGAACAGGAGGCTAGAAAGTCTCACAAGAACCTTGGAGACAATCAGCAACCACACTAGGCTCTCAAGGAGTGGGGCTTCAGAGTGAATCTGGGATATAACCCAACCAGGTCCATTCCAGGGAACACAGTGGAACCTCGGTTTTCGTGCGTCTCAGAAGCCAAACGATTCGGGACCCAAATGCCAAAAAACCAGAAGTGAATGCTTACATTTTCGAACGCTCCTCAGAAGTCAAACAGCTTCCGAGGCATGTTTCTTCATTTTCTCCACTGAAATAGCCAGCTGCCCATTGCATCTCAGCTGTTGAACGTTTCAGAAGTCAAACGGTCTTCCAGAATGGATGATGTTCGACAACCGAGGTTACACTGTATAAAATATGTCTGGCAAAACAGATTTTAGTCTTCACCATCTTTTTCTGTATGATACCAATACCTCATCTGAAGCAGGACGGTGTGGCAGCTTTGCCACTTTTGTTGGTTTCAGGATTGGGTAGGAATTTTGCCAACAGACAGATTGGCTAGATCTGTGGGGTTTTGCCTACCTCATAGCAATTGTCACAACTTTTAGGGTGGAAGAGGCACTGGGTTGGATCCTTAGTAGTGATCCCATTAAGGGATCTTGGAGGGCAGTGTTTGCTGTCTGGAAACCCAGTTGTGGGCTAATAGGCCTCAGCACCAACTACCAGTGGCTGAACAAGGTTCACCTAGAAACAATTCATTCCATGAAGGTCCTCAACATCAGTCAACCCCTTTCTTTCAAACAACAGCATATCAACCAGCGGGTGGGCTAGCTGATCAATGGATACTTGCCCAATGCCTAGGCCAAACCTATTCATCTGTAACCAATAAAGATGTGGCCTAATTACAACCACCTGTCTCACTGTCTTTGTTTGCTGCTTGAACCCCCCCTCCCACAGCTTCACTGTGCCTGGGTCCACAAAACAGACCAGAAAGCTACAGTCAACCATAGCTTACTGTTGCATCCAAACAAGGCAGAATATGAAGTCACTGACTTCCCCACCCTATCTTGTTTAGAAGTCATTAACGATAGTGCCCGATTCAGACATAACAAGAAGCTATTGTTAATTTCAGCTTGTATGAAGGGAGGACTAAGGCAGACCCATGCTGCTGTGTGAAATGCATTCATATCTCAGTTTATTAAGCTAAGTTCTGATCATCTAGATGAAACTACTGGATCACCCTGTTTTCTGCAAGGCACAAAAATATGCTCAATTTCTGTTATGTGAGAAACAGGGAATATACCAACTTTAGGATCTGTTCAAAGGAGCCACAGTTACCATGTAAATAACCTTCTGCACAAGTTCAGAATACTGATCCAAATTTGCTTCAGATACTTCAAGCACAGTATCCAATCTTAACCATAACAGAATCCCAACAAGCTAAACTCCTACTCACAAAGTTCTTAGTAAGCAGTAGCCATACAGCTCATTGTATCCAGCAGCAAATCTGGCTGACTCATGCAATATTACTTAAAGGTACCGAAAGTGGCATGGAAAGCTGCCATACGACCAGGTTCTGCCAGCATGAGCTTAAGTGAAAAAGGATGAATTTCCTAATTTCTAAAATCCATTTTCAACTTATGTCAAACAGGGGTGTCAAACCACCAGATTCCAAGAGCTGTTTCTGGGGGGATACACTAACATAAAATAGAATATGAAAACTTCTATACTGTATTATTATGTGTGCTGTCTGGCATACGAACCATTGCTTTCCTAAAAAAATAATAAAAAATAAGAAGTTCAGAAAGAAAAAATGAGAACTTGACATAAGAAAAAACAAATTGAGAGGAATGGGTAGCATTTAGAAGAAGCAACTCTCAGTAATGTCTCAGCTTAAATTGAAATTCTTTAAAACTCTTCTACCAATAGCATCTAGTTGCATAATTTTATGTTACTACAAATTTGCACAGTACAGCATTACTCCATCCAATATATATCATTCCACAATGAACTAACTAGTACATGTTACTTGCATTCTGTGTCTGTTTATCAAGTAAATGCAATCCCCTTACTTGCCAAAGTTAAACCCCTACGTTCTGTGATTAAGCAGATTAAGCATTGGACTTAATCACATTTAAGGTATGCTTAAGATAAGCAAGTCTCTCTTGGCCTCAGTTCCACATCTGTAAAATTATAACTTCTCAAAGTGGCTGTTACAAAGACTGAAATAAAAACAATGCACTTCAAAGCACTTTCAAAGTAATACAAATAATATAATCAATAATGTTCCTTCTGCCGCTGAATGACTTAAGATTAAAGAAATATGCTATTTTTGCATACTCTAGAGACTTATTAACCAGTAATGTAGTAATGAATATTTGTACAGTGACAGGTTACCCAGGCAACATGGTATTTACCAGGCATAAAATTAGCATTATAAAGTAGCTCCCCAGGGACATTAAATTAAAGTTAGTAGTATACTTGATTTTGCTGTTGGTTCTCAACGAATAGCCAAAGATAAGGTAAATCTTTATTGGCTCCTCCTAGTTATGTCACAGAGATTACTATATATATATATATATATCACACCTTTCCTCCAAGAAGCTCAAAGTAGCATTCATGATTTTCCCCCTTTCCAGTTTGTTCTAAAAACTAAGTGAAGTTAGGCTGAGAGGCAGTAATTGGCTCCAAGGTCACCCCAGGGAACTTCCTGGTGACCTGGGGAAGCCTTGAAGAAAACAAGTCTTGAGGGGAAAGGCTCAAGCTAGAGGGAACTTTTTGTCCTAAGGGCACTTGTGTTATAATTCATTGGTCCCTCTGATAGCAGTTTCACTGTGTGTGAGCTTGAGCTCCTTCTATATCAGCTACAACTTATACATAGCTCTGTCAGTAGAGCGTGAGACTCAGGGTCATGGGTTCGAGCCCCACATTGGCCAAACGATTCCTGCATTGCCCCTTCCAACTCCACAATTCTATGATTTTATCATCTCTGTGAGGTGCTACTATCACGGTCCTTGGGGCTCCTTGCCTCGGATACCATCTCATCCTCTTCTTGGGGTGGGAAAAGTGTTCTTGCAGGTTTCCCAGCCCCTACTCTCTTCCCCAGAATTTGGACCACATATACCAAAGCTCCCCAGATTGGGGGAAGGAGCCCTTCCCCTTCATCCTATTACCCTTGCCCAGCCCCTTGGAGTCTCCAACTTAGGCCAAGCATTTTCCCCTTGCTACTGCCGTGTTTCCTACTCTTCCTAGGATGTCCTTGCCCTCTTCTCTCCTTCTGAGATGGTCCATGCCCCTTGGGCTACCACATCAGGCTGTTTAAATAGTCCAACAGCATTGGCTGACCATAACTCCATTCCCTGCCCAGCTCCTCCCTAGGCTCCAAACAGCTTTCAGGCAGGCTTGCAAATTCCTGGCACCCAAGAATGGCACCAGGAACAGGTGCTAGGGCTTGCAAGTGTCCTGGCCTGGCTTCTGCAGCACTTCTGTGAGAAATATCAGAGTAGTAAAAATATAATCAATAAAATCCAATTTAAAAATCATATCAAAACTGACATCAATATTTATGAATTTGAATAACCCAACATGGATTAAGAACTAGACAAAATGGTCTTCTGGAAGTATAGGATCAAGAATGTGGGGAGATGAATCTTGATCAGGAGTGCCAACAAAGCCCAAAAACCAACAAATAAGGAAAGTAATGTGAACATCCTATACTAGTCATACTGCTACTTAGTATAGGTGTGAGAACAATGGTTACATCAGAATCGCCTATATTAAGCATTTAAGATTTAGACTTCAAGATGAGTAAAAGAGAGAGAATAATAAGAAATTGCCTGAGAGAAAGGTGTGAGAACGGGAATGTGAACGGACTCATGCAAGACTTTCATGATGACAGAACAGACCCAGGAGATCCTGCTTCCCATGATGCTGTACATGCCTTTGCTGACTGATAGAATCATAGAATCATAGAACTGCAGAGCTGGAAAGAACCCCAAGGGTCACCTAGTCCAACCCCCTGCAATGCAAAAATCACAACTAAAGAATCCCTTAAGAATGGCCATCCAACCTCTGCTTAAAGACTTCCAATGAAGGAGTCCTCCAATGCAAGTTTATGGCACAGGTCAAATCCTTACACCTGCACAGAAGACCCCCAGTGCCTGAACCAACTCACCCAACACCATACTTCTTGATTGGGAAATGGCAGAACATCTCTCCTGTGTTTGGAGGAAGAGCTCCCTGGACTCTCCAATTCAGTTTCCAGTGATAATGAATGTCCCAGGAGAGTCTATTTACTTAAAAGATCATAATGATTGTTCTCAGTACTTTTCAAAGCACAGATATGTCAGATTTTCGCTTTGCATTTCAAAAGACCAGAATTCAGTTCTATTTGGCAAAACATTTTGATGTGACAAACAAAATGTAAGCAAGGAAGAATTTCTTTTGCTCCCATTCTGCTGGTGAATATATTAAGCTCCATAAACTGATGAAGGGCTTCCATATAATGTGAAAAGGGAGATAATGTAGTTCCTTTGAAAGAGAAGACAGTGCCCTGGCTGTTTTCCAAATGCACAAAGAAATGATTTATCAGTTTAAACATATTAGCTATATTTCCAGCTTTTATCAGACAGTCCTGTTTTATTTGCAAGGTATATTTTTTACATTTAGTGGACACTAACTATGGACACCATTTTAAAAGTAAGTTTTAAAGTAAGTTTTAAAATAAATTTTAATTTTTACATTTTTGTGGATGGCTCTGACAAAGTAAAACAACTTGTGACATGGAAGCCATTTTCAAACAATCTGCTCATATGACAAAATCTTGGTTTGAGTCTTGGTTTGAGAACTTTACCTCGGTCTAAGCACGGAATCTGAACTGTGGAAGGGCACCAGCAGCAGGAGGCCTCATTAGGGAAAGTGTGCCTCGGTTTAAGAATTGTTTTGGTTTAAGAACAGACATCTGGAATGGATTAAGTTCGTAAACCAAGGTACCACTGTATCTGAAAGCAGAATTTACCCTTGCCATTAGTCATCCACTTGACCAAGGTGAGCAAATTCCTCCAAGGCATATATCTTGGCAGAGACACTGCAAGTCAACTTGTGTCAAACAGGCAAATGGGTAAGTGTGAAATAGTAAACATTTAGTGGAAGCACTTATCTATGAAGCTGGTGAGTGGTTAAAAACCATGGTCTCCAAACTATTTTTAAGTCTTCACCCTGTATCAATTCTATCAGTTCCTGTTCTGAAAACAGCGCACAAAGTCAAAGTGCTTATACAGCAACTGGATAACTTGTTTCTCTATAGTTTCCTAGACCACAACTGAGGTTAAAAACATGTTTTCCATACACTTCAGTATAACAACAATGAGAGCAATGTGGTGTTAGCCCCGAGCTGAACAGCAACACAGTCATATCTGCAGACGTGCACATTCTTGACGGTAGCCCTTTACAGGTTTGTAATTCATAATTAATGCCCCCAATGAGAAACAATCACTTTTGTCAAAGCCCTAAAGCCACAACTAGCTAATTATCAATAAAAGCTCTACAGTCTCAGTTAAGCTTTGGGAATGTCGCTATGCACAGCAAATAGCCCAATGGTGAGCAATGTTTAAATCCTCTGGACTTTTTTGGGGTAAATATTCTATAGTTTTATATTTTCCCTTCCCCTTGCAATCCTCACAAGCCCTTGTGTTATTGTGTTAGACACATAAGCTAAAAGCACAGTGGCAGAGACACAACAATTAGAGCCACCCCACACACCACAAAAGCAGCTATTTGTTTAACAAAAGTTAGGTATGCAACACCAAGCTACATCTATTTTGGCCCTGGTTCATAAAATGAAGGTAATTTATTATTTATTATAAGTCCTCACTCACTCACAAAATGATGGTTGTCACGAATGATAGTATTACTAAACCATACAGTTTGTTCTTGTTTTTTGAATAATTTTTATCGATATTCTTTCTTACAACAAATATCCATCATCATTACTAAGCATTCATTTTCCGATTTCCCCCCTCCCTGTTGACTTCCCTCAGCTTCCATTTCTGGTTTGTTACATCAAATAGTACAATCTGCTGTTTGTATTTAATACTATGTTGTCACACTGTTATACTACTTGTTCTCTTTAAATAAAGTTGTAAATGTTTATTTAAATCCTGCCAGTGACTTCATGTTTTTTTTGTTTCTGCAAATATGTTATAAAAGTTTCCCATTCTTTTTCAAAGTCACTATTGTCCTTTTCACGCAGCTTGTCCGTTAATTTTGCTAACTGCATAATTCATCAACTTTTCTTGCCATTGTCCTTTGAATGGTACTTCTCCAAACTTCCAATTTTATGCTATTAAAATTCTTGCTGCTGTTGTAGCATACATAAATGTCTGCTTTTCTTTCGGCAGCTCTTGTCCTAAAATACCCAACAAAAAAGCTTCTGGTTTTTTAACAAATGCTATTTTAAACATTTTTTTTCAATTCATTGTATATCATTTCCCTTTTTTTTTTAATAATCGTGTGATCCCAACACATATGGTTAAATGTACCTTCCCTTTCTTCCCCAGTTTGAAGTCATTATTGAGACTGATTAAATGGCATTTCCTCTTCTGAATAGTCAGTGGATAGTGGTACAAAAGCAGAAACTAGAGCGAAATACCATTGAAAAAGGATACATATTTATCAGTAATAACTGGAAAGGTAAACCATGATATCCTAATCCTGTCAGCCAATCATTGGGGTTTTGTTTTTTTTTAATCTACACTGTTGTGAGGTTAACTTTAAAGGACAGTAATGATTCTTGTTCCTCTGCCTGCAAGTATATAACTGAGTACAATTATGAGACCAGCTCTGAAATCGGAGCAAGAGAAATCCCTGAAAGGTTTTCCTTTCTGCTTTCATAGCATGACCAACACATCCGCCATGTATGTCTTCAGAAGCTCATGTTGGTGCAGATGCATTTTTTAAACCTGGGGTATGCTCCACAGTTAATTAGCTTTTTGTACCATGGGTCTGCCAAGAATAGTCCAGGAAAAGAAGTTAAAAGAGTTTTGTTCAAGGCAATGAGAATGCAGTGAACCACCAACACAAAGTTACAGGTAGGTAGCCGTGTTGGTCTGCCGTAGTCGAAACAAGATAAAAAAATTCCTTCCAGTAGCACCTTAGAGACCAACTAAGTTTGTTATTGGTATGAGCTTTTGTGTGCATGTATCTGAAGAAGTGTGCATGCACATGAAAGCTCATACCAGTAACAAATTTAGTTGGTCTCTAAGGTGCTACTGGAAGGAATGTTTTTATTGTGTTTCCACCAATACAAACACACTGCAATAATTCAAAATTATATGATGCAGTGTCTATATTATTAAGGGGGCCAAAAATCTACAGATAGCATTTGATTTTATTCTTATCCCACTAGATAAACTAGTTCATCACTGTGTTCCTAAGCAAAGGCTTATTTTTTTTTGTTCCAGCCAGTTGCTGGCATTAGCAACTATGACTTCAACTCAGCCAGAACAAGTTTGCTTGCATAGTCAGACTTGAGCCAAAGAATGATCTGGTGCCACTTGTTAAATGTTTGCCTTGTAAAACATTGTGTGAGTCAGCTACATTCGACTTGCAGGTGACTCTCCACTTGTGCATTTGTTGGAAGCCGCCCAGAGTGGCTGGGGAAACCCAACCAGATGGCCAGGTATGTATGTATGTATGTATAAATAAATAAATAAATATGCGCCATTGATTCACATGACCAGGTGTATGCGTGGTGCTGAGAAATAATTAAATAATTTTATTCATACCACGAAATGGAGAGAGAGATCCGGACAGTCCTTGTGGCTTGTGAGGATACCATCCCTGGAGCCTGAAGAGGACTTCAGAGAGGGCAGAGAAGAGACTGGAGGCACAGTGGGACTTTGTTTAGGCTGCTTACTTAGCCTTCCTCTCTAACAGCTGATGCACATGGTAGCACAGCAGCAGCTGCTACTTTTCAGCAAGTCCTCCAGCCTCAAGCCAGCCCCAGAGCTTCAATTCCAGTTGTGGATATTTTTGGTACAATGTTTTATATCTGGATTGGAAAGATAACCCCCGTGAAAGTGGGGAGTTGCCTGTAATCCAGGGATGGGAAACCTGTGGTCCTGCAGATGTTGGACTCCCATATGCCCCAGCCAGCATGGGCAATGGTCAAGGATGATGGGAGTGCAGTCCATCATCATCTGATGGGCTACAGGTTCCTCACCTATCCATAATCCTTCCCCGGAGTACAATGTATTAACTTACTTTCATTCAGTTTGAACTGTATGTCCCAATGTCTGCAATAAAGAAATGCAGCCATTATACATTGTGGGCTTCTGCTTGTGACCATAGCATAAACATTAGAAATTCTGATAAATCTTTTCAGAAGGCAATTAAAAAATCCCATTCTTAATATACAGCATGCCACCCTAATCTCAGAGTAGTGCAGATTACAGGTGCTTACCCAGGGTTCATTTTTTTTTTTTTTTTTAAGAGGCACAGCAGACTGTCTTTATTATATTTAGCTTACAGGCATACTTCGGGTTACAGACGCTTCAGGTTGCGTTTTTTCAGGTTATCGATGTGCCGAAACCCGGAAGTACCGGAACGGGTTACTTCAGGGTTTCGGCGGTCGTGCATGCGCAGAAGCACCGAATCACAACCTGTGCATGCACACACGTGGCACTGTGGGTTGCAAACGTGCTTCCCACACGGATCACATTCGCAACCCGAACGTCCACTGTAATTACATATATATACAAAATGAGCCTATGATGGAAGCATTCACAGCATTAACAGGGGCTTGTTTCTCCTATAGCTGAAGCCTTGGACTGAAATAGAAATTAACCATCATGTTCTAACCTTCTCTTCAGCTTGCTGCCTTTACCCAGCTTGTAATTTTTCTTTCTCTAGGTCACATCACAGTCAACCCTGAAGACTCTGGCTCTGTCTTCTAACTAACTCTGAGCTGGAGGAGGGGCCTCATCCATTTTCCATTTGGCACAGAGACCCCCCTCCTCCTTGGTTTTCTTAATGGTCTATTACCATCCCTTTGTTTTAATGACTCACCTCCCAGGCAATTACCTCATCAGGAAATTGGCCTGGCTTATATTTTAACCCTCGCTGGATCCAGAGGTTCAGGAAGCTTGATTAAGTTCTCGCACTTCCAGGATCCAGAAATTTAGGGGAGTCTGGCAGCCCCAAACTCATAACAATATTAACTTACTTTAATTCAGTTTCAGTTTTAATTATATTTATCACTTATGGCAGTGGTTTTCAACCAGTGTGCAGTGTCACCCTGGAATACCCTGAATGATGGTCAGGGTGCCGCGGGCAACATCGGTCTCTGTCCCTCTTTCCTCCCTCCTCTGAAGCCTTCTTGTGTCTCTGCATCGTAAAGGCTCCCACAACTGTTTGTTGAAGCAGTCCTGGCTACAAGCTTCACAGGCAAATTGTGTTTCTGGGGCTAGTAAGGTGGTGCTGGCTGCTAGAAGCTGAGGTGGCCTCGGAGCAAGCAAGCAAGCAGGCAAGGCAACTGAGAGAACAGGAGTGGCAGCAGCGGCTGCCCTGGGGACTCTCAAGGAGAGGAGGCTGAGGAAATACTCCACAAGGGAAAGTGTTCGAAAATGGGTGAGAGGCTGCCAGCTCTGCGGACAAGGGGTGACATAACTGGGCTCCTGAGCCCCACACAGGGGTGCCACAGAAAGAATGCAGTTAGTCAAGGGAGCCATGGACTCAAAAAGCTTGAAAACCTCTGACTTACACATAAGAATACCAGATGAAATAATGTAAAACACTGTAGTTTTTGTTGTGAAATTGTCTTATGATGATATTGTCACATTCCAATTTCTGCAGATAAGTTTTGAAACTAGAATAAATGTATATGTATGCAAATAGAGCTAGCTTGCAGATAATTCCAAACAGAAAAAGTATAACAGCATTTGGAGTATATAGTACACAGTCCTAATTTAAGCATTAAGGAACTGAACCCTCCAAGTCCTAAACCAGGCGAAGTGCCAGTTCAATTTGGAAAATTAGATCCTGATCCAGATCTCTTCAGCAGAAGGTCTGAAGTTACATCTCCATTACTGTTTAGAGCATGACAATTTTGTTACTGTCTCCAGTTAGTTCATAGTTTAGTTTATGAATAAATATCCTGCCTTTCTGTATAAAATATATTAGAGGCGGATTACAAAGAACAATGCACATAATAAAACAAACAACAAATGGCAGAAAAGCAGTAGGATGAACCCAAAACTTCAAAGAGGCAATCATTATAAGGAAGTCTAAAAGTTTGCTGGAATAATACTGCCTTTGCTGTTTCAATCATGGAACCGGGAAAGAATCTGAGATATAAAAGAATCCCAGTTTGTGTGCCCTGTTCATAAGGCACCAACTCCTATGATACCTCAAGTAAGACTACAGAGCATCATATGAAAGCCCATAGACTAACTGCACAGCACCATCTGCAAGGTGTTTAGTGATCTATTCCAAAACGAGCAAAGTTTTTCAATCCCCCTACCACGCTATGCATATCAGAATTTATGAGGCAAGGGTATGCATGTGGAAGCCATACACTAGCTTCCAGCTTGACAATAGCTGCAACTACTCATTACACTAGAGTATCTTACACAAAGAATTTTCCTACTTTATTTCTGCAGAGAATTGACAAACCATGGCTTGTAATGGATCAACTAAACAAAATGAGACAGATTCACCTATATGACGACTACAGCAATCTCCTTTGAAAATCCATTTCTGCACCAATCATCTTATTAGCTCAGGGCATATGTCTTTCAAAGAGGCTCTCTTAAACTGCCAATCAGCTGATCTTTGGTTACAGGGTGCCTCTTTGAAGACACTGCAGATGGGAAAATACTCTTAAAAATTGACTACAGTATTTTCTCCTCTGCAGAAAAAAACCAATTTGTATTCAAAATACGAACTACATTAATGCCCTGGAAGGAAAAAAGACTTCATTTTAAAATGGAGCGTTTTTCTCTCTATCCAGAGGAAGCATTCTGAATCCAAGTCACTTCCTCCAGTCCATTTGGCTGTACTAGGGAGTTCCCAAAATTAATACTGACTGTCAGGACTTTGGCAGCGCAGGGTTCTCTTCAAGCCCTGACAATCAGTTAAGAAGTGCTTTGCAAGTACCACTGATCAGCTGATTGACATTGCCTGCAACCCCCTTTTTGTTACCTGCCATACACCTGAGATGTTATATATATAACATCAGGTGTAGGGCAGGTAGGAATGACTCAGCCAACATGGCCTGGTAGACCAAATGGGCCTGGCAAACCTGATTAAACCAGTTTGCTGGAGTTTCCCCACCCTTTAATTTGCTAATTGTGGTTTGGTGTGATGTCCATATCGACAAACCATAGTTACAACTGTTCCAGAAACCACTGCACCTAGAGGCAGGAAGGCTGAACAGATAGGAGAAGAAAGGGTCTTTTTCAGCAGGATGCTACAATTGATCATGAGTCCCTGGCATGTATCCACCACATATTTAAGCAATCTTTAAAGTGTTTGCATGATAAACATGTATGATGCATAAAGTATAAATCAAATATTACATTGCAAAACTAGGAATGTTCATGTGACATCTGTCCTGAAAAGTTAGAGAATACTTCACTAGTGAATGCTAAACTAAGAATTTCTTTTGCTGCAAATATTTTGTAAAATTCCATGAGAACAGCTAGAATGAAGATATATTTGGATTGCCAAATAATTCAGCAGTGAGCAAAGATCACAGAAACAGTGATGTGAGAAGCAGCTCATAAATCAGAAACTCCTACTTTCTAGCTCTCTCTAGGGACTTGTGACACAAAGTACTTGATGCAAGCAATAGTTTGCAGATTTATTTCAGCCAATTAGGTCATTACATCTTCTAAGAGAGCTTAACAGGACTTTAAACATGAGCTAATCTTGTGTGAAATGTACACAGTACTACAAAACAGTCAGAAACTGAATAGGAACAGAAGCTTCCCCTCACCCCTATTCTTCAAAAGTGATGTTTGTTTTTTTTTAATTTAAAATACTATGAAGAATTTTCTAGAACAATAGAGTTGAAATACAATACAGTGGTGCCTTGCAAGACGAAAAGAATCCGTTCCGCGATTCTCTTCATCTAGCGGTTTTTTCGTCTTGCGAAGCAAGCCCATTGACGGCTTATCGGATTAGCGCTATTAGCGGTTTAGCGGCTTTTAGCGGCTTATCGGCTTATCGGATAAGCGGCTTAGCGGCTTACAAAAAGGGGGGGGGAGGGAAAAAAACCGGCAGGAACTCGCAAGACATTTTCGTCTTGCGAAGCAAGCCCATAGGAAATTCGTTTTGCGAAGCACCTCCAAAACAGAAAACTCTTTCGTCTAGCGAGTTTTCTGTCTTGCGAGGCATTCGTCTTGTGGGGCAACACTGTATATCACATGGCATGGTTCTTGAATCTACTCCTGTATCTCATATACAGTGGTGCCCCGCAAGACGAATGCCTCGCAAGACGGAAAACTCGCTAGACGAAAGAGTTTTCCGTTTTGGAGGTGCTTCGCAAAAAGAATTTCCTATGGGCTTGCTTCACAAGACGAAAATGTCTTGCGAGTTCCTGCGGGTTTTTTTTCCTTCCCCCCCCCCTTTTTCTAAGCCGCTTAGCCGCTTATCCGCTAAGCCGATAAGCCGCTAAAAGCCGCTAAACCACTAATAGCGCTAATCCGATAAGCCGTCAATGGGCTTGCTTCGCAAGACGAAAAGAATCGCGGAACGTGTTCTTTTCGTCTTGCGAGGCACCACTGTATGCGGAATCTGCTTGCACCCTCCACCATCTAGATAAAACACCTACGCTCTTCAAATGCCCTTTGGTGGATCAGAAAGTGATTTTTAAGGGTAGATATTTATGACAATTAATTCATGAAGATTTGAAATATTTCCTATAGATGCATTTGTCAGAATTTCAAGAGCATCTTTAAAATGCTGGTGCTTAGAGGACAGGAGCCAATGTACTTCATGGTAAACTCAAGAACAGAGCATATCATGCACACAGTTTCACATTCACACACAAAGATGCAAGTATTTTGTAACAAAGGAATGAATGTGCTAGTCACTGGTGGAGGAAGAGGGGGGCAGGGGAGCACCCCACCCCCAGCAGCACGATCCCGGTGGGGTTCCATCACGGCTGCCCCCCCCCACGCTGGGCGCCCCGCCCCCGCAGGCGGCGCGCCACACCCCCAGGATGCACACCATGCCCTTCGGGCGGTGCACCACGCCCCCAGGACACGCACCACGCCCCTTTGGGTGGCGCGCCATGCCCCAGGACGCACGCCAGCCTCGCCCCTGCCTGCTCTCTGCTCTCGGTGCCGGAGCATGAAGCTCCGCCACTGGTGCTAGTACATTTTCTCATCTCTATGTACTCTTCAAGAAGCATGGCAAATATATATAGGCACCATGACTTACCTGCATAGCTCAGTAGAAATTAATAGCCAACAGGCTTGCAAACCACTTGTTAAGAAGGTTTCTAAAGATAAATCAGAGCAAATATGAAATTAACTCCGAACAACACAGATGGAAAACTAACAACAAATTCTGTTGTACTAAATCCTAATTCAGATGTTATTGGATTACCATGGTTGCTTCTTCCTTGTTGTTGGATTACATGCCATTTTAAGTAATGTTTAAATAATGGGAATACCAGGATGGTGTTGGTATGTATAATACCCACATCATTACTGGATAGGAAGTGGGGAAAATGCTCACATAATTAGAATCCACATGATCAGCTTATCCTTAGCAATTCCGTTCTTCAAATGTTACCAGGGCAGCATAAGATCCAGCCACAAAGAAGTACAAGCCATACTTCTGGTAAAGTATGAATCAGACGAAACAGAGGAAAAGGTGCTAAGCAGGTCACACAAACACCAACTAAAAATGTCATGAGACACAGAGGGAACAAAAGCCCTAACTGCTCTACTGCACAACTGAAGAATCCATTAGGAAGTGGCATGGCTGTTTCAAGTCATGAAGTATGCAGAGTCACTTCCTAAATTACATTTTCCTAAACACACACAGATATGTCTGTGGAAAGGGAAAACATGTACATTGTTTATTTGCCATGAGTACACTGGATGGGAAAGACAAAGTAGAAGCTGAGAGGAATATACAGACAATACCGTGGATCCTCCAAAGACAAAATATTAAGCACAGCTTACAGAGGACTCCATTCTATTTGAAGAGACCACTAGTTTACAAGCTTATATTTAACTGTGTTAGAGGACATAGCTTGAAGCAGGAAAAAACACTAGCAAAAAGCAAAAGAAAACACTATAAAATCCAGCAGAGTATCTGAACTCAAATCAATTAAAAGGATAAACAATAAGAAAAACAGAAGAAGAATGTAAGCCTAACACTACACAGATATGCAAGTATAATACAGTGATACCTCAGGTTACATACGCTTCAGGTTACAGATGCTTCAGGTTACAGACTCCGCTAACCCAGAAATATTACCTCGGGTTAAGAACTTTGCTTCAGGATGAGAACAGAAATCGTGTGGTGGCGGCACAACGGCAGTAGGAGGCCCCATTAGCTAAAGTGGTACCTCAGGTTAAGAACAGTTTCAGGTTAAGAACGGACCTCCAGAACGAATTAAGTTCTTAACACAAGGTACCACTGTAATGAATTATGGTAAATGCCATATAGAAAGCAGTTACTATCACTTTAGGGACATTTATCTACCAGAACTCAGCCAAAACAGACCGAATGCGTATGAGATTGCTACAACATTGCCTTCCAAATTTCAAAATGCTACACAGTTCAGTATGAAATACAATGGTGCCTCATTTAAGAACAGCCCTGTTTATGAACTATTCAGTTTAAGAACTCCACAAAACCGGAAGCAGTGTCCAGGTTTGCGAACTTTACCTCAGTCTAAGAACGGAATCCGAATGGTGGAAGGGCACCAGTGGTAGGAGGCCTCATTAGGGAAAGCGTGCCTCAGTTTTAAGAATGGTTTCGGTTTAAGAACGGACTTCCGGAAAGGATTAAGTCCATAAACTGAGGTACCACTGTATACAAAATACACACTTGAAGTCTTTCTTAATGACAACATAGCATACATTATCTGTCTTTGCGATCAAATAGGCCTTTCCACTAAACCAGCTGACTATAGTAAGAAAAATGAAGTTTATCTTGATAAAACCACTATTATGATATAAACCCACCACTGAGAAATCCCTTCAATTAAAAAAAATATGACCGTATATACTTGAGTATAAGCCAACTTTTTCAGCACATTTTTTATGCTGAAAAAGCCCTCCTCGGCTTTTACTCGAGTGAGGGTCCTTTCGGGCTGCGCCTTCCTCCTCCTTCGCCTTTGCCGCTGTCGGCGGCAGAGGAGGAGGAACGAACAGCCTGAAAGCAGCCCTTTGGGGCTGCTTGTTCTTCCTCCGCCGCTGCCGCCACCAACCTCTGCCTCTTGGCAGCACCCTAGGGGGTGGGAGGGGCTGGGGGGAGAGAGAAGCCCCCTCTGCGCGGACACACACTCCGGCCCACCAGGAGGTTTGTGGTGTGGTAAACTGGCTTATACTCGAGTCAATAAGTTTTCCCAGTTTTTTGTGGTAAAATTCGGTGCCTCGGCTTTTGTTCAGGTCGGCTTATACTCGAGTATATACGGTAAATTGAACCAAACAAAAAAATGCTGTTTAGTAAAAACTGTACATTTAAGTTGTATCTTAATAAGAAGGTTGGAGAAAAGCAACAGACTTTCCTCCGTTATCATGGTTTTATTTACTTATTAATTAAATTCCTATACCACACTTCATCTAAGCATCACAGGGCAGTTTACAATATAAAAACATAAAAATACATACATACCATAGTACCAAACAATTCCCCTCCAACACACAAATATTTTATTCTTTTCATTTGGAGCCAGGAAAAATATTCTTTTCTAACACAAAATTGCAGCAATTTAAAGTCTTGCACAACAGGAACAAAAATGAATTTGGGGGGAAAGGAGTGGGAGTTAGCTGTCTGGAGCCAAGAGGTCTGCATGTGGTCAAGTTAAATATCAAGTTTTAATTTTGCTCTCATGGGTTTTAGAAACAGCAAGAGTCAGGATTTGCTTTAATTGGGATTTCTAAAAATAACACTCACCTATACAACTAATGCTATTCAAACAGTTCTGCCAGATCAAAAGCTAGTTAAGTAATAAAGCAAACAGAGCCTGTAATTAGAGCACAGAAGTAAAGGCAGGAGATCAAGTTCTCTTCTGAGGCAGCTCACATTTTTTGGCGAATGTCTGAGAAGCGTCTTAAAAGTTCTGGTTTTTTTGATTTTTTTTTTTATTTAAGACATTTATACCCTACTTATCATAGACACAAGGTCCAGGTCTTGCAACAATCCCACCTGTATGCATACCTGCAAACCATGGATAACACTTCATGTAGCTGATGAAATAGGACTATTATGCCATAATAAATTTCTAGTCTTTTAAAGGGGCCGCAATACTCTTGTTTTAGGCGCAAAAGATTATGGCAACCCCCTGGCACTTTCCTAGTGAGGGCATTGTTGGGACCTAAGCAGACCATACTAGTTCACAAGTGTTACAGGTTCTGCTGATGCAAAAATATTTCCATAGAGAACTTCACAGTTTAACCCAGCTGATGACCTTAACTGCTTTGACAAAGTAAAGGGGAAATATATGTGTGTGTGTGTGTGTGTGTGTGTGTGTGTGTGAGAGAGAGAGAGAGAGAGAGAGAGAGAGAGAGAGAAACTGGGACAAGAGCTATAAAAACCTAACCTGATGTTTAAACAAACCTATAAATGTGTGAACAGAGTCATCACTCTGAGAATATACAGATAAGCCAACTAGGCTAAAGAACTCTTGTTTTGCCCATAATCCTAAAAAAAACTAGGAAGCTCTCAACGTTAGGGACACAGAATTGTGTTGCAAGATACCTGGATTCAACTGGAGTATGCACCCTGTGTTACTTCAAATCAGCAACAATTCAATCTGAAACACAACTGATTTCAACATAATGTGGTAACCATTTTAATATACAGTCATAACTTGAGTTGCGTTTGCTTCACATTGTGTTTTTTCAGGTTATGAACGCGGCAAACCTAGAAGTGTTTACTTCCGGGTTCACCACTTTGCACATGCGCAGGAGCGCTCTATCGCGTCACGCACACATGCAGAAGCGGCACTCTACTTACGGACTTTTCGGGGTGCGAACGGCACCCTGGAACGGATCGCGTCCGTAAGTAGAGGTACCACTGTATGTATTTCTCATTTGGAAAAAAATGAACTGACAGCTTCTCCAAGATTCAATATTGGAATGCTTGCTGTTATGCAGAAGGTAACTAACAACAAAATCATGAAAAGTGATTGTATGGGTCAAATAGCCAAGTGAATTAAAAGTATTCTTAAGAAAGAGAGCACTCAGTCGGTAGAGCATGAGACTCTAAATTTCAGTCTCATAGGTTCGAGCGCCACTCTATGCAAAAAGATTCCTGCTTTGCAGGAAATTAGACTAGATGACCCTCATGGTCCCTTCCATCTCTATTATTCTATGAATCCAAGCCATTAGATACTGTATGGAAGTGAGAGCTGGACCATAAAGAAGGCTGATCGCTGAAGAATTGATGCTTTTGAATTATGGTGCTGGAGGAGACTCTTGAGAGTCCCATGGACTGCAAGAAGATCAAACCTATCCATTCTGAAGGAAATCAGCCCTGAGTGCTCACTGGAAGGACAGATCCTGAAGCTGAGGTTCCAATACTTTGAACACCTCATGAGAAGAGAAGACTCCCTGGAAAAGACCCTGATGTTGGGAAAGATGGAGGGTACAAGGAGAAGGGGATGACAGAGGACGAGATGGTTGGACAGTGTTCTCGAAGCTACCAGCATGAGTTTGACCAAACTGCGAGAGGCAGTGGAAGACAGGAGTGCCTGGAGTGCTCTGGTCCATGGGGTCACGAAGAGTTGGACACGACTAAATGACTAAACAACAACAACAACAACACTATAGTCTAGTTATTTCTATAGAGGTTTGAGATCTTTCTAAGAGTCGGTATGAAGATACAACACACATCTGATGTGCAACCAACGTGCTTGACACCATTTTTACTGTCCGTCTAAGGCTCTCAAAGGTAGATATTTGGATTTGTACCACATTGTGTACAATTTATATCATAAATTAGTCCTATATCCCTGTTTGTTCTTCTCAGCAAGCACTGTAATATTATGTAGCTGGAAAATCAGAGAACACAAACATAACAATTAAATTATCTAGATATCCTTTTAAACTGAGCCTAAAGCATGAATGTTAAGCATTCAAACACTGTTTAACTGCGAAGGAAGACGGTTCAGTTTACCAACTATTGTGACACTGGGGATAATCTCCTGGAATGACCAGGGCCTGGCATGCAGTGGTGGAGGAAGCAGGGTGCGGGGTGTGTGGTCCGCCCTGGGTGTCATCACTGAGGGGGGTGACAACATGAGGGAGGAGTTTAAAGGGCTCACGAAACTTTTTAGGAGTGATGTGGTGGCTTAGGCGCCTGCAGGTTCCACTCTGCCTGAAACGACAGCGTGGGACTTGCGTCTGCCTACTGCCTCTCTCTCAGCTGCACTATAGCTGAGGGAGAGGTGGCGGAGAGGCTCCAAGCGTCGGAGAGGCTCACCCTGCCCCCATGGGCGGATCACCCCATCTCAGCTGCAGGACACGCGCCAGCACCAGGCACCTGAGCGGCTAGCTACGCCACTCTGGCATGGCCATGGTTTGCCATCTTTCTCCCTATCAAAGGAATATGCATGCTTAGTCGTTTTGGGAATAAGCCTCTACAATAATGTCGGTTGACTTTCACTGCTCTAAGGGTGTCCAAGTCAAAATTTGCATGGCTCTGCATCTTTAATAGCTGGATTGAATTTCACAAGATCTCGGGGGAGGTTTATAAAGTACTCTGGTAATACAGTGTTTCCCCAGCAGAACATGCAGCTGTTTGAGGCATACATGGACTGGAGCAGGCAACATAGCTCAGTAGGCCACTATCTTTTTTCTCTAAACATATTTGACCATTCCCCTTTATTCCCAACAGTTCATTTTTTTCTAATCCTTGCTGGGGTTTCCCCCCAGCACTTAATTCTCTTTGGCCCTTTTTTATCCAGTACTATGCTTTTACCAGACATAATTTTCCCCAAAGCCCTGCTTTTCAGCTGCTTCATTCTCTATCATGTGTTCTTTATTCACCTTGGTTCTCAGTCAACTCTATCAAAGTACCAAGTACTCTCATCTTGGTCATGTCCATTCTTTAAATAGTATACAGCTTTTCCTTGTCTTTGGAGCCACACCTCAGCCACCCCACTTCCACACATCCACTTCTCTTTGCATTAGTTCTCCTTACTGCACTTTTCTTTTCTGCCCTCCCCCACAACTGACACTTGACTTAGGTTCCGGCTTCCTGATCTGCCCCTTCCTCTTCTGCCCCTTTCTCTTTACCTACCTCTCCCTTGGCCTCCCCATTTTCTTACACCTTGGACCTTCTCATCTTGGCAAACTTTCTACCAATGACAGTTTCATTTTCACAGCAATTATAATACCTGTGAATATTCCATGACATCACAGCAATTCAGCCAAATAGCTAGGAAGTATTGTTTCCAACATATTTTTGCTTATGTTGTAACATTGAAAGGCAACCACACAAGGGTCAAAGAGTTATATATTTTGAAGGCACAATAAGATTCCCTGTACCATATTCTGAAAGCTATCATGCATTCACTTGTACGAAAGGATCTGTAGAATTTATTCAGCTTCAGCAAAGATGGTGCTAGAGATACTGGTCAGGATATTTGTGAACCTAAGAGTTTTAACCTTCAAATAACAATCAGGTAAAGATCTAGGCAGATCCTCACTCTGTCCCAACAAGTCAAAAGTATTTGAGAACAGAAAACAATTTGCAATCAGCCATGACCATTATGAGGAGGAAAAAGATACGCAAAACAAGAAATAGTACCTGCAATAAGAGTTCTATATTAAATGTTTCAGTAAATAAACCCAGGCCATCCATTTAAGTTACAATTACAATGGATGGTATACATTAATCACATCCAAAGTAAACCCAAGGTACTTAAGTCCATTGATTTCAATGAGCCTACTCTAAGCTAAAATTAGGTAACATCTACTATTTATTAAATAAGTATCTAAATTATTAGTAGCCAATGTTTTCTTCTGGGGGGACGCAGGGGGATGCATACCCCTAAACATTTTGTGAGTCTAAGTATGGCTTCATTGAGGGGCAGTATTTCAATATGAGTAGGAAAATAAGAGTACCCCTAAACATTTTTTTAGAAAAAAAGGATTGTCAGTAGCATTTATTTATGCTTTGTAACACAATGTAAGACTATGCAAGACTTCTCTTTGTAAACCATTTTGGGGATTTTTACAATCAAGCAATGTATAAATGTTTAGAAATTAAAATAAATGAAACATTCATTTTTACTTCAATTGTTATCTCATTTTGTAGTAAAAACCAGAGGTAATATTGTAGCTTGCTGTAAGATATGTAGAATTTACTAGGCCAGTGGGGTGGGGAGAAGAGAAAGAAGAACATTTATTGGAATACTGCTTCCTCTCTCAGAATTTCTAGTTAAACAATTGGATAGAAGAGTTCAACACACTTGAAGGAGTCACCAAGACAAACAGAGAAAAAAATTACAAACATTTTAATCTTATTAACATGAAATGTGTAAATATGTCAATGTGCCAATTTACACAAAATGTGTGAGATACAAAACTTCTTCCAAAAAGTGTCTAGGCATGTGAGGTAAAGGTAAAGGGAGCCCTGACCATTAGGTCCAGTCATGACTGACTCTGGGGTTGCGGCGCTCATCTCGCTTTATTGGCCAAGGGAGCCGGCGTACAGCTTCCGGGTCATGTGGCCAGCATGACTAAGCCGCTTCTGGTGAACCAGAGCAGCACACGGAAACGCCGTTTACCTTCGTGCCGGAGCGGTACCTATTTATCTACTTGCACTTTGACATGCTTTCGAACTGCTAGGTGGGCAGGAGCTGGGACTGAGCAACGGGAGCTCACCCCGTCACGGGGATTTGAACTGTCGACCTTCTGATCAGCAAGCCCTAGGCTCTGTGGTTTAACCCACAGTGCCACCCGCGCCCCACACGTGTGAGGTAGAGGCATATAATAGATTCTAGTTGGAGTTTGGCATGCTTAAAGAACTGAGTTTTCAAAGAAGAAACAGTGAAAAAAAATCCTTACATTTGGAAAGATTAGCTAGAAAGAATAATGTTACGCTCAAGGACATTGTTTCACAGACCAACACGGTTTTTAAATCATACATGCCCAAACTTTCTTGTTTCTAGAAGGCTACATAATGATTAACTTTAAGTCAAACGGGTTGGACATCTTTTGTCATTTTTGAAAAAAATGCAACCTTTGTCAAAAGTCAGTCACATGAGTGGAGAGGCCAAAAGAATATGTGGCTAAACCACAGAAGGTGCTGTCAAAAGAAAACCTGTAAAACTGTTTGCTGTACCGCCTTCACTCTGAGCCTTCACCCATTGCATTTTCAATCATGATAGCTTGAGAAGATAAGACAATTATTTCCAAACGTTTTTCTATTGCTACTTCACTTATTTTCTTTCACTGGATCTGGAATGAACAACTGCATGCTGGGAATATGTGAGTAAACATGTGTGAGCTGCAACACAGAGACATGGCCCACCAGGAAACCCATTACACTGAGAATTCTACACTCACTCAGGGTCAAATTAGACAAAATGCAATTCATGCAATTAACTATTGTGTGTGTGTGTGTGTGTGTGTGTGTGTGTGTGTGTGTGTGCAGAATGCAGAACAATACAGATGATGACATAGAAATAAAGGTGATAAATCAAACACCAGTTAACAAATTCACAATTTGTTCATTTGAAAATATTTTTATTAGTTATTACATAGATGACTTCGATAAATTGTTTCTGATCCAATCCAATACCAGATCATTCAACTCTATTTTTAATTTTAATTAATGTCCTCTAATATAGTCATATTATATATTTATATATATATATATAAAAATATTATATATTTTGTCATTTTGTCTATGTATGCGCGCACACACACTCACTCACAAATACGCTAAACTAAACCAAGCCAGCTACTTCATTTAAGCGCAAGAATTTTAAGCCTCATCTATATTTTAACCTACACCCTGGAAAAAGGCTGTAATCCTATACCCACTTACCTGGGAGTAAGGCCTATTGAATTCAATTCAAGGATGCTTGACTGTATCAGTGTTTTTACTATATCTGATGAAAATAGTGGGGATGCCTCCATACAAGGCATTTATGCATCTTGAACCCTTTGAGTTCTAATATCATTTATCTGCTGCTTTTATTTTTGCCCACACAAACCAAGTGTGGCAGTTGTGAAAAGAACTCTAAGCTTAAAAAGGTACCAAATCACAATGGGACACTTCTGAAGAATTAGCATGATGTTATTCTGGTTGCTTAAATAGACAAGCAACCTTATAAAGAGGAAAGCAATCTACTATATTGTAGTAAAATAAGCCTAAGTGGCCATAGGCATAAAAAAATATTTCTCCTATGTCATTTTCTGTTGTCTGCGCACTGGTAACCTCCAGGATGGACTATTACAGTGTATTATATATCATAGAACAATAAAGGATACTAGGTATCAGAATTGTAGAGCTGGGCCCACAAGGATCACCTAGTCCGACTTGCAACACAGGAATCTTTTGCCTAACGTAGGGCTCATACTCACACCTCTGAGATGAAGCCTTATTCACTAATGACTATTGGGCTGCGGTGGACATGTCAGAAACCGTGTGCAACATTTGGAAACCACAATTGTTGACTGGGGCAGGGCAGACTAAACAAATAACAAACCAATTCTGACATGATTATACTGACTACCAGTTAAGTTTCAAGGCTCAATTCAAATGGTGATTTTAAACCTTTATACAGCTCAGTACCCCAGTGCCTCAAGGACTGCCTCTCTCACATGAACCATCCTGGTCCATGCAATCATCATCTGAGGCCCTACTTGGTTTGCCCCCTTCACAGGAGGTTTCAAAGATAGCAATACAAGAATGAGCCTTTTCATAGCAGTGGCCTGCCACTTGTGGAATACTCTCTCCAGGCAGGCATGCCTGGTGGGTGCCATTGTTATATATTTTTAGGCGCCGTGCAAAAACTCTTCTCTTTACTCAGGCTGTTACTGCTTATTTTGAAGGGTGGCACTGTGGCCTCCTTCCTTCCTTCCCTCCTTTCACCTGCATTTCAGCTCCCCCCTTCTCCACCTTTGCACTATTCTGGGAGTTCTCCTGACACCCCAGAGCAAATTAGGGGGCAGTGTGCACAAAGGGGAGAGGAGAAAGGGCAAAGCCCCTCTGCTGATCGAGATGGCTAGGTGATTCCCACCCAGTATTTTTAAAATATTAATATTAGACATGTTTCACTAGCAAATGACATTTTTTCATGCATTTAAAGGAACCAGGAATACATTTAAGATACCCCCCTCTCTTTTCCTTCAAGGACCCATAGCTGGCTGGATTGTTATTCTTAGTAGCTGTACTAGCATTTCAGCCTGGCGAAAAACATGAGGGTGATGATTTAGATTTAGAAGGGAGCAATGTAGCAAAGCCTTTTCAACTGGACCTTGTTCAAAACTTCAGCTTAGCAACAAGTTCAAACTTAACACTTCAGGCTATTGTCAACAGTGAAAACATCAAAACTATTCTAACTATACTACTTTACTTCTAAGAAAAGAAAAAATATTTTGAAGTAGAACAAAAATGCACACATCTAATAAAAAGCCCCAGAAAGCAAAGTACACACGCAGTTACTATATGTCCATTTTCATGGCAAAGCTCTAAAGCAAAAAAACCCTCTTCTCTAGTAAAAGAATATTGTTATAGGATTTGGGACTGGTTTGGATGATGCCTGTAGGTCCCAACCAAGCCTGAGATGCAACATCTGTGAGATAGTGGTTTGCAGTAGAGAGCGCCTGCTGAACTGGTCAAATTAGTCTCTTTGTAAGATAATGTCCCAGATAAGCACATTACCATCCTAAAGAATGGACCATGTTGCTATGGAGCCCAGCGAGGGATGATGCTCTCCAGGAGGAGATAGCATTTTCCTCAACCCCTCACCTGTCCAAAGGCTGTATCTTCTTATAATAAAGATAACCATAGCCAGGGCTAGCTAGTGTGTGGGTTGGGCTTAAGTGGAAAAGGAGCACATTGCCTTTTCATGCTGTGTGCATGATCCAAAGCTATGAAGCCTAATAAGGAAACTATACTGAATTATTAATGCTGTGAGGCCTTCCAGTCGGTGCTCAGGTTGTATATAGAGTGGCACCTCAGTTTAAGAACAGCCCTGTTTACGAACTATTCAGTTTAAGAACTCCGCAAAACAGGAAGTAGTGTCCCAGCTTGCGAACTTTACCTCAGTCTATGAACGGAAGCCAAACGGTGGAAGGGCACTGGCGGCAGGAGGCCTCATTAGGGAAAGCACACCTCAGTTTAAGAACGGCTTTGGTTTAAGAACGGACTTCTGGAATGGATTAAGTTCGTAAACTGAGGTACCACTGTATGTTTAAATAAAACCATATATCCTAAAGAAACCAGTCTCCATTGACCTTCATTCCAAGGAAACTGAACCATGCATGGCACATGTAACACTATGTTTCCGATAACATTCATTTATATTTTCAGCTTAACCCCTAAACATGGACGCAGAAAAAACAAAGAGGTATGTGCAAAATACATTCCTTTCCATGCCAAAAATAATCAGTAAGTTTAAGAACTACATAGTCATTGAAGTACCTTTACTGTGTTAAATACTGGAATCCTCTCTAAATGCAGCCCAAGCAGCTAGCAGCATGGAAAGCACTCTGCTATCAGCAGATTATCAAAAAACTTCTGGTATATGAAGGGACTCCATCTAGAGAAAACAATACAGTTCCAGTTGTCATTTACAATTTGCAAGTGATTTAATGAAGTAGTAAATAGCATTTCAAGCTTCAGTGAAAAAGAAGGTAACCTACCCCAGGATGGGTTTGAGTCCATACTGGCTGCAATTGGGGCAAATTTATGTAACAATTTTTGGTTTTATTCTTCATATCTAGGGATTTGGAGGAGGTGGTGTATCTGACCAACTTGTATTGAATAGGAAGATGAAGTGATAATCTGAGCCCTCCAACATACCAAGATCCCAGTTTACAGTATCATTACAAAAGCCTAAGGGGTAGGGGGGAAGATCAGTAATGCATTCACATAAATATTGTCACATTCTGTTTGGTCCTTTAAAGTACAGTGGTGCCTCGCAAGACGAAATTAATTCGTTCCGCAAGTTTTTTCATCTTGCGAGTTTTTCGTCTTGCGAAGCATGGTTTCCCATAGGAATGCATTGAAAATCAATCAATGCGTTCCTATGGAAACCGCCTTCAGACCAGGTCCGGGGACAGTCTGTCCCCCGACCTCTTCTGAAGGCTGGGGGGGGGGGGACAAGGGCTTTTCTTCCCACCCCCAGCATTTTAAAAAACCCCGGGACAGCAGAGGACTTCTCCGCTGTCCTGGGGTTTTTTAAAATGCTGGCGGGCAGCAGCAGCGAAGGCTTCGCTGCCGCCCGCCAGCATTTTAAGATTGCCCCGGACAGCGGACTTCTCCGCTGTCCTGGGGCGATTTTAAAGCCCCCGGGAAGGCAGGCGGGGGGGAGCAAAGACTTTCGCCCCCCGCCAGCCTTCAGAAGAGGTCCAGGACCTCTTCTGAAGGCTGGCGGGGGGCGAAAGTCTTTGCTCCCCCCCGCCTGCCTTCAAAAGCCGTCCGGGATAGCGGAGAAACGCGCGTTTCTCCGCTCTCCCGGGAAGGCAGGCAGGGGGGAGCAAAGACTTTCGCCCCCCGCCGGCCTTCCTGGACCTCTTCTGAAGGCCGGAGGGGGGGGGAAGGCTTTGCTCCCCACCGCCAGCATTTAAAAGAGGTCCCTGGAGATTTCCCTATGGGCTTTCTTCTTGCGAAGCAAGCCCATAGGGAAATTCGTCTTGCGAAGCGCCTCAAAAAACGGAAAACCCTTTCGTCTAGCGGGTTTTCCGTCTTGCGAGGCATTCGTCTTGCGGGGCACCACTGTAGCTATTTGAGCAATGAACCATATTTGCATTCAATATATGCCGCCAAAATGTTACTATGGTTGAAAAGTAAACTCAAAGAACAGGCTGACATTATTTATTTATTAAAATGTTTATATAGCACTGTATCATAAAAATATATCACAGCAGTTTACAACAATATAAAAACATAAAGCCACAGAATAAAATCACAGAAAATTAAAAACAAGTTAAAAGCAAAAAGAAGTCAAAAACAAACACCAATAGACCATTGTGGGAGGTGTGCTCTTAACTGCCAGCATAGGCCTAGTGGAATAGAAAAGTTTTCAGCCAGTGTTTGAAAGTTGGCACAGAAGGCACCCAACTATATTAAAAAGGAACTCAGTAGCAGTTTCAACCCCTATACATTGTGTGCAGGGTACGATTCCAAGTTTTATTCAAAAACAATATGGCACCTAGTTCTTTGTGCTTCTGAGCATGTGCAGGGTGCCTTTTGCAAATACACACATTCTGTGAAATCAAGTGTTATCTACCTTTCCCTTTTCTTTCTTCCAACTCACTCCATTCCTAGGTCCCTCTCTCACATCTGCCCCTGAGTTTTTAAATTAAGTTTGTCTTGTTTAAAACAAAATATATACCGTAAGTGGTGCATGGTCACGAGGGAAGGCCCAGAAAAACAGCTTGAAGCAAAAGCTTCTGCTGTCTAAAAAAAACCCCCCAGCAACCCTAACCTTGAAAAGGAGAGGGGAATGCAAAAGGATTCAGAAAAGATGAAAATAAAAGACCTCACTCAATTCTTCCTGCTCTGAGACAGAATGCTCATTTCAACAAGGACACTAATGCAGGACGCAGCAAGATGACACTGCCCTCAAAAGAAGCCTCTTCCTCGCTGGAGAAAGAAAATGGTAACAATATCTTAAGAGAAGAATTTGCAGCACAAAAAGAAGCCATAAAGGAGCTTATTGAATTCTGCTTTTCTATCCTTCAAGCCATACTATGCTATACTGTACTATAATACACTACAATACAGTGGTACCTCGGGTTACAAACACTTCGGGTTACAGACTCCACTAACCCAGAAGTAGTACCTTGGGTTAAGAACTTTACTTCAGGATGAGAACAGAAATCACGCAGTGGCGGTGCAGCGGCAGCAGAAGGCCCTATTAGCTAAAGTGGTACCTCAGGTTAAGTACGGTTTCAGGTTAAGAACGGACCTCCGAAATGAATTAAGTTCATAACCAGAGGTACCACTGTATATTACATCACACCAATACCCTTAACTCTGAAATAAGTACATGTCCCACAGTAGAAATGTGCTTTCTCCAGCCAAAACCATATAAAGTGTAATGTGAAATGGGCAACAGTGGAGCCCAGATATCTTTAATTCTAACATTATTCTTATAACCCACACCCACCTCAGCTTTATATTGTATGTAGAATGTTGAAATGTTTGTAAGTCTTTTGCTGATTTTCCCCTACCACAGTTGGCAGGGTCAGAGGTCTGCCCAGAGCAAATGTGGAAGAATGTGTTACTCCAAGCAGAAGTCAGATATTTGTTTTTATATCATTTATTATATATTATAATTTACTAATTGTTAGTAGCCCCAAAGGGAAAACATTAGCATTGTCCAAACAAGTTGCTGCATATATGCATTATAGTAATAAGTTTTGGATATGTCTAAAAGCCATAACCTTGAACATGAGGGGAATTAGTGAAAAGAAACACATTGATTCATACATACATGCAATGAAGCCAAAATTGCCTTTTCACAAGAAATACATAAACCTCCTAGGGGTAAAATCCTCAGTGGCAACTGGTTTCAACAGCAAGTAGAAGCACCAAATTAAAGTAAAGGCCGGGGATAGAAGTCATTTTTGGCAAAGGAATAAACTTTAAAATCCACTCAGTACTTAAAAGACAAAAATAGTAGATATGTTTTTATTAAACAGTCAATGAATTAATTAATTGTTGGATCCATATATACATCAAACTTGAAGCAACTTGACATTATTCAAAATATATTAGGTAAATTCAATAAATTTGCTGAGGGACGCCACCTGGAGGAACTTTTTAAAAGATAAAGACAAGAAATGCATATTACAACTCTTCGAAAAATGGGGCTTATACGATATATGGAGTGAAGAAAATTCAAAAGATTTCTGTTCTATATTTCTTTCAAGCCGGTATGGCTCCCAATCCAGATTAGTTTTACTTTTCACCCCACAATTAATTCCTTTCACACAACCAGTGAACATCAAATGTCCCCTTAAACCTGGGTTGCAGGCCCTGCAACAGAACGTCTAGGCAAAATTTTAAAAGCATAATGTGGTGTTTTCCCACTTTTTTTGCTGCTATTTTGATTCCCTTGGGTTATTTTCAGGTGTCTTTTGTGGCCTTTTGAATAAACATCCAAAATAAAAAGAGCACCCCAAACCATACCTTTGTATTTTGAGCAAATTAATCCATAGTAACTACCATTTCCTGATTCTGTACTAACAACAGCTTCAAAAAGCTACACTGTAGACTGCACAAGACAGCGCCGCAACTCCAGAGTTGTTCGTGACTGGACTTAACTGTCAGGGGTCCTTTACCTTTACCATATTATAAGGCCAACAGGGAGAGCTAGGGTAGGGTCAAAGAGAGAGAATGGGGAAATGGATCAGGCTAGTTGGCTTTTTTTGTGCTTTCCTTCCTTCCTTCCTTCCTTCCTTCCTTCCTTCCTTCCTTCCTCCCTCCCTCCCTCCCTCCCTCCCTCCTTCCCTCCTCATCCTCCTTGGTGAGGCCAGTTACTACCACAAGAGGAGGTGACGAGGAGCAGGAGTTGCACTGACCTCCAAGCGATCCTTCCGTGCTCCAGCAAGGGGCCATAACATTGCCACAGGGGGGTGAAGAGGAAGAAGAGTCAAGAGATGTGGCCACTGAAAGCCCCCACAGCAAGAGTTCCTGCTGCGGGACCTGCCCAACACTGCCTCTCCGGCGAAGACTCAGCAGCCAACCTGCCCCTCACACTTGCTCCCTACCTCCCCAGATCTTTCTCAGACTCTCCCCTCAGAATAGACCCCACTGCTGTGGGAGACCACTGGTCTCCAGCCTCCTCTCCTGTCCAGTCTTGGGCAGCACGCCACCACACAAGTCACCTGGCTCGTGCATGAGCCAACAGAAACCGCTGCTGTTTGCTAGCCAGATGGTGGAGATGTCAGGTGCCAAGACTTCTCCATTTGGGTGTAATTGGACCTGCACCAGTCACAAAATGTGCCTGGCACATGGGGAATTTCAAACACTGGCTGTTGCTGAGGAAGAGATTGAACAGAAGAAAGTTTAGAATAACTAGTGAAGAAGGGTACTTGGGTCCTGTTCCCAGGCCCACTGGGGCAAATATAGCTGTGGAACTAGGGAAGAGTATGCCACTGAAGAGCAGGCAGAAACAAAGCAGGTTTCTTTAAATGCTTTTGTATGTGAGAACCAACATAAGCACAGTGTAGAATAGTTTTAACATGCTTATATATTTAGTTCAGTCTTGAATTTAACAACTCACCTGATTAGACAGCCAAGAATTCCATGCAGGTTAAAGAGCAGGCTGAACAAGGAAGGACAGATCATTCCATCCCCCTTCCACAGTGTTTGATACTAGCTTGCCGAGAGCAGCTTAGTAATTTTTATGAGCTTATTTTATAAGACTAAATTAGATTGCAATTTTGAACTATTAACACAGCAGCATGGAGAGACTTATTGAATTTAGGACTACTATAGCAATAAATAACTAGATATGAGCTGTTCATTAAAGTTATGCCATTTCCCCCCCCCCCCAAAAAGGGCCAAACTAAATGCAACAAACAAGATCTGTGTTTAGATCTCTCTTTTTTTCCAAATAGTTGAAAGCATTATGGGGGCATGAACTGGATGGAATTATGACAACAGAGGAACAATGAGCATACCCCCCCCCCAGCTGCTATTAACCGAGAGGAGGACAGGTACAGTTTAGGTAATGTTCTCAATACTAGATTCAACTCCACTTTGAGATCTTTCCCTCATATAACCCTTAGGTTATCTCTTAGCAGTTTATACTGAGGAAGGCTGCTAATTGTTTGTCCCACTTATGGTTTCATTTCCAGCAAGACTTGAGATAATATTTCTTGTTATTAAAATTATAGTCCTTAACATTATCAATGGTCTTTGGGCAAATGCTTCACATTCTCTTCAAAGGTAACATTCCTTTTCCATCATTATTTTGGTTTTTTCCACCCTGTAAACCAGACTGGGGCATACAAGGATGTGTGCACGATTTTCACTTTTCCCTTCCATCTCACACAACTCCAGCTATTTTACAATGGTAAAATATTGGTTTCAGTGGTGGGTAACACGTGGCCCTCTCCTGTTGTTGGTCTCCAATTCCCATCCCCAGCCAGCTTGGGCAACTGTCAAGAAGATGATGGGAATGGGAATGCAGCAACAGTTGGGCGACAGGTTTCCTGTCCCTGATCTAAGACATTTCTCATGTTTCAGTTATAATAATAATTTATTCTTTATAGACACCCACCTTCCAACAAATTAAAACACAGTAAAACATCAAATATTAAAAACCCTTATACCCACAAAACTAGCAGTGTTTATAGAAGTATACTTTATGTGAACATTTGACTTTTAAAAATAAGTTAAGCTTGCCCAAAAATACAGAGAAATGCCCATTACAGGAAAAAGCCGTTTTGTACAGTAAACTACAAGACACTGCATGTGAAAAACAAATAGGAATTTTTAGAACCCTTAACAGCTGCAACAAAAGCATGCTGATGCAAACAAAACATAACATAAGAATGGGTGTTCAAAATTAACTTCTAATTACTAGAAGAGTAATATTCAGGAACAGTCTCAGATTTACACAGAAATCTTGATTCTTTTTCAGAACTTATATTGCAAACTACAAATTTTAAATAGCCTGCTAGCTGGCTAGTTTCAGCCTGAGACTGCTGCCATCAGAAAACTGGGACAATAGTACCTCTAAAATGTAGCCTAGCATTGACTCTGTGGGTGCAAAGGTTAAACAGAATACATTCTCGCCGACTACTTAAAGTACAGGAGGAGGGGCAGATGGGAAAGAACACCATAGGAAGCAAAAAAACCAGCAACCTTAGATTGCTTTGACATTCTCAAATCTGTTCACAGCCAGCGCAGTCCAGTTAAGAATCAGAGCACTCTCAGCAATTTCCTACTGACTGCTGACAGACAAATTGATAAAGTTTTGCATGATCTTTATAAAAGCTAATGACGACAGCAAACAACTATCTCTTCACATTCTGTAAAATATTATACCAGCATTTTTAAAAAAGTTAACAGCTCATTTAAATCTTGATTTCCTGTCCCCACAAAGGGATGTAGACAATCAAACTTGGCATTCAGCCTTTTAAAAAGGAACACACAGGTTATAAACTAACGATGACAGTGCTTTTTTCTGGGGGGACGCATACCCCTAAACATTTTGTGAATCTTTGTACTTCTGTCCATTTACTGTATTTCTTTTCCCCGATTTGAACTATAAAATGGTGATATTCTTGAGTAAAAATGAGAGTACCCTTAAACATTTTTTTTTAGAAAAAAGCACTGAAAGATGATTGGATCAATCCTGAAGAACTGCCTGGGAATAATGTTAATAATCTACATTTTAACCCTTTCTCATTTTTATATATACTTTTTGATCATATTCTGACTTCTATAGAATGACCTATCAGGTTTTATGTAAAGTGGGTGAGTGTTCACTCATAATTCCCATTTCACTGCCCATATAGGAGCTCCACCACTCAAAATTTGGCTAGTCACTATCGGGTTGGTTAACATGCAACACTAAACTTGTTTGAGCATCCTTGGATTTGTGTGTGTGTCCAAGCAAATCATATAGTTGAGGCATAGGCAAACTTGGCCCTCCAGATGTTTTGGGACTACAACTCCCATCATCCCTAGCTAACAGGACCAGTGGTCAGGGATGATGGGAGTTGTAGTCCCAAAACATCTGGAGGGCCAAGTTTGCCTATGCCTCATATAGTCTTTACCTGCCCTGCAAACTCAAATGGAAGACTCATTTCAAACTATGGCTTGGCATTACATATGAACTGACCCATTATGCAGAGTGCATATTTAGAACATCAACCACAACTTGACAGCATTCCTGTTTAACACAGGCATCCCCAACCTGTGGCCCTCCAAATGTTTTGGCCTACAACTCCCATGATCCATAGCTAACAGGATCAGTGGTCAGGGATGATGTGAATTTGTAGTCCAAAACATCTGAAGGGCCAAAGGTTGGGGATGCCTGATTTAACAGTTGCCAAAACAGAGACTAATTTCTAAGTTTATGTTTCTACATTACTAAGATAAAACCTTATAGACATAAAAAGCTATAGAGGGCATGGGGGTGGGAACCTTTTGATTTATCATTACTGGTTATTTTTAAATTACATTCCGTATTTAGAAAAACCACAATGTTCTCAAAAAATAAAGTTGTTTGCCAGCATTTTTACATGCTCAAAAGACTATCAAACTAAAAAACACTATCAAAAAAAGAAAAGAAAAAAGGGGGGAGGGGAATAATTAAAGAAAAAAAGAATTGAAAAAGAATTTAAATAAGAATTAAATAAGATTATTTTTTTTAAGAATTCATATAATTACATACAGCCTATCATGTTGTGTATGTTGTTCAGCATTTTTACACGGCTGAAAAGTGAACAGCTGCCATAGTGGAGCTTAACCTCGGCACTGCCTCTTACATAAACACATCACACATAGTTCAAGGAAGAAAGCAATCTAAGCTATTGAAGTTAGATATGCAGCATGTAATTAGCTGGTTGGCATTAAGCCAGCAGGGAATGAACTACAAGTATCACCTCTATTATACTGTAAACTGCCCTGTGATCTGTGGATGACGGGTGGTATAGAAATTTAATAAATAAAATATATATGAAATATTCAATTAGATCCTCCAACTGAAAGAACAGAGAGAAATTTTACTCTTCTGGGGATTCATGCTTTATTTTTTTAAGGGACATCCTTATACATACATTTCCATGAAGCGCTGCATTTGATTTATTTGCATGTATCACCCAATCCTGGACACTTAAGAACCACCACTTCTCAAGTGGTTTTCTTTTATCTCTCTTTATAAAAAGAAAACACTTCAAATTTCTCTTTTTCTCCCTTTTGTGACAAGACTGCTATCAAGTTTTATCTTTATTACTCCATCACTGATTTAAAGATGCATAGATTTAATGTTACACCACTTCTATAAGGTACAATCAACATGAATTAAGGTTTGACTATCTACCATACCTGTTCTACTCTGTACACGCTCATTTGTTTCAAATACATTGGGCTTTCAGAAAATTGAGCACACTGGGAGCAATTTTCCTTCCTTCCATCTACCCACCCTTAAACAATTCCTCCATCCATCCATAAGAATTCCTATACAACCATGTTATGCATTCCATTATGGAACTTGCAAGATTAACCTTTTAGATAGTCAGGGCCAAACGGCATGCCTATGACCACACATATAGTCTTTTAACATCATTACCACATTCCACCTGCTCTATACCCTGGAAAGCATAGTGCTAGATAACATGAGGCTGTATACTGGCATCAAATGGCCATGATACAATCAGATACCTTGTAGAAATGGCAGGTCCAAGGGGTATGAACAAAGGTGGCATTATTGTATTTTGCAATGTGCAGGTAACCTGAGGCAAGCATTTCTGCTGTGATTTCAAAGATCTGCTGGTACTCATCAACTGCTACTCTGTTCATTGTTTGCCCTTAACAGCCGAAGTGGCCTGATACTAACAGTTTCCACAAAACAGGCATTCTGTGATCTCACTGGGTTGCCATGTTGGTGCCATTCCACAATGAACAAAAAGGCAAAAAGATGTATGTAATGGATACACTATTATCTTTTAAATAGGTAACAGGTGTTCATGTGTAGCTATAGGGGGTGTATGAGCACTTCTCATCACTATAGCAAGGAAACAAAAAATAGAATCACAGTATCCAATAACAAGTGAAGTGTCAGTAGTTTTGTGGTTTACAACTACAAGGTATCTATTCCTCTGCAACAAAAATGAACGCTATAAAATCTACAAACGATTGCCACCTTCGTAGTATGAAATATGGTAGAAAAAGCTATGAATACTATTACATCTTTATCCCACTTTTGTCCCATTTTTATCCCACTTTCTGCCAATAACTAAGCATAGTACACATGGTCTACCACCACACTATCCTTACATTATCTTGAGAGACAGTATAAGTCCAAGGTCACCAAGGAGCTTCAGGACTGTTTAAAGCAGGCATCCTCAACCTGTGGTCCTCCGGATGTTTTGGCCTACAAATCCCATGATCCCTAGCTAACAGGACCAGTGGTCAGGGATGATGGGAATTGTAGTCCAAAACATCTGGAGGGCCGAAGGTTGGGGTTGCCTGGCTTAGAGGTTCCTACCAGTTTTCCTAGACCCTAGTATGACAGTTACTTTAACCACTACCCTATTGGCTCACCTTGAGATGCAATTCAGGGTGCACACAACACAAATTGTGTTAAATCTATGTTAAAAACATACCTGTTCACTCAAGCATTTTCTGGTGCTTAATGTTATTATTTAAATTGGATTATCACTTGTATTTTATTAATAGTACTGTGCTTTTATTGTTTTATCTTTTTAACACTGCCTTAAGACAGATTGTAATACACAATATGGTTAATCTAAAAGACTGAGTTTACACATTCAAACAAACCAAAATTAGGCTAAACAAACAACTATCTAATCTCAGTATTCATGACCATTCATTATTTTTTAGGCAAATTTATTTCAGCAAAACAATTTTCCCTCTCTTAGGTTATGGCCTTTTCATTCCTTTTTTCTTTTGATTTACCTACAAATAGTCAACAACTCAGCTGAACAAACTGCCCCATACACTGAGTAGGTTACCTATAATTCCCATACAGAACAATTTATTCTTGTATTCATATTGCAGAGCATTTAACTTACCATTTTATCTCTGAGCTGAAGTGTTCATTCTCAAAGTTAAAGGAGAAATTGCAATTCACAGCAACATTCCACACCCCTTAAACAGCATCAAAATAATAAAACAAATACCACCAAATGCACCTGAGCTGGTCAGATGACCTTGACAGTAGCTAGGCTGCAGTGGCCAGCTGATCTGAGGCCATTAGCCATGTGCTGGTATCTGCAGCTCATTAGTGTTTAGCATTTACGCTACTGTTTGTAGCTGGCAGGCTGCAGTTTGGGACCTTGTCAAATCACTGTGTGTGTGCCAGGTCATGCTCACTAGACATGGAATGGTTCACAGCACTGCAGTCCTCCAGTGTCAAGGGCTAGTTTTATGAGCTCAATTAGTAGAACTGGGAGAGACTCAAAATTAAAAGTTTAATCAGCAGGTTGTAGACCAAGAATTGCAACACTGCTTTGGAAGTACCCATCAAAGCACTATTTTTTTTAAGCTTATATATTAATGGACCAAGCATCCCAGGGTCTCAATTTCAGCTTAAATTACACAATGCTATGAATCAATCTATTTTGTTATGGTTGCTAAAAATGCATTTAAATACCAATTGTTTTGAATGCATCCTTATGTATACCTTATACCTTTCTACCAAAGATTTAACTTGCATTCCTGTAAGTCAGCTTCCTACAGTGACCTCCAGGTGCTTTGGACTACAACACCTATCATCCCTGACCAGTGAGCACTGATCCACTAGCATATCCCTACTAGTGTGTATATTTCATTGATAATTATTTGCTGATGTGTTAGTTATTGCAAACTGTGCTGATGAAGACTATTCTGGATATACTGTCCTTTTGAGACTTTTGTGAGACGTCTTCCTTTGAGACTTTTGTGAGACGTCTTCCTTTGAGAGACGGCTTGGCGTTCCTCACTATTCATTGATTTGTTTGATTCTTTGTTTGACTTTGATACATATTAACAACTTGTAGTTACTCGTATATTTTGTGAGATGTGTTGTATGATATATACATCATTTTGAAGTGGCTTATTTGTTTATTTTGAATGACATCATAACCAATTATATATTCACTAACAGTTATTAGCCAGCATGTTGCATTTGCATTTTTTGTACATTGTTACATTTCGCAACACAGGGGTTCGTGTTTGTAGTGCTGTTCCCAGCAGGCCATTTTCAACCAGGAACATTGCTTTTAACATTCTGCCATGTCATATCTATCATGGTAAGCCCCATTCGAAAAGTATAAGAATTCCTCCTTTCCCCAAAAAACTCTAAAATTGTAACCACACTGTAATTTGAGACTAATGGCCTCACAAAAGGAGTGGGCACCTTTTTGGCCCAATTTCACCTACGCTCCTTCAAAGTTCCAAGTTACAAATGATGCTATGTCACATGGAAATCCAACCTCTGAAGGGAGAAAGGGGGGAAGCAGCAAAGGCTCTGAAGGGAAGATGTCATTTAAATGTGTTTTCCAGTCTCTATTTTCCCGTGATGTGTATTTCATCAGAAGTTAACAGTGAGGTGGTGGTGGTGGTTTTAACAAATGAGTGTTGACAATAATTAAAGATGTTATTTGTGTTAGGTTTTGCTTCCATTTTGCACAGAAACTTTAAATATATTTAAGTGTATTATCTGAATCCCAATCACAAGTAGGCTATTCAAATTATTTAGTTTTCATTCTTCTGATGGAAACAAAGGGAGGATGTCTAATTTTTGCCCTCCAGCACTCACCCCATGCTACCAAGTACTATTTAAGAGCAACCCACATCTCCATTCTATGAATTGTGGCAACCAGCAGACATTAAGGGTGGTAGCACAAAGAGAAAGACTGGAGACAAAGTACAGTGGTACCTCTGGTTGCAAACGGGATCCGTTCTGGAGGCCCGTTCGCAACATGAAAAGAGCGCAACCTGCAGCGGCGCGTCTGCGCACACGCGGGTTGCGATTTGCCGCTTCTGCGCATGTGTGTGACATCATTTTGCACTTCTGCGCATGCGCAAGTGGCAAAACCCGGAAGTAACCCTTTCTGGTACTTCCGGGTCGCTGCGGGATGTAACCTGAAAGAATGTAACATGAAGCCGATGTAACATGAGGTATGACTGTATCAGAAAGCATTTACTGCATTGCTACAGCCAAGAGAGAACACAGAACTACACCCGCCTTGGCAGAAACTACCCAGCAGCTTAGATTAGAAGAATAATTTCCAAGTCTCTAGACCATGTGCTTTTCCCAATAAAACAAAGTTATACCTGCTTCTCAATCTCAGCACAGGGGAACTGCTTATTAATGTTAAAAATACTTCAGTTTCAATAAATCCTTTTACAGAGCTCTCAAATCTTCAAAAGAGGTTTATTAATATTCTTCTCTATAGGTCTGGTAAACTATCAAATTATATCATGAGACTAAATGCTGTTGGGGAAGTGAGGGAGAGGAAATTGCTTATATGGCAGAAACTGGACATTTCTCATTTATTAGACTACAAGGCAAAACAATACAAAATATTACTTGTTATGGCTAGGCCTGACAGGGCTAAAGTGAAAAGTAATTAATTTAATGGCATCCTTGACATAATTGCTCTGTCATCTTTTGAAAGAGTCACTGCACTAGTAGCATAGCATCTGTTTAAGGCACCTGATTGTTTGTAGAAATATATCTGCCTATGCACAAACCAAAACAAAGGAGAATAAATTCAAGGCAAAGCATAAACTACAAGGGCAAGGACACAAGTAGAAATTGTATGAACATATATTACTCAAATCTGAAGAAGAAATAAATGTAGGCATTTTAAAACTAAAATGGACTAAAATTATCTATCCATATGAGTAACTGGCCAACAAACCTGTGATAAACAATATACCAGTATATCAAAACTACAGAGGTCTTCCTCAGTGGTTTAAAGAAGTACCAAATAATTAATCACATGAATCTTAATTAATCACATGAATCTTAGCCAATATGCCCAAGTGATGTGGTCAAATTACCTATGAAAAATGAAATACACAGTAATATATAGTAAAATATTCATTACGTATAACAAGTGGCAGTAAAAACAAATTGCTGTGAATATTTTTACAGCAACTTGATTGTTATGAGTAGAGAGCAGTAAGTCTCTTTTGATATTAATGTTTATGGGTATGTTTACAATATTTTACTGATTATGTAAAATACGATTATTTATATGATTGTTTTACAAATTCCTCAACCCTCTAGAGCTGTTTTAGAAGGGACACAGAGAAAAGAGAGAGTAAGTTATGTTGCACAGCTAAAAGTTGTGGCAGTAGGGTAACTATTTAGTTGAATACCACTCCAGCACTGTAGATGCCTGCCTGATGTTCCCTGGGAACACTTTCCAAAGGAGCAGATGCCACCACACTAAAGGCCCTGGCTTTGGTATACATAAGACAAACCTCAGAAGCAAACAGCACCACCAAGAGTGCCTCTCAGAAGGACCAAAGCAACTGGCAGGGATATACAAGGCAAGGCATTCCCAGAGCTAGCCTAGTCCCAAGCTGTCAATAGCAAGTGGCCCAGTAGGATACTGACAGCATCTATCATATTTAAAGCCAGAAGAACTTAGTAGACTGCAAAGACCATTGAGAAAAAAATCTATCAAGGTTACCAGGGAAGCCTTCCAAACTAGGAAAAGGATCAATATGGTGAAGCAAAAAGAATATTAGATTCAGGTATGGAGAATTCAGCTTCAAATTTGCTAGACAGCTTTGGCCAATAAGTTCTGGAAGATTTCTTTATGCTGCCTTACTTCAAGTAGGTTACAGTATATATTTATTTCATATCACAAAGCAGGGCTAGGTTAGGGTGAAGATTAATTTGTCCAAGACCACTTCATAAACAAGAAGAAGAAGAAGAAGAAGAGTTTGGATTTGATATCCCGCCTTTCACTCCCTTTAAGGAGTCTCAAAGTGGCTAACATTCTCCTTTCCCTTCCTCCCCCACAACAAACACTCTGTGAGGTGAGTGGGGCTGAGAGACTTCAAAGAAGTGTGACTGGCCCAAGGTCACCCAGCAGCTGCATGTGGAGGAGCGGAGACTTGAACCCGGTTCCCCAGATTACAAGACTACCGCTCTTAACAACTACACCACACTGGCTCTCGTATGAAGAATGTATGCAGATATTGAAATAATACTATGTAGCAAGACTGGGTATATACATTTGAATCTGATTTTTAAAAAGCTTTTTAAAAGTTTTGTAAGTGAATCTAAATAGAACATGTCTAAAAATAACTTGGTTAAAAATTGATCCCATATTTTATACAAGCATCCATGCAAGAATCTATGGGCTGCATCCAACGTTAGTCATAGGGTAGACTCACTGGAATTAATAAGTACAACTAACTGAAATCCATTAATTTCAATGGGTATACTCTGAGCAGGACTTAGATACAACCTTTATTTATAGTTTCTTAAAAATGAATTATGACCCCCCCCCCAAATCAAAATACACCAAATTAAAGCTTGGGGATATGCAGGTTTCAAGGTCCAAGACACAATAGCTACAAATCATAAACTAGAGTAGAGTATATTTTTGTAGCCATTTTATATTTTTGTAGCCATTTTTTTAAAAAGTGACCATATCAACCAAACAGCATGGACATTTATATTCTGTGTCATAGAGAAATACTACTGTGTACAGCTACTCTGTCTTTGCTTATGAAAAGTTTGAAATATTTTGCCCAAAATGCAGTTATGTACATCTAAGTCTGTCTTCATGTAAGTGATCCTATTTAGTGTATTTACACAGCTAGAGAGAGAACTGAAATAATTAATTTGTTTCATAATTATCTCCCTGATCACTAAGGAATAAATCCTACAGTCCATTAGAAGGCATCCCAGGGACAACAGAATGCTGTGGTTCTTCCCCTTTGCTGGAAAAGTGAGAAGTTCACTCTCAGGGGGCTCCTCTTGTAGCTGCAGAATCTTCACAGCTTGCTTTCTTCTGCCATTGGTGCTTCAACAGTTGTCCCGTTGTTACTCCATTCTTATCAGCTCCACATATGGCAGCACATATGACATCAAGTGTGGGACAAGTGGACATGGGTTTGGGAGAAAATGGTCTCACAGGCCAAATTGGAAGCCATGTCAGGCCGAATTAAACCAATAGCCTGGAAGCTCCTCACAATAACTGTAAAGGGTTAAATGAGGCATACCAAAGGCATGTTAGGCCCAAAGCCCACCCTCAAAGCTCCCCAAGAATGGAGAAAAAGTACACACCAGCCTGAACCTGGCATACTAATGCTTCTTTCCACTGGGGTCAATGAGAAAGAATCTTTTCTCTTTTTTTAAGCCAAAGGAGTCAGCAGGGGTTTGGAATTGGTGGCTCCCGCAACTACAACACTTTTTCTCCAGAACCAGAAGAATTGATCTGCTATTTTGAAGTATAAAAGGTATGCACACAGCATAACAAAAGGTTTTAGATCATGCTAATGGGCAAGGCTCTATTTACAAAGCAAAATGCTAACTGGCTGTTGAAACAATTGGTATGCTTTCTTGTTCATGAAACAGATAAATTACAAAATGGAAAACTTAGTTTGATTAAGATGAATGCACCTCACCATGCAGAAACCACAACACAAAGACAGAGAATAAATTAAATGTGTAAACAAGAACACAGTTTGCAATAACTAACACACACCAAAATAAGAAACCGATGAATTTAAATAGTTTCCATAGCTGAACTCCAAGATTAACAGAGGCACAGGAGGATCAAGAAACTCACTTCTCCTACAACATGAAAAAACTGAGAAACAGGGAACCCATCCAATAATAGTTACGGTACATCCAATGAAAGCACGTTTTCTGAGCAACCAACAGGTACCATTTCTTCAAAGGCCAACACCTTAGACAAAACACAGACATGGGAATGTCAGTAATCTACACTAACATTCTCTGCCATCACACAACTTTATAAACATTTAAGTCTTGAAACTACTCTGACCAGATCTGAGCAGAGCTCAAAAGAAAAGAAACTTTAGTGCACTCAAATGATCACGAAAGCAGAATGATGCAGGCGCATTTTCTGTGAAACAGGTTATTAATTCAAACTCAGCAATCTTGTAGTGTAATACAGTAGCAAACAGAAGGATTTTAAAAAGAACAAGAAGCAAAACTCAACTTCTCCAGGTCTACTATTGTAGCAGATAAGGAATAACTCACAGAAACTCCTGAACTGTAGGGCTGTAAAGGGCACTGGGAAAGCTGCTGTACAATGAACAATCTGTGCTAAGTGTGCCAGCTTTACAATATTAGTGTCACAACACAAGGCATTTTCAAGCTGAATTCTTGCAGTAAGCTAGAAATAGAAGGCTTTGGATTTAGGATCATACATGCTGAGAACAGCCAGTGAAGAAAAACGACAAGAAGGAATGCCAGCGGTTTTAGCCAAGGCTCAAGCAAACAGAATCATTAAAAACACACTTGTCAATTGGAAGAGAGGCAAGCAAAGAACTGCCCACAAGTTTCTTTCCAAACCAAAGCTTTTATGCACTCCATGCTGTCGACCTTAAGCCAAGTCACTCAGCTTTTTGCAAATGAACACACCTAGCTTCTTTCTAGAGATAAAACTAAGCTATTTACACAGAACTTAGTCCTATGGCCGCATTATGTAGGGTGTTACAGGGTGCTAATAACCTAATAACCCATGTCCACAGTTCTTCCTGTAGAAGACACAACAAAAAAGAAGTTCAAACCAAGGCAATGGTCTTTATTCTATCCTTTCTGAAGGATCATTTTCTGCACCTCTGCCAGAGCATCACATAGAATCAGAGAGGGGAAACAAAACCCAGCAGAGAAAAGTTTTGAAAGACGCATTGAAGTTGGACTAGATGACCCTTGGGATCCCTTCCAACTCTACAATTCTATGATTCTATGTTTCCTATCTCTGTTAAGGGTTCAAAGCCAGGGAGAAAGGCTTTCAATGGGCAATGCATGGAGCTTCCGGGTAGTGGATAGACTACCGTATTTTTCGCCCTATAGGACACACTTTTTCCTCTCCAAAAATGAAGGGGAAATGTGTGTGCGTCCTATGGGGCGAATGCAGGCTTTCGCTGAAGCCTGGAGAGCGAGAGCGATCGGTGCGCACCGACCCCTCTCGCTCTCCAGGCTTCAGGAGAGCCGCAGCGCCAGCCCCACAAGGTCGGGGGACAGCGGGGAGGCAGAACGCTGCCATCCCGCTGTCCCCGGACCTGGTCTGCAGGCGGGCGGCGGGGAGAAGAGCGCTTCTCCCCGCTGCCTGCCCCGCAAGCTCCGGGGACAGCTGGGAGGTGCAGCGCGTCTTCCCGCTGTCCTCAGACCTGGTCTGAAGGCTGGCAGCGGGGAGAAGAGCGCTTTTCCCCGCTGCCAGCCCCACAAGTGCCTGGGGGGGGGGAAATAATTTTTTTTTCCTTTATTTTCCCCCCAAAAAAACTTGGTGCGTTCTATGGGCCGGTGCGTCCTATGGGCCGAAAAATACGGTAAATGGACAGAATGTGCAATGTAGGGCTTTTGTGACATTTTATCTCCTACCATGAAAATACATCAAGTTACAGTCAAATTATTAGAGTTAAAGCAACACCACAGCCTCAGGCTGTAAAGTACAAAGACAGTAATTCATCTTTTCGAACGAGTCAGGGTCACATACTCAGCAACTCTAAATGTCAATCAGTTTTTAATGTACTTTTAAATGGCTCTTATTATTAATCCTTGAAGCACTGAATGTTAAACTTGCAGTCTGATTAAACTTTCCAGTCTGATCAAAATCAAAATGTGCCCTTTCATCATTTCCAAAATCTACCCTGCAGGGCCAGCCCAACACTCTGTATTCCTCAAATAATTTGAAGTGGGGGAAAGTATAGACATCAGCATATTTCTACTGTTGGGGGGAGATCATGATACCTGATTAACATGTTGGGATAAAATAGTAAAGGGAATTTGCTATTTTACAAAGAGAGTATATATCAGAGAACTATTGCTCAACCAACTAGCTCAAAGCTAATAAGGCATCACTAATGAAGAAATACAGTTGCTATAATACAGATACAATAGCAAAAATTAGGTATGTTAATACACAAGTCCAAGTACATTTTGGTGCAATAACCAGGAACATCTATGGTTCCCATAAAAGGTCTGGAAGTTATGTGGAAACAATGACTTAAATCATATCCTGAACAATTTTGGCATGGGCTCCCTCCATACAATACCACACTACTAACCTACCAGATTCAAGAAGGCTTTGTTTTACAATGGAATAAGGCCCTTACTACAGCTTTTCAGAGTAGTTCTCTCTCAAACACACCAGATCAGATCAAGGCAGGTTCCCATCTCCAATCAAAACAAATGTGTACAAATCATTATTTAGACAGACTTGCAGATTACTACAAAGAAACCTTTAATATAGTACCAGCATTTTCATAGCAACATACAGTCGTACCTTGGTTTTTGAACAGCTTAGTTCTTGAACATTTTGGCTCCCGAACGCCGCAAAGTGACTGTTCCAGTTTGCGAACTATTTTTGGAAGCCAAACGTCCAACAGGGCTTCCGTAGCTTCCAATTGGCTGCAGTAGCTTCCTGCAGCCAATCAGAAGCTGTACTTTGGTTTCTGAACGTTTTGGAAGTCAAACGGACTTCCAGAACGGATTCCGTTTGACTTCCAAGGTATGACCGTATTTCACTTCTACACTACCACTAAAAGCAAGCCTATACATTTTTACTCAGAAATCAGTCATGCAGTGTTCAACGTGGCTTACATTCTTATAACCCTGTGATTTTATGCATGGCTGGTTGGGAATAAGCTATTGAGTTCATAAAATCATAGAATTGCAGAGTTGGAAGGTACCCCAAGGGTTACCTAGTCCAATCTCCTGCAATGAAGGTATCTCAACAAGTGGTTCCCCCATCCAGTCTGAAACCATATCAGACCGTGTTTAGCTTTGCAAATGTGCTAACAGTTTTATTGCTGCTGGCCATACTCTCAGGTAAATTGATATAGGATTGCAGCCTAAAAGCATCTACTACAACAGGGCTGGAAAACAAGCATTTGCTTTAGTTACATTTTAAATTATTCCATTTTGGGTTTTTCCATCATAGTCCTCTTGTTCTTGTTGCTTTTAGTGACATTGTAGAAATGGAAGCTTTTGCTATAAAAATGGGAAAGCCATAGTAAAAAGAAATAGCTTCAGAATTCATAATTTATCATTCAATCTGCCCAAATGTACTGCTCAGAAGTTATAATTCAGGTGACCATAAAACATCCTAGGTTACCTTTTCATTTTCACCTTCTTTAGAAAATGGTTACCTAAAATACATAAAGATACAGCAGGCATGTAAACGGATTTAACCATTAAGGTCTCTCATTAATTTGTGTGAATCAAAATATTTCAGAACTTATAGTCAACTCAAACATGGGTTATTATTAAATGGAAAAACTAAGGCTTAGAACAAAATGTTAAGTGTGCTGATTAGATAGAATCATAGAATTGTAGAGTTGGAAGGGACTCTGAGGGTCATCTAGCCTGAAATGAAATGAAATGAAAATATCTCAACTACATCATACAAGACAGATGGCCATCCAAACTCTGCTTTAAAGCCTCCAAGGAAGGAGAGTCCACCACCTGCTTAGGAAGTCTGTTCTACTGCTGAATAGCTCTTACTGTCAGAAAGTTATTTCAGAATCTCCTTTCTCATAACTCAAATCCATTGATTCGGGTCCTAGCCTCTGGAGGAGAAAAGAAGCTTGCTCCATCATCCATGTGGCAGCCCCTTAGATATTTGAAGATGGCTACCATATCTTCTCTCAGTCTCCTCTTTACCGGGCTAAAGATACAGAGTTCCCTCAACCGTTCCTCATAAGGGTTGGTGCCTTTGATCATCTTTTTTGCCACTGTGGACCAATGTCCACTAAGACCCGTAGATCCTTTTCACATGTACTACTGGCAAGCCAGGTGCCCCCCATATTATATTTGTGCAGCTGGTTCTTCCTGTCTAAGTGCAGAACCTTACACTTGTCCCTTTTGAATTTCATTTTCGTAGTTTGGGCCCAGTTCGCCAATCTGTTAAGGTTATCTAGAATCCCAATTCTGTCTTCAGCGGCATTGCCTACCCCTCCCAGTTTGGTGTCATCTGCAAATTGTATGAGCATCCCCTCAATACCTTCACCCAATTGGTTTATAAAAATGTTAAACAACAACAGGCCCAGGACAGAACTCTGTAGCACCCCCTTGTCACTTTTTTCCAGGATGATAAGGAACCGTTAGTGAGCACTCTTCAATCAGTTCAGTCAGTCAACCAGCTACAAAATCACCTAACAGTTATCTTGTCCAGTCCACAGTTTCTGTTCAAAATTATCATGGGAGACTTTGTCAAAAGCCTTACTGAAATCAAGATAAGCTATGTCCACAGCATTCTCCTGATCCAACAAATTTGCAACTCTATAAAAAAAAAAAAATTTGTCTGCATGACTTGTTTTTGAGAAAACCACACTGGGTTTTAGTAACCACAACATCTTTTTCTAAGTGTTCACAGGCTGTTTCAATATCTGTTCTAGGAACTTTCCCGGTATTGATGTCAAGCTCACGGGTCAGAAGTTACCTGGGTCTTCTTTTTTCTCCCTTTTAGAAGATGGGGACAACATTTGCCCACCTCCAGTCCGCAGGGACCTCACTTGTTCTCCAACAATTCTGAAGAAATTATAGAGGCTCTGAGATTACACCCACAAGTTCCTTTAGTACCTTGGGAGCAGCTCATTTGACCCTGGAGATCTGAATTCATTTAAAATAACCAGGTGTTTCCTTACCACCTCTTTTCCTATCTTGGGCTTCAGCTTCCTCCCTTGCATCCTTTATTCTGTTATCATCAGGCTGGGCACTGCTTTACTTTTAGATGGAGACAGAAGCAAAGTAGATGTTGAGTGGTTCCATCTTCTCTCTGTCACTCAATAGCATTTCTCAATCTTCACACAAGGGACCTACTACTTGCCTGCTCTTTCTGTTGCTTCAAGCATAGAAACCTTTATTATTATTATTAACCTCTCCTGCAAGCCTTGCAAGATAGTGCTGTGTAATTTAACTAGCAGAGTTTACTGTCTACCAATCAGAAACTGAGTGCAAAAGTTCAGTCACAGTGCAGGAATTACCTTGAGAAAAGGTTAACACTAGCAGTAATCTGTTTGCCCAGCTGTATAACAAATGCAACTCTTAAAGATGGTCCACTGGGCCACAGATCACTAAATTTGATCTGTGGACTTTTAATCAATACAGTGGTACCTCAGGTTACATATGCTTCAGGTTACAAACTCTGCTAACCCAGAAATAATGCTTCAGGTTAAGTACTTTGCTTCAGGATGAGAAGAGAAATTGTGCTTCAGCGGCGCGGCAGCAGCAGGAGGCCCAATTAGCTAAAGTGGCGCTTCAGGTTAAGTACAGTTTCAGGTTAAGTACGGACCTCCGGAACGAATTAAGTACTTAACATGAGGTACCACTGTAATTTGTTTCTTTAGATTTCTAGACTGCTCCAACTTGAAGGCTCAGGGTGCTTAACAAAAAAAATGAATGAATGAATGAATGAATGAATGAAACAGAACAAGCGCATCTTTTGCTATACCTTCCCAATATATCTGATGCTAAAGACAAGCTCAAACAGGTGGATCGTTACAGTTTTTCCAAAGGGTGCTCATGCTTGGTTAAGTCTGCAGTGAGGAGTTCCACAACTGATGGGTAATCATCAAAGATAAGCCTTTGTGCCCTTGCTTATTGAACTTGAGAAACAGATAATTAGAGTAAGAGAGTTTTCTAAGTGTTTTTTCTAATCATCGTAAGACTAAAGGAGCTATATTGCAGAATTCAGAAATCATAGAACTCATATGGTCCAAGCTGCCCATTAAGTGTTCATGATTAGAGTCAGCACTTACCATGTATGTACCAGTAGTAGGAAACACAGAGTGACTGTAAATACCAATAATATTTTACAGTGTAGCCTTCACTGAAGGACCACTTCACGTTACGGGAGAATTATCATACAAAAGACACTTCTGTGCAAGACCTAATGGAAAACCTACACATTGATCATAATGTGACCTCATTGTACACGTTTTTAGTCCAAATTCGCAGGGTGTGAAAGTGGGAGAACACAACCAATTGCAGCTTCTCAGTATGTGTATAAGGAGTGAAAAGCACCAATCTAGACCACATGTTATAATCTTCATCCAGCCTTTATATTGATTCCCACACAAATGTCTTCCAGGTAAGAATCTTGTAACATGTGACAACTTTAGTTCAAAATTAATTCTTAACTATCTATAAATAATACTTCACTTAGCTTTAAACACAGAACTCAGTTTTAGAGTTATTCAAAGGCTCAGTTTGCACGTAATACTAAGCCAACCATGGCTAAGCATGAATGTGCAACCATGCAGCTACTCACCAAAAAAATCACAGCTGCTTCACTCCTCCCCAGATTCTCCTGCTGCCACAGTACCCAGAGCTAAGCCATAGCTCCTAGTGTTACAACAAATATGAACTCGTCATACGTATCTCTCAGACAAACCATGAATGGTAAGCCAAGAACACTGCTACAAATCTTGTGATCCATTATCTTGTGCTTACATATTTGTACATGCTCTTTTTTACACAAACACGTGACTTTGGTCCATAAAACTACTTTTGTGTCATGAGAGACACTTTTTCAGAAAAGTGAGATGTACATATAAAAAAACAAAGTGTGGACACATAAAATATACCGTATGTAACAAGGTAAGTAAGAACGATGCATAGAGGAGGGAGCAAGGATTCCATATCATATGCTTATACACATTGTCTGCTGAAAAAATGTTAAATCACCTCTTTAGTAATATAATAATACTCAACAAAGTGGGCAGGCTCAAAAATGAATAGGGCAGTAGATGAAACCCTATTATTACCAGGGGGGAAGTGAGGGCGAAAGAAACTGTTTGCTATTCTACAATTGCACCATGCAAGCATCAAATTTGTTTTGAGTAATATTCAGCATCCCAAGAATCTCTGTTCTCATTTCTTTAAAAAAAATAAAATTAAAAAAAATTCCAGCCCTTAAAGCTCCTTTTTGCATTCATCTTCCCCACTCCCATCACCAACCACCACCATCCCACCTTTTTTGAATTCCTCAAGCATGGCGTCAAGCTTGGTGTCATTGAAGACAAAGTGCAGCGGGTGGTTATAGAAACGGGTTATGGTCTTGAGCGGAGTGCAGTCATCAGGATCCACAAAGGCCAAGTCCTTGACAAAAAGGAGGTCCACAATGTTGGAGCGTTCCCCTTCGAATACAGGAATACGGGTATAACCACTTTCCATGATTTCAGACATAGTGTTGAAATCGAGCACAGCCTCAGCAGTAATCATGAAGCAGTCCCGTAGTGGAGTCATTACATCCTCCACTGTCTTTGTGCGCAGTTCCAGCGCCCCTTGAATTATATTCAGCTCCTCCTTAACTAGGTCATTGTAGGGGTCAGTAACCCTCAACATTTCAAGTAGTTTCTCACGGTTGTAGACAGTACCTATCTCCTGCCCTAAGACACAGTCTAGAAGCTTGCTGACTGGGTAAGAGGCCGGGAAGGTCATCATCATGAAAAACTTGGTGAGGAAGATGGTGTTGGCGCCTACGGCAAGGCCGTGCCGGGAACAAATAGCTTGCGGCACAATCTCACCGAAGATGACGATACCGATAGTGGAGGCCACCACGGCCACCAGTCCAGAACCAGCAATATCATCAAGCAGGATGGTCAGAGTGGTGTTGACCAATACATTGCCCAACAGCAGGGAGCAGAGCAAGTAATTCCCCTGGCGGCGCACAGGCTCAATACGCTTAGCATAATTCTTCTCTTTTTCTGTCCCACAGTTCTGCACAATACGCAACTCCATAGGGTCGAGGGCCATAAGTCCCAGGTTGAGTCCACTGAACATGCCAGAGAGGCACAGTAAGAGGGAGATGAAGATCACCTGAAGCCAGAAGGGCAACAAGAATTTCTTCTCCTCTCCCACAATCATCCTGGTATCCTCACCATCGTGGTAGATCCAGGTGGTCTCGGTCCACGGGCCGCCATCGGGGCCAATGATGCTCCCTCCCCCACCGCTGCCCCCGGCCGAGCTCCCTGGCCCCCCCAGGATAGCCGGGGAGGACACGGAGGTGCACAGGTAATAGCACTTGCTCTTCTCCGTTTTTCGCAACGGCTTGATATCGATCTCGATGACCCCCGAGGTGCGGCGGTTGAGGGTGATGTGCGGCCGGATGATGATGTCCGAGGTGCGGATGCCGCAGCGTTGCGGGGCCGGGGAGGAAGAGCCCACGGGGGCCGGGCCGTCCTCTTGCTCCGCCGGCGGCCGCCTGCCTTCGCCATCCCTCCACCGGACATGCTCGGTGAAGGCGATGCGGGACCAGGTCTCGTTGTTGATGTTCTGCCCGTAGACCCGCAGCTTGACCCGGCTCCTCTCGCTCACTCGCAGCACGCCCTTCTCCATGAACGACACGTCGTTCGTGTCCTCCAGCCGCAGCCCGATGATCACCGTCTCCTCAGAGTCGGAGGCGCCGGGCAGTAAGGAGGCGGCGGCGGCGGCGGCGGCGGCGGCGGCGGCTGAAGCGGAGGCGGCGCGCGGCGGCTGCTCTCCCAGGCAGCGGCTGAGGAGGATGCCCAGCAGCAGCGGCAGCAGCAGCGGCGACCGCAGCGCGACCCGCGTCTCCCTCTCGCCGCCTCCCCCCGGCCCGGCCAGGAGCCAGGCGGCAGCCGCGGGCAGCGGCGCGGCCATATTCCCACGGCCACAGTAGTACTACCACGGCCACAGTAAGCGCGGCAGCTCCATCGCGACGACGCTCAACGGCCACGGCCAGCTGCGAATCCCTCGAGGGATGCCAAGCGACTGCCGGGCCTCGGCCAGGAGCTACTCCAACCCCTACCCCTGAGGGGGACGGGGGGAGGGGGCGCGGAGCCCGCGCGTGCGCGTCAGCCAATCAGGTGAGTACAAGCGGGGCGACGAGCTGGAGTAGGGAGGGGAAGAAAAAACAACCGTCCAATCGCAGAGCGCGCATGCGATAGGGGAGCGGGGGGGGGGAGGCGAAAGCCAGCGAGCCGGCCGGCAGCCGCCTGCCTGCGCACACGAGCCACAGTGGGAGGAGGAGAGCTTCGCTCGGCTTACGGGGCAGGGAAGGAGGCCTGAGGCGCGTGTTGCAGGGAATGAACGAGGCGAGCGGTTGCGCCCTCCGTCCGCATCCAGTAACTCTTATTACGGCCGCGAAAGGGGGGGCGGGTTCGTTCGCGGTGCGCCCCGCCCCCTTCCCCCAAATTAAAGAAGCGCATGACTGTTGTGTGTATGTGTGTTACCCGAAGCCGGGCTGAACGACGAGCCAATGGGAAGGGAGGAGAGCGGCGATTGGTGGGAAGGGTGGCCAATAGAGGCGAGAGCTTCGTGCCGGCTCCTCTTGAGATCTTAAGCGCGAAACTGCTCGTGCGTGAAGGATGCGCTCCTTCCCTCAGGTCCGCCCTCCTCGACCTCGCTGTCACAGAGGCACGTTTCCCCTGTCGGCGTTTTCTTTTGTTGTGCGCATTTACCGCCTTTGACGGTTTTTCCTCTTTCAAGGCTGTTGTCCCTGTCGGGCTATCAAAACTCGTAAAAATTTCACATTCATAGGTTGCAGAGACAATGGTCTGTGAAACCCCTGCTCTCCCAATTGTCCATGTAATAAATGTCTTCATCATCACTGCATTTATATCCCACCATTTTCTCCAAGGAGCTCGAGGTGGCTTGCATTATGGTTCTCCCCCGCCCCTCATTTAATCCCCCACAAGACCCCTGTGAGGTAGGCTAGGGCTGAGAGTGACTGGCTCAATATGCACAACAGTAATACTGATATTAAAGTCTTAAAAGCAAAACATTTCAGATCCCTAAACATTTTGCTTTAGAGTTTGATATCTCTGTTTTGTTAGTCACTGCAATGAATATATTGCTTCAGCGATTAATTGCATCCTTCTGGGATCCATACTGTTGTTTGATACCTTGGCTTAAAAATAGGTAGATTTAGCTTGCAAGCCATCTTCTTGTGACTCAGTTTTTGTTTTTGCAGCTTTCTCCTCATCCTGCACTTTTCCCTAAATTCAGTTTTTCCTGATCCACATTTCATTCAATACTGGGAAGAAAATCCAATATAAAAATCACATAGTACCTGACTGGGAACACTATGGAGCATATTTGTGTAGCTGTAGGCATGTGGGATTTTGTTTGTTTTTTTTTAAAAAAGGTATGGTGATATTTGGCTGAGTGTCACCCATTGCCACATCCCCTACTTCTGTTTGCTCCTTGCCTGAGCAACAAGTTCCAAGAGTAAATTATATGAGAAACACTCATGAGTTACACTGAAAAGAGCAACTTTTTTGCATGTTCTGTGATCTCTTTAATAGCATAGTGTTTTGAGACAACTGTTCTTTAAGTACATTTTTATATAATCTCATTCCCTCTACGTAGAATACTTTTTCCTAATAGAGGACCAACATTTGTGAAATAGAAAGATTGCAACCTAATCTATAGACACTACATATTATACAGGGAGGGTGAGAGGGGGTCTCATCATAGAATCATAGAATCTTCTGGGCCTCCCAGGACCTCTATACACACTGCACAGGTCTGCTGCCTCGGAAGGTCACTTCAGTGCTGCTAATGCAGCGGTTTGCAAATCAAGCATAAAATGCACTCTTCAGTAAAATTAGTTTCTGATCAAGGACCTTTAGAATTATAGTTCAAAACATTCTGATTACTTTGGAAAAAAATTAAATGGTGTATAGGTATATATACAGATATCTGAGGACTAGATGTCTATCCCAAAATGGCTGAAGTACTTCCAAATCATTTACAAAATTAAAATTGACATACAATGATCCCAAGACTGGCTACTAGAAAATCCTAAGACTGGCTACTAGAAAACTCTGCAAGTCTGACATCTGTACATCTCTCAGAATGGAGGCAAGAAGTACCTAAATAGTTATTCGAAGCTAAATGGAAAGCTGAAAGTTAGGATGTGATTATTATTGCATGTTTTAACATTTCTGTATCAAAACATGACTCAGTTGTGCGCATGCACACACACACACAGTTAAGCTATGCCGACAACATCTAGAAAGTGGAAATGTATAGTTAAAGACGCCTAGTTTACTAGGATAGTCTAAAACGGGACATTTTCACACACAAAGGGCACAAAGTTTACGGTATCATGGAAGCCAGCACTCCAACACAAACAAACAAAACTGCACATGGAATGGAATATATATATATTCATTTGATTTTTAAACAGTGATTTTATGCCAGGGCAGTTTACAAACAAAAAGAGCTACATATTATAACTATAACACAGAACATGACAGTTTAAAGCTTGTCTAAAATACTACCATATTATGTAGCAAACAGACATTCATCACATTGCAGCTAGCCTTAGAATCATAGAATCATAGAGTTGGAAGAGACCACAAGGGCCATCGAGTCCAACCCCCTGCCAAGCAGGAAACACGATCAGAGTACTCCTGACATATGGTCGTCAAGCCTCTGCTTAAAGACCTCCAAAGAAGGAGACTCCACCACACTCCTTGGCAGCAAATTCCACTGTCGAACAGCTCTCACTGTCAGGAAGTTCCTCCTAATGTTTAGGTGGAATCTTTTTTCTTGTAGTTTGGAACCATTGCTCCGTGTCCGCTTCTCTGGAGCAGCAGAAAACAACCTTTCTCCCTCCTCTATGTGACATCCTTTTATATATTTGAACATGGCTATCATATCACCCCTTAACCTCCTCTTCTCCAGGCTAAACATGCCCAGCTCCCTTACACATTCCTCATAAGGCATCGTTTCCAGGCCTTTGACCATTTTGGTTGCCCTCCTCTGGACCCGTTCCAGTTTGTCAGTGTCCTTCTTGAACTGTGGTGCCCAGAACTGGACACAGTACTCCAGGTGAGGTCTGACCAGAGCAGAATACAGTGGCACTATTACTTCCCTTGATCTAGATGCTATACTCCTATTGATGCAGCCCAGAATTGCATTGGCTTTTTTAGCTGCTGCGTCACACTGTTGGCTCAAGTCAAGTTTGTGGTCAACCAAGACTCCTAGATCCTTTTCACATGTACTGCTCTCAAGCCAGGTGTCACCCATCTTGTATTTGTGCCTCTCATTTTTTTTGCCCAAGTGCAATACTTTACATTTCTCCCTGTTAAAATTCATTTTGTTTGTTTTGACCCAGTTCTCTAATCTGTCAAGGTCGTTTTGAAGTGTGATCCTGTCCTCTGGGGTGTTAGCCACCCCTCCCAGTTTGGTGTCATCTGCAAATTTGATCAGGATGCCCTTGAGTCCATCATCCAGTCGTTGATAAAGATGTTGAATAAGACCGGGCCCAAGACAGAACCCTGTGGCACCCCACTAGTCACCCTTCTCCAGGATGAAGAGGAACCATTGATGAGCACCCTTTGGGTTCGGTCAGTCAGCCAGTTACAAATCCACTGAGTGGTAGCATAGTCAAGTCCGCATTTTACCAGCTTCTTTACAAGAATATCATGGGGCACCTTGTCAAATGCCTTGCTGAAATCAAGGTAGACTACATCCACTGCGTTCCCTTCATCTACCAGGCTTGTAATTCTATCAAAAAACGAGATCAGGTTAGTCTGACATGACTTATTTTTCAGAAATCCATGCTGACTATTGGTGATCACAGTATTCCTTTCTAGGTGCTCACAGACTGTATGCTTAATGATCTGCTCCAGAATCTTCCCTGGTATTGATGTCAGACTGACTGGGCGGTAATTATTTGGGTCCTCTCTTTTTCCCTTTTTGAAAATAGGGACAACATTTGCCCTCCTCCAGTCTGCCGGGACTTCGCCTGTTCTCCAGGAATTCTCAAAGATGAGTGCCAGTGGTTCTGAGATCACATCTGCCAGTTCTTTTAATACTCTTGGATGCAGTTCATCTGGCCCTGGAGACTTGAATACATCTAAACTAGCCAAGTATTCTTGTACTATCTCCTTAGTTATTCTGGGCTGTGTTTCCTCTGCTGAATCATTTGCTCCAAATTCTTCAGGTCGGGCATTGTTTTCTTTATCGGAGAAGACTGAGGCAAAGAAGGCATTGAGGAGTTCGGCCCTTTCTGTATCCCCTGTTTGCATTTCACCATCTTCTCCTCTGAGTGACCCCACTGTTTCTTTGTTCTTCCTTTTGCTACGAACATACCCATAAAAGCCTTTTTTGTTGCTTTTAACCTCTCTAGCAAGCCTTGAAGAAACACACTTTCCCAAAGGCCTAGGGAACATCTTCAGCTGTGCTGGAAACCAAATAAGAACAGCAGCAAGAAATACCTGAAAGCAAATCTCATAGTTGAGGGTGTGAGTGTCCCAGACAGGGTGGTATAAGGAAACTATTTGGATCCTATGTCATTTAAGGCTTTGTAAGTTAACATCAACACATAGAACTGGGCTCAGTAGAATACAGGCAACTGGTGCAGCTCCTGAAGAACCAGTATTATGTGGTTTCAATAAGCTGTATTGCTTAGCATTTAGCACTTTAACAACTGAATTCCGCAAAAGTTGTAGCTTCCAAACCATTTTCCAGATGGCTAGCATCTTTCCAGAAGCACAGAGGTGAAAAACGTGGCCCTCCAGATGTTGTTGGTCTCCCAACTCCTGACAGTCTCAGCCAATATGGAAATGCTTAGGGGTGATGGGAGATGTAGTCCAATGACATCTGGTGGGCTAAAGATTTCAGTCAAGATCTGTCAGGCCTGTTGGAGGCAACTGTGCCATTTATTTCCGTGGGGAGTAGATTATATCATTGCACATTCCTATTTCAGATCTATATACACTTATAGCCCAACTATTTTGACATAGAAACGCCCCATTGTCTTCACTGATAAATAGGCTTAGCACTGCCTAGTAAGTCTGTTTTTATTTTCTTTATTTGTATATTAAACATTTATGTAGCACCTTCCATTCCAATCTTTTGGCAGTTTACAACCTTATATGGTATGATATATACTGCCATATACACTGCCCCTCCATACATTTAGCCACAGAAATGTACTTGTATGGAGCTTAATATTGTTTTTCCCTGTGGTTAAGATCAGATACTTTACCTCTTCAATCTTCTTTTTATTGCAGTGCAGCTCCCTCTGGTGCCAAAATCAAACACCAAACTAATCACAAGACAATCCTATATTTGTCTACTCAAAAGGAAGTACCACCAAGATATGTGGGATTTACTCCCAGATAAGTGGGTATAGGAAAGATAAGTAAAGTTGTACAAACATGTACACCAAGGATGGCTAACCAGTGGACCTCCAGATGGCCATATTCCATTAGCCCCAGCCAGCACAGCCAATTGAAAAGGATAATGGGACCTGAAGTCCAGCAAAATCTGGCAGGCCACTGATTTGTCATTCCTGATTCACTCTCAGCTCTTTTTGCTTTGCTAGCCATATAAAAACATTCTCTAAGTGGGTCATGTAACCTGCGTTTGCAAGGCATTTGTAACAGGTAAGTTATGTTAAAGTTGGATTTTTATGGGTTTTTTTTTATTTAGATTTTCTGTCTTGACCAGGATCAGGGCAGTTGGCTGTCCCATAATCTTTTGCCTAGTGCCTTTAGCATTGAATGCCTTAGTTGTACACACCCCACTCCTCTGAGCAGTGAGAATTTCCCTTTCAGTTTTTGTTTTCTTTGGATGTGGGAGGGGGGCACTGGACACTTTTGCAGCATTTGTAGTCACAAAATTAGACAGCACAGGGATTGGAGGCTTACACTTGAATAGTGGGGGGCAGGAAGCTGTAACTGGGGAGATACCATGGTGATAATTTCTTAAAGCAGGTGGTCTGGCATCACTCCTCAGACTCTCCTTTCCACTATAGGCGGTATGAGGAAGGGGAAATGTTTGGAACATCAACCCAATTTAAAACAATGCTCTCATGAATCAGATCTGAGTGAGAAACACCTCAATCAGTTTCACTATGCTCATCAGCTCTATCCATCTGTCATGTATGAGTTTAGCCAGTGTGGTGTAGTGGTTAAGAGCAGTAGACTCATAATCTGGTGAACCGGGTTCGCGTCTCCGCTCCTTCACATGTAGCTGCTGGGTGCTAGTCACACTTCTCTGAAGTCTCTCAGCCCCACTCACCTCACAGAGTGTTTGTTGTAGGGGAGGAAGGGAAAGGAGAATGTTAGCCGCTTTGGGACACCTTAGGGTAGTGATAAAGCGGGATATCAAATCCAAACTCCTCCTCCTCTTCTTCTTCTTCTTCTTCTTCTTATCTTATTCCGTCTAGTTCCACTCCATTTAATTCCTTCCTTCCTTCCTTCCTTCCTCCCTCCCTCCCTCCCTCCCTCCCTCCCTCCCTCCCTCCCTCCGAATTATAGAATTGTAGAGTTGGAAGGGACCACAAGGGCCATCTAGTCCAACTCCTGCAGAATCTTTTGCTATCCCAACAGTTGTTCATTTGTTCGTTCCTTCCAAGACTGAAGAGGGTTAAGCTGCTGTCTTGATACAATTGTGCAAACAAGCACTTGGTTTCAAAATGCAATCAGACTGGTTTACTGCTTGGTTCTTTTTAAGAACAGAACAGTACTAAAAATATGGAGCACCTTTGTTGCTTTCTTATCCGAGTTTTTATGAGGCCCTACAATAAAGCAATTAAAAATTAACCTGACAGGCTTCAGTCTCAATGGCTTCCTGCTGTATATATGGCCCCCTGCTCCTGATTTGACATTTATTTATTTTTCTTGCTTGCTGGGGAATTGGACATTTAATATTGATAAGGTCAATTCACTTAACAGCAACTTCTTAGCATATGGCAGCCCCAGGGTTCTAACCAGATCAAAACAGCATCTTAAAAGCAATATGCAAAGAATTACCATAAATAATACTTGCTGTTTTATCTCCCAGTAAGAGGCCATGAAAGCCATCATTTGTTTTCTAAAGGTAGCATTTGGCTTAATTAATGTACAAATTGGAGGAAGCTACAGATTTAGGTGCTAAATCTGAAAAGGCTTTAAACAGGGGTGGTGGGGAATAAAGAAGAGCAGCCAGTGGCCTTCCATATGATGTTGAACTCCAATTCCTATCAGCCCTAGCCAGAATGACACATGGACAGGCATTCTGGGAACTGTAGTCCAGCAACATCTGCGGGGCCACAGGTTTGCCACCCAATTTAAAAGATGGCCAAGATGCTCTGGCCAAGAAAACACCTAATTCTAGGGTTAGCTGAAATATGGATGGATTTTCTATAAACATAGTTTCAGAGTGTATATAACTCTTCATAATTCATAGTTAAACATCAATTTTCAATTTTTAGTGTTATAATGCATCTTTATTAATCTACCATTCTTAAAGGGAGAAGAATAGCTGTTCAAACATGCTTCACATCTGGGTTTTTCGAACATCAGTGAAGCAACATAAGAATGCCAGGATTTCCCTTGCTGGATCAGGTTAAAGGTCCACGAGACAACAGTGAGCAGCCACTTGCTGCATGAAAGCTCACAAGCAAGGCATAATGGAGCAATCTGTCCCTGGCTTCTCCAAACCATCTTGTACAGTACTCATATCCTCTATCCAGTCATGTGGTAGCCATGCAAAAGACCTTTCAATAAAGTGCCTCTCTAGCCCCTCAAATACCAACATGTGTGTCAGATATTCCCTGCCTCCAAGAATGCACAATCCACATTATTCTGAGAGCCCCGCCCCCCAGGGTTGCGGGGAGGTTGGTGTGAGTAAATTCCCCTTTTGATCCCTGCTAATTCCAATCCATAATATCAAACTGCTGTTCCAAACATATAATTCAAATCTGTCACATAAATTTAAGCAGCATTACTGATTTCTGGAATTGTTAGATGCTGTTACTCGATTTGTAATTCTCAGTTTAGGAATAAATCATTCACAGGCTACAAGTTATGGGTTCAAGGGCTATGTAAGATTTTTTTTTTTTAGAATGCAACTTGTTGTCTTTACTACCAAAGCAGCAGGAACAACTGCTTCGATTTCATTGAAGGGCCAAAGAGCAAAGTATTGTGAACCTGTTCAGATGTTTGGAGATACCACAAGATTTCTTACCCAGCAGTTTGTAATCTGTTGTTGCTAACCTGTTTGGTTGCTTCCTTCCCCCTCTTGCAATCTCTCCATCTTTTGCTGCTCTCAGGCCAATTGTGAAAAACATGCAACTCACTTCAAAGCAAAGGTGTCACAAAAGTTAACTAAGCTGCCAGTTTCCACAGTAGCAATGAGTTTACAGGTCTCAATCAATGTATGTCAGCCCAATATATAAGGAAATCAGGCTTAGGCTGCGTTTACCATGCATTCCAGGCATTTCCAGTGCTGGGTTTTCAGTCCTGATTCATACTATGCTATCCAAAATATGCATATATACCCTGCACTTTGTCATAAAATACTACTGTCTGATGCATTGTTCCTCAAACCAGCTTCATGAGTCCTTAAGCTGTTCTTATTTTGTCTCTAAGGTAAAGGTAAAGGGACCCCTGACCATTAGGTCCAGTCGTGACCGGCTCTGGGGTTGCGGCGCTCACCTCGCTTTATTGGCTGAGGAAGCCGGCGTACTGCTTCCGGGTCATGTGGCCAGCATGACTAAGCCGCTTCTGGTGAACCAGAGCAGCACACGGAAATGGCATTTACCTTCCCGCCAGAGCGGTACCTATTTATCTACTTGCACTTTGACATGCTTTCGAACTGCTAGGTTGGCAGGAGCAGGGACCAAGCAACGGAAGCTCACCCCGTTGGGATTCAAACCGCTGACCTTCTGATCGGCAAGACCTAGGCTCAGTGGTTTAACCCACAGTGCCACCCACATCCATTTTGTCTCTAGCCAAGGTGTAAAGATATCCCTGCCCCGTTAGCACCCCTTGATGTGCACAGAAACGAATCTGACACTAATGAAGCCTTGTTGATGTACACAGCTAGGTGGTGAAAACAGTTGTGAAACACATTAAAGAAAACAGCTTCATGGTTCTCTAAGGTATAATATTAGCCCTTAATCTGTTTATTCTTTCAAAAGCAAAGACTGATGCTGCATACAAATTTAAAGGCACATTTAAAGCACATCTCTACCTGCCCCTCCACGAATTCTGAGAACTGTAGTTTGTTAAGGGTGCCAGAACTGTAGCTCTGTGGGTAAACTACAGTTCCCAAGATTCTTGTGGAGGGTGTCTTTAAATGTATGGTGAGAACAGAGCCTGAGTCATACATGCATGGCTGCAAGCTGACTTAATTGAAATGCACCACATTTGAAGTTATATCAGATAATGCAAAACTTCAACTTGGGGTGCTGGATCCACATATGCAAGCAATGATTACATGGTAATACAGTGATTGGGGATAAGGCTGTATGCGTGAACCAGCCAGTAGCCGTCAAGAAATCTAAGGCCATGTTTATGGAATCAGTGATAAGCTTCGATGCCAGGAAAGATGCAGGAAGTTTTTAAACTTTTTGGCCCTTGCTGACATGCCAAGTGCTAATAGAATAGGAAAGCAAAGCAAAATGTCCTGGCATTTAACAATGGCCTTTTAACAAATGCGCGCTTGAAAGGGGAGTCATACTGATGAAACTCTCTAGTAGCCTCCACAGGGGTTTTGAAAAGCTGCGGTTAAGATTTCATGTCTTTTTAATGAAGACAGTTTTCACAGCCATCAGCACTTTCATTCTTACTCTAAAGATCATCTTTGATACAAAAATTAATTAGAGAAAATATCCCAGCAGGAATGTTTTCAAAAAGTATTTATGAATAATAGCAAAGGGACGGCGGCTGAAGAGGTCTATTTAGACAACTGCAAATGCGGCAGAGCCCTACCATTGCTTTTTCTGCACCCTAAAATCCAATGCTGGAACTCAGAAGTCCTGTGTCCTATAGCCTCACATTCATAATTTTTCTACCATTCAGAGACTCCCAGGAGTCTTTTCTGTCTGTCTTGTTATATGCAGAACTGAAAAATCACAGGTAAATCTAGGCGTTTGATGCAGACTTGGAGAAACGTTAACATTTCTAGGTCCAACTTTTCTCCTTGGCCACAGTTGCCCATATACTGGTAACTTCACAGTTGGATTACTGCATTATATGTGTGGCTACCCTTGAGGCTGAGGGATGTGGGTGGTGCTGTGGGTTAAACCACAGAGCCTAGGGCTTACCAATCAGAAGGTTGGCGGTTCGAATCTCCACGACGAGGTGAGCTCCTGTTGTGCGTTCCCAGCTCCTGCCAACCTAGCAGTTTGAAAGCACACAGTGCAAGTAGATAAATAGGTACCACCCTGGCAGGAAGGTTAACGGCGTTTCCGTGCACTGCTCTGGTTTGCCAGAAACGGCTTAGTCATGCTGGCCACATGGCCCGGAAGCTGTACACCGGATCCCTCGGCCAGTAAAGCGAGATGAGTGCCGCAACCCCAGAGTCATCCGCGACTGGACCTAACATTCAGGGGTCCCTTTATCTTTACCTTTGCCCTTGAGGTTGGTCTGGAGACTGCAGCTGGTGCAGAATACAGTGGCTGGGCTGCTTGTGGGTCAAACTACTGCTGGCATATAACACCTTGCTCTGAGGATTTGCACCGTTTGCCAATCTGCTATCAGACAAAGCTCAAGATGTTGGTGCTAGCATAAAAGGCCCTATCCAGCTCAGAACTAGGTAACTTGAGACACTGCCTTACCCCTTATTCATCCCATGGGTCTCTGCTGCCTATGGTAGAGCTTGTCCCGCAAGTTCCAAAGTTCTCAGAAGTCTACTCCACAATAACTCAGCGCCGGCTTTCAGGAGCACAGAATTGCCCGTGTTCTGTGGAACAGCGTTCCTGTCAAAATATAGAAGGCATCCACTGTCTGCACTTTCTGGAAACAATTAAAGAAATTTTTTGTTCTGATGTGTCTTTAGTTTTTTTAGTGTCTTTTTCAAACACACATACACCTGCTCATTTGTGTGGTTTAACTGTTTTTTGTTGTTATGTGTTGCCATGAGACATTTGTGCAGGTGATTAACAAATTAATAACACTAAAAAAGAAATGCTAACATCTGATGCTTGTGTCTGAGAACTGCCTAAGTGTTCACTGTATATTTTCAAGGGCGGATGGGGAGAAAACCATAATTAGTTGTCTGAAGCTGAATGTTGGAAGATTCAGGACAGATAAAACAAAGTACTTCACACAGCACACAGACTATGGAACTCACTCCAACAGGAGGCAGTGATGGTTGCCAACATGGTTAACTTTCAAAGAGGATTGGCCAGATTCATGGAGGATACGATACGATACGATACGATACGATACGATACGATACGATACAATACGATACGATACCTTTATTGTCATTGTCCCTTGCGGAACAATGAAATTGAAAAACTACATAAAACTACATTAAAACTACCACAAAACTACATAAAACTACATAAAACATTCAAAAACCCCTAAAAAACTCTAAAACCCCATTTTAAAATACACTATACTACAGAGACCCCTTATGCTGCGTTTAGAACCAGAATTGCATTAGCGTAGAAACTGTTTTTCAGGCGGCTAGTCCTGGCCTTTATAACCCTATACCTTCTTCCAGAAGGCAGAAGCTGAAAAAGATCATTTCCGGGGTGTGTACTATCATGTGCTATCTCTGCCGCTTTCTTATGGCACCTGGCAGCATAGATTTGATCTAAGGTGGGAAGAGTGCACCCAATAATTCTCTCTGCAGTCTTTACAACCCTGGATAGCATTGTTTTTTCCCTGGCCGTGCAGCTCCCAAACCACACGCACAGACGGTAGAATGCCATCAACAGGTCCTTTGAGAGATTGTTTTTCCGGAGGATTCTCAGAAAATATAACCTCTGCTGTGCTCTCTTCACCAGGTCTTTGCTGTTCTCTCCCCAGGTTAGATCGTCTCTCAACTCCATTCCCAGAAATCGAAACACTGAGACCTGTTCCACGCACTTCCCCTCAATAATAAGTGGCTGAATATTCAATTTACATTTCCTAAAGTCCACAATGATCTCTTTTGTTTTCTTTAAGTTAAGCAGTAAGTTGTTTTTCCTGCACCACTCCCCCAACTGCTCAACTTCCTTCCTATAGGCCGTCTCCCCCTCTCCAGCCGTAATTAAACCAACCACCGTTGTATCATCTGCGAACTTAATGATCTTATTACTGGGGTATTTGGGGGCACAGTCAGCTGTATAGAGCGTGTATAAAAGCGGGCTCAACACGCACCCCTGCGGCGTCCCCGTATTCGTGATGAGATCTGCAGAGACGTGGGAACCAAACCTGACCCTTTGGGAACGTTTGATAGAAAGTCTAATATCCACCTGCACCAACATGGTGGAAGTCCCAGGTCTAATAATTTGGGCACCAATCTATACGGAAGAATAGTATTAAATGCAGAACTAAAGTCTACAAATAACAGTCTCGCGTAGTTCCCTTGCTTCTCCAAATGAGTCAGGACAGCATGTAAAGCCATTGCCACAGCATCCTCTGTGGATCTCCTTGCCTTGTACGCAAACTGGTAAGGGTCAAGTCCCACTGGCAGACAGGATAAGATGCGCTTCCTCACCAGTTTTTCGAAACATTTCATTATAATGGGTGTCAGCGCCACAGGGCAAAAATCATTCAGACTGTCTATCTTTGATGTTTTTGGCAGGGGTAGCAGATTTAAGACAGGGTGGAACAGTGGCTTGGGCCAGAGACTGGTTAAAAATCTTCGTAAAGATTCCTGCCAGTTGGTCTGAACAATCTCTTAGCACCTTGCCAGCCACCCCATCCGGGCCCATAGCCTTCCTCGTGTTTACCTCCTTTAATATTCGCCTCACTTCTCCCTCTTCCACCCTGGCAGCATTTCCTGTAGGTAGTGACGCCAATAGCTCTGGCATCCCTGTTGGAGTCACTGTTGGTGTCACCTCAAATCGGGCAAAGAAGGTATTCAACTCTCCCACCAGGGAAGCAGTACTCTCTACCACTGATGAATTCCTTGATTTATAACCAGTCAGATGTTGGACTCCCTGCCACATTTGTCTAGTATCATGATTTCTCAGATGGTCCTCAATTTTTCCTCTGTACTCCGCTTTTGCTTTCCTGATACCCCTCTTCAAGTTCGCTCTTTCTATGCCATACAATACCCGGTCCCCAGCAGAATTTCTGGCCTTCAATAATCTCCTAACCTCTCCTGTCATCCAGGGCTTCCTATTCGGATACAACGTAACATACTTTTCCCTGGTGACATTTGCTGTGCAGAATCTAATATAATCCAGGACCGTTGATGTATAAATTTCTAGATCTTCATGGTCAAAGATCTTCCAGTCGGTCTCCTGGAAACAGTCCTGCAGTTGCTGAGAGGCTCCCTCAGGCCACACCGTAACCATCCGTGTTTGTATCTAGCCTTGTTTCCTGAGGGGTGTGTATACTGGTGTCAGAAGCAAGGACACATGATCTGAACCACCAAGGTGCACCAAGGTCTTGACCTCATATGCCCGTCTAATGTTCGTATCCACCTTGTCAAGAGTATTCTCTCCCCTTGTTGCACACTCAATGTGCTGATGGAATTTTGGGAGTACTGCCCTCACATCTGTGTGATTGAAGTCCCCTGCAATAATGTGCACAGCCTCCGGGTATCTACTCAATTTAGCATTGCTGTTTTCATGCATACTGCTCATGGCCCTGCATGCATTTGCAGTTGGTGCTATGTACACTGCTGTTAACACCACTGTTGTAAATTTCCGGGGAAGATAGAAAGGTCTGCATTTAATTGTCAGAAATTCCACATCCGGAGAACAGTAGGTATCCAACTTGACAGAGTCCGTACACCAGTTTTGATTTATAAAAATACACACACACACACCTTGTTTCTTGCCAGAATCCTGTGTCCTGTCCCACCGGTACGTTGTAAAACCTTATAATTCAACAGCTGTGTCTGGAATAGCTGAATTTAACCATGTCTCTGTGAGTATCAGCACACAACAATCCCGGATGTCTTCCTCCACTCCTACCCGAAGCCTCCATTCGTCAAGTTTATTTGCCAATGATCTCACATTAGCGTAAAAGATACTTGGAAGAGGTAGTTTGCATCGTTGTTTCCTTATCTTCCTTGTCTTTGTTCTCTCTTTCATTTGACCTTGTCCTCTGCAGCCTCTCTTCTGCTTCCGCTCTCTCCTCCTCCTCCTCCTCCTCCAACACCAGTGATTTACGATTTCTGGATAAGGCTATCAATGGCTTCTAGCCCTGATGGCTATGCTCTGCCTACACATACCAAGGCAGCAATACTTCTGAAAACTACGTAGCTGCTCAGAAGTCACAGGAGGGGAGACTTTTCTTGTGCTCTGGTCCTGCTCGTGGGTTTCCCACAGGCATCTGCTTGGCCACTGTAAGAACAGGATGATGGAGACTAGATGGGCCATTGGTCTGATCCAGCAGGCTCTTCTTACGTTTGTATGACTGACTCCAGGGACTGCCTGCCTCTGCCTCCCATTAGTTGCCCTGGTCACCATCTCACCAACCTGAATACTTACCAGCTGCCGCCACTAACGAATGCTTAAAGAAAATCATCTGATATATGTGAACTTGTTCTTCTATCTGCCACTTGGTTTCTCAGTGATCCACAAACAGACCTTGACATAAGCTCTGGCTAGAAATTAAAACAGAATTATCAAACATCCTTAGGCTAAACATTCTCACATTATAAAAATGGCATCTCAAGCTTGTTTAAGAGACTACTAAAATCCTAGCCAAGACACTTGCATTACCAATCAAACTGCATATATGTTTTCACTGAATTGGGAAACAATAATATATACGCAAGGACAAAAGGCAACTGCTGCTTTTCACATTGGATATTCCCAAAGAAGAGGAACCAAAATGAAAACCAAGACGGATGTTTCCAGGCAGCAACCTGATGTCAGCATTATCACTTGATTAGTCTGGAAGTTGCTGGGCCCCCCACTAGTGTCTGCTCTGCCCTATATATCCAGTTGGTATTTTGTGGAAGAAAAGGGGGCATCTCCAAGAGGGGGTCTTCCTAAATGGATGGGTAGGCAAACTAAGGCCCGGGGGCCGGATCTGGCACAATCGACTTCTAAATCTGGCCCGTGGACGGTCCAGGAATCAGTGTTTTTTCCATGAGTAGAATGTGTGCTTTCCCCATGTGGCTGGGGAAACCCAGCCAGATGGGCGGGGTACAAATAATTTATTATTATTATTATTATTATTATTATTATTATTATTATTATTAAAAATGCATCTCTGGGTTATTTGTGGGCCATAGGAATTTGTTCATTTCCCCAAAAAAATACAGTCTGGCCCCCCCACAAGGTCTGAGGAACAGTGAACCGGCCCCCTGCTGAAAAAGTTTGCTGGCCCTAATCCTAGAGCAACTGGTCTAGATTGCCCTGCAGGCAATATGTGTGTTTGACACCATCTTGAACAAGACCTGTCAGTGGCCCCCAGAACTATCTGCCAACACTTTTGGTTCCATAATTTAGTGCTAAACTGCAACATTCATTATTGTCTCTATCTCCCCCCCCCCCATAAAAGGGTAAACAACTGGTTATAGGAATTTACAAAGTACAGTCCCTGTTCATCTTGGAATTCTAAATCCAGTTCAACATTCAAAAGCCTTACAGCTCCCCCTAGTGTTCATACTACATACCTTTTTGAATGCCTTTCCTCCTGCTGCTTGTTTAATCAAACCCTGCTACAGTTATCTCAGTTCATACAGATCGGGTTTAGAAATATGTTGGTTCAAAGTCCTAATGTTGAAGCCTAGAACGATCTATCGCTATCTGTGGCTCCTGTTTTGTCAGCTCAGCAGCTCCCTACAGTTTAGAAAGAAGACAAAGCTGGCTGTAACAGAGCATAGGGAGATTACTTAATATATATAACCCCTTCTAAAAGATCAGGTTTATGGGTGTCCACTTCCCAATGACGCCATTCAAGAGTATTGTGAGTACAAGGGAAGAGTCTGAGATACAGAACAGTACCCTTCACATACAGAGGATTTGATTCAGTGTCCCAAGCAACAGTATTGCTACCTCTCACATGTGATAAGCCACTACTGTCTTTCTGCTGGATCTTTGGCAGTTCTTTAAGGCAGGGATAGTGAAACTGTGGACCACCATATGTTGTTGGACTACACTTCCATCAGCCCCAGCCCGCATACCCACCAGTAAAAGCAATTAGACTGCCAGGTTGCATAACAGGGCCTTCTCAGTGGTGGCTCCACAATTTTGGAATTCAATTCTAGAAGGCAATTTCTCTTGAGAATAGGGAAACCCCATCTCTCACATTTTTTTTTAAAGAAGGCCTTAACAACCTATTTTTTTCTTTTGATCTGAGGAAGTATGAATGAGGGTAGTTTATGGTTATTGTTTTATGCTGGTGATTTTAATGTTATTATTGTTTATTGTTGCTAACTATGGATTTTTAACAGTTACGGAATTTATTTGTGTTCTAAAATATTGTAATCCACTTTGCGGTGGATTTCTTAAAAAACAAACAAAACACAGTGCATTAATTCCTTAAATAAATGGTCAGCAATGATAACCATTATAGTCCAGCCACATCTGGTTTCCCACCAATGCTTTAAGACAAGATATTTTCACTCTTGAGACAATATACACCAACACAGCAGAGCATCTAAATCCCATAATTTATTCCTTTACTCTTACTACTGCTCAGAAACTGCAATCTCTCTTCTTGCATTTCATTTTTGGATTTATTCCACTGTAGCTTTTCAGACTCTTGATTTTACACTGAAAGGTTCAGCAGCATGCTTTGGCTCCACAGCATCCTGGGGGATTTTGTGCAGGGACATTTGGCTCCATCTGCTCCACTAACTTAAATGGATCCCTGAGTTTCTCCTGCTTAAAAAAAAAAATACAAGCAAAAACAAAACAGGGTCAAAGTGAAAAAGGTGAGGAGGATCTGTGTTACCTAAGCTAGAAAGGGCATGTTTTCACTGTTTCTTTTTACCTTCTACTATTAGCATATTTGCAAACTTAATAGTTAATAGTATCAAAACTACCACTGACCGGCAAGTAAAATTACCATGTGGCACCAGAGAAAGTAATGAATATACAGAAGGTGGCGATTTTGTAATTGTCACAACAGGATGGTATGATTGCAATTTGGATAATAAACACCATCCCAAACCAAGGCCTTACACCAAAGCAATTTCCACGAGAGAGCGAGGGTATTCTTGCCAGCTTCTACTTTAACCCAGGGCTTCGTCAGATATGGCATCTGTGGTGAAAATAAATGATCTTCACATCAAAAGTGATCTTCAGCCCTCATCCTGCTTTTTACAGCACAGAATCTTCTACAATTTAATTCCAAGTGCTCACTTTTACAGTAAAAGACAAATGTTTTCTGTCAAATGGTGCAGCCAATAACTGGGCAATAACAAAAAATGTGCAATGACAATTTTTAGCTTCCATCCACCGGCAAGATAAGAAGAGGATTGTCTTCTTTAAGATTTCATAAGGTTTTTAACATCTTCATATTACTGCATACATTACACTTACCTAATTTCTGCATTTGCAAACATTTTATATTAAGTTTTTCTTGTTATTATATATCAAGGAAGAATTTTTGCTACCCAGTAAAAAAGTTTTTGAGCATTTCTCTAGTATTTTCATAGTTTTTCATAAGGTTAACATGCAAGATTATCACAGTAAAAATAAAGGGGTTATAATCCAGGCTAAGTCAGTCATCCTTAAGTCTTATCAGTTTCAATAAGAAGTCTGGATCACTAACTTGTCCCATTGATTTTGAAGAGAGCAAACCACAACTAACGTGGCCTGGATCCAACTCAATGCTTCTAAAAATTCAGTTCCACTGATTCAAACTGCATACAAGAGAGATCACTGCAAGCAGTTCACCAAGAAGTGCAACAAAATACTTTTGAACATGGTGTCTTTCAAGGGCTAAACCAGCTCCGAATTTCATTCCCAAAAGCGGTAAAAGCAAAAGGAAGGCCTCGAGGTCTTTCCTCATTGTTTGTGGTATTTAGAGTAGGTACAGATAAAGCCACAAGGCTATATGCTATAGATACGCAAAAGAAAAGGAAATATAGCACAGAGATAATGAATGAATGAGTTCAAAGGATTTTGACAACAGGCTATTGCTTTGACTGGCCACTTAGTTTGGAAGTATGTCTACACTAGCTCATTCTTTAGAGGAGCTCTCTTTGAAAAGGATAATTACACCATATGCTTTGTCCTTGCACCATCTGTGCCCGATAAAAACTGCAACTTCTGGGTTTTTTACATGGAAGTCATTATCTCATTCAAGGGGAATTAACCGTCCTATCACTAAAGACGGAGAGATGCCTTGGAGTGACTCTCCTCCTGGGCACTGCTGTGCAGCCTCCCTTAGTGATGCATTAGAACAGGGGTCGGCAAACTACGGTCCAGGATCTGGCCTGAAAGGGTCACGAATCCGGCCCACACGGCCATTTGAAAACCCCCGCCAAGTGTCTGAGGCAAGCATCTGCGACAGTTTTTCAGCGGCGTGGGGACTGAGTAGTCAGTCCCCGCACCGCACTGAGGTAAACTCCGTCGCAGCCTTTCATTTGTAGAACTGCCGCCAACACGCAGCAGCTCAATGAATGAAAAGCCATGTTGGAGTTTACCTCAGCACGGCACGGGAACTGAACTGACCAATCAGTCCCTGCACCGCACTGAGGTAAACTCTGTCGCGGCCTTTCACTCGTTGAGCCACCGCCAACACGCAGCTGCCCATGGCTCCTACAGCAATGGGGAGCTGAGCACAGAGTGATGCAGGGGGGAGCAGTGAGGGGGTCGGTGGCTTTGTCAGCCGTGGCTTCGGCAAACTCGTGGGGCTGGCACTGAGAATGCAGCTGAAGCTGGCTTCCTATTGCGTGCGGTGCTGCTGTTCGGCGGCTGCTGCTGCTCTGGTCACAGCATTTGCCCCCCACCAAAGAGCCCAGCCCGGGGTACAGGATCCAGGTGAGTCGCTGCTTCCCGGCTGAGGGAAGGCAGGGGAGGAGGCGGGGTCTCTGCACCTGGATGGTGCACACACACACCCCCGCCCCCAGCGGCGACCCTTCTCCCTTCGCTGCCTGCTGCCCACCTGCTTCGGAGGCGCTGGGCCAAAAGCCCTCTTTCTCTCTGCCTGGGCACCTTCCTCTTCAGCCTGGGCCAGCGGACCGGGAGGGGGCAGGTTCTGCAGTGGCTGCTGTCCCTGCCCAGGTTGAGGCCTGTGGCATTGGCAAGGCCTGAGAAAGGGGGAGGGAGCAGTGAGGGGGCCAGCGGGAAGTCGTGGCCCGCGAGGCGGCAGCAGCGCTTGGGCCCTCCTTCCACAGCGGGGACTGTGGCTGCGGGGGCTCCCAGTTCTGGCTCTTTCTTCTTCCTCTCCCCCCCCCCCCCCGGCGGTTCATATTTTTTTCCAAAATATAGTCCAGCCCCCCACAAGGTCTGAGGGACAGTGAACCGGCCCCCTGCTGAAAAAGTTTGAGGACCCCTGGATTAGAACGTGGGAGAGCAGGATGCAAATCCCCACTTGACCATTAAGCTCATTGAGGGACTCTGGGCCAGTCACTGTCACTTAGCCTAACCTACCTCACAGGGTGGTTGTGGGGATTAAAACGGGGAGGACCACCCTGAGCTCCTTAGAGAGAAAAGTAAGATATAAAAGCAATAAATAATTAACAAAGAAGTATGTGTGAGTGGGTGCGCGCACACACACACAAATACCATAAACTACAACCTAATTTTTAAAAATGAACAAGCAAGTTTAAAATGTCATCCACAAACACATGCAGCCTTGGGATTTCAATGTAGGTCACACACAGGCAACAAGACCAGCCCTAGCATTAGGGATGGTGTGTCTGCAGGCAAAAGCAGCTAATTCTGAGTATCATGTGACGGCAGAAAATTGACAATTATTTAATATATTATTGTTGTATTTTCACAACCAGGGAGAAGGAGAAGCCCTTGTGGGATCTTCTGCCCCAGGTGCCCAAATAATGTGGCCAGCCTTGGGTAACATGTACCTTGATGTGTGAGGAAGGGGGCACCATTTACAGCTCTGCCTCAAGCAGCAAAATATCATGCTTAGGCTACCCCTGCCCTTGGTATTTTGTTGACCTGAAATCCTTTCATCCACACATGAGAGCAACCTGTCCTAAGCATAGCAGACTCTGTCCTTGCATTGTTTCTTCCAAAACAGGATTTTAATCCTTGGACTGAAAAAAGCATACATTTTCCAGTGCTTACAGCGAGAGGCAGGATACTGGGGAAAAGTAACCAAGAACTGGCTTTAGACTTGCTGGTTAATCCAATCCTGGCTTAGAAATTCTATGGTGTGATATATAAGCTTGGGTTACATTGCGGTGATGACACGGAATCTTTATTACAGAAACCAAACGTAGTTGTTTCTGTTGGGAGTGAAGCCTAAAGCACCTGACTGCAAACCTCCCCTTAGGCTTTGCTGCTTATCTAAGAAATGCCTCTCATGCCCTCATCCTCCCTCTTCCATACGCCAATAAGCAAAAGGTTATCCTTTCTAGGACACACAGCTGTTTGCCTTCATCAGATGAATTGGGAGGAGGGAATAGGCTTCTTATAGATAGACCAGCTCCAAAATCGTGTCAGGGCCACGGGGTAAGGCTCAAGATTCAGTTAAGCATGCTGGATGTACAGAGAAGCCCCTGGGGAATCCAAAGCACTAGTCGTCCTTTCATCTGCCGCTGCAATGTGCCGCACTGCTCAAAAGGGCTCCCTTTCTGCAGGCAATCATTTTAAGTCTCAGTGTACATGCACTGTGCAAATTACACAGGCATGACTCCAGATTAATGCAGGGCTTGTTCACATCATCTTTTCTGAACGGTCTATGCATTAATTTCAAGGCTGGAATGGCTTCACAGACTCTGCTGGAATGGAATCACCTACTGAGATACTTAGCAATTTGTAGTTGATGCCAGAGACCCCAAATCTAATTCTGGAAGGATCAACATAACCATTCAATCTGGACGAAGCACATTTCAACATAATTTACATGCACACAGGTCGTATCCACACTACACATCTAAAGCATATTTATACCACTTTAACAGTCATGGCTTTCCCCCAAAGAATACCAGGAACTGTAGTTCCCTTACACAGCTACTATTCCCAGCACCCTTAACAAACTGAAGTTCCCAAGATTATTTGGGGGAAGCCATGTGCTTTAAATGTATGGTGTGGATGTGACCATAGAGTAGGCACGTCCAAAGTCCGTTTGGGGGGCCTAATCTGGCCCACCGTTCAGTTTAATCTGGCCCCAATTTATTTCCTGGGGTAAAATCCTAAAAAAACTCAACAACTTTGGTCGGCCCCCACGGCCCTTCACTTCATCAAATCTGGCCCTCACTGAAAAAAGTTTGGATACTACTGCAGAGGAATTTACAAGTTTTGTCTGGCACTGCTAGCCAGCTAAAACTTCTGGTTGCCAAACTGACCCTCAATCTCTAACTCAAACAGAGGGACAGGATTTTGTGTCGATTGTCACATGGAGCTTTTGAAGCTCAGAAATGGCATACAAGAGCCCTCACTTATTTTTCTCTTTGCACCACGCTAGTGTAAGCACCTTGGATTAAGCCCCAAAATGAATTAAGCTTGACAAACACATTTTTCCTAGTACTGTACTATCACAGTTTGCTCATCTACAGGAGCAAGATTTGAAGAAGTCTGCAGCAGACCTCGGGGGGAAAGGGCAGGTCTGAGAACAGTAGATGTTACTGAAGTGTGAAAACCTCTCTTTCAGTCCATCTCATTTCTGCCAAACTGCAACTCCCACTGACAGTCCGCACTTCCATGGGAAAAAAAGACTCTGGAAATCTGCAGAGATGTAAATAAACTGCAGCTCATGCTTATGAGGAGTCTGGTAGTTTTATCACAATCCTAAGAATAGAAATTTCCTTTTATAATGTCATTGTAAAGTAAAAATCACTAGTCTGTCATAAGGCTCAGTAGGCATTAATCCAGATTGGATTATTGCAATGTGCTGCCCTTGAAGACAACTCAGAAACTTCAATTGACCCAAAGTGCACCCACCAGATTACTATTCAGGGTTCCACTTAGAGCTCATACAACCCGTGCTTTAAAACAGTTGCATTGGTCGCCAGTTCATTTCTGTGCTTAATTTAAGGTGCTCATGCTAGTGTTTGAAACCACAAATGACTTGGGATAAAATAATGCTCTATTAGTATTGCTATAGGGTCTAACCAACCTTTTGCTTCCCAGGAATATAGCCTTCTGGGGATGAGACCTTCTGCCCCACTGGATGGATCAGGAATTTCCTAGAAAATCTTGAGTTCTGTAGAATAGCTGCTGTCTCCTCATCCACATCCACCACTTCTCCTTGCTGAGAAAGGAGGGGAAGAGGGTGAATGCAAGACACATCACAATTAACAAACAATAAACAGGCCAGATGGGTATGTATAGGCAAGGGCTTATTATATTTACCTTCTGTTGGCTACAGCCCTCTTTCACTTCAACCCCAATGCCTCATCAGGCTTGTACCTTGAACCTGTAGTTAATGTCAAGCTCTAGTTCCTTCTCATGCCCAGGGATTCCTCCTTTGTAAATCGCTTCACACCGCTGAGCTGACCCATCCTTGGGGATCTTGAAGAGGCGAAAAGTAGCAGAAACAAACTGGAAGTCACCTATAATCAAAGTGGAGGGGATTGTGTCACTCCTGAGCAATGTCACAGTACAATTCCCACCTCAGATGTGGGCTACCAGACACATGGGCAGGGAAAGCCAGGTAGGTAATTTTCAGGGTCTCTCATCAACTACAACACTAGCTGTGTTTTATGCAACTGGATTCCTCCCTCCTCTAAAGATGTGCCCCTAAGTCTCAAGCATCTGAAATTAATTAACCTTGACTTAGGGCCAAACGACATGCATAGCGGGAGAGCCACAATCCGATCTCCCAACAGCTTTTATTTGAAGGGGGGAAAGGGGGGCAAGGAGGAGGGGCAATCTAGACTGAAATGACCCTGAAAGTCGACCGAGGAGGCTGACTAAGGGTGAAAAATAGTACTCTTACCCACGGCATTTTCCAGCTCCTTGTTAGCAAGGGTTATTCGAGAGGCAGCAACCAACCGAGGTGGCAAGAATCCAACTTCCTCAGCAATTTTGTACAGATCCTTCCACCACAGGGCTCCCCCTAGGCACTCACCTACAGATGGTAGGATGACAAAAGTGATCATTTCCAGATAGCATGGGAACAGGTACATGCAGCTAATTAATGCAGGATTTAACCCTATCCACCCAGCCATCAGCTGACACCACAAGGGCCATCAGCTGATGAGTTGTTTGGGGGGAAATAATCTCACAGGCCAAGATTGGCCCCCACACTGAAGGTTCCCACCCCTTCTCTAGTGTCAGCATATGATTGCTGTCCCAATCCACAGAACCTTACATGTGGCAGCAGGCTTCTCTAAGGATCTCTTCCATAAAACTGATCATTGGTTCTATGCTGGGGGCACCCAGAAGATCCCGTAAGTTAGAGCTGGGCTGGAGAACTTCAGGTTTGGGAACTGAACATGGCCCTGCATCCTTCTCTATCAGGCCCTTGGGATTCTCATGAGACTGTATCCCACCCGCAGCCATGCTTTGCACCCTCATGGAGTGCTTCTGCCCAGCTGGAATGTGTTAATGAGCTCTGATCATTTCTGCTACTCCTAAGGCCCATGTGGTATTGAAAGACATTGGCCTATGGGGGAAAAAATGGGTTACATATTTGAAGCAATCTTAAAATGGTATATCTGACAGGAAGATGCAATGCTGGCTACCGTTTTTCAACTGGGTGTGGGAAGAAGAGAAGAATTCACTCACCCCACAAGACTTTATGGTTCCTGGTTTCCTGTGGCAGGTCACGGTTGGCATAGACATCACTGAAATACATCTCCCCGCCTGCCTGAAAGAGCAGGTAACAACAAGGAAACAAATAATTACTGTTTCCATGGTCTGATAGGCAAAAGAGAGCCACTGTTTGCTGCCGGTTTGGTTGCTTGCTATGGATGTGTTGTGTCTTCAAAGGGAAAGCAATTCAACCACGTAAACTAATCTTGGGGAGGCAACCCATTCCTACTAGGTAAATTCAATCCTCCTCCTCCCTTTGTTTGTATAAACAGGGCCCAGCAGTGGCTGGAAACTCAAGAACATTGAGGAGAAACAACCCAAATGCAGACCTGACATATCTTTTTCCTCTAAAGTCTTTGATTTTCCAGGGATTTCTTTCCAGATGCTGATCTGCAAAGGTTCTCTTATTCCAGGAGTTTGAACACTCAACTCCAATTACACTTTCCCCCTATTCTTTAGTGTACACCTGGGCAGACCTACGTGCAGAAGAAAATTCTCCTTTTCACTCAGAGTCCTCCCTGCTGGCCTTAGTTTGCCTTAACATGACTTATGCAACCAGCCCAGTGTTTACCTTTAACACTCGATAAGCTTCATGCAGGACAGCTCTTTTATCAGGGGACAGATTGACCACGCAGTTGGAGCTAAACAAGAGATAAAGCCAACTTATTTATTTATTTGTTCTCCTGCCCTTCCACCTGAAGGAACCCAGAGCAACTATGAATCATCATAAATGACACGTCGTTATTAAAAATGTTGCAAAACTGTTAAAACAACTAAAACCAAGTTTGTGTATATAAACAGCCATTTCCAAGCTGCTGCACACACTCCCTCCCTTCAAGTTCTAAATGCCTCAGTGAACAGAAATATTTCCAGACTACATCTGAAATGATGGCAACATACGAAACAAACACACTTCACGTAGGTGCTACTGATATCCACAAAGCCTCAATCGCAGCACGGTGTGGAATATGGCATGCAGTGCTAAATCCAGAAACTCAAATATAACCCCGTTTCCAGCCTATCTGCTTGCAGAGGAAGGGGCTAGAAAAAGGACCTACATTACAAGGTTATAGCTTTCGTCCTTCAAGCCTGCTTCACCCAGTTTCTCCATGTAGCCCTGGATAAAGTTTACATTGGGCTTCCGGTAGCCAAATTTGTTCATATGATAATCGATATGCTTCTTCGCCACTTCCACCTGATGGAAGGAAAGCAAGGATGTAAAAGATAGAAATTCAGTACAGAAGTATATGGTGCATGACAAGGCAGTGCTAACCACACACAGAGAAGCTTTAATATACCTTTGCTTATATTTTCTGTCATTAAACCCATCCCACCTACTCTCCTTATGCCAGAATACCAGCTTGCTCTTCATCCTCCTGCCATCCCCAGATGTGATATCAGTCTACGCATGATTTCATTCCAGTTGGACTTGCTGTACATGTTCCAAATTGCATATAGTAGTACAAGTATTTCCCAGCATCCTTCCTGGGTGCCCACAGAGACCTCCCTAGCACCCAAAGGGTCTCCCCACCCCACTGAAATTAGGTTTGAGAGGTTGCATTTGTCTTGCTTAAGTGTAGTGTGTGTGTGGTGCCTAAGAGAGTTTTTCTAGTTTGCAAAGGTGTCCAGGAGTGCAAAAAGGCTGGTGACCACCTAGGTTAAGGACTGCAAACAAGGAAGCTGCACATGGGTGAGATGCCAGAATGAGAGCTTGTGTGAAAAAGGTAGGTCATGAAGGAAGCTGCATGCCAAGGAGTCTCAACAGTTATGCCCTCCATTTAGCAATTTGAAGGTAAACATGACAGTCTTGAATCAGCACACAAAGAACAACCTCTTACCTGGGATTCAGTCATGTCTACCCCGGTCACATGTCCATTCTCCCCAACCATCTTACTGAGCATATAACAGTCTCTTCCACTCCCACAGCCCAAATCCAAAATCTGGCAGTCTTCTAGGCATTCTGGGATCACCAGGCCACAACCATAGTACCTAAAGGAACAAAGGATAAAGCAATGCGAAAGTGAAACACATTCTGATGGAGACAAATGGGTGGTTCAGATCAGCAGTGAGATGAGCCAATCCTCACCAAGTAGCACTTCATTAGATAAATACAACTGTTGTGTTGGCACCTGTTGTTTTTTAACACGTCTGCCACTGCTGAATAGTTTGGTTTTTAAATCACTGCATGGGTTAGTCACCACAATATTACATATTCAGACAAATTAAAACAAATACAATGAAGGACATAGAAAAACAATAGTTGGCCTATGACCCTTGCAATTTAACAGCACAATCCCAGGCAGGTCTGCTCAGAAACAAGCACTATCAAGTTCAATGAGGCTTACTCCTACATAAATAAGTACAGGCTGCAACCCTAAACACACTTACTAGGGAGTAAATTGCACTGAATATAGCAGAATTTACTTCTGAGCAACCATGTATGTGATTGCACCTCAAGATCTACAAGTTCTTCCCTAATCACACATATTATTCTCATTTTTTTTATTATTTTGTTTAGATTCAGCCTACCTTTTACACTAACTGATCAGAATTCACCCTCACTGATTAATCAACTAAAAGCTTTACTTGCTTAATCTGCCAGTTAAATGAGCTGCCCTAATCTTTTGGTTTGATTTTATACTTGATATGGCTTAGCGGGAAAAGGTTAAATAAGGATGAGGGGGAAATTAGATCTCCTCCCCACTTTCCATAATGCAATAGGCAGTAACTCATGAGATCAAAGTTCAATCAATAAAACAATACTGTACTTTGCCGAAACCTCCTCATGCACACATTGTAGGGCTTCTCTGGCGAATGTGGGCAAAGGCCTTGCTACAGTACAACAGGCATTGGTTTTTAGGTCTTCTTTTTTCTTCAACTCTATGCCATAGTAATCCTAAAAAAGGAAACAGAAATTACCGGTATATACAACACGTTTGTAGCTTATAAAGAATGGTTGAAACACATGTGATGAAGGCAGGTATGTCTGGCACCAGCAGTTGGCCAAGACAGGCACTGGCTGAAGGCCCAATGGGCTTGGCAGGGTCCTCCAGCAGTCTGGCCCAACCCAGCCAGGCCACTACTTTCCCTGCTGGGACCCTAGGTGCTTTCCCATGGTGGGTGGCACCAAATCTATTAATTTGACAGATCTATGTATCAGGGCATGGCATTTGGGGTTATTTAAGAGGGTAGGTCACCTTCATGAATCACTGCCTTGCCGTGGCAAAGGGGCTTGAATAACTCCAAGAAGCTATGAGCTATGTCATGCAGGGCCACCCAAGATGGACAGGTCATAGCCAAGAGTTTAGACTAAATGTGATCCACCTGGAGAAGGAACTGGCAACCCACTCCAGTATTTTTGCCATGAAAACTCCATGGACATTAAGGAGAAGTTTTGAGAAGAAATTTCCAAGGCATGCTCTGATTCATGGGGTCATGGAGAGTTGGACATGACTATGACGACTAAACAACGACAAAGAGGGTAGGTAGCCACCTTGGATGGGGGCCAATTTTAGCTTCCATTTAAAAGCATTTTTGCCCATCTGCCACTGAAGTAGGACCAGGGACTGGTGGATGGCAGGAATGCTGCCTGCATCAAAACAGTTGTGGCAACAGAGGAAGAATGTCCACCACAGTCAGAGTGGTGTAATGTCCTATTTGGGGTGGACCCTCATCAACACCATACCAAGAGCCCCCCCCCCCATATGTCAACTGGCACAAAAGATAAGGCCTCTTCTGTGATGGCTCCAGGATATATGAACAGCCTCCCCCTTGATATAATCTAAGCAGACTCTACAAACGTTTCTATTCATGATGACTGTTTTTAGTAGAAAATCGTTAAATTTAATTTATTATTTCCAAATAATCTAAAGTACATTGGGCTGTTCTGTCTTTAGAGACTCTTTAAGCCTTTGATAATTTGGAATGGGCTTATTTAATCAGAGTGTTAAAATCTAGGAAATTTGACCCAAAATCCATTTCAATAGTAATTTGTACTGTTTTAAACACTGTTTTCATGAGGGGTTGGAAAAAAGGTGATTGGCTGATTGAGTAATACTGGACACAGTCGCCAGGCTGGATAAATGAGAATATATGTCGACAACGCTGAGATAAGCAGCCATGGATCAGAGGTGAGGAATGAGGAAAATTAGACACGGAAAGGCTTCGTTCTGAGTGGGCAAGACTTAAGTGTATATAAGTGTTAAATCATAAGGCCAAGATTAAGTGTATATAATGTCCATTAATGTGGAACAGATCATTGGGATCCCGGTGAAGGAAGGATACGTCAAGATCTCAGCATCAAACTATCTCACCTGGACCTCTGTATATATCCGCTCCGCAGCCACTGTTAAGAAAAGGAAAAGGTCAGCACACCGTGTAAACACACTTCACCCGGGTTATTGGGGGAGCTGCAGACGTAACACGCCGCTTTGCAGCGGATTACCAGAGCCAAATGTAGCCCTTCTCCAAGGGGGAACTCAACCCCAAAGACGGACTCTAGGCGGGTCTCCTCCTCGCTGACTCATGAGCCCCCAGGCTGCCCCGAGAGAAGAAAGCAGCAGCAAAGCTTACTTAGAGCGACGCCTCTAGCTCTGGATCCCACAGCGAAGCCCCGGAGCAACAAGGATCAGCCAGAGCTCCTTTGGTCACGAGTGGAGGAGGAGCGATTGGATTGTGTTACAGGAAGTAGATGTGGCTTGTTTCTACAGAGGCCGCAGGGCCAAGAGGTGGCGCCTCGCGGCTATTCCTCCGTACAGAGGGGCGTCTCGTGGCTTCCTAAGAGAAAAAGAGACCGCGGGAGAAGCCCTCGCTGGAATTAGAGGCTTGGAAGGCTCTGCTTCGCAGTCTGTGGCCACGTTCTGTTTTCGCGCCACTCACGAATCTGGGAAATTTAGGAACGCCCCCCCCAGTGCAGGATTTACGTATACACTAAACAAGCTATAACTTAGGCCCAGACTCTCTTGGGAACCCCGAAAAAAACTAAAGGAGAAAAAAACCCTGGATGTACCTTTCCAATATATAAGATAATAAATAAAATAAAACCTACATACAGCAAGTGTTTTGTGTTGTGTAGGCTCCTATTTGTTATGTGCAAATGGCTTTAGATACCTATTAAAATGTAAAGGTACCCCTGCCCGTACAGGCCAGTCATGTCCGACTCTAGGGTTGTGCGCCCATCTCACTTAAGAAGCCGGGGGCCAGCGCTGTCCGGAGACACTTTCGGGTCACGTGGCCAGTGTGACGAAGCTGCTCTGGCGAGCCAGCACCAGCGCAGCACACGGAAACACCGTTTACCTTCCCGCTATAAAGCGGTACCTATTTATCTACTTGCACTTAGGGGTGCTTTCGAACTGCTAGGTGGGCAGGAGCTGGGACCGAAAGACGGGAGCTCACCCCGCCGCGGGGATTCGAACCGCTGACCATACGATCGGCAAGCCCTAGGCCCACAGCGCCACCCGCGTCCCTTAGATACCTATTAGGTTCATAAATAACCCTATAGCATATATTCAACACACACAGACACACACAAAACCCAGCAACAATTTGTTGTTGACAAAGGACAGCTGGACATAAAAAGAGCCCCATTACCTTCAGTATCTTAGGGCCTCATCAAACCTAAATCTGGCCCTGGATCAGACCCAGAGTCCGTCTGGTCCAGCGTCCTGTTTCCCACAGCAGCTAAGGAGATGTCCCTGAGAAGCTTCCAAGCAGAACATCTGCCTTGTATGCAGGAGGTGCCAAATTCAATCCCCAGCATCTTCCCCCACCTGACACCTTGGAGCTGATGTCACTCCTGGAAGGTGCCTTCCTCACAGCAGCTGGTATTCATGGGCATGCTGCTTCTGTAGCTGTTGCATTGTAGTCATCATGGCTACCAGTCTTGAAAAAGGAAGCTGGCTTAGATTATGAGGGCCAAAAGTTTGCCTATATCAAATACTGTATCAAAGTTACAGACTAAAAAAATTATTACAGGATAAGCTTTTGAGAGCCTCATTCCACTTCATCACATCATTAAGTGTTACTCTGAGTTGCAGATAGCGAGGCATCGCGAGGCTTTTTGTTGCCTTTGCTGCATAGAACTACCATGGCTACTCCTCTGGAAATACAAGACAATTCACATTAAATTTGGGAGTAGGACAGTTTCTAACGCTCAGCTTACATAACCTAACTTACATAGACTAACTTCCTTGCTGGTCTTCTGTTTAAGGCCAACTGATTTTCATCCTTGCCTACAAACCACACACTAATAATAATAATAATAATAATAATAATAATAATAATAATTTATTATTTGTACCCCGCCCATCTGGCTGGGTTTCCCCAGCCACTCTGGGTGGCTTCCATAGAAACCAAAAATACACTAAAATATCACACATTAAAAACTTCTCTGAAGATGTCTTCTGAATGTCAGGTAGTTGTTTATCGCTTTGATATCTGATGGGAGGGCATTCCACAGGGCGGGCGCCACTACTGAGAAGGCCCTCTGTCTGGTTCCCTGTAGCTTTGCTTCTCGCAATGAGGGAACCGCCAGAAGGCCCTCGGCGCTGGACCTCAGCGTCCGGGCAGAACGATGGGGGTGGAGACGCTCCTTCAGGTATACTGGGCCGAGGCCGTTTAGGGCTTTAAAGGTCAACACCAGCACTTTGAATTGTGCTCGGAAATGTACTGGGAGCCAATGTAGGTCTTTCAAGACCGGTGTTATGTGGTCTCGGCGGCCGCCCCCAGTCACCAGTCTAGCTGCCGCATTCTGGATTAGTTGTAGTTTCCGAGTCACCTTCAAAGGTAGCCCCATGCAGAGCGCATTGCAGTAGTCCAAGCAGGAGATAACTAGAGCGGTCAAGAGAGCCATTGGAAAAAATATTCCTGCACATGCTCTCTTGCAGAGTAAATAAAGAAAGAGTATACAATGGAACCCTGGTTTTCAAACGTAATCTATTCCGGAAGTCCGTTTGACTTCCGAAACATTCAAAAACTGAGGATCAAAGGGCGGCTGGTCAAATCTAATTGGGAAAAAATGAGAAATGTGTTTGGCTTCTAAGGCACATTCGAAAACAGAAGCAGTCACTTCCAGGTTGTTGGCGTTCGGCTCCTGAAACGTTTGGCAGCCGAGATATTCAACAACCGAGATTTGACTATATTTTAAACCATCCATTGATATGCAGGAACTTGGTTCCTTCCCAAACTGATTATACTTACCAGATGCAATAGTTAGCTGGTGGCTTGATTTTAAATGTTTACATGTCAACTGCTTTGATTTTTTATGATTTAGCAGTATATAAAAATTTTTCTAAATACATACATATATCTTACAACAATCACAATAATTCTGAAACAGTTCTCTCCCCCCCCCCCACTTTTAACATTTTCATTTTTGTGTAAGAATGGAATGGTCAGCATTGGAACAGTGTAAATGGGACTTGCAATGAATTGTTGTAATGTGGAGTGTTCCTGTTCACTTTTCATGGCAGCCAGCCACTCAATCTCTTCTCACACCATTTTCCATTGTCCATCCCAGCATTCCATAGCCACTGAGCATGCTCAGTCCTCACTGGGTTGTTTGGGAAGGATTCCCCCATTAGGGTTTTTCATATAAAGAATTGTTGTATTTTGCAAACCCAAGCCTGCTGATATTTCCTTCTTGTGAGTGGGTGACATCATTTTGGCTAAATAAGTAACAGCACTCATACAGTGACTGCATCACTCTTATCCACGGATACGTATTTAACTGGTACTAGATATGTATTTAACTGGTTCTTGTTCAAAAAGAGCAAGAGGTACAGCAATCATAACATATATTGCCTGATTTTGTGTACAAAATACTTCGCTCCTTCAATTTTTTGCAATTTGTCAATGAAGCATGAGTCCCATTCTCTGAACAAAATACAAACAAAAAGGAAATGCAAATATATTTTAAATACATATTTTAGATCAGTTCTGTTTCCCATGGGCTTTAAATTGGTTCAAGCCACAGCACTGTATAAATAAGATATTGCATGTACATCTGCAGCTGTATATCTGAATAGATTACTGGTTCAGTAGGATATTACATAATGAAGCCAAGGCTGCTTAATCAAGAGCCGTAATAGCGGTGAGTGCTTAGGAATGTAGCCCAAGGCCAAAACTGACAGCAGATGTACTGACTAAAGGGACCCCTTTCAAACACTTTCTGCAAAGGAAATATACACACTCAAGTAGTTTCAGAACAGCTCACACTCATGGAGCTAAAACTACATTAAGAAATAAGGGAAAATAAATTTAAAGTATAATCCCATGCATATTAATACAAAAGTTAAGTTCCATGTGTTCAGTGGGGACTATTCCCAGATAAATGTGCACAGGATTGCAGCTTAAATTAGAAACCATTGGTAGCTATACATATTGATGTATATAGACTGATTGATTTGCAAATTGTCTTTTAAAGAAAATCTAAACAAGCTGTCAAATTTCATCTCTGCACACTCAGCCCCCACTAAACAAAGACCAAGTTGGGAGGGGAAAAATTCCAGTCCTCTAACTCTTTCTTTAATTACTTAGGTAGTAAAACTAGATAGATTTTCATACTCAGGGATGCAGAATGCCAGTACAAAGTGATGGTTGAACCAACACACAATAACCATACACAGGGAACCACCTGCATGCAGCTTTTTCAAACAGCTTTCTACTGCTCATGCAACTACCATGAGATTGTATTCCTCAGCCCTGAAACATGAAAAATTTCAGCCTACTGATTAATCTGACTGAGCTCTGAACATAGAAGAGTTTCATCCTTTAAAGCACTCTAAAACAAAACAAGATATATTTCATTTGTGATCTCCAGAAGTGTAAATCCTTGGAAAAATTAATCCATTAAAAATATGCACATGTGGGATTGCAGTAAGATACATTAAAATAGCCAGCTTTTTATAACTGCAACATTGGCGATGGAAAAAATCCAAGAGTTTCCTCCATTTGCAGGTCAGAATCTTGTACACTGTGCAATGTACACTTTGCATCATTACAAACTGGTAGATTATTTGGGGATGAGATCAGTCCCATAGTGCATTTGGTGAAGAAGGAATAGAGGAAGGGTCTCCATAAGTCCTCAGACATGTATTTTCTCAGTGGTTTCTATCAGCTCTTTAACACCGTGCAACAGTCTCTCTTCATTTCAGAAGGTGAGTCAGTTGGTCGCGCAAATTTGAAGACTGTTCAACACTGAAGATGAGAAGGAAGACTTCAATAAACACTCAAGGATATTAGGATATATTAAATATTGACTGTAAATGGGCCAGTCCAGGCTGCTTCTGCAATGTAAAGATGGACCAGGGTTGTCAGGATAAATGGGGAGGGATCTGCTGATTTAGTCCACTAATTGCCCTTCCCAAAATATCCTTTAGAGATTGAAAGAAGAGGACACCCTAAGTCAACAAGAAGGGAACAGATGCTTCCATTTTAAAGGTTAACATTTAATACCCCACTGACTGACCCAAAAGGTTTTGCAGCAGCTTAAAAGAATAGAAATAATGTTTGTTTTTACCTAACAAAACCACTTTACACCCAGGACTTAATTCAATTGCATCAACAACCAAGTAGCTAAAGATCCAACATTCTAGATACTTGCCGTATTTTTCGCTCCATAGGACGCACTTTTTCCCCTCCAAAAATGAAGGGGAAATGTGTGTGCGTCCTATGGTGCGAATGCAGGCTTTCGCTGAAGCCTGGAGAGCGAGAGGCATTGGTGCGCACCGACCCCTCTCGCTCTCCAGGCTTCAGGAAGCTATCCGCAAGCCTTGCAAGCCCGGCGGGAGTTCCCACGAGCTCACGAGGCTTGCGGGCAGCAGCCTGCAGCCCCAGCGAGTGTCCACAAGCCTTGCGCGCCCGGCGGGAGGTCCCACCGAGCGCGCGAGGCTTGGGGCGGCAGCCTGTTGCCCAAAGCACAGGGAGCCCTCCGGAGGGCTCCCCGTGCTTCGGGCAAGTGTCTGCAAGCCTTGCGCGCCCGGCAGGAGGTCCCGCCAGGCGCGCGAGGCTTGGGGCGGCAGCCTGTTGCCCGAAGCACAGGGAGCCCTCCGGAGGGCTCCCCGTGCTTCGGGTGAGTGTCTGCAAGCCTTGCGCACTCGGCAGGAGGTCCCGCCAGGCGCGCGAGGCTTGGGGCGGCAGAAGAGTCTCCTTCTGTTCCTTCTCCAGGTTCGCTGAAGGGCGATGCCCCTTCTTCCTCTCTGCGCAGCACCTCTCCTGTGAAGGAGGGGCGCTGGGCAGAGAGAGAGAAGGCGCAGTGCTCCTTCAGCGACGCGTCTGTCCTGGCTTCTGCTTTAGCCCTGCGCAGCCTCTTTGGGCAGGGGGAGCCTTCATCCCGCTGCCCTGAAGAGGCTTGGCGCGGTTACCCCAGAAGCCAGAACAGCCACACGGTATCCCAGAAGCCAGATCCCTCTTGCTGTTCTGGCTTCTGGGGTTCAGAATAATTTTTTCTTGTTTTCCGCCTCCCAAAACTAGGTGCGCCCTATCGTCCGGTGCGCCCTATGGTGCGAAAAATACGGTATCTTGGAGTGAGTCCTGACTTACTTCCAACTAAACATGGCTAGGAGTGGACTGCACATCTTTCTGACTGAGAAATGAGGGCGAGGAAGAAGTGAGGTGTAAATGGGGACAATTTAAATGAAAGCCATAAGCATGAGGCTCATTGGCAGAATGAATCTGAGCTTGAGCAATCAGGATGTCACCTAGGAGAGGAACCTTTGAAGTGCAATCCTGTGGGTGTTTCCTTGGAAATAAGTCCCAATGTGTTAAACAGGGACTGCTCACCAGTAGTAAGCCTTACTCTCACAAATGGAGGTCCGTAGAGCAGGAAACAGAAACCATGGTGGAAAAAGCCTTCTTGGTCCACTCACCTTTTTAAAACCATTTTTATATATTTTATATATCAAACATGCTTTTATTATATTATAAACTGCTTCAAGATGCTTCATAAGCATAGCTGTCAAGTGTCCCTTATTTGAAGGGACAGTCCCTTATTCCAGGGCCATGTCCCGCTGCTGTCCCTTATTGATGGATGTCCCTTAAATGATGTCCCTTAAATTTCAAAGGAAGCAGCTCCTCTCCCTCCCGCCCTGCCGGCTAGGGAGGAGGGAGGCTCCAACTGTGTTGCTTGGCTGCGTTGCTCACCCAATAAGAAGTCTAAGAACGACTGGGGGGTGGAGCTTGCATGCCTTGTGTGTGGCTAGTTAATGCAAGCTGAGGGGTTTTTTGAATGCTGGACACCATTTTGTTGCACGTGCTGCTGCAAACTTTGCAGTGCAAAGCCAGCCGGGGAGCCATCTTAAGTTGAGGCTGCATAGGCCTTGTGGTGCATGTGATTCAGATTCTAGTCAGTTGAACCTCTGGTTACAAAGTTGGTTGGACAGTGTTCTCGGTGCTACCAGCATGAGTTTGACCAGACTGCAGGAGGACAGGAAGACTGGAGTGTCTGGAACAGGTAAGGCTGCAGGTCCCTTATTTTGGCTGCTGGTCCCTTATTTTCAAATCTGTAAGTTGACAGCTATGTTCATAAGAAGCAGTTCATAAATTAAAGGCTCTGGGTTATTATTTATGTATGTATTTATTTCATCACACATTTTTACTATGTTACACTTTAAAGTACATAGTACACTGTTTTTACTATGTTACACTTTAAAAATCAAGCAATATCACTATTATTTAACATTTATTTGGCACCAGCAGTGTGCCACCTTTGTACAGTTTTGTACAGAGGTGATATGGTCCTAACCTATTTGGTTTACATTCAAAATAACATGAACAGAACAAAAGGCAAAAGTAGCAACAAGGGGGAGTGTAAAAGCCACTCAAATAAAGCAGAGCAAACTTACTTTTTCTGAATAGCTTCTTGCCTAGAAAAAAAAAGATGTCAATATAAAATAAATTATAAGGAAACTGGCTGCAAGGTGCTTAAGAACATAAAGAGGTTGAACTGAATTCTGAACTGATGAAAGGCGGCCTGATTTCAGGAAGCTAAATAAATGAACGAGTATCAGATTGACTTCACTTCCATAATATATAGAACTGAACTGACATCCTGAAATTGCTACCAGTGTTGCAAAGAAGCTTGTGAAGTAAAGCTGCAAAAAGATAAATCCTACTTCTGAAGATTCCTTTTATGATGGCCATTAGATGCGTCTCAGAGATGTGTAAGGTAAAACAACCTAAGAGTCAATTAAGCTACAGTGGTGCCCCGCAAGACGAAAAACTCGCTAGACGAAAGGGTTTTCCGTTTTTCGAGGTGCTTCGCAAGACAAATTTCCCTATGGGCTTGCTTTGCAAGACGAAAATGTCTTGTGAGTTCTTGCGAGTTTTTCCCCTTTTCTCCCCCTTTTTCTAAGCCGCTAATCCGCTAATAGCCGCTAAGCCGCTAATAGCGCTAATCCGCTAATGGCTGTGCTTCGCAAGACGAAAAAACCGCTAGACGAAGAGACTCACGGAACGAATTATTTTCGTCTTGCGAGGCACTACTGTATTTTATCTTAGTAGTTAATAACAGAAGCTATATTGGAATGCTGGTAGTAGAGGACAAGAGTAACAAAATAATGCAGTGTGGAGTGTAGCTGTTCAAGATTCCAGCATTTTTTGTCCCATTCTACAATCCCCAACAGTCAGACAGCATTCACTGGACAATAAGCACGTTTGGGAAGATTTCCTCCTTAGGGTCCCCCCCCCCCAAAAAAAAATGTTTTTCTACTTCTGCAAATCATGGAGTTCCCCCAAGCTTGCTGAAATGTCACTTTTGTGTTTGGTAAGTGAAGTTTTGGTTACATCACAGCCTGGACACTGGAAACATTAGAGGGGATGAGGTTTTAATAGTCCTGGTCAATCAAATAAAGAGTACACAATGCATATACTTACTGGTACTGCAGATGAGTAGTTATAATGGCCATTTTCCTTAAACTCTGCAAAGGAGAAAATATTAAATACGATAGATTTCCCCTCACTATGATTCTCAACCATTACTCATGGCATTTTACGTTACACTCTCCTAGCCTTGAGTATCTGTTGTTTTGAATGATCTGAAAGCTTTTGAAATTAACTTTATTTAACAATTTTATTTTTCCAGCTCTATACCTAGCCACTTCATACATTCTCCCAAATTTTTCAGTTCTGATCATGACACACCCTCCTAGAACTCATTTGGGAGCTTCCCTTTTAATTTTATTTAATACTGGATTTCAGATTCAGTTCAGTAATTTTGGAATTCTAATCCTGAGAGCAACAAGCAAGATTCCTAATTGGCAAGCCTGATTAAAATAAAAAATAAAAATCTACCAGGCTTGGGCTGGACAACATACAGCTCACACACCATCTGTAACCAACCACACCAGCTGCCACCAGCCATGGCCTAAAGTTCATCACCAGCAACTGTATAAATTATGGGAAAATGTAATCACATTTTCTAGTTTTGGTTGAGTTTCATAGGAAGCAGAGTTCCCCTCTTAGCCACAGAAGCTGAGCAAGCTCCCTTGCCACATAGACTGACTCACCTAGAAGTCTGTAGACTGCCAATACTGCTCAAGAATTAATAAAATAAATAATAAATAATAAACCTTTATTGTCACTACACCACCTGTATGCAGTGGAATTAAACGAGTCCCATCCCCCCCCCCACATACACTTACTTCTTGAAACTCCAACATAAATCATGAAGGCACAAGACTGGAATTATTGGGGCGGCGATGCACAGATATATAAGCCAACCGTATGTAGCAATGTCCACAGTCCCATATTTCAGAGATGAACAACTAGAGATGAATGATTTATTTATTTATTGTCTAGCTCAAAGCTGGTAACGTTCTTGGTATAGATAACAATAAGCCAATGACTGTTTAATTCTCTTTAAATCTAACCATTAATACTAATGTCAAGGCTATTCTGATAAACACATAAACACTAATGTAGACTATTTGAAAATGATAAAGGCAGGTAGCCTATAGTGCTTCTGAGGTGAAGTCCAGATCATGTTAGGAATGGTGGAGAAACAAACACCTTTCAATTCCTAACCCTGCACTTTATGAGTCATCTCCTCTTTTTCCCATGTCTTGCAGTTCACAGAGAAGAACCTAGTTATCTGACAAATTCCCCACTTTTGTAGCTCAAGTATTTCTTACATCTTCTGAGTGCAGAATGGCATCCTCTTGCATCACCATGTTTCTGGCAGCTTGTCCTAAGAACTGAAAGACATGGAAGCCACAGTAAGATACACAAGTTTCCTGTTCTTAGGTGCCAGTGATGTAGCATTCTACTGGTCCTCAAAGGTGGCAATTCTGCTCATAGCTTACTATTCCAATAGCATTTAAGCAATCTAAATGTAAGAATTATTGCAGGCTTAACAAACAGAGGGTTAAAAAAAATATTATTTGGGACTCATGGAAACATGCAGTCGGCTGCCATGAGTTTGGAATTCTCTTTTATTCTGACACAAGGTAAAGAATTAATACTCCAAAGCACGGGTAAGCAAACTAATGCCCGGGGGCCAGATCTGGCCCAATCACCTTCTAAATCCGGCCCGCGGACGGTCCAGGAATCAGCATGTTTTTACATGAGTAGAATGTGTGCTTTTATTTAAAAAGAATCTCTGGGTTATTTGTGGGGCATAGGAATTTGTTCATTTTTTCTTCTTCAAAACATAGTCTGGCCCCTTACAAGGTCTGAAGGACAGTGAACCGGCCCCCCACTGAAAAAGTTTGCTGACCTCTGCTCCAAAGGCTTGGGGACACTGAGATGCAATCATGAGCAGCTGAAATCAAGACTTGACAATCGAATAATTTGTATGCTTCCTTTATTCCATTGAACTTATCCCTTCTAACATATCTGGTAGACCTAACAAACATTAAAATGAGGGTAGCCTTTACACAGACAAGTTTAAATGTCCTTCTACTAGAGGACTAGATAAGCTGGAACAAAGGAATTCCTAAGAAGGACAAAGTTTGTGGTTGCAACTCTGTGCCAATAGAAGACAGAACTCATGTGCTCCTTGAATGCCCTTTAGAAACAACTATTTACCCGTTGCTAAGAACATAGAAGGGAAGGTCATCCCCAGCAAAGACTGGGGTAGAGAAGTATATATCCTTTCAGAATATCTGAATTTCTTGCTAAGGCTCTACAAATCCATGCTATTAAACTTAAATGGGTTATAGGAAATGATTTATCCTTTAAAGGTTAAGGAGCAGAAATGTAAATCTCTATTATTAATAGAGTATAGAGTATGTGTATAATGACTGTCTGCTAAAACACAATAAACTGACTAATTCTTATTTATATGTTTTCCAAAAGAAAACAAAACAAATTGTACAGCATTTTCCAATTAGCATTCCGTTAGTGTCTGACTTCCCCTCTACCCCTCCATGGTTTCCTCAAATCTCCTAGTACTGCTGCATATTATAATTATTCTACGCCTTCTCTCCTCCACCGTATTCTCAGTATACCGTATTTTTCTTCCCATAGGACGCTCCGTTCCATAGGACGCAGCTAGTTTTTTTGGGGGGAAATAAAGGAAAAAATTTTTTCCTTTATTTCCCCCCCAAAAGCAGGTCGGGGAAACCGAACCAGGTCGAGGAACAGCGGGATGGCGGCGCTGCGCCTCCCAGCTGTCCCCCGAGCTTGTGGGGCTGGCCGATGTCTGCCTGGCACGAGGGGCGCTCTGCTTCAGGGTGCCCCGCCCGCCAGGCGGCAGGCTGTTATCCGCAGCGTGGGGAGCCCTGCGGGGAACTCCTGCAGGGCTCCCCACGCTGCGGATGTCTGCCCAGCGCGAGGGGCGCTCTTCTTCAGGGCGCTCTTTGCGCCGGGCGGCAGGCTGCTATCCGCAGCGTGGGGAGCCCTGTGGGGAACTCCTGCAGGGCTCCCCACACTGCGGATGTCTGTCCAGCGCGAGGGGCGCTCTTCTTCAGGGCGCTTCTCGCGCCGGGCGGCAGGCTGCTATCCGCAGCGTGGGGAGCCCTGAGGGGAACTCCTTCAGGGCTCCCCACGCTGCAGATGTCTGTCCGGTGCGAGGGGCGCTCTTCTTCAGGGTGCCGTTCACGCCGGGCGGCAGGCTGCTATCCGCAGCGTGGGGAGCCCTGCGGGGAACTCCTGCAGGGCTGCCTAGGCTGTGGATGTGTTCCCGAAGCGCCGGGTGCTCTGCTTTAAGCGCGCCCGGCGCTCCAGGAAGCAAGCTGCTATCCGCAGCCTAGACAGCCTTGCAGGAACTCCCGCAGGGCTGCCTAGGCTGCGGATGTCTTCCTGAAGCCTGGAGAGCGAGAGGGGTCGGTGCGCACCGTCCCCTCTCGCTCTCCAAGCTTCAGCGAAAGCCTGCATTCGCCCCATAGGACGCACCCAGATTTCCCCTTCATTTTTGGAGGGGGAAAAGTACGTCCTATAGGGCGAAAAATATGGTACATTTTCTGCTGTTCTTACTCAAATCCTGCTTACGTTTTAACATGTTTACAATAAAAAAATTAATCTACAAACATTTTCCAATCCTCCTTGAAAAAAGTCTCATCTTGCCCTATAATTTTACTAGTTAAATTTGCTAATTCAGCATATTCCATCAGTTTCAACTGCCAATCCTCTTTAGTAGGTACTGCCTCATCTCACCATTCTTTTGTGCATATAGTATTCTTGCTCACAGACAAGAATAAATTCTTTTGGGTGTTTTTGGTACATCTGTCCCAGTTATCCCTAAAAGAAAAGCTTCTGGTCTTTTGGGTAGAGCCTCCTTAAATATTCTCTTTACCTTGCTATAAATCATCTCCCAGAGTTTTAACCCAGGGAGTCCCAGAAAATAGGTAATGCCATGCAGCCCCCCCCCCCATGAGCCCCTGTGAGGCTGTTGCCTCAAGTGGCACTTTGAGAGGGGCAACAGATTTGCTCTGAGTGCAGCACCTGCCTCCTTGCATTCTGCCAGGAGTTCTCTGGAAGGGTATTTATTTATTTAGCTTTATATTTTTAATAAAAATCTCAAAGCGGTTTACAGCATATTAAATCAATAAAACAACAGACAGGCAATGTTCCTCTGGCCTCATGAGGAGCCTCTTCAGTAGGGCTGGTGAATCTGGGCCTTGTCCACTAGGCCAAGTGGAAGGGGCCTTGCAGGGAGCGGCTAACTTCTATTATACCTTATTCTCATGAGTGGAAGAATTTTTAAGGTTTTTTTGTATGGGAGCGAAAAAATAAATAAAAAGTACTTCCAAACCCACCCACCCCATATGCTTCTTTATTTGACAACTTGTTGCTTTTAAGGCCGACATATCTTGCAGATGTGTTCAGTCACTTGAATGTAATACCTCAAAATAGGGAATAAATTTTACAAATTTTGACTGTCAAAAAGTCAAAATCCTCCCTCCCAGGCAAAAACAACAGGGCTTTTTGTCCTTTTCAAAAGCATCATCACTTATGTTCTTTAATAAATGCAAGCAACTTGTATCAAATCCCTACCCCCACCCCTTTCTCAACTTGGAGACTGTCACAGGCGGGCAGAAGGCTGTTATCTAGCTTGGGGACTTCCCACAGGCATCTGGCAAGATACTGTGAGAAGATGATGCTGGCCCAATCCTGCAGGCTTCTCTGCAGAAAGGCAGACCAAGATTCATATTGCCAATCATTTGTCAGCCCGAACAGTGCGGAGCACAGTATTTTATGATTGCAGCTAGTGGGAGAGAACGACTACGGCTTTTTAAAAGGAGGTGGAAACAGCAAGTGCGCTGAGAACTTTTGATTTTAAAGCCCCGTTTCGATACCCATTTTCAAAACCAGAACAAGAAGTACAATGGAAAGCACTACTCAGCTGCTGTCCAACCCCCCCTCCCCCCATGCCTAGGGCACTACACCCCTCTTACAGCGATGGGAAGCTGGAGCAGTTCCAAAACAGCCGGCATCCCACAGAGAATACAAATCCCACCATGCATTGCGCCCCCCAGCTGCCGGTCTAAAGTTTTGCCGCAGCGCAGTGCTTTCTGGGCCTCGTAGTCTCTCTCACCTCGGCGCTCCGAGAACCCTTCAGCACCTGTTTGGTGAGGGCGATGACATCCGTCCCGCAGCTGGTCACCTTCTCGGTCAACAGTCCCTTCACCGAGTGGCCGAATCGAGTCTGAACGTCCACGGCGCTCGCAGCTGAGGGTGCCGCCATCTTGGTAATGTCACCCGCCCGAACAAGCCCGTCTCCCACGTGAAGGATGCAACGACGGCGAGCGAGAAAGGGCAAAACAGGTGAAAAGGCAAGACGGCGAAACCGCTCTCCCAGAGGGTCCAGACCACGATCTTACGGATGTTGTGTTCTCAGTCTGTCAGACCCACACAGTCAGACATTAAAAAGTAATGGGGACATGCCCTTCCCCATTATTATTTATTTCTCAGGATCACCGCTTCTTCACACAAAGTGATTTATTTGCGCGCGCGCACCCACACCCACCCGCCCACACCCCTCCTCAACCAAGATACTCAGATATAAATGAGACCAGAAAACAGAATCACAATCCCAGCCAATAACATACAAATGTTTAATCAAATTAAAAGCGACAAAGCAGAAACACCAGAGAGGCACTCACAATCACACCAGTGTGGTGTACCACACCCTTCAAGAACTACTGTTTTAAGCTCCTTTGGTCAGGGACCTTTCTGCTCATTCTTTGTAAAATGCCAAGTGCAGACATGACACTGTATGAAAATATTAATAGTTGTCAGCTAAACCTGTAGTGAAAGGAGGTGGTAGAAAACTGAGGTGAAAGAATGGGCTGCAGCCAGCACTTCATGGTAGGAAACAACACTTTTGTCTTTGCCTGCATATAAAAACTCCCTGTAAGGAGAAAATGAACACATCCTGGAGAAATGTTCTGTGCTAGTAATCTCCCTGCTGGGCTAGTTTTCTCCTTGCAGGAGAAGCAGCACCGCTCACCTGTCTTCCCAACATCAAGCATCCCTGCCCGTTACCGACAGCAAGAAGGGGAGAAAGTGAGGAGCTTAGTGCAAGAGCAGTGGCAAGTGCAGTGGCAGAACCAATCTGATGTACCTGCCACTATGCTCACACTGCACCAAGCTCCCTGCCGCTGCATCCTTCCCTCTCCTGGTAACTGGGAGTGACACTCAGGGTTGGGAAGCCTGGTGAGCAACGCTGCCCCACCTCACCAACTGGTACTGGTATCACCTCTGCATCCTCAATTTCATGCAGGCTTCCAGTTGCTATTTTGGCCAACTTAAGAAGCCTGAATGGGAGAAATAGATATCTACAGTAAACAATACACATGAAAATGCTACATACAGTGGTACCTCGGGTTAAGTACTTAATTCGTTCCAGAGGTCCATTCTTAACCCGAAACTGTTCTTAACCTGAAGCACCATTTTAGCTAATTGGGCCTCCCACTGCTGCCGCGCCACCGCTGCACGATTTCTGTTCTCATCCTGAAGCAAAGTTCTTAACCTGTAGCACTATTTCTGGGTTAGCGGAGTCTGTAACCTGAAGCGTATGTAACCTGAAGCGTATGTAACCCAAGGTACCACTGTATTTATCTGCCTAAGCAAATTCAGCTGAGACTGTTCCAAGGTTGCAATGGAAATTAGGCAGAATGGATATGGGCCTTATGGTACCGGCCTTAGCCATAGCAGTATCCAACTGCATAACTTATCTGGGGTCTCAGAACATTCAGCTTTGATCTTGTCATTACTTCAGAAGGCAGCGTCCCTCAGCTGTCACCTTGAGAAGTATCAAGAAATACTGACCCCCAAGGGATGGCAGTGTTCACAACTGTCAAAATGGACCCTGACACCTGGAGATGGGGATGTCATAGAAAGCTGGTCTCAAGGGGAAGATATTTTGTGCCACCTTAAAGACTCACAAATTTATTATGGCATAAGCTTTCATGGACCATTGTCCACTTCATCGGTTGATCCAATGAAGTAAAGTGCCTGAAAGCTTATACTCATACCATTATTTAAAATGTGTTAGTCTTTAAGGTGCCACAAGATATGAGTTGCCAAAACAATTCACTGAGCTCTCCTGTGACACAAGCTTGGAAGTGCAATTTCAGCAACAAACATTACAGTGGTACCTCAGGTTACAGACGCTTCAGGTTACAGACGCTTCAGGTTACAGATGCTTCAGGTTACAGACTCTGCTAACCCAGAAATAGTGCCTCGGGTTAAGAACTTTGCTTCACGATGAGAACAGAAATCGAGCTGCGGCGGTACGGCAGCAGTGGGAGGCCCCATTAGCTAAAGTGGTGCTTCAGGTTAAGAACAGTTTCAGGTTAAGAACGGACCTCCAGAAAGAATTAAGTTCTTAACCCAAGGTACCACTGTATCTGCACGGTGGAACCTTCCCACCTTTTCTTCTTTCCATGACCCACCCCCTAAAATCCCCAGGAGCCACAAGCAGAAATGAGAGTGTATGGAAGTTCTATCACACAGCTAAAACTCCTTGCACTAGTGAAACATTAGGATTCTGGCTTTAGTAATTGCCGTGACTAGCTTGTCATAATGAAAGGGCCTTTTCAGTGGTGGCACACAGCCTTGGAATGCTGTCCCACTCTGATACCTTCACCACACCAGGTAATTTTATTTTCCCAGTCTGTGTCATTTTTTGAACTGGTCCTATTGAATTATTTTTATGCTGCATTTTTAGATCTGCTACCTTTTAATGCCCTTTATGTTGTTTTTAAAGTAAGCTGTGAGCATAAACGTATCAGCGAATAGAGGGATAATTAATAAATTCTGCTTTGCATTAAGAAACCTTAGACACCCCAGTTTAGAACTTCCATAGAGAATTGAGTTTGACAGCTTAGATTTGTGTCTTTCATGAACAAATTGGGGGGGATATGGCTACCCCATATTGGAATGTATTATGGGGATATTGAGGACTGCTTTTAGAATGGGAAAGTAGATTATACATTTTAATTAAACCAAATAACCCTTACTTATGCATTTCCCACTGCATATCTTTGATTGTATATTTGGCTCAGATCTGCTAGAGTTTTGCACTATGTTACTGCTTTTCTCTTTTTTTGGCAGGAGGCAAGGCTAGCCTTCGTGCTTCAGATTACTGCTATCTCCCATGGGTTGTCCAGCAAGGCCTGGCACACCCCCAAGGTAAAAGCATGTGACTACAAACAGTTATAAGAGCCGTAACTTGGCTGTTGCAGGGACATTGCTTCCCTTTGTCTTCTTGTTCTTTGATTGCTGACCAAGCAGCAAACCACCTGGGGCAATGACTGTTCTACTGGCTGCCTTACTCTTGGGGCTGGCTCTCCTATCCTTCTGGAGGATGGCAAAAGGGAAACTGGAGCCCAAGGCAAACTACCCCAGATGCCTGCCATCCCTGCCAATCATCGGAAGCCTCTTTTATTTTATTGGACATACCCAGTACCATCTCTTTTTCCACAGATTGCAGCAGAAGTATGGCAGCCTCTACTCCTTGTACATGGGCTCCAGTTATGTAGTAGTGGTCCACGACTATACCCATGCCAAAGAGGTGCTGCTTAAGAAAGGGAAGATCTTTGGTGGCAGACCTCAAAAGGTAAGCAAGCTACAAGTGTCTTCCTTATTTCTAAGCCATGAAATCTGGTGGGTAGAGTGGAAGAGGTGATGAAACAACAGAGTACAGTCATACCTCGGGTTACAGACGCTTCAGGTTGCATTTTTTTGGGTTACGGACCGCCGAAACACGGAAGTACTGGAATGGGTAACTTCCGGGTTTTGACAGTTGTGCATGCACAAAAGCGCTAAATTGCACTTTGTGCATGCGCAGAAACGCCGAATCGCAACCCACGCATGTGCAGATGCACCGCTGCAGGTTGCGAACGCTGCGGGTTGTGAATGTGCATCCTGCACGGATTCGCAACCCGAGCGTCCACTGTGTGTTCTTTTAAGTTCGTAACCAGAGGTACCACTGTATATTGTTATGACTTGATGTCTGCAGCAGAAAACAGGGTGGTTTTAACATGAAAAGGGACATACAGGTGATGAGCATTGAATCCTCTAACCTCTCCTCTGTGTTCAGTCATCCCAGAAACATTATCTCCAGCCCAGAACAGGGTACTAGGATAGAGCTAGGCTAGAAGAAATATACCTGAAATTTACATGAGGGATTGTGCATGGGAAATGAGGTGAGCAGTCATGGCTTGCTCTATCACATTGCATTTTGCCCTCAGCGAAAACTGTTATAATTCTATGAACATGCATTTGCTCTTCAGAGCATGATACAAGTGGGCTTCTGAGTTCCTTGAATGAAAGCATCACCCATTTTGTTCCTAAGGAAGAGTTACTACTTGGGTTGCTGAGTTAACTGCAGGTTATAAATTTCTGGAACTGGTTTATTGAATAAGATTATTGATACCTGTAGTACAGTATTCTCTACTCTGATTTGCAGCAGCACTCAAGGGCTTTGGCAGATTTCTTGCCAGTACCTAAGATCCTTCTAATGCAAGGACTGAAACTGGCACCTTCTGCATAAAAAGCATGTGTTTCACCACTGAGCTGTTGCCTTGCCACTCCTATGAACTTGTCTTTGTAACCCAATACAAAGAGAGAGAAAAACTATCTGGAGAGCAGCAGCATGGCCAGGAAGAGGCAGATTCTGATAGGCAGTTTCTGGTTGATTATAACCCTTTTCTGTCCTATACTTTTCTTAACTTTCAAGGAGAAGAGGTGAAGAAGCAAATGCTTTCATGCATCTTACTTTTAGATTATACTTATTTTTCATTGAAACATTAGCCTTGGCATGTCTAAATGCTTATGATCTATATGCATTATAGACATTACACAGTAAATATTCATTCAGTTTAAAATACATAGATGTGGATCGTGAGCATACCTTTAGTATGATAAATTAATGTTTGCTGAGTTCTAGATAGTACTTCCGCCTTTCTTTAATCAAATATAATTTGTGGCCTTAGACAAAGTGGCATGTTCATATATTTTGTTTTCCTACCTTTCTGATGTCTGGGAATCATTTAGGTTCTTCTCCTAGGATGCTGACTTTGAAGAGGGATGTATATATATACAAAATCCAACAGCAAAACTACTTGACTATGCCATAAAACAAGGCTGATTGTAAGATCTGCAGCGCTGGAATGGTTCCAGAGGTGCTTTAGGAATTATTGGTCTTGGCCTCTGAGTAATATGCAACATTTAATAACCTTTCAAAGAATTTCCCAATTTTATGACCCAGATAAATTGCTGCACCTTCTGTTTTGCTTAAAAAAAAAAGTGCAGCCATAACGAAAATAAAGAAAACAAAGAATCAGAAATGTAAACCAGAAAGTGTTTGATTCTTCATTTTCTTGTTAAGGTAGCATTTTTAAACAATTCAATAAAATAATTTTAATAAATAAATGAATTGCTGCACTTCTTAAATTACACCCTCATACCTCTTCAGTGTGAATGCAGGTTCCTTAATATACAGATGAAAAGGCACTAATGTTGCAGTATTATGTCTACAGTGGTACCTTGGTTTAATAACAGCCCTGTTTACAAACTATTCAGTATAAGAACTCCACAAAATCAGAAGTAGTGTCCCGGTTTGTGAACTCTACCTCGGTCTACGAACGGAAGCCAAATGGTGGAAGGGCACTGGCGGCGGGAGGCCTCATTAGGAAAAGTGCGCCTCAGTTTAAGAATGGTTTTGGTTTAAGAACGGACTTCTGGAATGGATTAAGTTCATAAACCGAGGTACCACTGTATTCAGAAGTAAGTTCCATTACATTCACTAGAGCTTACTTACAACCGAGTGTAGGACTGCAGCCGAAATCTGTTTTAATTCCAGAATGAAGGAACATCCTCTCTTCTGTAAAAAGAGAACAATTCTGGGGGGAAATAGGCTTTTAACATACAAAACTGGTTTGTATATATTTTCCCATTTTAAGCCATAATAATTAGGGAATAACAAACCTGTATCAGTGATATTGTGAATAACTTTTTGGTCTGAAGTGGCTTTAAAAAGTAAATTTTAATCAAATGCAGAAGAATGAATCTGATGAAAATAGTTGTTTGCGTTTTTCCTCCTTCCAAGTAAAATAAAACTACAATGCTGTTAAGTTTTCTTCTTCATTGATTCAAGGTGACAACAGACTTGCTGACTCGAAACGGAAAAGACATTGCATTTGCCAATTACAGCCCGGTCTGGAAAGTTCAGCGCAAGCTGGCACATTCTGCACTCTCCATGTTTGGAAAGGGTTCTCTGGCCCTGGAGAAAATCAGTAAGTAAACTAAGGAAAAGTTGGGATTGCTGTAAGAGAATTCCAAGAAGGGAGCTGAGGAGATAAGATCCTAGTGATGACTCTTGTGGCCAAAACATTAGGGTAATTTGCTCCTCTTTGGCTGAATAACACTTTAAGCATTTGTTTTCAGAGCAGTGTTCATTCTCCTCCAGCCAGAGTGCAAATATACACATCACCAGAATTTAGGCACACACCACAAACCTCAGGTTGAGCTTAGGGAGGAATCTGTTTTTCCAGGTTGCAGCTGAAACTGGATTTATGCCATCACTCCCTGATCAGCTGGTGCTTGCATCACTCTTGAAACCACCTCCTTACTTGCCTTCTCAGAACAGATATTGAAATAGAAAAATGATAGTTATGTGCAAAAATGTTTTTTAAAAAGTTTCAAACAATTTTTTAAGCAGATAAAGCAGTGTGAAAGTCCACCTGAAACATGGGGGGGGGGGCGCAGAGGGGTGGCAACCAAATTAAATTATGTGTGTCCATTCAGGAGTGAAGGTGCAGGGGGAAAAGAACTAGAGGAAGTGTGCACCCATTCGCAGTTCTAAGCATATCTATGCTTGCTCTGAATGTTAAGTCTGTTTCCAACCATTGGTACAGAGTTTGGGTGCAGTTGTGTTTGGCTGCCTAAACCTTTCAAAGGTAGAATTCCATCTTATAGCCACATGCTGGTTTATGCTGGAGCAACTGTGCTCTTTTGGGGAGGGAGCATTATCTTTCTAGAACTACACTTTGAATAATTTCAGGCATGTATTAGGCACCTGCAACTTTAGGAGTAGCAATCGGATTTCCTTACAAATATTTTCTTTGTACAGTATTATATATTCTTCTCATCACACAGACTACTGGGGTTCAGGTGAATCATGGATTTGTAGTGTAATGTGTTTTTTTAAAAAAAACAACCAAAAAAAACCCCACACCTGTATAATGTGAAAAGGTCTAACAGAATACAAATAATCTCAAAGAGCAACAAAAAAGAAATATATAAAGCAGGATGTCCCAGTTGAATAACTATAGGAAACACATGATCACTGGGACAAAGAAAATTAGATATAATGTACTGGATCATATCCCTTCTAGGCATGCCCCTATGACCCCCTAATATATTGCAGCCAATCTTTGGGGTCAATTAAGAAGAAAACTCTTTGCAGGGAGGAGCAGCTATGATTCTGATTGTCTTCTATACGTATAGGAATTAATTTTCTCAGCCTGCATCAGATTGGAAGTATCATATGGGAGGAAAGGGAAGCAGGAAGGAGACTGTACAAAAGTCTTAGTACAGGGCATCGTCTTGTTTTGTCCTTTACTGTCACTTAGTGGTAGTGGTCAGAACTTACTTGCAGTGTGGCCAAAGAAATACTCTTTATCAGTCTCTTTCTGCTAAAAAAAAGTAAAACAAGAATAGACAAGATCTCAAATTATACTGCGCATGTCAGGAACAATAGAATAGCTACCCAGACAGCAAGGATTCTTAATATAGGAAGTAGTATAGTCACTTCAGAAAGATAATGACCTCCTGACAAAGCCATTAGCAAGTTTGTGGAGGAAATGGCTTTGAACCCTTGTCTCCCAATGTGGAACCAGCATTCTTATCTGATGGATTACCCTGTCTATTTCAAAGTTGCCCCATCTCCAAATCTGGGTTGCCAATGTCCCTCAGTTTCATCCTTTCATCTTTATTCATAACCACCTTCTTCTAGCTCCTAAAGGTTTTAACATCCCTTCATGCATCTCTTCTTTTAGTCTGTCAAGAAGCAGCTACTTTGTGTGAACTTCTGAGTGCTAAACAGAATTTGCCCCTGGACATGGCACCTGAACTGGCACGTGCTGTTACTAATGTGGTGTGCACCATCTGCTTTAACTCATCCTACCAGCGTGGAGACCCTGAGTTTGAGTCCATGCTCCAATATAGCCAAGGCATTGTGGATACTGTAGCCAAGGAGAGCATGTTGGATATCTTCCCTTGGCTTCAGGTGAGAGCTGGTGGGAAGGGCTAGCAACTAAATAACACATTTTCACCTGATTTGCTATTCTTCATTAAGAGAGGTTGAGGAGAGAGGGTTAGGTACTCTTTTAGGATAGATAGATGATAGATAGATAGATAGATAGATAGATAGATAGATAGATAGATGATAGATAAATAGATAGACAGATGATAGATAGATATAGATAGATAAATAGATAGATGATAGATAGATAGATAGATAGATAGATAGATAGATATAGATGATAGATGATAGATAGATAGATAGATAGATAGATAGATAGATAGATAGACAGTTATTCGAGTGGGCAATAGCATATAGATCAGCTAACTTAGAATTCTATGTGAGGGAGGGGAAAAATCACCTTGTGTTCATTGAACAGAATGTGTTCTTTGACTGGGCAAAATCCATAGTTACTTGTTTCAATAGGATATATTTGATGCAGATATTCTGTACTTCCATGTTCATGCACATCATGTCAATCTTTGCAACGTATAGAAAGTCAGAATAGAGACCCATGAGGTTTTACTGGAAGAGAAATCATACTAAGTTATACAGTTGATTTGAAGCTTGGGTTAAGTACTTAGTTCGTTCTGGAGGTCTGCTCGTAACCTGAAACTGTTCTTAACCTGAAGCACCACTTTAGCTAATGGGGCCTCCTGCTGTCGCTGCGCCGCTGCTGCACGATTTCTGTTCTCATCCTGAAGCAAAGTTCTTAACCCGAGGTAATATTTTTGGGTTAGCAGAGTCTGTAACCTGAAGCATATGTAACCCGAGGTACCACTTTACAGGGATTTTGAGGCATGTGCAGGATGCCAGAAGCATCTAGTCAGATCACAGTCTACATTACATGGAACAGATCTGTCTGCTACATAACCCTTAGTGGCAGGGATTAACACAGGAGTTCTGGAGAGGGGATTATTTTCTGCAGACAGGAAAAGAATTGTCATTATGGTTGTTTCTTTCTCCAGCTCTTTCCCAATAAAGACTTGGTACTGCTGAGGAAGTGTGTGGAAGCAAGAGATCAGCTCCTACAGCAGAAGTTTGCAAAACATAAAGTAAGTAGAATACACTTAATATTATTGTTATTAATTACCTGTTCTTCACCCTAAGGTCCCAGGGTGGGTTACAACAATTAAAACACAATATTAAAAACACTTAAAAATAACTTACACTCACAGAAGTAAGGTGGGTCCTAAAAATATGCACCTCAAGTCTCAAAAGCCAGGGTAAAGAGATGCTTAGAGGAGCAAACCCAGCAAAAGAGAGAAAGCTGTTTCATGGAGATGGAAGGATTTGTGGATAAAAGCAATGAGCATCATAGCAAAGATGAAAATGGTACTCCAATATGAATCACAATTAGAACACAATTTTGGATGATGAGAGAAAAGGGAAGGAAAGATGTGTGCATAAAGAAGGACCCTGCTTCAAGACTCTACGTCTTACCTTCTCCCACCTTTTTAATAATAGGCCCACAAGTGGGAAGAAGCCTCAGTTCTGGAGCTCTCAGTCACCAGGTGTCCTAAACCAGGAAGATGGGGGGATGTTGGCACAGTAAGAAATGTTAAATTGGACAGAGCACATAGAACAGAAAGATCCTACATGCTTTGCTGTCATGTCCTCTGAAGCCCAGTCATTTAAGAAGAAATACAATATTTTATATATCATTTGTGAACCGCAATCATTCCCAGAATGGTTCACAACACTAATAATCAGACTCATTGGCAAACCATATTACCCTCACTATAACAGATCTGGAATATCAGGTGCTGTTAGTGGCATTAACAATGGGATTGTGTGGCCAGGCATTACCATGTTCTTCCTGTCAAGACAGTGGTTATACTTTTGGGGTTAGCTGCGGGAAAGCCAGTTTCAAATCCTTGCTCAGCTTTGATTAATGTTCAGGGTAGCCTTGGGCACTAATCTACCTCACAAGTTTATTCTTCTTGTGAAACTAAAAAATGCTACTCTGAGCTTCTCACCTCCATAAAAGTCAAAGTCACTTTTCACAGTGACTAAGATTCATTCATTCATTTAACGTATGGGCAGAGATCAGGGCTGGCCCAAGAGACACCCAAGTATAGGGCGGTATATAAATAATAAGAATAAGAATAATAAGAATGATCAGGCTGCAATACCAGAGAGTAAGTGCTATTGAGCTCAGTGGGACATACTTCTCTCTCTTTTTTTTTCAATTTCATAAGATATTTATTCAAAATTTTCTTAATACAATGTAAAAAACAAACAAAACGACATTTAACTTTACAATAATCATACTTTCTTCACTTCATTGGACTTCCTCACGTCTCTCGTTCCTGTGTTCCAAGTTTATCAAACTTTGTCCAGCAATTTATTACCTTGCTTCAATTCTTATTTTATAACTTTCAGATATTATGTCCAAAATGTTAAATAATTTTAGTAAAAGGCGAAAGATTTATACGATCTGAGGTGAAACCAGAGAAACTCATACAGTTTACAATATTTTTGTAAATAGTCCTTGAATTTCTTCCAGTCCTCCTCCACGGCTTCTTCTCCCAGGTCTCGGATTCTGCCGGTCATTTCTGCTAACTCCATATAGTCTATCAGTTGCATCTGCCATTCTTCCAGTGTGGGTAAATCTTGGGTTTTCCAGTACTTGGCGACTAGTATCCTTGCTGCTGTTGTTGCATACATAAAAAATGTTCGGTCCTTCTTTAACACCCTCTGGCCGACGATGCCTAAAAGAAAGGCCTCTGGTTTCTTAGGGAAGGTATACTTAAATACCTTTTTCAACTCATTATATATCATTTCCCAGAAAGCCTTAACTCTAGGGCAGGTCCACCAGAGGTGAAAGAATGTTCCTTCTGTTTCTTTACATTTCCAACATTTGTTATCAGACAAATGGTATATTTTTGCAAGCTTGACTGGGGTCATGTACCACCTATATATCATTTTCATAATATTTTCTTTCAAGGCATTACATGCCGTGAATTTCAGACCGGTGGTCCATAACCTTTCCCAGTCAGCAAACATGATATTGTACCCAATGTCCTGTGCCCATTTTATCATAGCCGATTTAACCGTATCATCTTGTGTATTCCATTTTAACAGCAAATTATACATTCTCGAAAGTACCTTTTTTTTTTTATAAAATTTTTATTGGGTTTTTACATTTTATAAAGACACACACACACACAAAAAGACAAAGACAACACATATACAATTTCATATCCTTACTTTCTTTACCCTCTTTCCCTGACTTCCCCCCACCCCCTCTTCATACATCCCAATTCCGATAATTAGTTCAGCAAGTTCTTATCTATAATCTTAAACATATTATTATTATTTTTAAAACTTAGCTCTTTTTACTTGTCCACATTTAATTTATCCAATTCTCTTATAAACATTAAATCCTTTTTCTAAGGTCGACCTAACTTCCCTTCCACGAATTTCTCCCTTTATTATATTAATTATAGGTCACAATGGCCAAATACAAAAATCATAAAATTTTGAAATTCTATTCTCCCCTCCCTCCCTAGCCCGGTTTCCATCCCTTCCCAAGCAAATGTCCACAAAAACAGTTCCTAGCCCGGATTCCTCACATCCGAGGCCTTCAATTCTCTGTCAGTCTCTCTCTGCCGATTTTGTTGGTAATCCTTTTTGTTGGTCCTCAGGTCTCGAAGGAGTTCTGTCACAGTCACATCAAATTTTCTTCCATCCAAAATGTTTAAAAGCAATTGCTGCAAAAGGTCAGCTGCTCTCCCATACTCAAAGAGGAAGTCCCGATCATGTTTCTTTATTCTTTTAAATTCCAGTATTCCAAGTACTCCAGGGACTTCCTTCCTCATCTTCCTCATCTTTCGCAGATTTGTAATCCAAAGATCTTCTTCTTTATTTTCTGACGATATAGGCTTCTGGTTGGTATTTTCCACCTGTACTTTCTCCACTCCTTCTTTCCTCTCCGCCAATTCCAAAGAGGTCTCTTCTGGTTCAGCTGCAGATTTTTTATCAGTCGAATCCTTTATGCATTCAGCAGAGTTGTTTGTTTTAGAATTCAAGGTCATAAGTTCTTTGTTCATAGCCGTACTCTGCTCTTGCAAGATTCCCACGAGAAAAAACATTTTTTCTATCTCTGCCAGTAATTTTCCCTCTGCAGCCATTGTAATGTCTCTAGTTCCCCCTAGGGGGATTCCAATTGCTTAATAGTCCTTTTCCAACAATCCGTTACTTTGTTGTTTATTACTACTTTGTTTCCAACCACCTCAATTCAAATGTAACACCTTTAGTTCAGAGAGTTATTAAATAGCAAAGTTCTTGACTTTAACCGCCCGTTTGACAGCTCCTTTGACAGCTGTCAAACTCCTTATTCTTTTTCCTCCGGCACACGCACAGGACGCTCCCGGGTTGGGGGGGGGGAGTTACACAAAAACTTCCAAAATTCCTCTCTTTCTCTCCAGCACAAAGACTTCTTCTGTCAAATTCATGGAAATATCTTTTATCTAGCACCAAAAAGACAGTAATCTCTCCACCTTAGTTCTCCAATCCTTGCTTTAGATCGTTTGTAGGTAGGGGGGGTGCGGACTTCCCTTTAGCACATCCCCCAGTCGTGCCGAATTCAAAGGTAAAAATTTTAAAGTCCAAATTCCATTCTACTCACGGGTTGTTTGTTTTCCAGTCCAAATTTTTGGAAAAAAGTCAGCGCTCTCCGGCCATGGCTCGCGGCTTCGCTCCACTGAAGTAGCGGTCTACTCACAGCACCATGCCGCTCTCCGTACCTTCTCCGTAGCCTTTAAAAAGGCTCTTCGTGGGTCGGGGAGGGCGCTTAAGGTGCCCACCGAGTCACCAAGTCCGCAGGCTTCCGCGCCTGCGGTTTCTAAGGGTCCCCGCGTCGCCGGCGCGGCAAGACCCGTCTTCAGCAGAGCCGATTCCCTCCAGAGCTCGGAGGGAATCCGCCATTAACCGATCGCGCTAACCCGGAAGTCCCATTCTCGAAAGTACCTTAGTCTTAGGTTCTAACAATTCAGTTTCCAACTTTGATTTTTCCACCTGGAATCCTATCTTTTTATCCAACTTAAAAACCTCTTTGATCTGAGCATAATGTAGCCAATCTCGCACTTTGTCTTTTAATTTCTCCAAACTCTGCAGCCTCCAATTATCTCCCTCTTTTTCTAATATTTCCCAATATTTCGGCCATTTGGCCTCTATATTGAGTCTTTTCCGGGCCTTAGCTTCCATTGGTGATAACCACCTTGGGGTCTTGTTTTCTAGCAAGTCTTTATATTTTATCCAGACATTAAACACTGCTTTCCTGACAATATGGTTCTTGAAAGCCTTGTGACTTTTAACCTTGTCATACCACAAATATGCATGCCATCCATAAGCATTGTTAAAACCTTCCAAATCCAAAACATCAGTGTTTTCAAGAAGCAGCCAATCTTTCAACCAGCAAAAAGCTGCTGATTCGTAGTACAACTTTAAGTCTGGCAGGGCAAAGCCCCCTCTTTCTTTAGCATCAGTTAGTATCTTAAACTTAATTCTGGGCTTTTTGCCCTGCCAGACAAATTTAGAGATGTCTCTTTGCCACCTCCCAATACACTCCATTTTATCCACAATCTGTAAAGTCTGGAACAAAAACAACATTTTTGGCAATACATTCATCTTTATAGCAGCAATTCGGCCCGACAAGGAAAGTTTCAGTCTTGACCAAGCTTCTAAATCCCTTTTAATTTCTAACCAACACTTTTCATAGTTGTCCTTGAATAGGCTCAAGTTCTTAGCTGTTATGTTTACCCCTAGGTATCTTACTTTTTTAACCACGTTTAACTCTGTCTCTTTCTGAAACCTTTCTGATTCTAAAGGTGTCAAATTTTTTTCCAATACCTTAGTTTTCTGCTTGTTAAGTTTGAATCCCGCCACCCGACCAAACTCCTGAATCAATTGTAATACCCTTTTCGTACTAGATTCTGGCTCCTGTAAGGTCAAACCAGGTCATCTGCAAAGGCTTTGAGTTTATACTGTTTCGCTCCGACCTGAATTCCTTCAACCAACCGGTCCCCTCTAATCATATTCAAGAGCACCTCCAGGACCGAAATGAATAACAAAGGGGAAATAGGGCAACCTTGTCGTGTTCCTTTTTCAATTTTAAACTCTTCCGTCACCACATTGTTAACTATCAATTTAGCCTTTTGTTCTGAATAAATTGCGTCTATCCCATTCTCAAATCCCCGTCCCACTCCCATCCCTTCCAAGTTTTTCTTCATAAACTTCCAAGAAATATTATCAAAGGCCTTCTCCGCATCTATAAAAATTAACACTGCTTTAGTATTGATATTTGTTTGCAAAAGTTCCAAAATGTCAATAATGTTCCTTGTGTTAGCAAACAAATGTCTACCTGGGAGAAAGCCTGCCTGGTCCTTGTGGATTACCTCATTTAAAACTTTTTTAAATCTACTTGCTAAAATGTCTGCAAATATTTTATAATCCACATTCAGGAGGGAGATGGGGCGGTAGTTCTTAAGTTGTGTCTTTTCAGTTTCTAGTTTAGGTATCAATGTGATGAAAGCTTCTTTCCATGACTCCGGTGCCTTCTTCCCCTCCATAATTTCATTGCAAACCTCCATTCAGTGGGACATACTTCTCAATAGACATACAGAGTCTTGCAGTGTAAGGCTCAGTTTACAATAAACAAATAAAACACCCCTCATGTTCCCTAAAAAATTGTTGGCTGCTGAACCCTTACAGTGTTAATTACTTTCAAGCAAATATGCTTTGTAGGACAGGACTGCAGCTATTAGATATATAAAAAAACCTAATCTATACTGACTCGCCCATTTCATGATACTTTTGCCCATGTTCCAAAATGTTATATTGATCTCAACAGAATTTATTTCAAATTAGTGGGCATATAGTCACAGCTTCAGAATTTTAAAACAAGGTTTGTATTTTATATTTTATTTCCCTCTTACGTGTTTTGGGGGAGGTCTGACAGTGGCAGTGGCTGGCAGCTGGCATTTTTAAAGACTTATGACAGTAGTTGTTTGGGGGTTGGGGGTAGGTAGATGATGGCCTAGACCATAAATTGTCGCTCGATCTTAGCCCACAGTTGCTTTCATCTTCTACCCAGGAAATGTTCAGCGATGACGATTCCGCCAATTGTTTATTAAATGTACTCCTGAAAGCCAAACTCAACATGGAAAACAACAACAGTCATCTGTTGCCTGGGCAGGAGCTGACGGACGACCACCTGCTCATGACAGTGGCTGACATCTTTGGAGCTGGTGTGGAGACGACCACAACTGTGTTGAAGTGGATTGTGCTCTATCTCCTGCACTACCCAGAGGTACAGCTCCTCTAGTCCTGCCCAAATTCCTGGGGATTCTTGACAGTGTGTTATGTGAACAAGACAGAGAAGAGTAGCATAAAGTGCAATCCTATGCAGGTTCAAGCCCCATGTCGATTCCTGCAATGCAGGGAGTTGGGCTAAATGACCGTCATGGTACCTTCCAACCCTACAATTCTATGATTCTATGAAATAGTCAATAGCAACTAATGCAAACAAGTCAGGATGAATGCTCAATAAATAGGTCATATGGAAATAGGGATGGGGGAGAATTTTGATGCCGTTCTCATTTAAAGGTGAACCTATCTAATTCACACTTTCGGAAACAGTATGTGAACTAAAAGAAAGCCACCCTTCAAAATTATTGCAATGCTGAATTATGCAATGCAGTTCTCCTGCCAAGTAATGGGTACCAAAAGTGCATATACTAGGGTAAAGTATACATATAAATGCATGTATTAGTTAAAATAACCAGAAAAGTGCATTATATTTGGGGGGAGGAATTGCTTTGCAAAAAAAGTATATTTGGGCAAAATTGTATACAAAAATGTACACATTGGGAGAAATTTGTGCTAAAATGCTGATGAATTTTCACAAGGACTTTAAAAAAAAATCACAAAAGGATGTGGAACTGAATTTAAAATGAGAAACTGAGAGAAATTGAAATTGAAAGATTTGCTCATTCCTATTGGGAAGTGACCTTTCTTCATGGGACTGCACCATTTTTAGAGGCATGGAGAGGGGGAATCACCCAATCCACACACTGATGCACCGCATGCAGTAATTAAAAATGGCTCCCTAGTGGCAGCATATGTACCAGCCCTCCCCAAACAAGCAATACCATAGCTTCCTGCACCCCTCTGTTAGCACAGGAGGTCTTGGTAAATGGGAAGTGGAAAAGCTGTTATCCACTAGCGGTGTAGTTTCTCACACCTACTGCATGAGCAAAGGAATACATGAAGCCCTATTTCAAAAGTACTTGAAGAGGCAGTAGCTTTCTTTCCACTGTTGAGTCGCCCAACTGTAAGAAAAAGGGTAAGGCCGACAGTTAAATTAGGGGGGAAAGAGAGCTGAATTGGAGACTTCCTAACCTGCTGCTCTCATTGTCTGATTTGTCTAACTCTTCCACACTTCCCAGGTGCAGCAAAAGATCCAAGAGGAACTGGATCAGAAACTTGGCTTTAACAGATTTCCTCAGCTTGATGACCGGCAGCACTTGCCTTATTTGGACGCTACCATTTGTGAAACTCTGCGCATCCGGCCTGTAGCTCCACTCCTTATCCCACACGAGGCACTGGCAGATACAAGGTAAAGTCCATTTCCAAAAGTGAGATCTGCTGCAAAGCTGAGGTGCAGAAGGAGACATAAGGGCATCAGTAAGAGGAAGCGGGTGGCGCTGTGGTCTAAACCACTGAGCCTAGGGCTTGCCGATCGGAAGGTTGGCGGTTCAAATCCCCGCGATGGGGTGAGCTCCCATTGCTTAGTCCCCACTCTTGCCCACCTAGCAGTTCGAAAGCACGTCAAAGTGCAAGTAGATAAATAGGTACTGCTCCAGTGGGAAGGTAAATGGTGTTTCCGTGTGCTGCTCTGGTTTCACCAGAAGCTGCTTAGTCGTGCTGGCCACATGACCCAGAAAAACTTTCTGCGGACAAATGTCGGCTCCCTCGGCCAGTAATGCGAGATGAGCGCCACAACCCCAGTCGTTCGCGACTGGACTTAACTGTCAGGAGTCCTTTACCTTTTTAAGAGGAAGCCACTGATGGCCTTTGTCTTTCTGCAGCATTGGGAAATATGACATTCCTAAGGGAGCTCACGTTGTGATTAACCTGTGGTCCATTCACCATGATGAGAAAGAGTGGGACAAGCCAGGGGAATTTAATCCAGGTGAGTCTGCCACACTTGCCTCCTGGCATATGTGTGTGTGTGTGTGTGTGTGTGCTGCTTAAATTCCGTTTTTGTCTGGGCAGGGTGGATTTTCAACACACTTTTTCTATTCCTTTTCCAACCCAGTACCTGAAACTGACTTGGTCACATCTCTGGCGGGCTAGGGTCAAAGATGAAAGCTGTTTCCTAGTTCTGCTGGATCTTTCAGTGGCCTTTGATACCATCAACCATGACATCCTTCTGGAGCTGGGGGCATTGTCATACAGTGGTTCCACTCCTTCCTCCTGGGCCGTGCCCAGAAAGTGGTGTTGGGGGATGAGTGTCCAAACCTCTGGGCTCTCACTTGTGGGGTACCTCAGGACTCTATCCTCTCCCCCATGCTTTTTAACATCTATATGAAGCAGCTGGAGAGATCATCAGGGGGTTTGGGCTGGGTGTTCACCAGTATGCAGATGACACCCAGCTCTACCTCTCTTTTAAATCAGAACCAGTGAAGGTGGTGAATGTCCTGTGTGAGTGTCTGGAGGCAGTTGGAGGATAGATGCCAGCTAACAGATTGAGGTTGAACCCTGACAAGACAGAAGTACTATTTCAGGGGGGACAGGGGGCTGGTAGGTGTGGGGGACTCCCTGGGCCTGTGTTATAGAATTACTGTCCACGGGCACATTTGGGAAGGGTCTGTAGCAGATGTGAAGAGCCTTCGGCCCTCCAAATATTTGTTTCAACACTGTGTATACTGCTTGATCACAGCAATACTGGAGGAGCATTATAATAAGACTAAAAATGAGTTAAAACAATAAAATCAGAATTCATTCAGAAAGCCTGCTGGAATACTTAAAAAAGTCTTCGGTAGGTGTCAAAAGTGCAACAGGAAGACAGGAGTGCCACAAAACTGGGCCCACAGTACTGAATGTACGAGCCATGCATCTAAGCCATGAGGAACCACTAATAGTGACTCCCCCAAAAGGCCTTAGTGCCTGAGCAGGGATATAAGGGATCAGGTATGAGGTGTCTTGGACCCAACTTGTTAAGCGGCTCATTAAAGAATACAAGAACCATGAACAGGATCTGGTAGCATAGGAACTACAACTCCCATCAGCCTCAGCAAGCATGGCCAAGGACCAGGGATGATGGGAGTTATAACTCAGCAACATCTGGAGGGTCAAAGTTTCCCTTCATCTGGTCTATAGAGATATTCCAGCCAAGTTCTTATATGGTATCAGTTTATGTTTTATTTATGTTTTCTGGGGATATGTTTATGTGTGTTCTTCCTCCCACACAGGACGTTTCCTGAATAAGGATGGGAAGAGAATTGCCTCTCCCTCACCCAGTTATCTTCCCTTTGGAGCTGGTACCCGGGTTTGTTTGGGAGAAGTCCTGGCCAAGATGGAGCTGTTCCTCTTTATAGCTTGGACCTTGCAGAGATTCACACTCAGCGTCCCTCAAGGCCACACACTGCCTGAACCAGAGGGGAAATTTGGAGTTGTGCTTCAAGTACCAAATTTCAAAGTGAAGGCCACACTGCGGGAAGCTTGGAAGGCCAAAGTAAGAGAGGAGTGACGTTATTTGGCTCTCAGACAGCCTCCCTAAATGGAAAGAGACCAAAAATTACTTCAGCTGGTTCATTAAAAGGTTTCCTGGATAAGTGTGCCAAGAAGGGGAAGTAAACTGCTTAGTCAAGGACACGAGCCACTATCCACGTAGTAGAATATATTAGGCACATTGGACAAAGGCAGAAAGGACACCACAGTTCATAAGAAACTTTTTTGACATCGAAAGTTGCATCTTCTTCCATCTCTCCCTCAGACTCCAATGGAATAACTGAGAATGCAGTGTTTTGCATGGCAGAGCAGTGACAACTCTGAAGTGTCTCTAAACAAAGAGGTCACCTCATTTGTCTCCCATTGCTGGACTCCTGTCATTAACCTATACTGTTAATTTTCTTTCAGTGATCTTAACCCGTGGAACACACAGCTCACCCATGTAGATATGAACTTTGTCCCTTCTGTGTCCACCCATTCTTATTTTTTGGTGCCTCCATTGATGTTAGCACAGAATCCTCAAATGCTTGTGCTGAAAGATCTGGTCATGATTAGTTAGGAAATCAACGGACACCAGCCAAAGCACTAGCACAACAAATTAGGGAAAGCCCTGGTTTGAGAAGAGCATGCATAAAATAAGGACAGAGCGCTGCAAAACCATTGTCATGGGTCTTATGTAACTTAACTATGAGCACCAGAGGCAGGTGGGAATACTGTGATGTCTCTGTTGTTTGCCAGTACCTATGGACAGCAGCAAAAAATCCACAACCTTGAATGCAACCCATTTTATGTCCTAGTACTTTCTGTAGAGAGGGGAGAACATTAGCTGTCCAATGATGGGATTAAAATAGCTTTAGGAAGTGTGTCAGAAGAAAAGCGAAGCTGGTTGGTTCTTATCTAGGGGGAGCGCAGGTAGACGCTGTGGATATAATATCAAATGATAAGGGGGTTACTTCAAGGAAGAAAAATAGCTCTCATTTAAAGGCAGGATATAGTTAGGGAGGTCTAATCAGCTGGCTCTACAGTGGGTGAGAAGAGCAACGGCCTCATACCTGAGCTGGAGTCTGTTCACAGCATGTATTTGTTCAAAACTGAAGCCTATGCAGTACAGGAGAGTTAACAAATCTGTGTCTTCCAGATGTTGATGGACTACAAGCCCCATCCCTAATCACTGGCCATTCTGGGTGGGACTGATGGGAGTTGGAGTCTAACAATATCTGGAAGGCCACATGTTACCCATTCCTGCATCAAAAGCCTTCTGCTACAAGGATAGGGCTTCCTCAGATTTATAAGGCTATTCACTTGTATTACTACAGAGAAGAAGCCAGAAACTAATTTCATCCACTTCCAAATTTGGTACAGCTTACTTCTACCCCACTATATCCTCCCTCTAGAAATACCATTGAGTTTAGTTACCTACGTCCTATTTCTCTCATATACGGTTTTTCTTCCCCCCACATATTTTTGATTTTCCACCTGCTGTTATGCTCAATACAACTGCCAAAAGGGTTTTTTCTTTTTTCAATTTGCTTTTCTGTTTTATCATATCATCAACACATACTGTGTTACAGTCAGACACAGGACAATTGGGGGAAAAACAAACACACACACACACACACACACATATATATATATATATATATATATATATATATATATATATATATATACACACACACACACACAACACATATATATGAATAATAATGGTAACATAGCTTATTCCTTGAGTTTGACTCTTATAAACCTTAGTTTTTACTCCCCTTCCACTCCTTCCTTGGTTTCCTAACTGCTATCTTTTCAACTGCATTTTCTTACTCTACTAAGTTGTTTTCAGTACCTTATATTATCCCACGTTGTAACATCTACTGCTGAGTGTTTTTTGTCAGCCTGTTACAATTATATTCTTGTTATAATATTTTTTCATAAACCCCGATATATAATGTCCAGTCTTCTTTTAAATTCTTATACAGTGTTACCTCAGGTTACATACGCTTCAAGTTACAGACTCCACTAACCCAGAAATAGTACCTCAGGTTAAGCACTTTGCTTCAGGATCAGAACAGAAATTGTGCGGCGGCCGCACGGCGCAGCAGGAGGCCCCATTAGCTAAAGTGGTGCTTCAGGTTAAGAACAATTTCAGGTTAAGAACGGACCTCTGGAACGAATTAAGTACGTACCACTGTAGTTCTTTTTTAATGCATAACTAGCAGTGAATTTTAAGTTTGTTTTCCACAATTGTTCCCACAGGTTCAAATCAATATTATGACCCACATCTTGTGCCCCTTTGATCACAGATGATTTTACAAATTCTTCTTTCGTTTCCCAATCAAGTAATATCCTATACATTTTATATAATTTTTTAATGCTAAATTTTAATATTTCTTTTTCAAATTTTGATGGTTTTTCTGCAAATCCCAATTTCTTATCTACCTTAAATTTTGAATTGATTTGAGGACCGAACATTCTTTATGTATGCAACAACGGCAGCAAGGATACTCATCGCAAAAAAATGGAAAACTCAAGATCTACCCACACTGGAAGAGTGGCAGATGCAACTGATGGACTATATGCAACTGGCCGAGATGACTGGCAGAATCCGTGACCTGGGAGAAGAGAAGATGGAGGAAGACTGGGAGAAATTCAAGAAGTATCTACAAAAACATTGTAATTTGGTTGAATGTTAAGAAGGATGCTAGATTATAAAAAATTGGCCACCACTAAATTAGATTTGAAATTTGATGATAAGTGAGACTAAAGAAAATATAAAATTTTTTGGAAGAAGTGCTAGATTATATTTGAATGTGTGGACATGAGATTGTAAACAAGTTGATAATTTGTTTGGAAAAAACTTTTAACGATGTAAATGGGAGCGGGAGACGCGAGGGAGTCCAAAGAAGTCATGAAATTATGTCTGTGATAGAAGTAAGATTGTTTATTATTTGTGCATTTATATTTAAAAACTTTAATAAATATTTATAAAAAAAAAAAAAAAATTTGAATTGATTTGGTGATAATTTAGCCAGTCCAACACGTACTCTTTAATCTCTTCATTTCTCCCCCCTATTTTTGGTTCTCCTTCTGAGATGTCTAGCAATTCATTATTGGTACCCCAGTTGTCACTTTTATTAATTTTTTCCCCTTGTCTCAGCTTCTATTGGGAATAACCACTTTGGTGTTTCGTTTTCTAACATTTTTTTGTATTTTTCCCATACTAAGGTTTTTCTAATAACATGACTGGCGAAGCTTTTACGTATTCCAGCTTTGCCGTACCAAATACCAGCCATATTTGACATCATGGCCCTCCAAGTCTATCAACTGTGTATTTTCTAGCAATAAAGGTAAAGGTAAAGGGACCCCTGACCATTAGGTCCAGTCGTGACCGACTCTGCGGTTGCGGTGCTCATCTCGCTTTATTGGCTGAGGGAGTCGGCGTACAGCTTCTGGGTCATGTGGCCAGCATGACTAAGCCGCTTCTGGCGAACCAGAGCAGCACACGGAAACACCATTTACCTTCCCACCGGAGCGGTACCTATTTATCTACTTGCACTCTGACGTGCTTTCGAACTGCTAGGTTGGCAGGAGCAGGGACTGAGCAACAGGAGCTCACCCCGTCATGGGGATTCGAACTGCCAACCTTCTGATCGGCAAGTCCTAGGCTCTGTGGTTTAACCCACAGTGCCACCCGCGTCCCTATTTTCTAGCAAAACCCAGTCTTTAATTCAACACAGGTAGGGAGCTTCAAAATACAATTCTAAGTCAGGGAGTGCAAAACCTCCTCTGTCTTTTGACGATAAATATCGTATGTTTTATCCTAGGTTTCTTCCCCCTCCAGATAAACTTAGACAGATCTTTTCACCAATTTTTCAGACATTGTGTATTGTTAAGTATTGGGATCATTTGCAATAGGAATAGCATTAGAAGAAATTAGGGAAAATTACCAGCTGGAAAATAAGAGAAAAAAGCGAAGTTCGTAGGAGTGTCACTATAGGTAAATAATCATAACATCTATAAAGATAATTAAGTGAGGAATTGGAAAGAAATTAAAAAAGACTTAGATATATGAAGCAGAATGCAATTATCATTAATGGGGAGAATCTCGGCAATAAAAATGAATATTCTCCCCAAAAATACTAAAAGGGTTTTATTTTTATTACTTATTTTGGAATATATAAATCTGATTTGGGGACTGTTTATTCAGCCAAAGGTTGACAGGGTGTGAACCCCATTAAGTCTCTGATTAAACATGGTTAGTTTGCATACCATTTGCAGCAGGGACTCTAAATTGAGGGGGGTGATAATGATTCAATAAATATGATTCAAGAAAGTTTTCCTAGATTTATTAACACAAACCAATTTTGCTTTTTAAAAATGCCAAGCTTTCTCGCTAAAAGCAACAATCCTACACTATTTACTTGAGAACAAACCACACTGGAAATTTCTTCCAATAGAATGGCAGTGTAACTTAGCTAATAAATGATTAAAATATACCAACTAGTAAATTAGGAAGCTTCAGCTATTTCAGAAGGGAATATTTGCTATACTCCTATGCTCAGATTGCTTCAAAGCAAAGATCACCATATTCAACGTGGCATACTCCATGTTGATGTTGTTTAATTCTACAAAGTTACTGAAAGGTTTATAGAACTACAATCACAATTGCTTTCTTGGTTGGTTGATTCCTCTATTAGTATATTTGTCACTAGACTTACAGACTCCGTTCTCCATTTTCCTTGTATGCATGGATGAACTTGTGTGCATATTTTACCATATTTGCTTCACATTTACCATGGTTTTATGGTATGTATTATGGATTCTGGCTGAATTAAAACATATCCCTCAGCAATTGATGTCACATTTCACTGAAGCAGAGAGCATGTACATTTGTCCTGGTCATAAAAGCAAAAGGAAAACAGTGCAAGTGTGCAGAGAAGCTAGAGATTGTTTTATATTATTTGAACTCACAGTATACAAAATAGCACCAATAACAGAAGTCACACTGAATAGGAACCAGCCTACCATCTCTTCAGTCCCCAAAGGCCAGATGAAGGCTTTAACTGATGTTGAAAAGACGCCAACCAGGAGAACAAATTTCTCTCTGATGGGCGGGAGTTCCAAAACTGATCAAATTTGGCTACACAGTGAACATTACTGGAGGCAGACAAAACCCTCACACTGCCTTCAATGTGAAGAGGCAGGAGAGAAAGGAACACAACCCTTACCCAGTCAACTTCCTATTTTGCCATCCTGGTTTAGTTGCCTATTAGCATTCCCCTCTCCCAGGCCAGCTATACATGTATGCAGTTGCAGGACTGGTTGAAGCAGAATGTGGATGAAGACCCACAACTGCATGCACATCCCACTGAAAGCAGAACAGGGGAGGTGGACAATACCCACATTCAGATGAGCATCCGAACAAAGGTGTTGTTCATCTTTCAAAGGTGTTGTTCATGTGAATGGAAGCACATTTCAACAGAATAAGCATCCATAGTCTACCGCAATTAGTCAACTTGGCCAGGGTGAATGAACACCAATCTGGCTGTTACAGCAACTCTTCTGCATGTTAGCTGCAGAAGAGTTAACAGTTTGCATATACTGTGGAGCTCGCTAGATGGCACCAGCTCACACATATTTACAACAGTTCCCGGTGATTATGATACAAGTCACTCTAGCTGCAGTTGCAGTATTAAAAGATTCCAAAAACGAGAAATTCCAAAATACCAAAGTGTCACAAAATAATGTGCAAGCTTTTGAGTTCTTAAGAACTCTAAATCAGGCTACATGGTAAACAGCAGTGAAGAGAGGAAAAAGTAGCTTATGGATGATGCTGAAGACATGTTTTCTATATCTGGTCAAAGTCTTAAAATAAAAAGGGGACAGGAGGTAGCAGACATTCAAATGGGTTTTTTTGGGCCTGTTGTGCAGGTGTCAGTTTGCACCAAAGCCTGCTGGGAAGCAGAAGGGTAATGATGGCAGAACCCTCATCTCTGAAAACACAGTAGACAGTGACTGGTCCAAGGTCACCTCATAAGCTTCATGGTGGAGTGGGGGGTATGAACCCTGGTCTCCCAGGTCTTAGTCCAACACTAACCACTATACCACACCACACTGGCTCCTTGTTTGGTATAAAAGAGAAATAAGAGAAACTAGTCCTTATGTTAGAAAAGCTGGAAATTACTTGTGCAAGGCAATAAGTCGATAGAATATAATTGTAGAATTGGAAGGGACCATGAGGATCATCTAGTCCAACCCCCTGCAATGCAGGAACTTTTCACCCAGTGTGGGGATCAAACCTATGACCCTGAGATTAAGCATCTCATGTTTTACTGACTGAGCTATCCAGTCAATTTGTGTAGCTTTACCTTGCAGTTTGAGAAATGCTCCTTCAGAGAATCTTCAAATGGTGCGAAAGATGTAAATTTGTACCATGCAGCAGGTTCTCAGAAACTGGTACAATATTTTTTGTTAGGCATTTGACAGAAAATAAACACAGAGCCTTGCCAAAGCAACAAACAGCCTATCTGCATCTGCCATAATAACTGTCAACAATTCTAGGAACATCAAAAGCTCCAATCCTAACTCCGTTTACCAGGAGGAAGTTCCATTATAGGATTAGGGTTGTGCTATAATTCAGTAGGATCTTTATTATCCTTTATCCTGAACCAGAAAAGATCAGGGCTGCTTGGGAAACAAGGCTTGCCTGAGAAGATCAAGGCTACAATGTGTTGAGGACCAAAAAAAAAAAGTTGTTCTGGGCTTATTCCAGTACCTTCAGCCAGTTAAGATGATCTACTACACAGCAACGGGAGGCTGAGCTCACACCCTTTTTTATATCCCCCCTTTTGCTGCTTAAGATCAATAGCCATTCAAAATATTCATTTGTAAGAATGCTGGCATTGTGTTACTTTTTAAAGTGAGCACTCCTATAATTATGAGATGGAAGCCATTATAGCTATCTAATGCAGGATGAGAAACCTGTGAAACTCCAGGTGTTAATGGACGCCCCATCAAACCCAACCAGCTTGGCCAATGGTTATGGATGATGGAATCTGCAATCAAACAACATTTGGAGGGCCACATGTTTCCTATTTCAGGTCTAACATACTTATTTTAGAAGATCATCCCAGACCTGATGTGAAGGATAACTGAGCATATTCATTGTTTCAGATAGCTTGGGCCATTAGTAAAAAAAACTTTCAGGTTTCTAGTGTGAATTTATTTTTCCAACAACTAGTGTGTTCTTCTTGACTAAAGTGCCCTCTTCCTGGAAAGTATATTCAATATAGAAAATCACCTCTTACCAAGCAAAGACTTTAAATGTGTGATGTGGATGCAGCCTTGTAGTGCTATATAGAGGGAGTCCACCAGACTGAGGACCTGTTATGTGATGGCTAACTTCTCCTGGTTCAAATTGCTAGTCTCATGTCTATCAAGGTGCACCATGCATGGTATATAAATAGCTCACGGTGGATTGACTTAAAAACAACCCCAAGCGCTTCATTTTCTTTTCTTTTTTAAGTGTACATAGTAAGGAAAATAGTTAAGCAAGAGAGAGAGCTTAAGAAAAGCTCAACACAGTGAAATAAGGAGTAGAAAGAGAATAAATACTCTACAATTGCCACAAGATGGAGATCATCCCCACACCTCTAGCTCTAAGCATTGGCTGTTGCAAAATAAAAATCAATCTCAAACCATGCAATCTTTGTGAGGGAAGTTCCTGGTTCAGGTCTCTCTCTCTCTCTCTCTCTCTCTCTCTCTCTCTCTCTCTCTCTCTGTGTGTGTGTGTGTGTGTGTGTGTGTGTGTGTGTGTTGGAAGGACTTCAAGGAAGAGCTCAGAGTGTGCCACAGTTAACAGCTATTTGCCTTGGTAAGGTGTTAGATCTATTGATCAAGGGCTCCTAACAGCACAGTCCAGTGTACGAGGTTTTTGGGCCTACAAAGTTAAGAAAAGAAACCCACCATTCTGAAAAGGTGTCCTTGTTAGTCCTTATACTTCTTTTCAGTGAGCAAGTTTTTAGTGAGCACCAGTCATGAGTTTCATAACCGGGATCATGTCCAATAACACTAGAAGTGGATAAGTGGGTGTCTTTTATGTAAGAAACAAAACTACCATCGAGTTTTCCCAAACAGACTCATGCCACTCTCGCCATTCTATAAAATCACCAAGGCACTCACACATACACCCACAGAGCCCTTCTCCCACTGAAATTAGACTGGAAAGAAACATGCTGTTGTAGCAAAAATAAGGTTACACTTAGACACACACACACACACACACACACACACACAGAGAGAGAGAGAGAGAGAGAGAGAGAGAGAGAGAGAATGTGTGTGACATAGACAGAGAGACATACAGAGACATATGCACATGTTAATTATGCCAGTTTGCAAATGCCCTTACAGGCTCAAACAAACCAGATTTTGGCAAATTCTTTCACTCTTTCCCAGCCTGCTCTTCTCTTGATATAGTCACCAGTTTCTGACTAGGTATAGAATGTTTTTAACATAAAGCAACATGGTCAGTGGCTCTTGCTGATTAAGCTAAGAGCAAAATGCTCAGTACCCCCAAAATGATCTTCCAGGTGGCCAAACTCAGTTTGCTTTCAAGCTTTTGTTTGTGTTAACAAAATGTCACCCACTGACGCCTGCATCCTTTTGCTTGACCTAAATTCTGCCTTCTGCCTTCACTATCCAGATAGACATGAAATAAAGTATCCTTCCAGATTTAATATCAAGACCTGGGATGCCACTTTGGCCTATGATTTAATGACCTTGGATTTCCCATTCGCTGGTAAACACTCCCTCTGAAATCACTTCTATCAGTATTTATATCCCCACCAGCTGCCTCACAGCTTAAATTCCCATATTTTAGCTTGAGGGCTCTGTCCCATAGCCCCAGCTTGCTGAAGCTCATATTTAGCAGCCTGCAATAGGTGCAGGCACATATATATAGATTAAAACTTCACCAGGGCACAATAGGAGAAATAAAACCGGATGACAGTATCAAGTCTCTCCACTTTCCATACTAGGTTACAGAAGATTAATTTTTTTAATTACTTGGCTGGGTGGAAAAGGTAGAATGCATTGCTTCAAAAATAATTATAACATGTAGAGACTGGATATAATAAAATAAGAGATTTATCATGATTAGACAGCCCTGCAGTATCCTGGAACCACTTGGGGAAACCAGTAGTAGTAGTAAGCTATTTGTTTGCAGGTCCATAGGTGCTAAAGTAATCTTATCCCTTAGAGAAAACGTATCCTTACACTTTCCTTTGTCAATAATAATACATAGGATGGAGTGAAAGGAGATATGCCCTGCCTTTCTGCCACTGGTTGTACTGCCACTTTGTATATTCCTGTTGCCATTGTCCAGGCTTCACCCTAAACAGATTATTATTATTTTTTAATTTGTATTCTGCCCTTCATCTGAAGATCACAGGGCATTTTGCAACATAAAAACACAAAATGAGAACATAAAACACAACAAAAATGAACCAATAATTTCCCTCTCACAAACTTATTTAAAAGGCAGTAGAATGTTCAATCAGCCAAATGCCCAGTTATAGAGAAACATGTTCACCTTGTGCAGAAATATATGCTGTACCATTTACACTGTCACTGATGTCAAACAGGATTAAGCAATCCAGCTTTCTCTGTGTTATCTTGGGATGACACAGCGGGAAAAGTGGAAAATCCCTGAACACACAAAGCAACCTGGGAAAAAAAATACTATTGCAGTATTTTAGCATATTGGAGCTCTTACAAAGAATATGGTGGGTATTATCCAATGTTGTGCTACTGAGAACTATTTTCAATATCAAAATACTCCCCCTCCCCACACACTTTCCAGGGAAGACTTTCTATATCAGTATATATTTAGAAATATTACAGAAGCATAGAAACTTGTCATCTCCACAGATCCATCAAAATTCTATAGCCCAGTTTGAAAGTGGCCATTGCTATTGAGACAGGTGCAAAGATACACAGAACAGATGCTGGATAATCTTCCCCGGAAGGTCTCATCCTGAAATAATTAGAGATCACTTCTCTTTACAACAGGTGGTTCTGACAACATTAGCCAATGCTAACACATTCCTTCTGTGAATCTTCTCAAACTCTTGGTCTCCACAGCCACTTGCTCCATGGGGCAATGCAATTTGTTTGTATGATCTTAATTGGCTTCTTGTCTTTTTAAGTGTCCTCTTATTGCTTATATTAAGAGACAGAGTCTGTTTACTCCCTTCATATGCTTTACCTTATGTCATACTCTCCAGTCTGCACATTTTGACATTGGTTGACTTTCACAGTCTCAATACCTTTCACTAGAACTATGTGCCTCATGCCAAAGGGTGAACAATTAAGACCAGAAATTTCCAGAAGTGGAGTTACTGATTCTTACTGCTAAGGGCTTTACAGACATCTTATTAAACACAATTCTTCATGACAGTGTGAGCAAAATGTCATGGACAGCCCTGGGGTTACTGTACTTAAAATCAACACCATTCCTTTTAGCACTCAGCTTCAGGGGAGTGCCCTGAATATGTGCCAGAAGTGAGAATTCAACATCTGAAATGGTTTCCAGAAGCAGTTTCACACCTACAGAGGACCCGATAGGGAACGAGAAAAAGAAAATGTAGGCTGACTCTAATAAATGATAAACTCACAACAGCCCAGAACCATGGCTAGGTGATAGCATTACAAGATATGATGTATTTACAGCACAAGCAACTACTTAATATTTGTGGGAATGTGTGCTTCCCCTTCAGCAATAATTGAACTTGCTAACACTGAGAGAACCTACCTAAGTCAATGAGCAATGTCTGTCGATTTCACTGGAATCTGTTTATTACTGTTCCTTCAGATGGGAATAAACTTCTCCCGTTGCTTCCCATGCTGAGTCCTCGTGTGCTTCTGGCTCCCTGGGTAATTATACCAAGTTACACAATAACCCTAGGGACATATGAAGCAATGGTAAGCAGGAGATTGTTACTTTCTTGCAGCAGACACAGAACAAAAGCAATAAAGCATGGCGAATTAATACCAAAATACCTGTGGGCCCTCCAGCCTGGGCATGTGGCCAGATGAACTGGGAAAGCATGAACCCTCAGAGCACAGCTGCTCTTCAATCACAAACAAATCCAGAAAGAAATACTCTCCATCTCATATTCCAAATGTCTTGCTGACAGTCTGGCTCTGAGGAAGCTGCTACAGCATACTTACCTCTCTGAGTATGTGCAGAAAATACATACTCATAGAATCATACAATTGTAGAGTTGGAAGGGTTATCTAATCCAACCCCCGTAATCTTGGATTTCTTAATTTCCTATGGATCTATAAAACTGTAGATTGGCACAGATGTTAATTATTCCAAGTCAATATTGCCCCCTACAGAGGAACAGCTTGTGCATTATATGGGGAAAACTTGTTTGCACAAATGCCTACAAGATATTTGCACTAAAATGCTGGTGAATTTTCATTGGGATTTTTGTATTTGTTTTAAAAAATCACAAATTGCTGCAGGATGTAGAGAGCTGAATTTAAGATTGGAAAAAAGGAGAAACAGAGAGATCTTCCCATCCAAAATAAACAATCATAAGCTACCGAACACCACCAGCTAGGGAGCAACAATGGAAGGCACTGGCATTAAAAGGCCAGCTTGAGGGCTGCCTAGAGCAGGGATCGGCAACCTAAGGCCCATGGGCCACAAGCGGCCCACGGGAGCTGTTTAACCAGCCCACGAGCTGCCCCTGAACTGAGCCGCCCATTCGGCGAGTCCCTGCGCGCTGCGCTAAACCGGCACAGCGCAGCATGGGGACTTGCTTCCGCAGCGCTGGAAATCACGCCTGCGCTTGCGTAGACACCGAAAACCACGTCTGCACAAACGTAGATGCCATAAATTGCAGGCCTGCATGCGATCCGGCCCATGGAGAGATCTCCGCTGGAGTGAACCGGCCCAGGCAAGGTAAACCTTGCCGACCCCTAGAGAGGCACATGGCTAGCTGCTGGGGGGGGGGGGAGATGCTGCAGCCTTGATCCAATTCAGGATCGCTTCCAAAATTTCATTTGCTGGCCTGAATAAAGGTATTGTCTGACTTGCTCTCCTTAACACATGCTACTACCAAAATGCTGATAAAACTATTGCCAAAATGCTCAGCATGCAGTTTGGCAATCGGCCAAAGTCAGGCTTGTAAACCAAGAACTGATGTGTGCTGCATGTGGCTTTTTATGCAATGGAAAATAAGTCAGGCAGTAATAAGACACAGGATCCCTACATTTCAAAACTTGTGTGTGAAAGCTGGGATTTTAAGGGTCTTTTTCCTCCTTTAACCATGATCGGAATATATCTTTAAACAGGCAAGTAGCATTTTCTAAAGGATCTGGGGAAGGAACTTTTGCACAGCTTCCTGTTGTCCCTTTTATCTTCTTCAGGAGCAGAAAGGATATAGGGGTGTGCAACATTAGCTCCAATGATTGACGTACAGTATGACGTCTACAGCAACCGGGCAAAAATACAGGGAGAGTGGCTTGTTATCCTTGCTTGGTAAAATGAGAACTCAACCCTAAGCCCACCCCTGAGTCTCAGGGAACCTCAGCTAGATAAAACAAACCCTGGTCTGGATTGGAACCTGGTCATAGCTCTGACACATGGAACAACACAGCAACTTGATGGAACTATAAACATACTTTTTTTTTTAATTTCCACCATGTAATTTGAGTGCAGAAAGTGGGTTTCCTGGGCAAAGAATCTGGTGTTTGCAGCAGTTTGATAGTGCAGGGTTTGAATACGCAATGAAGAGTTTCAGGAAGTTTCATTTTTCTGTTTTAACATGGAACTCTGACATTTCTCTGTTTGTGCTCCATGGAAAGCTTTGAGCACATATTGAATCTGCTTTGGAACACATGTACTAGCTTTATAAAATCGGAAACCATCCTTGTGCTGCAGATGTAAGCATAAGGAAATGTGTGGGGTTCCCAAGGTTTTAAGTCCATTGAGGAGTGTCTTGACCCAGCAGCAAGGTAAGATGTGTCTCAAAACCCCAACCACAATTTGCAAGTGCTCAACGTTCCACCCAGCTCCTGCATGTGCTTTGAAAACATCAAAAGCAACACAAATACCAACTGAAGAACAGAATCAAATTAAAGCCTCATTGTCTCCATCTGGCATGCAGAAAGGTGCCAACTGGATTGCAGATACAGAGTGAGGTTTTCCCACATCTGAAAGTGAGCTGAATTCCACGAAGCAGAAGTTGGTTTTGTGAGAGGGGTTCAAACTCAGGAGAGATGAGGACTCGGGACAAAGGGGTTTGAGTCCACTTTAAGTTCCTAGGAGCTGTCATCCCCCTTACTGTGATGATTTTAGTAGTTATCAGGCTTTGGTCTGCTGTAGGCTGTTGTCTGCAGTAAACATGCACAGTAATATATTCACCTTTCCCCTGAGCTACTAGGATAGTGCTCTGCTCAAATAATTTGCTCTTTTTATGTAGGCAGAAATGGCTCAGGACATTTGGGTAGCAGAAAATCTAAATGTGTGATGTCATGAATAGAATGATCTGAACTTCACTTGGGTTGAGATCCCTCCTCAGTCATGAAGATCACTGGGTGACTTGGGGTCTTTACAGGATTGTTGCTGTCCTTTAAGCGTACCCTAATATCTTCTGCAAGGAGCATGTCAGCTTGCCTTGGCAGGTCATGGGCTGGGGAACCTGTAGCCTTCCAGATGTTGTTGAACTCCAAGTCCCATCAGCTCCAACCAGAATGGCCAATGAGCAAGGATGATGTGACTTATAGTCCAGTAACATCTGAAGGGGCACAGATTTCCTACCTGTGGTATAGGCGATATTTGAAGGAAGTCAGTGGAGAGGAGCAAGACCGCCTTCCTATTTGCATTTTCACATGGAAATGTAGATGCACCAACACCTCCCTTCTATACAGTGAAACATAAAGATGTGCTCTCACCAACCCCGTGTTAATCGTATAATTCTGGACATGAGTTAAGTTCACTTTGAAGTGCAAAAAAATAAAGCCCCAACCCTCTTCTTTCATTATGATATATCTCAACTGCTCTATCTTTCCCCAAACAAAATGAGACACAGTCCATAGATTATCAGAAAAAAGGCATTATATTTGGGCTTACATCGTATTTCAATCTGATTTTGGTTTCAAGCAATCAAATCTGAAAGTCTATTTTATGACATAAATGACCCAGACAACCGTAATTAAAGAAATGGGAAAACAAATCTCTATCACACCTAATATAGAAACCAAGGCTTGCACTCTTCCACAGGAACGCTCCAGGGAATGTTAGTTTCAGCTGCTTCAGTTTGTTTCTTTTCCTTCCCCCTTGGGGTTGTTACTAACAAAAGCTCCACTGTTTGTTTAAAGCAAAGCAACAGTCTTTTCTGTTTTGTTTTTGCAGTCTTACAGCAGCAAGTTTCGTATCACCAGTAGGAAACACACATGCATGTACTGCAGTCAGACACACACACACACTCACAGACGTTATACAGTAGCCTGTTGCCGCTATCAAAAGAGAGAAACACAGACACTCTATCCTTTTAAGTGGTCACCATTAGGATCATGCTAAACTTGTGGACTAAAAAAGAAAGAAAGAAAAAAGAAAAATACTGCACAGGTCTTCCACATTGAAGCTGCAAGTTATCCTTTTGCAGTGGATGGAGTTCTTGCCTCCATTTGTTCAACAAGCATCGCTGAAACCTGAAGGCACGCTGGCCAAAAAGACAGCCCTGTTGTGTGTGTTTGGTTTTGTTTGGTTTTGTCATTTTAACTAGCGTGCTGGCCTAAAGTTGCAAAGTCCCTGTTCTGTTGCATTGTAGCACACCTATTGAATGAGATTTAGAGACCACAGTACTGGAAAAAGGCAGGTCCTCTGCCAGGAGTCTCAACTCATAGTCATCAACTAAAGGAATACATTTGCCTTTCTTTTTCCCCCAAATAAAAATAAAATTAAAGTCACCATCCACAACCCATTTTTTGCATAAACTGCTATGTTTCAGGCTAGCAGTTTGCTTTTTTCTGGAAGAAACTGGTCCTTTATAGTCACCAGCTTCAAGGGGGGGGGGAATTCCTACAGCTTGCTCTAACCAACAATGCACCAGAGAGTACAGCACTGTATCAATTCAGGAAAAAACCCCCAAAGCCCACCCACATCTCTCTGGGGTTTCATTTTAACCCCTCAATGGCACTGACTAGGCAAACCGCCAGCACCATCAAATGCCACTGGCTTCTGGGAAGACACCTGGGAAAGAGGAGGGAGGGGGAAGAGATACATGAGCACTCCTTGTTCTCACAGGGTCAAGTTAAGTCTTTCTGATAATAAAATAAAGCAGGTATTGAAAACCTCTAAGAAAACAACCAACCAAGTAAACCGTCACCAAAATCAGCAATAGGAAAAGTTTTTCTCTCGTTTGTTATATGTATAAAAATGATCTCACTCTTAATCCTAAACCCTAACCAGATGGAGGCAATTAAAGGGGCGGGGGCAGGAGGCAGGGAAGGCCCAGAAGCTTCTGCCCCTTCCTCCATACCTATTATTTAGGGGTTATTCCCAAAGTTACATCTGAAGAAAAAGCTGAACCAACTTGTTTTTGGCTGAAGTCATGTTTATCCTTTTGTAGAATATCCCTTCTTGCTTTGCTTATTTTAGCTGGGGGAGGTATTGGCATGAGAGTTTGGAGAGTCCTGTTCGTTTATGGTGTTCAGGAGCACACAAACAGGCTGCCGAGGGAGGTGGTGGTGGCTGTGCTCTTGATGCTGCTCATCCGGGGCATTGAAAAGCCCTTCTTCCTCATCTCCATGGGGAGGGTGGCCACTGCAGCTATCGCAGAAGTCCATGGGCCCATCATCAATGAACCCATCCAACTCCTTGAGATCACCATCATGGTGGCCCTGGTTGCAGATGCAGATTTCAATGCCTGAGTCCCCGGTGAACCTTCGGTGTCTGCCCGGTGTCTTGTCTTTAGCATCGGAGAAGGCGTTGTTCTGGTCTAAGCTTTCCGAGTTGTAATCCTTAAGCAGTTCCTCCTTGCACTCTGACTCCTTGTCGGAACAGGGCGCGTGGTTGGCCATCTCTTCCAACTCTGCCCCACTGCTGGAGTTCCTTCGCTCGCCACTTGTTGCTTTGGTGGTTGATCGCTCAGCTAGCAGGGTGGACGATTCGGGGTTCCCGGTGCTGGAGGAGGCAGTGCTGTCTGTGTTTCCATTATTGCTTCCTGCTCCTGACAGAGAGCCTGTCTGGGCTGGCTGTAGGTTTCTTGTATCTGGTGCTGCACTGCTGCCGCCAGGTGGAACGCATTGCTGATGTAAGGCACTATATGGTGGGGGAGGGGTCGGAGGTCGGTTCACCACTTCCTCATAGGGAGGTAGTAAATAATTTGGCAAAAATCCTAAATGGGGAGGCAGGGAGGACAAGTTAACCTCTAGATTACCTAAATGGTTCCAACTTTATAAATGTTGTCAGAAAACACAATTGAAAGTAATTTAACAACACTTTGGACTTAACTTCAACAAATTATGTTAATAATAATAAAAATTCCATCCTGATTTGGCTAAGGAAGCAGTCAATTTTCCATATGTTACAGCTGGAAGAAACTAAGGCAAAGCAGTGTGTAGCACTCAGAGAGACCTATGAAATTAAGAAATGTTACATCCCAGAGTCAACTGGGAGCTGATTTAAATTGTCTTCCCCCTGATTTTGTACAAAAGGAGAGAGAGACAGAGAAAGAAAGAGAGAGAGAGAGAGATGGTTCTCTCTCCTCTATGTAGCATTTTCTCAGGTGTCCTACTTCTTTTTTCCCATTGCCTTCTACTGGGTGGCTAATGTTTTTGTTTTTGTTTTGTTTTTTGTTTTAAAGTAATAAAGTATTAATTAAAATTGACATGGGCAAAATGAAGTAACATCACTCATCATTACATTTATTCTTGACAAGAGACCTTGGGTGTGATGCCCCTCTGCCACACCACCATATTAGCTATTCTGTGGTGCCTCTTTCTTAGAGACACTCATGTTGTGTCAGCTGCAGAGGAAAAGGTGTGGGAAGTTTTTTTAAAAAAATCTCAGCCTTGTCACTGCTGCTGCCACTGCGCAGATTAAAATGTGAAGAAATCTGTCAATCCACTTCCTCCTTTTATGACAGTCTAACCAACCACTAGAGCTGGAAAACAAGTCTGAGTAAAACACTGCTCTACAATGTTCAGAGGGAAACGAATTCAAATATCTCTCTCTCTCTCTGCGACCCAGAAATTTATCCACAAGATTTAGATTGTGCCCACACTAGTCACAGAGTTATCTGTGATTGTGCTTCAAGCTAGCGTAGCCAAGGTGACAAGAAGGACCGTGTGAAGTCTCCCAACATACTGCAGTATACTACATGGTCCTCTTCAGCCACCAGCAGACATCTCTGCACCCATCCCCACCATCTTTGCTGTGAATCTCTGTTGCGTCCATGACCCCCACCCAATATGCCAACATCTTGCTCTTTGCTCTTTGAAAGGCAGCTTGCTCCTTGCATGCAGTACATACGGAAATAAAATGGCAGGGTGGAGTAGTTATGAGCTTCACGATAGGCAATCAGGTTAATCTCATGCTGCCGTTGTTGTGCCTGAAGTCTGTGTTTGGCGCGCCGATGATGGCAGACACAGCAGCAACTCAGTATGATGATGATCGTCCATACTAGCCAGAACCCTATGGAAAAACCAAGGGGGGGGGGAGAGAGAGAGAGAGAAGAGGAATTTTACTAAGAGTGTTTCTTCTTCAGGAGAAAGAGGTTTCAAAACTATGAAGCCACTGAGGTGGCCTTTTGAAACAAGTGTGCACCAATCTTGGCACAGGTCACCGTAACAGGATATGAGAGGCACTTTTCAGAGACATAGACTCAGGAGATCTCACCCTAATCTCCCATATATGCTTCAGAAGTTAGGAACCTCAGGCCCACAGGTCAAATGTGGCCCTTGGGACCCTTCATAGGCCATGTCCCTCACTGGTACTTCACACCATCCTTGAGTGTTTTCGTGTCTTCTCTTTGGAAAAAAAAATAGTTCTAGGTTAGAAAGAGGGGGGGGGCATAAGAGGTTTATAAAGGGATACATGGTGTGGGAAAAGTGTGCAGGTATATGTTTTTCTCCCTCTTGCATAACCCCAGAACTTGGGTCATCCAATAAAATTGACTGACAGATTCACTTCTTCACACAATGCATACTTAATTTACAGAACTCACTCCCACAAGATACAGTGATGATCACTCTACTATGCAAGTAAAACAATGATAACATTAAAAGGCAGCAAATAAATGTTGAAGTTTTGAGTGCAAAGCCAGAAATGTGTGAAATGGCAACAGCAGTTTGGTGAGAGAAAGCAATGTTGAATCCCAACTACTCTTGCAAGTGCCGTTGTATTTTGCCTTCGTCTCCTGGCCTGTTGCAGATCTCAGATTAGCAGCTGAACTACTCTGCTGCAGATAAGAACATAAAAAAGAAACCCATGGCACCTTACAAACCAATTCCCACATGTACTGTGCCCCACACATGTTCCCCGTGATGACTGGCATATTTTGAATAAGTCTGTGTCTGAGGAAATGTGCCCGATTTGCTTAATATATGTAGCAATTAACTGATTTATCTTTAAGGCGCTATAAGGACCTTTGTCTGTTAGACTGCTGCATAGTTCTACATCTGACTGGTCCTGTGAACCAAAGCACTTGAACCCCAGCAGACACAAGGAGGTACCATTATGAGACCTGAGTCAGTCATTGCCAAACCACCTAAATGCAGGTGTGAGTTCTGTGTTGCACAGTTGCTTTGCACTGACAACTTGATAACCTAGAAGCTACCACACTCTCAACAGGAAAGCTGCAACCGTATGCTTAAGTAGACAGACGAATCCCCATTTATGCAGGGGTTAAATTCTGGCCCCCTGCACATAGGTGAAATGTGCACAAATGGGGAGCACCCCGCTGCACCTCCAGGTCATGAGCAGACCTTCCCCAGAGACCAAAGAGGATGTCCTATTTGAGCTCTAGGGCAAATCTCCTTGCAAGCTAGAGGCACAGTGGGGTTTTCTGGCTAACAGCTGATATGCGGGAAAGCGCAGCAGCAGTAGCTGCAACTCTGGTGAGGAGAGGACATCCCCTTTGGGCTCCAGGGAGGGTCTCCTCGCAAGCTGGAGGCTCTTCAGGTCTCTCTCCCACCCCCACCCCACCTCTGGGTTTCCAGGGCTGCGTGTATGCACGGTCACGTGTGAATTGAACATGCGTAAATGAAGGGACGCCTGTTTAGTTCTGATGAAGAACACCACCCCTGTTTTCTTACAGATTCTCAGGCTGGCATCCACCTTTGCAAGAAGAGTGGGAATATGGGGATGGGAAGCATCATCAAATACAAGAGAGAGGGGAAGTCAAGCTTCAAAGTCATACTGAAAAAAATATGTGGGACTTTAATAATAAAAAGGTAAGTAGACCTTACATTCCTAATTAAAATGATTTTTTTTTGCCCCAAGGAAACATGTAAGGCCATTTTATTAAAGTTCTACATGCTTTTTTCAGCACCAGATGCTTCTGTCTCTCTCTTTCCTTTCATTTAGTTTGCAGGACTACTTCAGATAGTACACAGCAACAAATACACATTTGCCACTGAGTTTATACTCATCAGGACACTGTTGACCTAGCTGCTTTGTGTCTGCACCTATATAATATATACAGTTGAAAATACATGTATCAACGTGTGCATATAACACATTTTACAGGTACAGGAGCTGCTTTCATATCCCAGATTTAGCCTGCCAAAAGCTACTGAATTTTTTTCAGGCTTAACAGAGTGTACAAGTCCATTAAAAAAGAACTGTTTTATTTGTTTACTGGGATAATGTAACCAATGTGTCTTTTTGACCATGGTGGAATCTGCACACATATTAAAAAACACTGTGAAAATGCTTTTTTTAAAAAAACATTTTGAAAAATACATTGTATTTGCCATAGCTCACTGTTGCCATATAGTGTCACATTTGTATATTGCACTTTACAACAAATCGAAAACATTTTATTTGCAGCTGTATAGCGGAGTCCACAATTTAAGTAGATCAAGATAGGGATACCCTCAGCCTATGCTTATTTGCAACTCATTTCTTTTTCCAACTTGGAGACTGAATAATTCAACGTCCTGCTAAAACAAGTGTTTCATCAGCGCAAGCATTTCTGCTTGCACAACAAAATGACCTTCTCTCTCCTCCACCTGTGTGTTGTTTGGGGGCAGGGGTAAGGGGAGATGGGGAAGCCCTATTGAACTAGCAGGAGCCCTTCTGCTGGCTCCCACTAGTGGAACTACATTGTTGAATATGGCCCTGAGCTCAGTGTTGTAAAATGTAACACATGAAGACTGCTTAATTTTAACATCTGCTTTGATAGCAAGATATAAAAAGTATTTAAAGGGTGGCACAAATCTCAGAATAGTGGCTGCATGTTTGTCTCTCTAAGACCCCTGACCATTTCTTCCCATCTGCTCCAACTGTTTTCTTCCCTCGTACAGTATATTGGAAGCATTCTCAGCTTTTAACAACGCAGGACTGAAATCTGTTTTAAAGGTCAGAAGCACCTTCCTTTGAAGCAGCCTTTCTGAACCAACTGCCCTCCAGGTGTTTTGGACCGACAATTTCCATTAGCTCCTGCCAGTACAGCCATGGCAGCTGGGGGCAGGTGGATTGCAGTCCAAAAGATACCTGGTGGATGGCTGACTTACAAAATGAATAGCCCCGCCCAGAGATGTAAAGTGTCCAAACATTTTGGAGGCATGAAGAGGAACCATCAATCTTCTAAACAATATAATACAAAAAGCAAACATTTATATTTTATGGAAACTGAAATATATGCAATACTCTTTTACCAAACCTAAACATATTACATAGCACCCAAGAGGTACTGTTGGGTATATTTATGAAATTTACACATGCTTTCGTTTTATTAGAATATTTAAAATATAACTGATTTTAGAGATAGCTCTGCAAGCTGCTGTACTTAAGATGCTATGTAGCAAAATGCTATGCATATTTATTTGGATGTAAGTCTCACTGTGTTCAGTGGGACACAGTAATCCCATGTAAATGTGCACAGAATTGCAGCCGAAGTATATTTTCGTTAAGAAGAAAATTCCTTTTCTTTGCTACAATGCTGATGGATTCCATTTTCAAGTTTTACTATATCAACTTATAAACAGCACCATGCAGAAACAAAATAAATATTTTTTATAAAAACATTCAGAAAATAAACATGCCTATACAGTATGTTGCAGGGATGGGAAACTTGAAAGATTCCAGATGTTGTTAGACTCCAACTTGCATCAGCTCCAGCCAACACAGCCAGTGGAGAGGGATGATGGGAGTTGTAGTCCCACAATGTTTGAAGACTATATCCCTGCTATATTGGAACTGAGAAGCAATAACTTGCTACTCTCTTTTTTAAAAGATATATTGATGTTACACTTTAAAATAGGTACTGTTTCACCTCATTGCAAGGGTCACAGTAACTGAAGATAGTCAAATTTACTCACCTTTTTTTAATTGATTTATATCCTGGTCTACCTACCTAAATAAGATATCTAATGAAAAAACAGCATAACTCAAAGTTTATTTATCTAATCAGACCTGCTTCATTAACTTGAGAAACTATAATTGATCATTTGCACAAACTGAAACAAGCCTCTCAACTCTTTCCACATGTTACATTGTTTCACCTTTGTGTGCATGCACTTTCAAACATTGGTTTCATTCACAATACGGAAGAGAGGAATCTGAGCTAATGTTGTAAAAAAAAACTTTGCTATGATGCAGGAGAAATTTGGAAACTCCCAGACCACAGCCCTACACTAAATACCTGAATATGTTGTGTATTCTTTAACAATTGAATTTACTTTTATTAATTAACATGCAACAATGCCAAATGGGCTTCTAAGTGCTTTACAATATATAAATACCAATTATACAACATCATTAAAATACATTGTCATTAAAGTGTGCAATAACTTTTCCTAAGAACGCTGCCTGTTTGCCATGCTATAATCATGTGTGCCGCTTATGTGCTGCTTACTTTATACTGGTCTACTTCGAGAATTGGCAGCATAGGTTCATTTCTTCAATGCTATAATCATGGCTACCATGGAATCTCAGATCTAAGAAATGTGCAGCATTCTGAACTGACTGTATAACAAAACGGTCACATTTCTAGTCTGCCCTTAGTTAACAGTTGGTGTATAAATGTCTCTAATAAAGATTAATACAGTATCCTAACATGGATGTTTCTAAACTAAAAGACACCTGATGAATATTGTCCAGTCAGCAAGATTTCCTATTTGTTGAATTGCTAAATCTAGGGGGGGGGGGGGTTAATATCTCCAAGTTCCTGAGAATGGTTGGACGTAGATATTGCACAGTGCTAACAGTAGGGTCTCTGGAGAATACAGCAGTCAGCTGGCAGTGAGGCAACGAGAAAATGCTTAGCTTATCAACAGGAAAACACCTCAAGGACCTGTGTTGCCAAGAAACCTTGCAAATTAAAAAGCATCAAAATCCCTGAAGACAATATACAACAGAGGTAGCTGGACTACAATTTCTATCATCCCTGCCCATCAATTTCCAATCTTAGGGTGTTTCCAAACAGTGGGATGCTGTTTTTTGTTTGTTTTTTGGGGGGGTAAATGTTCCCACCTGCTACCCACATGGAGGTTGTGCTAATCTCTGTACTGAAACCTGCTAGTTCAAACATCATAGAATTGTAGAGTTGGAAGGGATCCAAGTGGACAGGAATCTCAACTAGATAATCTAGCAGGGTTAGTGCCAGTGGCAAGCCCAAATCAGCAAGAGTAGCACAAAACCCCTATACCAGTTGATAGCACTTTTTTTCACTACTTTCCTTCTCAATTCCATGTTAACAGTGCAAAGCCCATAGATTTGGGGGGTGGGGGTGGACAGACGGACTAGTGTTAAAGGCCATCTGAACTTATGGCAGAAACAGAAAGCTGCCATTGCTCTAGTCATCTCTGGACACGGAGTAGCATTAGGCCTTAGCAACACCATATAACTTTGTCCTGGAAGATACTAAAATGGTTTCCACTCTTTTGGACTGCTTCCACTCTTTTGGACTGCAAGTACAAACAAAGCGCTGCCTTGGGTTGGAGTTTACTTCCTTGGCAAACACAGAAAATATTGTCAGCTTTAGGAACCAGTAAGCCAGGGCTATGTATCTGATCTCAACAAAACAACAACAGCCAAATTATGGAAAAATAATTCATCTGATATGCTTAGATAATAGAAATTTAGCACTTCTGTGTATTACATTTATTTTGCACAGCTTGCTCTGCTTCCAAGATGAAGGATTCCAGTGAGTTCAGAATTCATTAATTTTTTTAGAAAGGCTAGAAGGAGGGCAAGGTGGGAACATGGAGGGAGGCTGTGTGAGGAGAGCAATGGAGCAGCAATTTGGAGGCAGGCAGGGGCTCAAGCCATGTCTCAAATCCCCACCTAGTTTTTTGTGATTTCTTCCAATACTGTCAATGACAATTTTTCAGCCTTTACTGTAATACAATACCTCCTTTCTTGAGGAGTCATGGGGAAGGTCTATGATGCTCAAAACTGCATGTGTAACTGTCCTATAGATCCTTGGGGATACAACAACCAGAAGGATATATTTCTATGTTTCCCCAGTGGCAGGAATCCAAGCAAAGATCTCACAAAGGAAAGTGCCTTTTACTCTTGCAAAACGGGAAAACATGTTTTCCCCTTTAGCGCTCAAGAGCAGGAACAGAATAGTCTGCCCTAGAGTTCACAGTAAACTTGGGTAGATGCCACTGCTTTATTGGCAGGAAACCTCATTGCAGCTAAGCCAAAACATGTAGCAAATCATTTCTACGCCTGCCTTAGAAGCATGCTAGGTGATGGCCTTGGCTTCAGGCTATCTGGCCCAAAAGAAGGTGAAATGGGACATTTTTGAGAATTAGTGTAGAGCAAGTGTGGAGCGGCTGCTAGGAGCCTGTGCTTGGAACTGAGCTGCGAAAGGTCCTGGTTTAAATCTCCCCTCAGCAATTATCTGCTGAACTGCAGGCAGCCTTCTTAAGCTAAGCAACTGAGGTAGAAATGTACGCAGCTAATTATGGCCTTAGGGCATGGGTGGAGAACTGGATCTGACTGTTGGACAGGAGTATTATCTCCTCGACCCTTCACAGGCCAAGTTTGACAGGTGGGTGGAGTATGCCACCTGTCAGTCACCAGAAATGACCATGACATCAGGTAGCTCCGTTGCTTACAAGGGTCTTGCAGAAGCCCCTTCTGAAGCACTATCTTAGGCAGCGCTTTGATAGATCCACAGAAGCCCTTGACAATCAGCTGTCAGTTTTCAGAAGTCTCATGAGCCAAATGGGGATGCCCAACAGGCCTAAGTACCCCACCCCTGCCTTATGCAAACCACTCCCAGCCCACTTTAAAACATGGGGGAAATAATGCTGGCCTACCTCTTACAATGTTGTCGCAAAGATGGCTAAGATTATCTATCATGAAGAGCTTTGAATACTCTGAAACACTTAATAAATGCTAAATATTATCAGTGTTCTTGGTGGAGGAAGGGCTGTATATAGTTTCCTCTCAAAGAGCATGCCAATACTTCAGCTCTGATGTCCCTCAGTTTCTCAAGTGTTACCAGGAACAGGAGCCCACATTGGAGACTGTATGAGAAAGGTGGACACTTTATTAAACAGTTTTCCTGGGAGCGTCAATACCATCTTCTGCTAAGCTCATGCCCTCCAGATATTTTGCAAGCTGTGCTGACTGGCATTGACAAGAGTTGTACTCCAAAACACCTGAAGGGTAGCAGTCTGGCAAAGGCTGGTCAACACTGGTATTTATGCTGTGCAATGGTTGGGAAAACCAACAGCAGCATTTCAATACTGTTCCTTTTTTCTCTAATAACACTGCTGGCTTGAACACAGAATCCTCAGCAGTAAACACTTAAACCTCACAGCTAGGGAAAATACCGGACTCCTTGAATCCCTGCTTGAAACTTTATCTAGATTCAGCAAGGGTTAATGTGATGAACTGAATCATTTTCCACAGAATTCTGTGACAGTGAAAGATTCTGCAAATAATTAACTGTGCATGCTGGGGATGAGGTATCCTAAATCAGCAACTCCCAATTGATTTAATATTGGGAATCAACAAAAGACATGTTTTCTTGGGTTGGTACATATCTCCCAGGGTTATGGCTTTTAACTGAATGAGGTGTGCTCTCATTGGAAAGGTAAAAGGGAAAGGGAAAGGACCTCTGTATGGTTAAGTCCAGTCAAAGGCGACTATGGGGTGCGGTGCTCATCTTGCTTCAGGCTGAGGGAGCCGGCATTTGTCCACAGATAGGTTTCTGGGTCATTTGGCCAGCATGATTAAACTGCTTCTGGCACAACAGGACACCATGACGAGTGCAAGAGCGCAAAGAAACACCATTTACCTTCCCACCACAGCGGTACCTATTTATCTACTCGCACTGGTGTGCTTTTGAACTACTATGTTGGCAGAAGCTGGAACAGACAAACGGGATCTCACCCTGTCATGTGGATTTGAACCACCAACCTTCCAATTGACAAACCCAAGAGGCTGAGTGGTTTAAACCACAGCTACCTTCGCATTGGAGTAAGCAGTCCAATGCTGTACATTGACCATGTTCCTAGATAATGAAAAAAAACATGGTTTAGCATTAAGATTGTGAATCTCAATGAACCTTGGGATCAAGACGCACCTTCTCCTCCAGCATGGCTGCAAGAATCTGCTTTGCTTTTCGATTAACTACAGTTTAGCACTGGATGGTAAATTTGTTCTTGTAAAAGGAGTGGGGGTTACTGGTTTGTTTCATTCTTGTTCTTGTTTTTATTATGTATTCTGTGTTTTTATATTGTATTTTTATGCTGTGAACCACTCTGAGATCTACAGATTTAATAAATAAATAATAATTTAATAAATTTAATAAATTTAATAAATTTAATAAATTTAATAAATAATAATAATTCCAAACGCTCAGATATAAAGATGAAGGTATTCTTGTGAACTCTCATTGATACTCAGACTGTGTAGAATCTTTCAGTCACATTTAATGCTTTAATTTCTGAATCTTTGTTTTGTGAATGCATAGAAAGGACATTAACTGTATTTTTTCTTTTTTTGTATTCTGTTAAATTTTAAATTACATTAAAACATCTCTCCCCCCCAAAAAGGTGGTTAATGTCAGCTATACTTTATTTAAACAAGCCAGGTTCCTAAACTACTGCTCTAAGTTAGATTGTTTCAATATACCATTGTTAAGATTAACTATAGTTGGTTCAGATTCAGATATCACAACAAGATGTGTTTAATCTAAAACAGAAGCAAAATCTTTGAATTCTTCCTTGTAGCCATGCTGGGTAGGAACAGTGGTATGAGTTCTACATGAGCTGGTTTAGCATTATGTTGAAACAAGGACAGTTACTTGTCAATTAGCAGGGACTAATTTTAAACAACGGCCACCATCAGGAGTCTTCTAGGTATACTGGACACTCAAAAAGAAAAAGAAAAAAGGGAAAGAGAAAGGGAAAAAAGCATCCGCTATGAGGAAGTTATGTGTCTGACCCAGCCAGAATTCTGGATTTCCCTTGCTGATCTGGGCATACAGCCTTTTCCAAGAAAGCATAAAACCAAGAAATCTGGGCAGCCTATTTTATGAAGCTAGAATGCAACCTTTAATCCCTGTGGACAGACTTATTACATAAATAAGCTGAATAAATATCAAGAGAACGTGTGAAGGTCAGAGCAAGAGAAAAATAAATTATAAAACAAAGAAACATTTAAGCTGGCTAGTTTCTTCTCTGGCTAGTTTCTGTTGGAACTTCCAAGCAAGGTTATAAAAAGTCCAAAAAGCTACTTGCTTAAGTGAACTGGAAACTGCCTTCCCTTTCCCACTTACCTCCAAAAGGAGGAAGTAACCTGTAAGGAGGACAAGAGAAGCACAGATTTTTGTTTTCTTTTAGATAAATACACCCCAAAGTAGGCACAACCTTTTCTCCTCAAGTTAAATGCTCAAACTGCTTTAATATTAGACAAGTGCCATCTCTGATGTGTTTTCAGCACCACCAGTAGACCTTCCTCTTTCCACAAGCCTTTTAAAGTTGAGATTTTCCCCAGTCTACATCTGTACTAGAATTGTTTTTATGATGTTTTGTTGTTTTATCACTTGCCATTGTGCTCCTTTGTGAGGAAGGACAGGGTGTAAATTACTAAACAATCAATCAATCAATCAATCAATCGATGGTTAGCAGGGGAAGAATTTCTGTGTATGAACACAGTGGAGAGGGGAATCAGTGAGGCAGATAGACCAGTGAGTTAGGAAGGATGCAGGTCTAGGGCAAGAGTGGGCCAACTGGTACTTTTAAAACTGATTAACATGCCCCAGATTTGACAGAATGAATATTTCTACAGCAGATTATCACAAAATGCAAAACAGCAGAAGGCAAAACAGAACCACCTTCCCACTTGGATGACTTTTCCTGCATGGTACTGAACAATATAGTTTTACCAGATGTGCATCTTTTTGTAACTGCTATAAATTTAGTTAGGAAGGGAAGTCACATGGAATTTCGCTCAAACATGAACAAGGAATAGATTCCCCCGCACCCCAGTATTTTCCATTTCAGAATAAACTATTCAAAAACGTACGCCATACCAAGACATCAAGTTCAGAAAAAGACACAAGACAAGAAAATCAGATACAAAGATTGGGCTGGAGCCAACTAATGAGCCCTGCTACTTAGTGGAAGCCAGTGCAAGCACAAGAGGACTTTTTGCCCACTGTCCCCCATGTGCCCTGCTCATAGAAAGAAAAATGGTTTATTTTATTAATTTTTAGTTCTCAATACAAAGTGTTCAAGAGTTTTAGCAATAGATTTTGGCAACAAGATATTTCAATGCCCGCTTCATCTTAAAACAAAATTGAACTTGGATCTAGCTAGCACCATCTAGCTTTAAACCCAATTGACCTGCTTGACATATCATGTATTTTACTCTTCGCTCCACCCCATAACAAACACCACAGATTCGGTTTCCCATCAGCTTTGCTCTTCAAAAGGGGAAACTCTGTTGACTGTAACCACTCCCAACAGCTAAAACATGGGATCATGTTTCATGAAGCATGTCAGGTGAAGAGAGATTCTCTGTTTCAACCCATGACTCCTTCCCACAAGTTAAAGTGGTAAATAAAGTTAAAATGAACAGCAAGACCTATGAAAAGGAAGGCAGCTTTCAGTGCTAGGGTACCGAGAATGGCGACAAGAATTGTTCACCTTCTAAAATCCACTTTGGTGCTTAATCCTGTGCTCAATGTGCTAAAACACTTTGCATACATTTTCAGGAAGACAAAACACACTTCCTTTCAGCTGATTAAGCTGGATGCTTGCCCCAGCCTTTCCCAACCTGGTGCACCCCCCCCCCCGAAACTTTGGATTACAACTCCCATCAGCCTCAGTCAAAGGCAAACCCACATTGTAAATAATTTAAAACAGGAGTTTCCAAAGAACGAATGATGGAGGCTAAATGTCAATCTTGCAGAACTGTAAATAGCTGGCACATGTCGTCACATAGTTGGAAGGAGAGAATTCTTGCCATGGTCACCTGATTATCAAGCAGCAATACTGGCTCAAGGAATACACCTAAACCATGAACCCCATGTGTTGAGGGAGCACAACTTCATCCAGAAAAGGTTGTACATCTACTCCAGCTTGATAGGCCCACCAGCCATGAACATCTCTGACTTGAGCTTCATTTTACTGGCCCTCACCCACTACTGGCTCCAGACACCTGTTCAAGAACTCTGCTGCCTCACCCGAATCCAAGAAGAAAGTGGGCATCCTGTTGACATCAGCTAAACCTTGCACAACCTCTCCCAGTAATTTCATGCAGATATTAAATAACTTGTGAGACAAAATAGAAACTTGAGGCACCAGACAGGGTCATTCCCCTGGGATGGGAAATCACACACCCCTAAACCTGACAGGTGGTGCAGAAAGGTACACTGGATGACTGGAGAATTAGCAAGGAAGGACACACACACACACACACACACACACACACACACACACTCTCCCCCTGTGCGTCTCTAGCAAAGGTCATGGCAAGGGCAGTCTGGCTGAAGTGAGTCAACATAATCATTTTTAGTTTCAGTCTGGGGAGGGACACCTATCACCCGCTAACACCTTGTCTCTGGATAAAGCCAAAAGTGGATGAAACTGAAATTCCTGTGACTCAGATTATGAAAAGAATTTCACTTCTGTTTATAAAAACAAGAAACTTACACCAGAGTTCATAATAGTAATTGCAGCACTGAGACTGTCCACAGCAGTGGCCTGTTTCACAGATGTAGCTTTGATTGTTGATTCCTATGCAGGGCTCTTTGTCCTAGAATGTAAGAGAGGAATAGGTTAGTGAGGAAGGCCCAAATACGTTAAACTTGGACTAAGCCTCCGGTTGCTTGCAAGACATGCATGAGCCCAGGGCTAAAACAGCTGCTCAAGGTCACAGATTGCCTGCAGCTGTTTAGGTATCTCCACTTTCCTGGATATCTTTCAGTTCCATGGTGCTCCCACACCCTACCATCCATCATCAACCTTCTAGGCTAGGTTCCTACATGCAGAAGGAAGAAGTACAGATGATATGGTAGAATGGATTATACCTCTTCAGTCTCCCACCCCCAGCTCTTTAAGTCAAAAGTTAGGATAACACAACATATAGAGAACAGGACTAGAACACTTCTCCCCGCTACGCTAGTTTTCTTCTGTCATGGGGTTTCTTAAGCTGATATTTATATAGTGTCAGCTATGCAAGATAGTGTTTAACCAGGGTTCTGCATTGAGACACACAAGGGAAACAACAGATGTAGGGGAGGCAGAGGTAAAGGGGGTGAGGATAATGTGTTGCAGTTATTTCAGTTACAATAGGGTATGGGAACAATTGGAGGGAGGATTAAAAATGGTATCCCCCTTCTTCAATCTGAACTAGCACCATTCTGCTCCAAACTTTACCATCTTATTGCTGAATGTCTAGATTAGTTCTCATTTTACCTTTCTCCAGCCTAGCAGCTCCTAAATTGCTCTAAATAACTGCACCTATCTTTTCCACACCTTGATAAATAATTTCCCACTTGCAGTTTGCATAATGCAGGCTTCTGTTCTGCACTTCAGTGCTGATCCTCATGCCTGGGCATCTATAACTGTGGCCCAAATTATCAGAATTTAGAAAATGATACTTAGGTCAGACAATGCAATCAAGCATTCAGATTTCCACAACCCTGCAAGTAGGAATAGTTTACATTAAAATCATATAAGGTTTTCATTTTTAATGTAACTATTTCCCCCCTGCTTGTGATTAGGTACATGATGCCTAATGCACTGAGATGAAGGGACCCATAGATATTTTCACTTTGGTATATTGAGGCATAAAATTTTATGACCCACTCATGGTGTGTGTTTCAAATACACTGCAATTCCACTGTTGTTAACAGGGTGGTTTTTTCAGCTTCAAGTCTTGCACTTATAGAATCAGAAAATGTAATAACTGAAGAGAGGGCAATCTGGGCTCAATTAGATCAAAATAACATTTACTACCATATAACCCTACTCTGAAGTAATTCTTGCCTAATTTGCAGAACTTTTAAAATAAAATAAACATTCCAACAAAATATCTTCCTGGAATACTCCTGCAGTCTAGGACAGAAGCCAAGTCAGTCATACTTTTTCATCATCACATAATGCTCCCTGAAGGCCATCTCTGTGGACAGTTAAGAGATGGAAAACAACTACCACCCAATGGCAATGACCCCTCTTGCCAGAGTGTAATGTAGGGCAGAGATATAATGGATGTTGAAGTAATTTCTGGAGTCTTTGTTTTATGTCCTGGAAAAAAAATGCACAGCTGAACCATTGCACTATGAAAAGCCATGCAAATCTAAGTTATAGTATAAAACAAACAGCAAAACTAAGGTGATGTTGGTTTATTTTTATAGTAGAATCAATATGCATGAAGCTTTATGGTATAAGAGAAAAAGTGTAGTCGCATGATCAAGTTTGGAAAGATTCAGGCCTTGGAAGATTCCCTAGTCTTCCAGAAAGGCAATATATGTCTTCAATCATCAGGAACACATATCTAGCTTCCATCTGCCCTACCCAGCAGGGTAAGGGGTGATGGGATGTGTAGTCAAACAATGTCACAGATTCCCTGGCTTAAATGCCCATACAATACAGGCAAGTGGTTGCAGAGCTGTGGAGCAGCCCAAATTACAACATTTGGCATCAGAGTGCCCAACATGAAAGGCAAGCCAAGTTAGTTGTAGTATAAAGTGAGTTCTTAAAAATTTATTAGAAATCATCATCATCATTATTTTAATATTTCCTCTGAAAGGTTTAAGCATACCCATCCCACTGTTATTCCCCCCTGAAAACCACCATCCTGGCTTTGGCCCAAGTAAACAAAGATACATGCTGTGTTATTCCTAAAGGAGACTCATTCTATTTTTGGATCTAGAGACATGGGCATCAGCATTAACATTCCCACCAACACCCACTACCCCAGTTAGAGTTAGCACCCTCCCTCAAAAGCCAGACATCTGACTTCATTTTCAAAGTGCCCATAAAGTGCTAAGATAGTTTCTAAAAGAGGAAACATCTCCTGCATCCTTTCACAGCAGAAGGGGCACTCCTCTATTTCACCCACAACAGGGTTCAAAGAAATCATGTAGCCTTTAGCAGAGGTTCGAGCTAAGACTCCAGCTGAAATTAAATATCAAGGCTGCCTGTGGTCCCTGATATGCTATCTACAGCTGCATTCCATTTTACTCTTAAAGATCCAAAAATTAAAAAGGTTTCCAGAACAATGAACAAAGTTGCCACATTCTGTACTGTCCAGACATCCCTTGGAACATCTACCAGGAGTGTATGACAAAGCACTTTCCAAAACTAGTCTGTGGAATAGGGGACCATAGATAAAGACCTAAGAGCCTTCAAAGAACGGCAACGTACCACAGCTTCCTTTAATTTCTAAAATGCAGCTCCCTCACACTAAAAACAAAAACAAAAAACAATTCATGCATGATGCAGGGGCAAGTACAATATGGAGCCACAGCCAGTTACAGCTTCCTGACAAGTGTGCCTGTACAATGAGGGTATTTGTTGTATTTGCATTTTACATTTGGACTGGTGAATCAGAGGGGAAGGAAGAACCCAAGGCAGAGAAAACAAGGCAGGGGAGGCCTCCCTTTTCCTCCCCATTCTTCGGGGGGGGGGAGGTTGTGCTGATTTAATGTATGAAGTACAATTTGATTTTGCTATCCTGCCATTTTATTATATTGTTTAGTTTATTTAGTATACGGTTGTTAAATTTTACTTCTTTAAATTATTTTAGTGCTTTTGATTTGGGCTTTTTGATTACCCAACCTTGAATCATCCATTGATGAAGGGTGGGATAGAAACTGAAATAATAAACAAACAAATGGAAAGGAAAATCAATATGCCAGCTCAAGGGCTAGTGTACTTTTCCTGTTCTGGGGGCACGTCAGGTGAATAGGAAACCTTTGGGTCCTAACAGATCAAAAGCCAACCCTGATCTGCCCCCAAACTCCTATTTTATGACTCTATGACCAGAGTACTGATGATGGAGGGAAAGATAGAAATATTTATGTAGCTGCAACAAGAAGTCCTCTATGGCAAGCATAAGCAAACTCAGCCCTCCAGATGTTTTCGGACTACAACTCCCATCATCCCTGACCACTGGTCCTGTTAGCTAGGGATGATGGGAGTTGTAGTCCCAAAACATCTGGAGGGCCGAGTTTGCCTATACCTGCTCTATGGGCAAACTTTCTGCTCCACTTACAAAGAGGGAGATCACAAAAATGTACGGCCTTGGGACATTAAAACATCTTAGGTATATGCTCAGAAATGTACCAACAATGACCTTGTCCATATATGTATGATTTTCTAGAAAATGGAACCTGTTCAGTATCATTTCTTTGGGCTTTTTTGAATCAACTAAAAGCTACCATATTTTTCACTCTATAAGACGCACCAGACCACAAGACGCACCTAGTTTTTGGAGGAGGAAAACAAGAAAAAAAATATTCTGAATCTCAGAAGCCAGAACAGCAAGAGTGATCGCTGCGCAGTGAAAGCAGCAATCCCTCTTGCTGTTCTGGCTTCTGTGATAGCTGCGCAGCCTGCATTCGCTCCATAAGACGCACACACATTTCCCCTTACTTTTTAGGAGGGAAAAAGTGAGTCTTATAGAGCAAAAAATACGGTAGTTTTACAGATCACATGTTATTTTAGGTCTAGAGGAGAAAATTAAGGATGTTAGATCTGAACAGCCCTCAACTGAACATTATGGTTTTATAACCTTAAATTAAGAAATTAAGATGCAGTTAGTGAATATAGAATATTCTCAAAACCTGCACATTTTTTTAAAAATATGTGGCAATTTGCATGCAAAATTAACAATGGCTTTAAAAGTGTGGAGAAATGAGTTAAAACTACACTTAAGATGTACAGAAGCACTTGTATCTCTGCGTAGGCAGACCTGTGTCTGGAGCACTTCTATGCTATGATACTTCATAAGAAGCTGTTAAAACATTACCTGATTCACAACAAAGCTGTAGACATGATGTGCAGCTGGGAAAATATCCCTTACAGCAGAAAGGTCTGAAGCTTAATCCACTTCAGACCACTTTGCAGAACTGGTAGAGCTTGAGCTGGTTTTTCATATTCACAATGAGCCAGTGTAAAATAAATTTTACTACAGTTAATATTTAACTAGAAGTATACAGTTTATCTTAGTGCTTTAACAGTACCAAACCTTTCAGACGTGCTTCAATACCAATCTAAATTAATAACAAATGTTTGATGCTATGCTACATCTTTCTGCGTAAGGGCCTCTTGTTTTTCATGGGGGCTTATGGCTATATTCAGCTACTGCTTAAACAGTACTATGTGGAAGAACACCTGACTGGACAAGCAACCCAAGCAGTTGCTTGGGGAGGCAATATTTTTAGGGGTGCCAATGAAGCAGCACACAATCCAAAAGTGTTTATAGGATCTGTTACAGAAAATGCTGGGGCTCAGCTTTCAGGTTCCAGGCAGCAACAGAGTTGCGCTCCAGCAAGACTCTGCAAGGATCCTGGGTCTTGCTCCTTAGTCATGCAGTGCAACTTTATTGAGCAAAAAAACAACATAAAAGAGACCTAAATGGATGACCACATGCAATTCTATCTACATTAGCATTGCCTTTATTCATATACAATACAATAAAAGACCAAGAAACACAGGTCTCACTCATGCATCACTCAATGCTACAGCAGAAGGTATTCTTGATTGCAAAATACAGAAAGTTAAGTCTCAAATATGGGCCTGAGTCCCAGCCTCAGATGTATGCTCAGCTTACATGGTTTGAACAGAAGAGAGGGAGAGAGAGGAACAGGAAACAGACAATACTTTCTCCATCCCTGAAGGGGTGTGTGACCTAGATGTACTTTATAAAATTACAGCTATGTGGTCCATAACCCCTTAGTTTACTAACTAGTATAGAAATGCACTGTTAGGTTTGTTGCCAAAAACTCCCACCATCAACAAACCCCAAGAACAGCATGAGAGGTGGCTGGAAGGAAAGGAGGAAAACCTGGAGTGCCATTTTCTGTTGAGGGAAGACCCTTACATCTAAAGCAGAAAAAAATGGACTTGCAACATGTTGTAGCGCATCCCAATTCCTGAACAGTCCTTCTGTTTAGGGCTCCAGCTAACACAGAATAGGAACTGCTCAAAATAAGCTTCTTTTAAAAAAATCTAATGACACACAGCCCCTTTCCCCACTCTAGGATATAGTATGGGGCTTGAGCAGGCCCATTTCCTTTCTCCCCCAATCCCCTATTTCCCGCTCCTTCGTCTCAACTGCTTTCAACTATAGGCCAAAATTGATAAATTCACAGTGTCTGCAAATCTTCTGGCTCCTCCCACAACCCCGAAAGCAATCTTTATAAACCAAGGTTAGTGAATCTGCGCCCTCCCTCCTGGGATACTCTTGGACTCTTAACCCCTGTCAGCCCACCCCACCCATCATGGCCAAAAGTCAGGGACCCAACAGTCCAACAGATTCCCCATCCCTGCTCTAAATGGATAGGCATAACCATGTGAATTTAATCTGTGTGGTGTCACTTTATTTCATATGCCAACAGTAGTGACTCTTCTACATGATTATTATCTCCTGACAGATCTCTATGGAAAGAGCTTATTGCATATAGGTCATATTCATGGCCTTGACTTCTTTGTGCTCCGAGTCTTGACTGTGCTGAATCTCTTCTTTGTACTATGCACTGTTACAGTTCTGTCATTCCCTCACTCTTTAATTAAAGCTTTTAATTTAGAAACAAAATAGAGAAGAAACTACCACAGAAAGCATTGAGAAGCCTAAGTGCTTCAAAATGCTTCCAAAACCCAGCGAGCCCAGGAACATCACTCACATTTTTCACTAACCTTGCCCAGAGATAGACTCACCACTGCTATGTGACCACTACATTTGTAGACCCTTGTCCAGAGACTGCAGAATATTCTACACAGCCAAGTTAATTGATGTTCAATCTTGGTAAAAAAAAATTTGGGGGGTGGGGGTGGGGATGCTCAACTCCAACCAACTTAGAAGATGGAACATAGGAAGCTACCTATACCATGTCAGACCATTGGTCCACCTAGCTCATTATTGTCTACACTCACTGTCAGCCATTTCCCAAGGCTGGAGACAGGGCTCTCTTCCAGCTCTACCTGTATATGCTGAGGATTGGACTGGGAACCTTCTACATGGAAACCACTTGCTCTAACACTGAGCTACAGCCCTTCTCAAGGATGAAGGCAAAGCATGAACACAGTTCCCCAATACCAGAAATTATGCAATCATGTTTCTTCCATTTGAAAAAATTGCGGGGGTCAGCAGATGCAGATTGCAATGGATGGGCCTCACCCCGGAAAAACTACCTTCACAACTGTGGTATCTCACCTGAAAGGGACATGTTAAACAACGAAGCAGAACCAGGGTTCAAAATTAGCAGGGCACCAGGCACATTTTGCGCCTAAAGATTCTCCATTTGCGAGCACCTCTGGGTGCCATTTTTTGCGCCTGGCTGACACTCAAGGATTACTGAAATGTACAGTGGTACCTCCGGTTACAAACTTAATTCGTTCCGGAGGTCCGTTCTTAACCCAAAACCGTTCTTAACCTGAGGCGCACTTTCGCTAATGGCGCCTCCCGCTGCCGTGGCGCCGTCATGCAACTTCAGCTCACATCCTGGGTCAAAGTTTGCAACCAGGAGCACCTACTTCCAGGTTAGCAGAGCTTGTAACCCTAAGTGTTGGTAAGGAGAACGGTATGTAACACGAGGTTCCACTGTATGTGCTCTGAAGCCTCAGAGTATATGTTAAGAATAAACAATAAGTTAAGGAGTTTAACAATAAAGAATGTTTTGAAAACCGAAGTATGATACCAATATTTGTATTGTAAACACCAAATTAAACATGTATTAAAAATGTGATATTAACAATGTGCCACTTATGTGAATTGCGTATTAATTCATGCTTATCAAAATAATAAAGTGTTGCTGACCCCCCCCCTTCCAGTGACGACTAGACATTCTATTTTGGTGCCCACAACCCAGGTCCCAGAAGCCATTTGGCTCCTAGCTTTTTTATCCCAGCTTCGAACACTGAGCAGAACAGTTTCAATTGCAACTTTTAAAATAACTGCTTAGTTGTCCAATAGTAAAAAAACCTCAGTGGCCTAATTTGGATGATTGAGGCTTCATAAATCATCAGATTTTAGCTGATCAATTTATATTTAACAAGAGTTCCTCAGATTTGGACATAATGGGCAAACAGATACTAAGATCTGAAGTGGTACACAAGTGAAGAAAGGGAGGGGCTAGAAAGAAATGCTCTGCACAGAGCATTGTCAATAAAAAGACTGTTTGTTTGTTTGTTTGTTTGTTTGATTTATATACTGCCCTTTATCCAAAGATCACAGGGCAGTTTACATTATAAAAACACATAAATACATAATGTAACAAACCAACAAACTATTTCACAGCAGGAGCACTTTAAAGCTAATGTTGATGACCATACAGTACACCCTGAATGCCATTACACTAAAGCTGCAAAAGCTACAACTTCAGCACTAACAAAACAAATTTTATGCATAACTGTACTGCTCAACATCTGCATTCCTCTTCCAGTTTAAAGAGAGATCACAGATTCCTGTGTACGAATAGGGACAGGTCTGTGACAATGGATTCTGGCATCAAGGCATTCACCATTTCAAAAAGATGTCTCAGATAGGCCAGGAAGGGCAATTATCAGGTATTGTAAGGTATCTTGATTGACAGACTGGTAAATATGCTGAACATGAACACTTAGCACGATCTGATTTACATGTACATCCATTTTTGTGACTGTGTTGCATTTTTGTTGGGTGGGCTTTCTGTGATTGGGTTGGGTGGTCGCTGTACAAGCATTAAAAAAATTGTAACTCACTTCTGTTTGGGGTTCTTTTCCCACTTCTTGTTTTGTAAGTTGGAACCTCTGTTTCAACAGACCGATAAAGATCAGGCTTACTAGCTGCTTTGCTTTGTCTATACTTGGTTGCAATCCTGATTCTTACCTGTGACCAACAAGAAGACCTTGCAAGGGATGGCGAGTGTCTTGAGCAAGGGGTGAACTTCCAAGTGTCTCCCCTGAGCTTTCTTATAACGACTGCAAACTTATTTTCTTCAATAGTATTATTTTGTTTAGTTAAATTTCACAAGCATCTACTTCTGTTAGTGATTTTTAGAAGATTTTGTCCTAGACAAATATCAGGAAAGAAAAAAGTATAGCTGCTTTAAAGATAATAAGCAGGCTAAGGTGTATCTTGTGGACTATTTATGGGCCTATGCTTCAGCTATTTGATCTAGTCATACTGAAATAAGACCCTATTGTTTACAACTCTAAAATAGCTTCAGAAAAATTAGAAATCAGTTTATTTTCTAACATACACTAACCTGGCAGATATGTAGCTAACACAACACAGGGAGCTTATTGCATTTACACAGCAGTTTCGAAACAGCTATATGCTATAAGTTCAAGTAGACAGAAAGGAATAAGGCAACTGCTTTTGCTGCTCAGACTGGCCCTGTGAACCACAGACAGGAGCAAACAGTAAGCAACTAAGCAGCTAAGGACAAAGAGAAAAATCAAGTGAAACAAAGAAAACGTAAGCAAACTGGTTTCAGAAACTGGATTGCCTCCTTTGAGGCTTCCTACATCAGTAAAGAAACCCCAGAAGGTGCCCAAATTTCCTTTATGGAAATATACATGGATTTGAAAGATTTCTAAAGACACGTAGCTATCTGTTGCTGACGTAATTCCAACAAGGTCAATTGGTTCAATTTCAACATTTCTTGGTAGCCTTAACATGCATATTCCCCAAACTGATGCCCTTAAATTGGCAGCCCACAGCTTTCCTCTTCTCCAATAGAACTATAACCATAACCGAATCTTAAGTTCTATTTAGAACTTTACATATAACCTAAATTTATTCTGCCCGCTTCAAGTAAGCAGAGCAGTCAGTGGCAAAAGGTCATTGCACTAGAGGTAGTTCTTGTCTCAATTCCTGAATAGCATTATGTAAGCCCAAATAAAAAAGATTTGGTTTTAAAAAATAAACTAGGTAGCTACAAGCAAAACAGCTGTTTTTCACTTTTTAGAGTGCTTTTTGGAAAGTAAAACTAACAACACTCACCCATCAAAAAAAGAAAAGAAAAGAAATAGAGAAAACTTTAATGCTCACATACCTGCAATACCTCCAAACTTCATTTGCTACACTTACTTGCCTAAGAACATAAGCTAGGTGATGTGTACAAGTAATCAGATGTTGTTCCTGGAACAAATAGCTCCTGGACTAAGATGATTCAAATTTGGTAGAAGCCGGCTGCTGCCCGCCAGGGAGCAGATGGGTGACTTGCTGCTTTTACTCATTCCAGGCTATGTATGTTGGTTAGTAGTAATAAAATTATGAGTACTTTAAAACTCCAGCACATACACCACAAATTCAGAAACGGGTTTAAAAAGCATGTGCACTGTTAGCTCTGACAGTTTCTTATTAGAAGCTGTTGACTGTTTCTTGTTTACTCTAAACCAGAACTCAGCCAAAGCACAAACACAAAACCCAAGTCAGCTTTAAACCCCTAAAAGTCCTTAAAGCACAAAAGTCCTTAAAAACCAAAAGTGATAGCCATAAAATAGAGTGAAGTGGGGGGGACACGGACAAATTTTTTGCTTCAAATAATAATAATAATAAAGTTTCTTCCCTTAACTGCAGCATTATTCAATGTTAAGTAAAATAGATTTGTTTTCCCCCTAGCATAAACACAACAGAGGAAGACAAAAGATCGCATTGGATTTTACTTGAGTGGCTCACTTCACAAAGGCAAGCAGAGCTGATTTTCTTTCTTCTTTTTTAAGCCAGCAAAATCTCACATTCTCCACCCTAGCTAGTCAAACAAACAAACAAACCAGAAACAAGTTACCTGCCGCAGGCCCAAAAGGAAAGGCATTCTGCATTCTCATAATCCACGCTAGGGGCTTAAACAAAGGAATTTCTAGAATCCCAGAATAATAATTTCCTCATCTGTAATGGACAGGCTGCATCCGCAATCCTGTTTAAACCAGGGCTTCCTTGGCTGGGAATGTTAAGTAAACAGGGTCCCAGGACATAGAATGCACTCACTCAGCCTCTCTCTCTCTCTCTCTCCCCTCCCTGTGACCAATCTCAAAAGCAGCAGAGCCTCCGTAGGCGTTTGCCAAGGGGGAAGTGACATCAGTAGCAGCACTGCAAGAGGGGGGGAAAGCTTCAGACAGCTGCTGATTAACAACTCAAAGAGGCCTACTGCATAGAAGAAAATGCACAGTAGTTAGCAAACAGAAAGCACTTACACCGGAAACCTGGTATTTACGGACTACTATGGTTGTTAAATGCACTAAAAAATTGTAAGATAAACTTTTAGTTATATTTAATTATATTAGAAAAGTATTAGTTGAACAAACAACAGGCCTTTCTTTCAAAATCATTCACTAAGTCCATGAAAGCTAGTTGTTGTTGTTGTTGTTGTTGTTGTTGTTGTTGGCCTCTGTCTGTCCTGGAAGACAATGGAAGAGTGCGCCTTTGGGGGTGAAGTCAAACTGTTGGAAGGTTACAGAGCCTGCCATGGTTGTACGAACCAATAGGGGAGAGACATGTCTTGTTGCAGCTGGGCAACTAAAGGCATCTGGTTGTGCTGATACAGGTGTGCTATGACATTTCTTCTCTCTGCACTCCTCCCAGCAATCATTCCTCCTCTGCCCACTGCTGTGGATACACCTGGGGTCACACCTGCCTATTAGAGGTAAGTATTCAGGTGTTCATTTACAAATTTTCACATAAATTCAAGACCAACTTCAAGCCAAATTTTCACCCTCTTCCAGTCTGAATTAACTCTGGTTTTCTGGACAATTTGAGCAAAAGTGTCTTTAACTGTAGCTCCTGCACTGCACTGGCAAACTTCTTCGGAAACAGCAATTTTTAAACGCCATTTGGAATATAGTAGGTTATCCTGCCATTTTAAAGGGGGAAATGTGTTTGTGTGTATTCATTCTTTGGTGATCACTCGTAGCTGAGTAAGATTGTCTTACTTGTCCATAGTGTGTGTGTGTGTGTGTGTAAAATTGATGGTAAGGTTGGCTGTTGCATTCAGGTTTAGCAAAATGCATCCCAGATGCATCTTCCATTTTAGAAATCTTCCATTTTAGAAACTGTCATTCATGTCCCAGTGACCTCAGTGTTCTGTGAGGGTCCAACTTTAATAATTTGTCTGGAAATCAGCTGGTTCAGAATGCCTCTACTGTATTTGTTTATGAGCTGTTGGGAACAGTTTTGAAACTTCTGCATTGACTGCCAGTTTGTTTCCAAGCCTAATGCAAAGTGCTGGTTATGACTCTCAAATCTCCACATTGCCCAAGCCTTGGCTATCTCGGGACACACATTCTCTCTCTCTCTGACAACAGGCACCTCCACTGGATTCTCACATCTGCTGACCAGGCTCCACTCAGTTTCATAGGCTGTTCCTTTGAAATGCTTTGAAATAAATACCTTCCCCATACAAAGGAGAGGTAAAGGGAATCCCAAAGTTGCTGTCCAGAAGCATAAACAGATTGTTCAAAAGGAGATTCTACACCTAGGCCTTAGAGCTCTTCTCACTTTTCATGCCAGTGGTAGCTAGTTTCTCAAAAACTGTTTGTCTTCTTGTAAGCAATGGAGTACAGCGGTACAGCAAGTTCCAAAGTAATAGAGATGATATGAAAGAAAGTGATCTAAATTTAACTTTTGCTATACCTCTGCTTTAAAAGTTCAGCAATCTTTTTTGTGCTTCTCTTAAATCAGCAGCTGTTCTCGCCTGTCACATGTCAGCTTAGAAGCCTCACCACTCCCCCATGTCGGGACACATTGCATACATATTTACCAGACTGGGAAGTTTCCCCTTCTTTCTGTTTGTTTGTTTGTCTATTGCAGATCTCTTTAAAAATCAATAGTTCTACAATGTTGCAAAAAATGTTGCGTAAGAACTGCAATAAGTTCATCCACCATTAAAAAAAAAAGTGGTCTCCTGAAAGTTACTGGAAATTCAGTTACACAGCTTAGTCAATGATGAAAAGGGGAAGAAAACTTATTCCAAAGAACATCCCAGTGCAGATGATTTAAGGACCACAGGCTCCCTCCTTCTCTCACAAATCTCTTCCTCCACTCTGTGCCCCCCAATTTCTCACCCTTTCTCTTCCTTCTCTTTTATTTCTCTGCATCTCCCCCCCCCCCAAAAAAACCAGTATCTCCATGCCTGCCTGCTGAGTACAGAGGCAACAGTAACAAAGCTTTCCTTCTTTTACCATTTCACATACAAAGACATATGAAGGTAGAAAGGTATTTTTTACTGGGTAAAATCATTGCTCCATCTAGCTTTGTATGATCGGGGGTTCCCAACCTTTTTAGGCCTGCAGGCAGATTTAAAAATCTTAGAAACTGCCATGGGCGCCACAAATGCACCCATTTCACAGGAGAAACACAACGATGCTCAAAACCCACATCAAAAGCAGGGGAAAGACCTCCATACAACCCAAAACAAACTAAATACAAAACAAAAAGAAAAGGCAACACTCCCTGCCAATCAAACATCCCCTCAAAACCAACAACAACACCCTGAGAAACAACCTCAGCTAACTTTGTTTTAATTGGAAAGGGGAGGGAGTCTTGGCAGGTGCAAAGGAGGTGCGTGAAAAGCTCAGGTACGGAAGAATCTAGCACTGATTGTAAACTTAAAACACATTTTGCTAAGTATTTCTGTATGAAGGAGACAAGAGGCAGAAGGCATAATGCTACATAAATGGACTGTCAGCAATAGATGTTTTGCTCAAAGTACTAGGACAAAACGAATATACAAAATGCACAGTATACACGTACCATCCCTGCCTTTTCTTGTTGAGCTACAGTCATCCTTTATGGTTAGCCATGGAACAGGCTACATTCCTTTATATTAGGAACTTGTGTGCAATTCATGGCCTCATTAGAATCCCAGCACAGAGCAAGAATGTGCACAGAGAACAGTGGGCGGCCAGGTAGATATGTTGGTGCTGAAAGCCACAAACTCACTCAACTCACATGATGAGCGTGCACACCATTGTAGGCCATGTCTGGGCAGTAATGAGATAGAAACAGGAAAGCATAGCTGTAATAATTCCTAGCTCTTCCAAAATGGTTACTTGCGAATTGCAGCTCTAACTTCACTCATTGGCTAAAACTATGTAAGATGGCAACTACGAACCAGGTTTGCTCATTTCACAGAAACGGGGTGTGTGTGTGTGTGTGTGTGTTCACATTTTGGCTTATATGGTTTGATCTACAGCACGTAAGAACTTTTAAAGCTTTTTTTTAATGGCAGCTAAGAGTCTAGAACCCCTAATGGCTTTGCCCCCACCCCAAAGAAACACCACCCGACCCTTTCTACCCATCTGGCAGCAGCTCTGGTCCCAGTGGCACTTCACTGTTGCTTTGTGGTGGGTTTTTTTTGTTTGCCAAAGTGATCCTTATTTGAACTCCAATTAGAAACCCAGTTGCCTCAGCCTTATCTGTCCAGAGCCTTTCTAATGACACTCACAGCAACAACAAAAAATGGGGAGAGGGAGAAACAGTTATTGCACAATGGGGCATGATTTTTATTCTCCCTTGCATCTTCACTATGAAAATTCCCATAGTGTTTGAAATGCACCCATGGTGAGGGAACGCAGGATCAGGACAATGTACATAAGAGAGAACGAGATAAAGGCTGGAGCTTGCTTACAATAAAAGGCAAAGGTCAAAGTGAACACTGCCGGCTTGCCTTTGGGCAGAATACCACAAGCACATTTTCTCTCATTTCTCTCAGATCATATTTCCCCCACCCCCCCCCACACACTTTTTTTCTTCTTTTTTCTCTCTGAAGGAAAAGCAGAAAAAATGCTGAACATAGAAGAATGATGATCGGAGTGGTTGGAGCAAGGAAGCAAACACAGACTAATATCATTTGCTGTGTTCCAAGTTGTATATTTCCATGCCCAGCCACTGTCACCTCTTTGTTGGCAGTTGTTTGTGCCTCCAATAAGCCGCTAGGGATCAGTTACAGGAGATTCACTGCTTGTTCTTCTGACTTGTTCTTGAAAGAGTAGATGCATATTGGAATTGAGAACATAATGCTGGTATAAGCATACACACACACACACAGACAAAACCACTCCAAAACGAAGGTAGTTTTTAAAAACTTTAAGCATAATATGTTAGCATGCATGACCAGAAAGCACGAGAGTTTTGTTTGCAACTTAGTGCTAGATCTGAGTTGGGTTGGGTGCAAGGGGGAAATTTAGGTAGATTAACTTTGCTGCAACCTGAGAGATGTTCTGATTGGAAGATTTTAAGGTGGAAATGCAAACTGGCACTACTGCAGGCTTGCAGAAGGGTTAACAGAGGATTTGGGCTTCATTGCAGGGTTGTAGTAAACTGCTCTCTGCCACAGCTGCCAATTTTTACGAAGTTTAAAAAGGAAGAAAATACATGTTTTCACGTGAAATAAGAACTGAATTAGAAAGAACAGGAATTCCCATCTTCATTACAACATTTTTTTGGAAAGTGGGCAAGTAAACAGGTACATGGCTGTGAAGTTACAAGAACAGTGGTACCTCAGGTTACATACACTTCAGGTTACATACTCTGCTAACCCAGAAATAGTGCTTCAGGTTAAGAACTTTGCTTCAGGTTGAGAACAGAAACCGTGCTCCAGCAGCATGGCAGCAGTAGGAGGCCCCATTAGCTAAAGTGGTGCTTCAGGTTAAGTACGGACCTCCGGAAAGAATTAAGTACTTAACCCGAGGTACCACTGTATACTAATATTCTGTTGTCTTCTATGGGCTGCTCTAACTTCTGCAGTGGAGGAAAGTAGCTTCTATAAGCAGGAGTGGCTAGCTTGTGTCCCGCCATTTCTGCTGGACTCCAACTCCCATCAGGTCCAGTCAACAAGCTAGCCACCCCAGTTCTATAGGAATCAGAAAGCTCCATCTTGTGATTCTAGCCTATTTGCTTTTTCTTTCTGAGTACATAATACATACATGATATCACTACTTCCTTGACATGCTAGTCATAGCTGGGACTTCCGTTACTAGCTTTCACAATGGGAGCAACTGAACAACTAAACAACTGGGCAGAATATGAGCAGCACATTTTCTCTCACATCACATTTTCTCTCAGATACACTAAGCGTAGAGAGTAGCTCTTCCCTTTTAAATAAAAGATGGGGCTCTGGGCCAGATTGTTTCCAATAGGTGCTGGCATAGCATGGCCAGAACCAAAAGGAAACACTGCCATTGTGTTAAGTTAAGTGACCAATTTTTTAAATTTAATACTAGGCATGTGGGGCCTAGGACAGAAGTGCACAGGAAGGTGAGATTTAGCTCTTCCTTCCCCAGGTTCCAATGAAAAATCACCCTCTTGTCACTATTAGAAAAAAAGCTGCCAAGATCAAGAGAAAATATAGAAACAGGATTTTTTTTGTGAAAGAGAAATGAGTGGAACACACTTCAGCAAAAAAATAAGACTGGCCATTGTCCTCTTACGTCGTCTTCTTCTTCTTTGGCGATCACTCATAGTCAAGTAAGATTGTCTTCCATAAACACAGCTTTAACAATGAGTCTGTAAGTGACTGTGGAGGCCAATTCTGGATCCACACGTCCTTCCACAGTGGGGACATTGGTTTCTGGGCGGGAGTTGATCACGGTGTGGATTTGCCAAGTGTGCCTTCCTCTTAGCATGTTTCTCCCTTGCGTCCTGAGTTCGAGTGTCTTCAAAGCTGTAAAGGCTGTTCTCCAATTCCCCTTATGTTTCTCTAGTAAACAAGAGCTGAACTGAAAGGGGGGGGGGCAAATTTAGCAAATGTTTTTGCAGCACTCAAAAACTGCCCTCTACTTTTGAGAGAGGTTTTTTTAAGCATGTGAGACTGAGGTACTGTATTACTTCCTATTCTAGAGGACTGTGAAAGGAAAGGAAGTATTCACACATAGACTCACATTGTGATGTGCATACGTAAGAATTCACATTCAAGCATATCTAAATGCACATCTCTGCCAAACAACCATTCAGGTTTGACTGACACTAGAGTGATAGCAATAATGATTTATTTACCTCCAAGGATACTACAGGCAATTTGTTTTATGAAGTTATCCCATTCACTATGTGATCTTCAACTGGCTGGGATCACATAATAAAGTTGTTGTTTTTTAATGTACCCAATAACAGGTGATTGGGACAGTAAATTTTTTCTCAAGTTCTTAATGCAGGTTGTGAACTTTTTCAGCCTTAGGGCAGCATTTCCTAACTGGCAACCCTCTCAGGTGGTGGGGCCGTTGGCAAAACTGGGCAGAACAACATATGGGACTCTTCCTTTGTACAGGCGGCTATATTCTAGGCATATTCTAGTGGATTCTACCTTCACAAACACCTCCCCACCTGCATTTCCATCCTCCTATCAGGCAAACAAGAAGCATTGTCTCAGTTCCATTTTGGTCAGCCCACAGTGCTCAAGAAGGGTTCAGAATAGGCTTTGTGGCCTAGGAGAGTCCTAGGGGCTGAATAGGCATGTCTGAAGGAGCATACAGTATTTGACTCCCAGGCCTGACCTTCTTCACTTGCGTACTGCATGTAGGAAACATTTTTGATCCCTCAAGATAAATAGGAAAGGCAAAAAACTGAGTTCTAGTGTCTACTATGATAGGATTGCCATATGTCCAGATTTGGAGGGTTAAAAATCTCTGTCTGCGTTTGTTTGTTTTTAGAATATGCAAAAATGTCGGGGTGGTTTTCTGTGCCCTGGAAGCAGCAGAAGCAGCTCAGAGTGTAGCTTTCCTTTGCTGCCAGCAGCGGGGGGGTCGGCTCACACCAGCAGCATCCCTCCCCGATGCCCTCTGATGTTGCCAGCTCATGCAGTCCCTCCCCCGCCTCTGCCGACCCTAAAGGAAGGGACAAGCTATGGAGATGTGCAATGAAGGGGGTGCACCAATGAGGGGTGTGTGTGTGTGTGTGTGTGTGTGTGTGTCCCCAGGTTTTTGCTCTTTGGAATATGACGACCCTACACTATGAATTCACAAAATTATGGGTGTTCAGTACAAAGCACTGTGGACATACATACTTATCTGCCGCTAAATGTGTGTATCATTCATTGAACATATTTCTTTAGTGCACTTGACTTTTTTTAAAAAACTGCTCAAATAATGTTTTACTGTTGTTTCAGAAAATGTTAATGGTTCAAGTCTGGACAATCTCTAGAAGAGAATTTTGTAGCTTTGGGACAGCCACTGAACACAATTCCCTGTATGCCACACAATTCCCTATATGCCATTGCTGCTTAAACTAGAAATACATGGCCCAGACAGGAAGGCAAACACAGCAAGGAGGAAACATGATCTTCAAAGTACACAGGACCCAAACCTTGAGATCAAAGCCAATGGGAACTGACCAAACCTTTCTGTAATGTTCTCTTATGATATACAAACCATTATAAAGTTGTCCCTATCTGCCTATTTAGTGGTCAGTCAGCCTGTCAATGTTCTAAAAAAGGTAAAGGTAAAGGACCCCTGATAGTTAAGTCCAGTCGCAGATGACTCTGGGGTTGTGATGCTCATCTTGCTTTACAAGCCGAGGGAGCATGCGTTTGTCTGCAGACAGTTTTTCCGGGTCATGTGGCCAGCATGACTAAGCCGCTTCTGGTGCAACGGAACATTGAAACCAGAGCAGCGCACGGAAACGCTGTTTCCCTTCCCACTGGAGAGGTACCTATTTATCTACTTGCACTTTTTGGTGTGCTTTTGATCTGCTAGGTTGGCAGGAGCTGGGACCGAGCAACGGGAGCTCACCCCGTCGCAGGGATTTGAACTGCTAACCTGATCGGCAAGCCCAATAGGCTTAGTGGTTTGAACCACAGCACCACCCGTGTCCCAATGTCAATGCTCTACCAGGTTCAAATTTACAAAAATAACTTCTATTTGCTTAACTATAGGTAACTTACTAGATAGCTATTAAATCACTGAAGTTCCAAAGTCCCTCACCTGAACAGAGTGCAACAGAAGGCATATTAACTGTGAACAGAGACAATGTCCTGGGTATTCATATTCAGCTAATTACATGTCCAAGATGCATGGCAAAGATTTTGCAAGAGTGGTATCAGCAAGTGTATTCCTCAGCTGTGAGGAAATTAAAAAGTAGCAAGTCATGGATGGTTTCCAATATTTTGCATCTGAGAGTGTGAAGAAGTGATAGTCTGATATAGTCCAGACCACTACTTTTTATCAGCCAGCTGTCCCAAGAGAGAACAGTAACACCCTTTGATCCACTGCTGTGCAATCATTAAGCTTTTAAATAAATGCATAAAATGCCAACATTATCACCACCAGTAAAATGCCCTTCTGAAGATCAGGGCCATGCATATATACAGGCAATCTTGCCTACTTTGTTTTTACAAAATCCAAGGCAAGAAGCCAACAGCTGCTTTCATCAGGAAAAACTCATTCACCCTCATATTAATCACTGTGTACATAGATAGCAAAACATATTTCAACAATTAAAACCACATTAACTAATATTTGTACACTTTAAACAATTTTACTTGTCATCTTACACAGACATCATACTACAACTATGACTCCAAACTAGCAAAAATGTTAAAGCTATCATTCATTCCTTTCACTATTATTCCACTAATTCTCTTCCTCATAAACCTTCATTCTTAAGAGACATACATATCACATTTTCAACTTAGCAATTCGACATTTGCAGTACAAACTGGCATCTAGTATTCAAGCACCCCTCAGTTCTCCCCAGAGGTGCCAACTTGAATAAAATATTGGGGGGTGGGTAGGTAAGCCCTGTCCTGCATAATTAATCACATGATGCAGTGCACACACTCTATTTGAATGGCAATGCCCATCAACTTTGGGGCCCCCCAGCCCCCTCAAATATTTTAGGAGGGGGATGAAGCCCCCAAAGCCCCTAGGAGTTGGCTCCTATGGTTCTCCCCATCATTTCCTCTGTATTTATTTTATAAAAAATATTCATAAAATATACCACTATTTATTTTTTAAAAAGGAGTGGTTTACAACAGTCATACATAAAACCATATAAAATTATAATGTCAGAGATCAAGTAATAATTATGGAAAGATGTATTCTTAATTTCCTGCATAAGCCAGATAGAATAGAAAAGTTTTCAGCAGGTGTTTAAAGGCTGAAACAGAAGGTGCCTTCTGAATTTCTACCGGCAGAGTATTTCACAGGAATTCCATAGCAAACTCAATTATCCTAATATGAATCCTTATGTAAGTAAAATGGCACCACACCCACAAAAGAGAGTCATCAGCATGCTCAAAGAAACACCAAGATTTTTCAGGAATAGTTATATAAGCAAATATTCCAAGGTAGAAGCCCAGTGCACTTTCACATTGTGCACAAGCATTATAAGTGTACCCATCAGAAGGTTTTGTACCATGTAATGTAAGTGATGGAGGCTATATTTTGTTTTCACCACAACCACATCCCAAAGCACAGCAACTTACTTCTCTCCATAAGAGTAAAAGGCATACAGTGGTACCTCAGGTTAAGTATTTAATTCGTTCCGGAGGTCTGTTCTTAACCTGAAGCACCACTTTAGCTAATGGGGCCTCCTGCTGCCGCCGCGCCGCCAGAGCACAATTTCTGTTCTTAACCTGAAGCACTATTTCTGGGTTAGCGGAGTGTGTAACCTGAAGCGTATGTAACATGAAGCATACGTAACCTGACGTACCACTGTACATTCACTGCTCTAAGAGAAAGAAGAGAAGTACACCCAGACAAAAACAATTGTCATAGTGGCTAAACAGGCTCTTTCTTCCCAACAATACCAGTCAATAAACACCAAGCTTGCTCCATTCTTCATAGCTCATCTCAAATTCCATTTCCTGTTCATGACTGACAGAACATTGGCAAGTGACTTCTTTGAATATAGATTTCTGAAAGTATCTAATTGGTTAGATTGCATAAACTACTGCAGTTCATCTTCATCACATTAAAACCACATATAGTCACTACAAAGTTCAAGTATTTTTACTACCGGGCAGGAAGAGGGAGTGAGAAGAAGCAATCAAACATTATTCCTTAACAAGAAGAGAGATGCTTTGAGAACTACATGCCAATTTCACAGACAGAAGTTGATCACATTCAGAAGCGTCCAGGTTCTTTTCAATGACCAAAAGAGCAATAATATTTACACAACATACGTTCCACATCAATATGCAATATAACTCTCCAAGTGTTCTGACAAATCACAGCTGTGAACAACTCAGTTTTTTGGTATCTAAGATTCAGCCAACAAGTAGTACCTTCAAGAAGTGAAACCAAACCATGCACATCTCATAGCTCAGCAGGATGGAAGTAAACATACTTGTTACCTGAAAAATTTAGACCCGCCCTTTCATTTCACAACATCAGATCTGCCAAGAGGGAGGAATAACCAGGCAGACAGAGAACAGTCAGAATCTCCATGAGGGGGCAGATGTCATTTGATCCTCCCATATAAGAGAACTCTGTGTCCATGTTTACAATTTCATTACAGATTCCCCGCATAACTAGCCAGGAGTGAGAAACATGGCCAGAAGTACTCTCTGCCACTTTCTTCCGGTAAAGAATAGGAGCAGGTTCAGACTGCAACAGAGAGGCAAATATGATTCTATATACCATATTTTTCCATGTATAAAACTAGGTTTTTCTCCTAAAAAATAATGTCGAAAATTAGGGGGCGTCTTATACATGGGGCCATCTCTCCCCATTTTCTTAAATCTGAGTCCCCCAAAATATACATGGGAGAGTCTTATAGACGGAAAAATACGGGTACTTGGCAGATATAATTAAATCAGAGATCATTTGTTATAGGTATCCCAGGATGCTATTGAGCAGCATAAAGATTAGATACTTCACAAGTGAGGGCATGTAGTGGAATAAGAGTAGGGATTGTTCAGCACTTTAATAATCACAGCAAGTACAAAGGACATGTCATTCCCAACTGTGAGCTGCAAGGATTACTCAATCTGTTAACAAAATGTTAAGCAACTTGCAATGCACATGCATAGTTTGTATTTCCTTTACCTTGGGAAAAAGCATGGGGCTGCCATGACATCCTCTCCTTGCTCTTTTCCTACCCTGCACAATGTAAATAGGAGAGGCCGTCAAGGCATGCAGAGACAGTTATCTCTGCATGTGTTTTGCTGCCTTTCTTCCGAGGCTTTCTTTTTACTACTGTACCTTTAAGAATGCAGTGTCAGTTTCACCATGTCTTCTATTAACACCCTATTCATTTTGGTCACCTCTTTGGTAGCTGGTTATTAAAAATGAGAGGTTAAGGTAGTCAAATCAGCTTTCTATTAAGACACCACTGGAGAACCAGTAGCCCTCCAAGTGTTTGTGGACTACAACTTCCATCATCCCTGACCACTGGCCATGCTGGCTAGGGCAGATGGGAGTTGGCAGTTCAAGACCTGGAGAGCCATAGGTTTCCCAGTGCTGTTTTAGGAAGAAAACTTGTTCTTAATAGAAAGCAGCAAAATTAGGGTTGCCATACTTCAAAAAGTGAAAATCCGGACAGAGAAGTTGTGGACACTGCTGACATGGGCTGCCTTACACCTGGAATTTCCCATACATTTAGCTGTACTGCTTGCGGCTGCAGTATTCCAGATATGTCTGGAAAATTCTGGAGATATGGCAACCCTAGTCAAAATGAACAGCAAATAGTCAAAATGCTTCCCCCCTCCCCTGTCCCAACCTGTTTAGCTATAGCAATTTGTCCTGGGCCTTAAAAATGTCCAGAATGAAGATAAAAACAGCTTGATGAGGTTGTGTCAGTCCAACATAAATACAAATATAACACTATCAGTTTAAGTAAACTTGCTCTCATTCCATGGCCTAATTTAACCTGTTGGTTTAAAGTCTCTCTCTCTCTTTTATAATTGTAGAACCTGATGAGCTAAGAAATTTATCTTTCTGATGGGCCTTCAGGATCAAGTTCCACATGAGCTGCTGTGAGGAAAAAGATTTTTCACTCTTGGTTTTATTACTACTTTATGCAAGACATACCACATGCTGTCCAATCCCTGACCATACAAATTAGATCTTAAAAGCACTGTGGGATGCTTATTTTTGTTTACAGTAGAGCACTGTGTCCCTGGGACCCTTCCAGACATGTAAAAGTTCTCTCTCTATAAAATTCAGCTTGCTACACTGTATATAGAGCACATCTGCTAAGGGGTGTCTACACCACAAAATCAATCTACTGTACCTTCAAATCTGTTTAAATTGCCATGACAGCTAGCCAAAGAATCCTGAGAACTTTAGTTTTGTGAAGAGGGCAGGCGTCTTTAGCAAAGAAATCCCGCACCAACTTTAGGTTTTACTGTTTCTCAGTCTAGTAGTACTCAGAAGCAAACTTTTCACAATTCAGTGTGCCTTCAAGTGACCTCTATTTCATCCAGATCAAGACTGTTTAAGCAAGGCAAAGTACAAGGCCAGTAGACCTGTACTCTGTACTTTGTACATCTGGGCCTAGCTTCAACCCACAGTTAAGCTCATGTCTTGGGGAAATCAAACTGAAACAGCTGTTGCAATCTGAAAAACTGAAAAACACTCATTTATCTTGCATATTAGTAAAATGAAACAGAACAGATTTCTTAACACTAGAGTTTGAACAGCCTTATTCCACGCTGAAATTCCCTCAGCCAGGGAGTCTAGAAAACTCTGTTTCTACAGTTCATAAGGTTGTAGGTACAGAATCTTGCAAATTACTTTGTTTTACATCCCACCCTTCAATATGTCCTAAATTCTTTCCCACAGATCCCTGACCTTCTACAACATACCAACTTCCCTTCTACAATATACCAAATCCAAATCTTTCCCCTAAACACAGAGCAAATTGTAAATTCTGAACAAGCCCCAAATTGTACAAGCAGAAGGAATAATCCAAATGAAGCAAGTCTGTCCAGAGTTTGAGACTGTGAGGCACAGAATTACAGAAGTCCTGATCTCAGCAGCCCTACAGCAACAACAACCAGTAGTACTATCATTTAATCTCAATCTGTGATCAAAGAGAATAAAGCACTGAGACACTATGGACTAAACATAAAAACACTTTAGTCACATTCCAGAACAGCAGAATATTAATACAGACCTGTAGTAGTAAACATTATGGATGATTTCAAATCCACTGTTCACATGAATCAAGTCTTTTGTAATGCTGCTATAAAATCATGAGAGATACCCCATTACTCCAGAATGGGAGACTATATAAAAATAAATCGAGCATTTTCCAATAAATATAATTTTGCAAATACATATGGTGAAAGAGATACACAACGTGGTGATATCTATTACTCCAGGACCCATGTACATTATGGGAACAAGCTGCAATATAAGACATAGCAGCATGATTACCATATCAGCATTATTATTTTTTATGTCAGTTGATACTACTGTATACATGAACCATTGTCGGCAGCACATAAACTCATTTGAGCATCCAAGTTTTGTACTGGGTCGAATTGGTTTTGCAGGCTTTCACAGCACACCCTTGAAAAAGTTGAAAGTAGGTCCCAGAAGGATGACCAGCTGCAAGTGTCTTTACATTTGAGTGTGATTGTCACAGACGTACATTGGAGAGTTCTCATGAGAAATAGCACAATCCAACTGCTAGAGCAGCTATGAAACTATTAAACAAACACACACACACACCAGACTTTCCTTAAATGACAATAAATACACCTGCACTTATGCAGCTTTTAAAAAAAGAAATTAAAAGTGAAAAATTTCCTTTGGCATAAAGCTACTTGCAATACAATATAGATAATTTCAACACCACATTGATTTGTTTGGGAGTAACTAATCACTAGAGGAAACTTTCTGGGAGGAAGCAAACAGGCCTTTCCCCATGCCTTCCTTATCTTCCCTTTTCGCCCATTGAACAACTTGTTCAGTTTTCAAGCTACTAATGCTGGACTAGGATTAGTGCCACAATAGGAATAAAGATGGTGTGCCCAGAATCCACTCAAGCCTCTTTTGCACCAGGCAAAGACTTTTCCGTATCTTATATTTATTTTATTTATTAAATTTATATACCATCCTTCATCCGAAGATCTCAGGACGGTTAACAAGATAAAAATACAATATAGAAAAACAAAATAAATAGTTATAACGGAAACAAAACAATAACCCTCTGATCCCACAACCACATTTAAAAGGCCCTGCTGTGATGCTGTGTCTTGTCAATCTACTGGTTTTATTGGGAGGAAATCAACATCAGATTCTTCTGATCGTTTCCCATCAGTGCAAAAATTTTTGCCTGCCAGGTGGAATGATTCCCTCTCTCTGCATGCTGTTCTGTGGGTTTTCCTGAACCAGATTTGGGAGATGGAGGGGGGCACATGGGAGAGCCCTCTTGGACTAAAGGGAGCCCTTGACCTGACTTCCACTTCCACACCAGATGGACTGAATCTGGGCTGTTGCTTTTCATTCTCATAGGATTTGTTAGCTGCACTGAGAACAGCAACACTGAAGGGTAGGGTACAGTGGTACCTCCAGTTACGAACTTAATTCGTTCCAGAAGTCCATTCTTAAGCTGAAACCGTTCCTAACATGAGGTGCGCTTTCGCTAATGGCGCCTCCCGCCAGCGTGTGACTTCCACTCGTATCCCAGGGCAAAGTTCTCAACCAGGAGCATCTACTTTTGGGTTAGCGGAGCTCGTAACCTGAAGTGTTCGCAAGGAGGACAGTACGTAACACGAGGTTCCACTATATAATTTCCTCAGTAAATGGCGGCTAGCCTCATTGCTTCTCAGAAAGTAACTTCTAATAAATAGCTGGGAAAGAAACCGACATATGATCCCCCAACATCAGACAAAACTACTACATTCAGCATTCAGTTTGAGGTAAGAATGCCACCTACTGGTTCCTGGTGCTTCAAGATTGACTTGTTTTGACTCTACTTTGGCTCACAAGATGAGGCATGATCAAAAGAACTGGGAACTATTGCTGCTAGTGAAAGGAAGGGAGGATTATCTTGGCTGGAATGCAGGCTTACATAAAAGTTAAAATGTTGAATTCTTAAGTTACTGATAACGGCTTATCCGAAAACCGCATTAGTTATAGGTGAATTAACTCCAACACAAGATGTTTGGAGAGAGATCAAGAGAAAGGGGAATATCCAGTTAACACTAATGCTTTATTTTACAACCATGAGAGAAAAACATAAAGGCATTTTGTTTTTGCAAAATCATACTACAAGGAAACAGGTAAAGATGGACTCAGCCAAAATGTCATGAAATTACCACATACAGAACTCCAAGTAAGTTTTGAAATTCGTGCCCCAGAGCTTTCATCAACCCTACATGCAAGAATGCAAAACCAGACAGAAGAAGATGCTATAGTCACAAACTTAAATGAGCCTCTATGACTTAATTTGAAAGATTTTGAAGTACAGTGGTACCTCGGGTTAAGTACTTAATTCTTTCTGGAGGTCCATTCTTAACCTGAAACTGTTCTTAACCTGAAGCACCACTTTAGCTAATGGGGCCTCCTGCTGCTGCTGCGCGGCCAGAACACGATTTCTGTTCTCATCCTGAAGCAAAGTTCTTAACCAGAGGTAATATTTCTGGGTTAGCGGAGTCTGTAACCTGAAGCGTATGTAACCCAAGGTACCACTGTTTCTTACTTTGTCTTACTCACCATGAGACCTTACAATGCATTGAACATGTTTGATGAGCTCTGCTCCTCCAGGCCAAATTGCTCTTAGAAAGCTGCAGAAAGGGGCCAAAGTTTCACATACATCTGGCACATACACCAAGAGTTTGTGGCAACTGCCGCTGGTCAGCACATGAACACTACAACAAAGGCAGCTGCTACTAGGCTAAGGCTCAAGTTTCCATATTAGAACATCAGTTGTCCTCCCAAGCCATTCCTGAAGAAGTAGCACTCAGTCAGTACTATGAATTGCTGCCACACTGCAATCCAGTCTTATTGAGGTTATGGAAAGTTGTGTTCTACATGCTCCTCTTTTCTCCAAGAAACACATTAAAGAGCATATTTTCCTCCATCACCATATCCAGCATGGAACATAGTTTTGAGGTGTTACCCACTACAAAATCCCAATCTCCATGCATTCCTTTTCCCATTTACACTACCTATTACAATGTTTTTTGTCAATACTTTACCAACATATCCCAAACTTTTTTTCTGTTTACAAATTCATAGTCAGATAATTATTAAAACAGATAACTTCTTTCTACCTCTTTAGAACTGTATGAAATCAGTAGTTTCCTCTGCAATGTTCAAATATCATCCACAGCTGAAGCATTCCTTCTGAATCCAGCTTACGCTACTCACAACACTTATTTAGTGCCTTACTAAGGTCTTATTTATTGCAATGCTAAGGTCATCTGCTTAAAACTGCGCCGACCTCCATAAAAAGGCACATGGAGAATAAGGCAAATAAATTTGAATCAAACCTAACACATGTTGCTCTTTGTGCTTGCAGATTTGCACTTCCAGATAATCTAAAGAGTCTGACCGCCATACATCTCCACATCAAATAGACAACGGCAGTTTCCATTACAATGGCAAAACCAAGTTCAGAAAGTATCAAAAGTTGAACTAGATTCTGGCTCTTTACAATGAATGTGAATTAGGGTCTTTCAACAGTATATTCTATGAGGCTTGAAACCCTGCGGTTGACATGTTTAAGCACCATTTGAAAATTATCTTTATCCAGGTTTTTTATTTGAGATCTGTTTTACATTGGGGTACAGTGCACACACCACTTTTTAGTACTGCACAATGTAATGATTTTACAGTTATGTTTAATTTAGATGCTTGTTTTAATGATTTACTACATAAAGGCACCTTCTGCTCCAGACTGGAATAAGGGTTGGGTGCAAAAACATCGAAATTATAATAACTATTATTATTACAAATGAAATTTCAGTTCGAGCATGTGAAATTTAGCTACATGCACAAACAAGAACAATCTCTATGCCTCCCCAGGGCCTTTGCTTCTCTGTCCACACCTTTTATTTATCTATCTAATAAAATTTATATACTGTTTAATTGTATATGAAACCTCCAAGCAATTTACAAAAAATATAAAATATACGTTTTGTTGTTTTTTGTTCTGTTTTATGGTATATTTATTTGTGTTTTTAACAGTGTTGTAAGTCAGTTAGAGACCTTGGGTAACAAGTGACTAACATCTAAAAGAAAACGAAAAAGAATTTATTATTATTAATAAAAAAACTCAAAGTTAAGAACAAGTTTAAAGAATCTGAAAATGAGTAAAATCAGCAGTTAAAATTATACATTATAAGCTAAAATTACAGACTTAAATACAGGTTAACTTCACCTGTCTGGCTAGACTTCCCTAAACAGGAGAGTTTTTAGCACATGCTAAAAAGAATACAGTGAAGGTGTCTGCCTAATGTCAATGGACAGGGAATTCCAGAGTGCAGGAGCTACCACACTAAAAGATCAATTATTTACAAGCGTAGAACAAACATAATGTGGCACTTGCAAAAGTACAGGTTCCATGGATTGAAGTGGCTGAGAGGGCATATATGGTGTAAGGATATCCTTTAAGTAAACTGGCCTCAAGCTGTTAACAGTTTCCTACCAACTACACAGAACTCCTATGTTTCTCTCCCATTCATTCATCCTTCATCACATGCCTGAATGGAAGCTCTACCTGCTGCACCCCCGCCATATTTGGCTCTCCAGCTTCCTACACCCTCCAACAATACTGACTTGAGCATCCTGTCTTTGTTCCCAAATTGTTAGCAACAGGACAGACCCCAGCCTAAGTCCTGTGCGAATGTTTTTCAAGTCACTTATCTCACAAAAGTTATAGTGTTTGGCCGTGGGCTTTCTCTCTTCCCCCTAAGCTTTAAACCTTTGCAAATGTTTTACGGCATCATAACAAACATCCAAGAGAGACTGTTCAGGACAGGCAGTTTTCAGCCTGTTACCTAAAGTCTACTGTATGTATTTCATCCAAAAGACTCAAGGCTCTAAACATTCCCCTCTAACCTAAGTTCCAACAAACTACAACAGCAATTCAAAACAAGAACCTACATGTTGGTAAGACTCTACAAAAGTGATTGTAGAATGTCAGCTTATGCAAAGGCCTGCGTTACTTTTAATTTTTATACAGTACTTAGCAATGCTTTGTAAATTATAAAACAACATGGCAGATGTCTGTGCTCAAGTACAGTATTGTAATGGTATGACGCGCAGCAAAGGTGTTAAGCTCCTAAAATAAAGAACCTCAAATATCTAACTGGTCAAGAATAATAAGAGGGAAAAACCTGCAATCATCCTTCCTAGAAGCTGCCCTAACAGCCCTCCTCTCTGTATCTCTCCAGGAAAACCTTGAGATCCCTGTATATGAATATATGAGATCCCTGTTCACTTCAGTCTAAGCATGTGGAAGAGAATGGAGAACAAGTGATTTCTGTTATGATTAAAATGGAAAACTCTACAATAAGGGGACAGTTTTAACCCCGGAATACCCTCTCTCAATAAAAATCCACCAAGCACCACTTCTTATTTTTAGGCATCTGTTCAAGAATTTCTTGTATCAACAAGTCTCTTCAGTTGATGGATTTTAAGAGATTGGCCAGTTATTTACAACGTTTCTGTTTTTATATTTTTCTTATCTTATATCTTTAATATTAGTTGGACAATGCTTAGATGCCTTCTATAGGATTTTGTGGTTTATAAATAAATAATTTATATTTTTATAAATATAATTATAAAATATAATAATTTAATATTTTTATAAATAAATAATAAACTTTATCTCCACTCAATTATATCTAAGATCCTCTTCCTTGACTCACTAGCAATGTGGTTCATCAGTCACCACTTGACCACAAATAGCCAGTAATTAGGAATTGGGCAAGGATGCATAGAAGAAATAAACTGCCATGGAAGGATCATTTGCTAGTGGGTGGCACCTACCTCTGTTATTCACTCCATCTCAAATACTTTAGAGCAAGTGTGGGGAACCTTTGGCCCTCTTGATGTTGATGAACTACAACTCCCATCAGCCCCAGCAAGCAACGCCAATCGCCAGGAGTGATGAAATCTGTAGAATCATAGAATTGTAGAGTTGGAAGGGACCACAAGGGTCATCGAGTCCAACCACCGCAATGCAGGAATCTTTTTGCCCAACATGGAGCTTGAACCCACAAACCTGAGATTAAGAGTCTCGTGCTCTACCAACTGAGCTATCTGTTTGCCCAAATGTTACTCACAGTTGCCTTAAAGATATATCACAGAATCATAGAATTGTAGTATTGGAAGGGACCCCAGAAGTCATCTAGTCCAACCCCTGGCAATACATGACAGATGGCCATCCAGCCTCTGCTTAAAAGGAGGAAGAAGAGTCCACCACCTCTCATGGGAATCTGTTCCACTGTCAAACAGCTCTTACTGCCAGGAATTTCTTCCTGATGTTTAGTTAGAAACTCCTTTATTATAAATTGAATCCATTGGTTTGAATCCCACCTACCAGAGCAGAAGAATACAAGTTTGCCCCATCTTCCATATGATAGCCCTTTAGATATTTGAAGATGGCTATCACATATCCTCTCAGTCTCCTCTTTACCAGATTGAACATACCCAACTTCCTCAACCATTCCTAAGGCTTGGTTTCCAGACCCTTTATCGTCTTGACTTCCCTCCTATGCACACATTGCAGCTTGTCAATATCTTTCTTAAACTGTGGTGCCCAGAACTGGACACAGCACGTCAGGTGTGGTCTGACCAAGGCAGACTAGAACGAGACTATTACTTTTCTTGATCAGGACATACATATATACCTTCCACATGCATTAGCAAAATCTGTAAGGTTTGTAATGCCCCAAAAGTTTATGGCATAAACTATTTGTTCACTGAAACTGAAAAGATAGAATGGTAAAAGCATGTTCAAGCAAATTTAAACCCAGTATGTTAATTCAAATACAGGAAGTCAGCACAAAAAGAAAACACGTATACAACATTCCCATATGGTTGATGGAATTAACAAAAGCAAATGAAGCTGAACAGGCCTTGCTCCTATTACCATCAATCCCCTTACCTCTTTGATATGGCAAAGATTACAATTCAGCTCCCGCATAAGAGAATTGCCTTCCAAGATCCAGATACAAAATAAATGCCTCTTCCACAAAACCACCTCCCTGTTCCAGATTTTTGAACTTTCACTAATAATGCCAAACCCTTCTCCTCCTCCTTTTCCAAAAAAGTTCCACTCTTTCCCAGAGATATGTTTGCAAAAAAGAGCACTCTGTGGTATCTTCAAAACCAGTTTATTACATACGAAAACAAAAGATTACATATGAAAACAAAAAAAACAAAAGGGCAAAAGGAACTACTTCAACAAGTAACATGCAAAAAAACCAAATTCCTAAAGAAGGGGGACAACACAAACTGCATTTAGCAGAATATAGGAGGAGAAACACTAAAATTTGAGACAAATTACCCTTTTTGTGATAATCATTTATTTAGACCACAAGAGAGCACTCATTAAAAATTTGGACACTCATTATGTAGCCTCTAATTCTGTGTCCTAGACTTTAAGTTTAGCGACCTTAAGGTCAGAGATAAAATGCCTAGGGAGAACACAATGTTCGCCCACTAGTTTCTGTAGGTTTCCATTTACCAAGTTTGAGTTGCATCCATTCATTCTTCCGGGAAGAAACTATCCTGTTTGGCTTACATACTTGTTACATCTGATGAAAACTCTTATCTAGGGCAAGTTTGACTGCTGTTTTAAAAGATGCCACTATATATTTGGTTGCCACACATGTAAACAGTTAGCATTCTGGAATTAGGACTGCTTCACACATGACATTTTTCTTACTCAGGACCACTTTTCATGCCATACTTTATACTCAACCACACAGAATACACACCACCTTAAGGACACCTGTCTATTACCTGCAGGTTAGCCCTTCAAAATAAACAGTAGGATCAGCTGAATAGGGACTTGCACCCCATAGCGGCAAGCTATACTATCTATGCCTGTACATCCTTCACAAGAGAGGTTGTGTGTGTGTGTTGTATATACAGTGGTACCTCGGGTTACATATGCTTCAGGTTACATACGCTTCAGGTTACAGACTCTGCTAACCCAGAAATATTACCTTGGGTTAAGAACCTTGCTTCAGGATGAGAACAGAAATTGCAGTGTGGCGGCACAGCGGCAGCAGGAGGCCTCATTAGCTAAAGTGGTGCTTCAGGTTAAGAACAGTTTCAAGTTAAGAACAGACCTCCGGACCGAATTAAGTACTTAACCCAAGGTACCACTGTACAGGTATGTAAACCGAAGTGCAAAACACCACATGATATAATCAGCCCACAGAGTGCCAGAGGGTGAACCCTAGTTGCACTTGTACACTCAGGGAAGCAAATGTATGAAATCAGGAATGACAACTTAACATGCACATTTCGTTTTCCCCAGGAAGGCTTAGTGTGCCAGACATTTTCTACTGCGAGAAGCACAACATCCCAAGGATTACACTTTTGCCACAACAAATGACCCCACCAGCCTTTCCAACAGGGATGCCCCTTCATCTCCCTCAAGCCCTTCGCCTCGCGGGCCTTTCTGAGCAGCCGACCCCGGACCTACCCTCAAGCCCTCCCCGCAGCGGGGGCAGAGGCCTCTCTGCTGCTCCTTCCGCAACCCCCTTTGGGCTTCCCCGCCCTGCCCTGCCCTGCCCTGCCCTTCACTCGCCTCACCTCAGAGGCCCGAACCCCGGAGTCCTCCCTCCCCACCCTTTGGCCCCTCCTCCCCGCCCCTTCCTTCCTACCTGCGCGGGCTCCACGCTGGCCGGGAGCCCCTCGGGCAAGGCCTGGAAGAGGAGCAGAGCCATTGCACCGAGGAGCCTCCTCTCCATCCCCCCACCCCACCCCCCGCTCCCCAGCTCTCTTCACCCGGCGACTGTGAAGTCTGACCCGTGAACTGGTGTACCCCGGGAGGCTTGCCCGCCTACGGCATGCTCCCCATTGGGCAGGAGGAGGGCCTTCTTTTCTTTCATTGGCCGCCTCCGCTGCTCTTTAAAAGACCGCCGCAGAAGCAGAAGACAAGAGGCGTAGGTTCCGCCCTCTTGGGCGTCGGCCAATGAAAGGAGCCGCGAGGCGGCCATGTTAAGTGTGGCGGAAACTGTTGGGCAAAGCGAGAGAATCCGCCAACTATAAAGACATTTAAAGGGGCAGCAGATTGAAAACTCAAGAGGAGAGGAGTGCGCAGGGTCCTTTTTGGGGGTTCGGCCTTCCGCCACCGCGGCGGGATCTTTTGATAGGTCCAGAACCATCAGACATATTGGCATTGTTAGTAAAGGATAGGCAAGATTAAAAAGGCAGCTGCTCTAGACTAGAGTAAGATGCTCATTCACACGCCGAACATGAATCCTTGTCCTGCTTCTCAGCACACGCGGCACAACTCCCACAGCCGACTGCATTCAATTCACTTCCTGAATCTCCATGACCCAAACACTCACCCAAGCATCTTCTGATGCTTCCATTACCGGTGACAATCACAGCATTTCTTGGTTGGAGAGAATCTGCAGCCTGTCTTTATGCGCCCTGTGTCTGAATGCACCTGCCTCTGAAGCAACCTTGGTTTTCGGCAAGAGAGGCATCTGCCTTGTGGCGGCTTCAGTGACTGAGGAGGTGCATAAAGGAGAGGGAAAGGCGGGTCAAGCCGAGAGTATGAGCCATCCAGCTGATAATAGCATTCATTTCATGAAGGCACCAGATCACCATGCCAGGAAGCTGAGGGACAGCTCTGCCAGTGGCTCACCATCCAAAATGTAGTGGCCATTCTGAATGGTTTGAAGGAAAGAAAACTAAGCTAGTCAGCTGAAACTGGATCATCTGAATGCACAACTAGTTTCAAACAATCTCAGAACTCTAGGAGGCACCAAAAAATATAATCCAATTCATTCAACCGCTTAAGTGGGCTGTTTCATACATAATTACATCTACGTTAGCCTTCAGTGCTATGCTGTACCATTCATATGCTCAATTTTTTATTTTTTTATTTAGTATGGCAGTTGCTCACACACACTGAGGTGAAAATGAATCTCTTGCTGTTTGTACTGAGACAAAGGTACAGTATGTATGAACTAGCTGTCCCAGAGATTCATAACAGATCTAATCCTTCATTTTCTCCTCCCAACAGTGGTTCATTTAGGTAATTTTAGGCATTATACAATGGTCTCACATGAGGAGGGGGAGGCTCTTTAGATGTAATATGCATTACTTCACTTACTTAAAATAATCTTGTGTCCTCCCCATTACAGTGGTACCTCGGGTTACATACGCTTCAGGTCACAGACTCTGCTAACCCAGAAATATTGCCTAGGGTTAAGAACTTTGCTTCAGGATAAGAACAGAAATTGTGCAGCGGCAGCAGGAGGCCCCATTAGCTAAAGTGGTGCTTCAGGTTAAGAACAGTTTCAGGTTAAGAACAGACCTCCAGAACGAATTAAGTTCTTAACCTGAGGTACCACTGTAAATGGTAACGTGCATTATGGAGCACCTCTTCCCAGGCCATGTAATAATAATAATAAATTTTATTTATATCCCGCCCTCCCCAGCCAAAGCCGGGCTCAGGGCAGCTAACAACAATAAAATAATACAACATTCTAAACATTCTATGTATATAACGCCCTCCCTCTCTGTTGTTGTTTTCAGTCAGTTAGTCAAGACCTGTTTATTCCAGCAGTCTTTTTTAAAATTAAGATTTTTTTATTGTTGTTAACCATCAACCCCCATCTCATTTGTAACTGATTTGTACAGCTTTTATGAAATTGGAATCTTCATATGCTAAGATCCACCTTGAATTGTGTATTCGCATGAGAACATCATTAAGAAGAGCTCTGCTGTATGAAGCCAAAAGCCCATTTAGTCTATGATTTTGTTCTCCTTCAGGTAGCATTCTTGCCTTCGGGTACTGGACGTGGGGGGCGGGGTGAGCATCTGAAATTTGTTATTATAATATTACTACAGTAATAGACGTTATTAGACCAGGTTTTGCATTTTACAGTTACATAAAGTTCTACCAGCTGAGCTGTTTGGGGCTAACCAGTTCTGCCTCCCCTTTAGGTAAAGGTAAAGGGACCCCTGACCATTAGGTCCAGTCATGACCGACTCTGGGGTTGCGATGCTCATCTCGCTTTATTGGCCGAGGGAGCCGGCGTACAGCTTCCGGGTCATGTGGCCAGCATGACTAAGCCGCTTCTGGTGAACCAGAGCAGCGCAACAAAATGCCGTTTACCTTCATGCTGGAGCGGTACCTATTTATCTACTTGCATTTTGACGTGCTTTCAAACTTCTAGATTGGCAGGAGCAGGGACCGAGCAACAGGAGCTCACCCCATCGCGGGGATTCGAACCGCTGACATCCTGATCGGCAAGTCCTAGGCTCTGTAGTTTAACCCACAGCGCCACCTGCATCCTCCCCTTTATTACGGCACTTATGATTTCATTTTGCAATTTCTTTATTCCTCATTCCCACCCGAAATAGTATTTGGCAGCTTTGGTTACCCTTAACACTCCAGATATCACAAACTAAATACATCCAAATGTATATTGTTGGGTTTCTTTCCCCCTCACCCATCCCAACTGCAATGAAATGTAGTGAGTCAAAGATACAAATATGCACTTGCCAGCCAGGTTTTGTATGAAAACAATAGACGTCATCTGCAGTAATACTGATCTTAACAAAATAACACTTCAAAGGATCTGGAAAGCTGTGTTTCTGGGAAGGGGAGAGGATGTAGAAGGAGGATTAAACACATATGTGGAAAACAAGAACATACGCCTTGAAATATGTGAGAAATAGAAGTTAGAAATGCCTTGTTTTTTGTTTTGTTGCTATGTAATTCACAAAGGTTGCAGTCCCAAATTCAGTTACATGCTCAAGCTCTATTGAGCATGTAACTGAATAGCATTTAAGTGCATTTTACTTTGTGTAAGACTGACTGTAGACAAAGGAAACTTTTATTATTTCCATCCTTCAATGAAAGAGAAATCTTTTGCTATCCCTGGATCCAAATAAATTTTTTAAAATGTGCTGGGTTGGATTAAGAAGTTTTACAAAAACGAAACACCCCACACTTTAATGCAAAGAAAACATAAGTATACCAGAACTGAAATGAAGCTACAGTAATACAGAAGAAAATTCATCAGTGGAAGATGCCCCATTTTACAGTTTAGAAATATAAATGGGTTTATCCATACAGTCCAATTCATAGGCAGTTAACACGAGGAAATCCATATAGGAACGGACTGTTGATGTTTATAGGTGGGTTGATGGCATATTCTATTGTTGTGGGATTGGGGGTCATAAAGGAGAAGGAAACTAGTAGTAGTTTTGGAAGACTTCTTGTTGGCATCCATCTGTCTTGGGAGACAATGGAGGAGTGCACCTTTGTGGGTGAAGTCAAACTGTTGAAGAGTTACAGCGCCTGCTGTGGCTGTAGAGACCAATACTGAGAGACATGTTTCATTGCAACTGAAGCAGATACGGCATCCGGTTGTGCCACTGCAGATGTACCATGACATTTCTTCTCTTTGCGCTTCTCGCAGCTGTCATTCCTTCTCTGATCACTGCTGCGGATACACAATCTGTCTCCAGGCACCATGGCTGTCTGCAAGGGATTCCCACATGGCAGGGTTAACTTTTCATCTTTGGCTGGTACAGTAGTTTGCTCTGCTTGTTGAGTGATATTCGGAGCTCCACACACCCATTGAAGCAGGTGGGCAGTGGCAGGTCAGCGTTTTATTGACCTGGGGCTGCTCTACCTAAGGCAGGTGGTAGCTGACCAGTGAGACACAGTGAACTTTCCCACTGATGAAGGCAACCTGTTGTGCTCATACCTTATGCCAATCAGGTTGAGTTTATAACTCATAACCGCTGCCTCACACGTTGTTTTTGCTGCATTTGTAGCACCAAAGTGACCTCTCCAGGGTGCAAGCTTGGGCAGTGTGTACAGAGGTCCTGGGCTGCCCAGATGACAAGATCCTCTCCATCTCGGCCTCCCTGATATGATCCAAAAGACCACTGTCAGTGATTGGCTGACTGCTACCAATGGCAAGCCTTTCAAGTGGCTAGGAAATACCTAAAATACCCAAACCTGAGTAAGGATAATTTGATGTGTCCTGTGTGTGAAGAGACTGCTGTTTGAGGAAGACATACAGGCACAGAGGGCTGACATTTTGAGTTCCAGCTAACAGCATTTCAGTGGGCTGTCTGTCTCCCTGGTCACCTGATATGGGCACAGTGAACTTTGGCTCTCTGTTTGGAGTGTTTACGTTGTGCCTCCACCTATGCTCAAATTATATATTTGTAAATAAGCACAATTACAGAACACCAGTAAACTTCTAGGGTCCTTTTTCGAAATGAAACCAAAAGCACTGTGTTGCTGAACCTTCTCAGTTATGCTCAGTGCAGTGAGTGTAACAATATAAAAAGAGGCATGACTTGTTGGTGACACCAAGTTTTTAGAAAGCTAGTTACTCCTGAATTTAAGTGGTCAGCTTCTGTTATCATTCTTGTTTGCTCCTGTATATAGTACAGTAAGCCTGCAACTTACACACATTTAACTTGTGCACAGATTTACATGCATGGCAAAAAAATAAATAAATAGAAAATTCAAAATTTTCCCAAGGTTCCAGGAAAATGATGTTGGCAATCCCACCCATTTAAAGATCTTACTTATTAATTGGTTTTCTGTGCTCCTTTGTATTCTGTTTTGATTGCATATCTCTAAGCCACTTTCAATACTATTTCAAATATAAAAAGCAGACAATAATATTTTAAATTTTTAAGTCCCTCCAATTCATAAGATTATGGACAGCCAGAGATGAGTGTGCTAGGCTTTACTCTGCATTTATGTTCAGGGATACAGCAAGTGCCCAAAGAGATTTTGAGGCTGAGAATGTGCTCATCTTGGAAGAATTCTGCAGCAGACTTGCAGGGATCCTATGATACAAATCAGTATAGAAATTATTTGAAATCAATTGTTCTACAGGAAATTTTAGAGCCAAGTTTAGTTTGCTTATTACCAACTAGGTAGGTAGTGACGACACTATCAGTGTCTGAATTCTGCTGTTCAAACAAAGAGAGATGGGAAACAGAATGGAACTCTGTGTTCCTCCGCAAAAATTGGCACATGCTTTTACATCACAGAGAGTCCATGTTACTTGTAATGCAACAAGTACTGGACATGGTTAAAACAACATGGCTTGTTCCTACGACAAATTCCAGAATTGAAGTTGATGGTTCAGTGTCAAAAGTGTTTCTCTCTGTGTGTCTAGGGCTAACAGATGGGGCTGGGCAGGTGGTTTAGGTCAGATTCACAGCATACATTTAAAGCACATCTAACACATATATAAAGCACATTATTTCCCCCAAAGAATCCTGGGAACTATAGCTTTCCCCTCACAGAACTATTCCCCAGCATTCTTAACTACAGTTCCCAGGATTCACTGGGGAAATTCATGTGTTTTAATTCATGGTACTGACCTAGACTGGGAAAATTATTGGAGGAGTGGGAAGAGCTAAATGCCTCACTACAGAGTTGCACATAATTGGTTGCTATTGAAGTAGCATGAAATAATAGCAACAGGCACTTCAGATTTCTTTCAGTTAATCCCTAAAATGATACTGAAGTATATTCATGTTATTAAAGCATATTCATATTCATGTTAGTAACCATTGATTGTTGCAGTGTGTTGTTAACTAACCTTTGAGCTAGTTATTACTCTGGTATCTTGATTGCAGATGCAGGACACATTGATTTCAATCAATTATCTGCTTTGCATGTGGTTGTACAATCACAGCTGTGCAGTGCCTGTAAAACAGGAGTAGGCAGCCAAGACACCAGGCGTGGAGAACCTTTTTCAGCCCGAGGGCCACATTCCCACATAGGCAACCTTCCAGGGCTTGCACTCCAATGGTGCTTGGGGCCAGAGACAAAAGCGGGTGGAGCAAAAGATGTGAGCCTCGCCTTTATATAATAGGCTTGCAATCCTGCCCCCCCTTTTGTCTTCTTGTGTAATCTCCATTAAAGCTGGTATTGCGCCTTGGGATTTGGAACCATTACAGCAATATAATTAGTAAAAAAAAAGTTCAAGTAAATCTGGTCAGCTACTTTAATACCCTTTAAAGATAGACAGGCATTTCCTAAAGGCTCCATCACTAGGGCAAATAATATTGGGGACAGGGGACACCTTTGTTTTGCACCCATTTATCGAAAACATTCCCAAATCCAAACTGTTGATTCTTAAGCAAGACTTCCACTCCATAAATAGGTTCATAAACAACTTTACAAGCTGGAAGCCCATTCTCATTTCTTTTTCTAAAACACCCAAGTTTACAATATTCAGTATACGAGGGTCGCTTGTTAAAGATTTCCTGACCCACTTCCAGTTATCGTAGGAGATGAAATTGCACATATATAACTATACATCTCTCCATAGGTAATGTGGTAATTTGTAGCTCTGAACATGATAGAGAATTGGCATCTTTCTCCTTTGATGTACAGATGAAGCTCGGATAAGCCTACCTGGTTGGGCACACATAAAGTTCTACCGTATTTTTCGCTCTATAAGACGCACCAGACCACAAGACGCACCTAGTTTTTGGAGGAGGAAAACAAGAAAAAAATATTCTGAATCTCAGAAGCCAGAACAGGAAGAGGGATAGCTGTGCAGTGAAAGCAGCAATCCCTCTTGCTGTTCTGGCTTCTGGGATAGCTGCGCAGCCTGCATTCGCTCCATAAAACGCACACACATTTCTCCTTACTTTTTAGAAGGGAAAAAGTGAGTCTTATAGAGCAAAAAATACAGTAATTTATCAGTTCACGCCTCTATATGGTTTTCTATTTCGTTCTTAGTATAAGTGATTTTCTTTTTTAAAATCATGCTTTTACAAGTTGCACTGTGTTTAAAATCACCAGGTTTTCAATAATGAGCATATGCAAGCTTATTCATCTGGGAAGGGAAATTTACCTCTAGACCATAATTCCCTGCTCCCCACAGATGAATTAGTTAATTTGACTGATCCTAGAATTTGACCCCCATTGCAGGGCTATTAGGTGAAGGCTTGTCTGAGCAGAATCAAGGTTTCTTTGGTATTTTCCAAAGAACTGGAATCATCCCGTTCACTCATTGTCTTCACTATTTGGTTTCAGACCCAGAAACAGCCTTAGTTTGTTTGCTTCTTTGTGAGTAAAGAGACTAGGTAATCAAAGCTGACTATAAGTTTAAAGGGGAATTTCCAGTGGTGTTCCAGTCCTGCTTTTCTCAGTTGCTCAAAGTAGGGTTTAAAGCTTTTTCTGCATTGTAGCATGTTTTGGCTCCAATCCTGATAAAGACTTGTGTGCTTCCCAGTGGTTCCAAGCTTCTGGCTGTTGTTTTTTAAAGACTTCTTTCTTCATCACATATTGTATAAAAACCAACTATCAGATCCCCAGGCATCTTTCCTTCTCTTAGCTTGGGGTTAAGTATTCTACAGACTTGCTCTATATCTTGCAGTAATAAATGTAAACCAGGAAACAGTTCATTAAGCCATGCTATTAAGCTTTTTATGGTCTCCACAGTAACCTTCTCCCCATGTCACCCTAAGAATATTGTGGAGATTACTGACCTCGAGGTCCACCACTTTTCCACCTGACTTCTTGCTTCTCCTTTGACAGTGCCCAAATAACAACTTTGTGCTTCAAGCGTAGGATCTTCACTTTGCAATTTTTTAATATGTCAGTTCCTTTAAGTTTATTGCAGTTTTGATGCTTTTGACCGGTCTTCCACTATATCAGTCCTGAATTTAACCAGTATATCAGCCGTAAATCCAACATAAATGTTCCTTTTAACGCCATTGAAGAACCCACATTATTACCTCAAGGGCCTATTACTGAGGCAGCGTCCCATGCTTCAAAATGTGATCTCAGATCCCATTTTTATGTGATCTGAAACTGTTGTTAACCTGAAGCACCACTTTAGCTAATGAGGCCTCCTGCTGCTGCCACGGCGCCAGAGCCCGATTTCTGTTCTTATCCTGAAGCAAAGTTCTTAACCTGAAGCACTATTTCTGGGTTAGCGGCGTATGTAACCTGAAGCGTATGTAACCCGAGGTACCACTGTACTTGCACTTTAACGTGCTTTCGAACTGCTAGGTTGGCAGGAGCAGGGACCAGGCAACGCGCGCTCACCCCGTTGCGGGGATTCGAACCGCCGACCTTCTGATCGGCAAGTCCTAGGCACTGTGGTTTAACCCACAGTGCCACCCATGTCCCATAAATCAAATTCTAGGATCTGTCAAATTAACTGATTCATCTGTGGGGAGCAGGGAATTATGGTATAAGCCACCATCTTGGTGGAATGATGTCACCATCCCCACTTGCTTTGATTTAAAACACATTTATAGGGATATACATCTATATAGCTATGCAAGATTAGTAATTCCACTCCCTGATTCTTTAGAAGGGCATTGGGATTGAGAGGATTGCAAAGGATAGAGACACCTCCTCAACATGACTCAGTAGTTACACATTTATTCCTGCAGTTGATGCATAATTGAATTTGTCCTGCTTTAGCTTCCAGTTCTTGAGGAAACGTTCCTGTCATCTACAGCTACTGACAATGAAACTGGTATTTGCCAAGTTTCTGTAAACAAGCTATCTGATCAACGTCATGTAGCCCAGAGATTGGCACATCAGCTTGAAATACAATTGGCACACACTGTGTATGTTTCAAGTACTATCTTGTTAATGATAAGCTGTGCAGCTCTTTTGGATACGAGTACAGATACAGCTTGTATGCACAATGCCAGACTTGGTTTGGTTTGGCCTGGGTGTTTTTCCTACGGGAATCAGCACTATTTGAGAAACAAAAAACCTCTTGTGTTTGACTTGCAGGAAGCCAGAAAATAAAGGAAATGCTTTGTCTGTCAACTGATCTCCCTGCCCCCCCCCCACAGCCCAAGTGAAATAGAACCTGCTTGGTTTGTGAATCTAAAATGTACTCCAGAAGCAAAACTAAGGCTACAATTCCTCACCTTGCCCCAGTCTAGTGAGTGGAAAGTCCACTGTCCCTCAGACCATGTGGAGGGCCGGACTATACCGGTAATTTGACAAAAAATATGAATGAATTCCTATGCCCCACAAATAACCCAGAGATGCGTTTTAAATCAAAGCACACATTCTACTCATGTAAAAACACCAGACGGGCCCCACAAATGACCCAGAGATGCATTTTAAATAAAAGGACACATTCTACTCATGTAAAAAACATGCTGATTCCCGGACCGTCTATGGGCAAGATTGAGAACCCTTGTGGGTAGGCAACCTATACCTTTAAAGTGCATTTAAAGCACATTCCCCCAAAGGGTTCTTGGCACTATTTTGCTAAGGGTTCCTGGGAATTTTAACTCTGAGGGGTAAACTAGAATTCTGAGGGGGAAATGATGTGTTTTGGATGTGCTTTAAAAGGTACAGTGCACACATACAGAGCCTTAAAACAAAATGACCTGAAGCACTTTCCAGGAGGTGGTGACAATGAGGCTGCTTCCCATACCCAACTATGTCTGCTCTGAAAATTCTGAGGCAAAAGGAGTCTAAATTACTTCCTTTATCATTCAATCAATGGGACTCTGCAAGCTGCTTAGAAGCCCCTTAGATGCCGTTCCTTCCCAGGTAACAAAGCTATGTGTTTTAGACCCTGCACCACGAGACCAAGCTGTACATGATGCTGATTGCATGTAAGCAACCAATATGCATTTCAAATATTATGAGATAGCCACAGTGAGGGCCTCCGAGCAAAATCAAAGTTACAGTGTACATGGAGGAGCATTTTACTTCCTCCCTGCTACCATCCCATTGAAAAATATTCTGTTTGCCCCAGGAGGGAAGTTTCCGTTGGCTTCTATTTGTGTTTTGCTTAGTATGGATTGAGACTGATCTACTTCCACTTATCTGAAAAGGATCAGGGATAGAATACGATGAGGGTTTCTGTGCAATACCATGTGGGCATGCAGTGGTAATTATTCTTGTAGGGAAAGTGGTTTGGGGTGTGTCTTTTTTATGCCTGCCTCAAAAAATGTTTAAGGGAGCACTCAAATAAAGGATAAGCCTTTTGAAAGATGGGCAGCAGGAGTACATTGCAGCTACATTGCAAACTTGAGGCAGTGAGGTCAGGTGGAATTTGAAACCTATCCAGGAAACCTGAGAGGGCGAACCAACTCATTACAAAAGGGGGATAGGAAGAGAAGTGAGAAGCAGATAAGCAATTCAGCCATCAAGCCAGAGAGAGGTGGAGGTTGTTTACCAGAGTTAGGGAACATCAGCTCTTGCAACATTCAGCCAGAGTGGACCAACGGTCAAGCCAATGCAAGGTAAATATTGAGACAGGTACAGCTCTGTCTTCTAAAAATTGCTGATCTACAGCATATTTGGCAGGTAGAGCAGAAATACAAGCAGCTCCTCAGAAAACAATTGCAATGCTGCAAATGATGACCTCTACTGTCAAGTGGTATATATGGCATTTACCATCTAGTACACTGAAGTGTTGCAGCCATCTTGTTTGTCCTTTTCTGAGGTCTCCAGGCTGCAGATAGCAGACCCTGTTATAATTAACCTTTGATCCAACTGTATAGCTCAGTGGAGGGTCAGATAGATGGGGAGTACTTTTGTTTGAGTAAGGAAATCAGTTTGCACTTGGTCTGAGATCGGCTGACCTTGGAGTTTAGAACAGATGACAAACGGTTGGGGAGTCCCCAGTCTATCATCCCAGGCCTCCCTCAAACAGCAACAGGGATATCTAACAGACATCTGCACAAAGCTGGAACAACAGTGAGTCCATAAAGCATCTGGAAAATAAGGTTGCATGAGGTGTAGCTGAAAATAAGGAAACTAAAGTAAAAGGGACGCAGGTGGCACTGTGGTCTAAACCACAGAGCCTAGGGCTTGCTGATCAGAAGGTTGGCGGTTCAAATCCCTGCGACGGGGTGAGCTCCTGTTGTTCGGTCCCAGCTCCTGCCCACCTAGCAGTTCAAAAGCACGTCAAGTGCAAGTAGATGAATAGGTACTGCTCCAATGGGAAGGTAAACAGCGTTTCCGTGTGCTGCTCTGGTTAGCCAGAAGCGGCTTGGTCATGCTGGCCACATGACCTGGAAGCTGTCTGCGGACAAACGCCGGCTCCCTTGACCAATAGAGTGAGATGAGCGCGCAACCCCAGAGTCGTTTGCGACTGGACCTAACGGTCAGGGGTACCTTTATCTTTACCTTTAAGTAAAGTAAAAATAAAATAAGGTCGCAGGAGATGCAGCTGGGAAATGTTCTGGAGTAGAGGCAGAAACACTCATCACCTCACCATCCTTCTGGAAATGCCTGCCACAACCCACTCACCTGTTTTACACAACCAGTTCAATCTATTCCATTCCAATATCACAAGCAGCCCAAGATAATGATTCTAATAATAGCCCTAGTAAAATCAATGGGGATTTCCATGTTGTCACTCAGCAGATTTCACTACTTGGGAAAGTGGAAGATTTCTCATGCTTTACAGAAAGCCCCAGCTATGGATCTACACAGGGTTCCCCAACATTTTAAAATCCCAATGCAGTAGAGTATTAAGCATGACTCAGAATATTGCATTGAAGATTCTGTGAATGTCACCCGTTCAAATCATGGAATGCCTGGGCTGTGTGTATCAAGGAGAGCAACAGCAATTTAAGAATATTTGTTCTTATCACCAATGCTTAGATCAGCCTTTTGCCAATTCTATGGAGGATGGGAATTGTAGTCCAAGACATCTGAGGGACTCACGGTGAGCTTAATGGGTTTGTAGGGTCTACAGAAGCCTAAGCCACACAGCTGAATAAATACCACAAGCAGAAAGGACTCATGGCTCCAAATGTTTACAAGAGAAGAGCCAGGGACAGTTTCTAAGATTGCAGTGTGTTTTATTCTATAGTCTTTCCCGTACATGTAACAAAGCCTTTCCCTGGCAGGTTTAATGACGTGAGCTTTCTTGACCCAATAAGCAACACTGAATGTCAGTTCATCCTGAACAAATCCAAGAATGGCAAAAAGCAAAAAATATTCCAATACTTTGCCATCCAATATGGCAGACTTTGGCTAGCACCAGCATAAACAAATATACATACACAATTGGGCGACATTTAACATAAAAATAATAAAACACATATAAAAATCAGTAAGCTCTTGGATTCAAACAGTCATTTTCAATGCAAGGCAAATCAGATGCTTAAAATAAATTGCTGCTTAAAATATCTACCAACAAGGGACAGACTCTCATCATAATTTGGCACATGTACCTTAAATGAATACCTTGCATGAGTGTCTTCCTGCCCATCAAGCATTCTAATTTCTGCGTGCAAGAACTTGATTTGCATAATGAAAGTATTTACTATTTAAAAAGAGCACATTTCAAGTGTTCAGAATACATTATCTCAATAATCATTACAACAGTTAACTTCAAGATTGGTTAGTATTATCACCTATGGGTTGGAGATGGGGTCTAAGGCTGAGATGCAGGACTAAGGCTTACCTAAAGCCACCTAGTGAGTATGTGGCTGACAGAAGATTTCAGTAAAGGACCTGCTCAACTTACACCTGAGTGAGTGGAAGCATCAGATGTGTGTTGTCTCCAGAATAGTGCAACACCCTGGTTTGGGAGAGGTAGAAAATATGTGCTATTTGCATCCTTAACCAGCTGCACGGACAGCATGTGTCTGCACGTAGGCCCCACAGCTGCTTTTCTGTTAACCCCGGGTGCTGCCAAAGAATCAGCATGGGAAATGTCAACTATTTAGAGTCAGTCTTAATACTATCCTAAGCAAACAGGGCAACTTGCACTTCTCAATAAAGTGGCAAACCTGTGTTTGGAAATTACTTCAGAGTACAGATGGGGGAACACACATAATGTATGTTCTTCTGGGGACCTTTCTAGCCTTACACTACTCATGTTGTTTTTCTGTGCTGTATGTGGGTGTATTTGTGTTTTTTGTACAGAGAAGCATTCAGTTATGTGAACACTCACCTACACTCTAAAGTGGTACAGGCCAGACAAAGGGATGGACAACCCGAAGCCTAAGGGCCAAATGCAGCCCTCTGGATCTCTATCTGGTCTTTGAGACTCTTCCCAGGTCACATGCCATCCCCTGCCCTGCTCCCCACCTTCTCTGAGAGTTTTTGCCTGTCTGGAATGTGTTCTTGAACTCTTACACTGTCTCTTGCATGCCTGGATGGAGGTTGGGGGGGGGGGAGGTTTGTGTGTGTGTAGACCCTAGCCTATAGTAAAAAGGTGTGCTTTACATTTGTTGCTCTGCCCACTTTCATCTCTGGCTCCACCCACCACTGGCCTGTGGGCCCCAGCAGGTTGACCAGAAGGGAATGTGGACAGCTCAGTTGGTTAGAGCTTGGTCCTGATAACAACAAGGTTGTAGGATTAAATCCCCATATGGGTCAGCTGCATATTCCAGCATTGATCCTCAGGGTCCCTCTTCCAACTCTATTGATTCGAAGTGCTGGGGCTGAAAATAATTCACCACCCCTAGAAAGTACTCAGGGAGAACTAGGTTGCTACTGCATGAGCTGGTGGAATATTATTTTTCTCTGGAAAGGAATACTGGGAGGCAGAACATATAGGCTCATCTTTCCAAATGAAAAAAGAAAACAGGTTTCACATTCACCTCTCTCCCCAGTAGCCCATCTGTGCATGCATAGAAAATATATGTCCCACAGTGGTTCTTGAAAAGCAGTGGTGGCAGAAACATTATTCTAGTCCCATTCTCTTGATTGACTTGAGTTTGGGCCTATAGCCTTCCAGATGCTGGTGGGCTATGACTCCCATCATCTCTGATAGCTGGTCATGCTGGCTACAGCTGATGGGATCTGGAATCTAACAACACATGGAGGTCACAAGTTGACCACCTTTTGCAGGGTGTGCTTAAACGATAATTTCCTACACTGACCCCAAGTCACCTACCTTTACATGATTTATCTTAATGATTAAGCAGAGGAAATTGGTCCATCTGAAGGCACATGAGCAAATCAACACCATAGTGATACAGACCTATATTTTGATTTTGAGTCATCCAGTATGAAGCCCACAGTAACTTCCCCATTTCACATCTATTTGGAGGTTTTGTACCCTTTAGGAACCATGAAAGATTTTGACAAAGATAAGCTTAGCAGAGATTGCCTTGGAAAGACAAAATGAGGCACCCAGTTGGAAATCCCAAAGTTGCATAGAACACAGATAACGTATCAGAACGGAGCAGGAACTATATGGCCGGGAAGGTGGAGGAAAAATCCATAGTGAGGTTACAACACCTATCCCTGTGAGGAGTGCTGTACAGCTAAGAGCTTCATAACAGCCAGACTGGATCAGGCCAAAGGTCCAACTAGCCCAGCACCCCATTTCTCACAATGGCTAACAAGACACTTCTCGGAAGCTCAAAGGCAGAGCACGAGTGCAGGTCCAGGCAGCTCCCGAGGTAGAGGCTTCATTCACAATCCCTTGTTAAAATAGACATAAGGCACACTGTCTCCATGTCTGGCCACAATCGATTGCCAGAGATCAGGCTCCAAATGTGAAAGGGCAATGGAGCTGGAAAGGAAAAGAAGAAAAGACTTGGTCCTCTATGTAGCTCAAGGCTGCCTAATATAAAGTGACATGGGAATGGGAGCCAATTAGGTGCAAAAAAAGTCACGTAAGATTTTGTACCCTGCCACGCACTACTTTTCTATAATTCTGGGCAAGTCACTTAATTTTGCCAGGTCTCCCCTAAAGGAATGGAGAGAGAACTGTAGTCTAGCAGGTGGGACAAGGACTGGCTATGCACCTGTTATGGGTAAAGAAACCATTCACAATCGGCTTTCCTGGTGCTAGCTGTAAATTTTAACTGAACAGTTTGATGAAGCAGAGGCTTGCTTAGGAGAGCCAGTCTGCAGCTGCGCTTGCTGCCAGGCTCTTTGTGTCACGTTTCTAGAGCACTGCGGAGAGTCTAGGCAACATGGATTTCAAGCTGGCAGCAAAACTGCCCTTGCCTTTGTTCTCCCGAAGAGTAAGAACAGAAAAATGGAGGCAGATATCGAAATCAGTATTAAGTGAATCACTTAATACACTCCCTTGCAAACTCGGCCACATGGTAGATTCCATATTTATGTGTGTGCATCGCAAGGCTTGTCTGCAAAACCCATCCTGAGTGGAACTGACACATAAGTCCCAGTCAAAGACAAAATGTTGTGGGTGTGTTTCTTTAGAAAATGTCTGGGAACCAGTGCCATAGTAAATGTTATAGTAAATAGTAAATATAGTAAATAGTAAATAGTAAATAGTTATGTACAGAGTCCACAGTTTTGCTTGTGTATGGAAGCGCAGAGGGAACACCCTGAATTAAAGAGCCACACACTTAGTGCCCCCCACTCCAAGCTAAGAGGCCAGAGAAGCTCTTTACTTAGTCCAGAATCCTTCTGCTGGCTTCTTTCTCAAGGAAATTCAGTGTCACCAATTAGGAAGCCAGTCCTATTGAACTTGTGGGATTTCATTTTAGAGTAAACATGGCACAGGAGTGAATTGCAATTTTGGCTGCACACCAACATGAATCATTCCTGTGTGGGAAAGATTAGGTAATTATTAAATTATACTATGCCTGCTCACAAAATGATGAGCAAATATCAATCAGCTGAAGGCACATGTGGTTGAAGACATGTGGCAATGCTGCCCTCCCAAGCCAGGAAGATACCAGAATTGTATAGGGAAGTCAACAGAGAGAATGTATAAAAAGAGAGAGGGCTAAGACTTGTACCTTCGTTGTGGGAAGAGTGCACAGGCAACCGGGACCATGAACACAAGGCTACAAGGCAAAGGCAGACTGTTAGAAATAAGGTTCAATTTTTTCTAGACAGCAAACCCAGCATTGCTATTCCACCTTCAAAACTGCTAAGAGAGAGGCTATACACATGGAAGAATTTTTCACACAGAAACGCTACTATTGCATCTTGACTACTCCCCATTGCTTTTCCTCATCTGAAATCACCTGGTCACTCAACAGCTGTTGTGCTACAGAAGTAACCTGTAAAGTCTCTTGTGGGTATCCAAAGAGCTGTTTTATACCATACCCATTACCCACCACATTTAGTTTTGCCGTCTGTGCCTTAGGTTAGTACTCATGAAGGCAATATGACACACATAATACTTACAACCCTCCAACAAGTATCGTTTGCAATGGAGCATGGAGAACCTGGATTTTCTGCCAAGAAAGCAACAGATAAGAAAGTAAGAAACCAAACTTTCATACCTTAGTACAACGGTGGGAACCCATGGCCTTCCAGCTGAAGTTGGGTGCCAACTCCTATCAGCCCCAGCAAGCATGGCCAATGGTCACAGATGATGGGGACAATAGTACATCAAACATCTAGAGAGCCACATGTTCCCCATCCATGCCCTCTTCTCTGTTGGGATCTGACAATGCTGAACACATACTATGGAAGTCAGAAAGTGGCTAGGTTTTGCTTCAGTGTTTTGGCGGCCAGTCTGCCCTAGTGCTAAATTTACAGAGCTGTTCCAAGAGATAAAACCATGTAAAATTCAAACAGACAAGCTATAGGATAGAGGCTTGTGGGAAATCAGACATTGTTTAGGTTGAATGCGATAACCATAGACCCAATCTAGCATCCTGAACTGATTAAAGGTTCTCTAGCATCAATCAATCTGACACAGGTTACCCTACTTCACTCTAAAAGTGGGTAGGCAACTCCACCACATTACAGTGGAAACTTGTTCCACTGTCTGGTTGATCTCATGGTGAACAAGCTTTTTCTGCTATTCAACCTATTTCTGTGCTGCTACAACTAGATCCATTTTCTCTTGGCCCCTCCAAGACTTTCATTGCTTCCATATGCCACATCCAAGAGAGGGTTTCACTAAAGACTATACCCTGGTATATAAATGAGCAAGTTTGTTCTACAGTTTGCTGATCCAAGCACCATTTATACCTACGACTGTGTTTGCCAAAAATCATAATCTTGGTCTTAGAGGAATTTATAGATAGGCTTTCCTGTTTATAGTATGTGCTGAACACCTCCAAGAGATTTTTGAGGCCCAATTGAGAAAGAGAGGAGAACTAAATCATCTGCATACATCAATATTGAGAGCTTTCTATTTCTAATTACTGGAGAGAGGGAGTTTGTGTTGGCTATATTTGGCAACAGATCATTACTATAAAATTTTAAAAGAGTGGAAGCCAGAATGCAACTTGCTTCACTCAAGACATTTTAAAAGCACCAGTCATTTAAACCATCTCTGATCCTCATTTCTGTATTGCTGTATAGTTCTTGGATCAATAGCAGAAGCCTGCAGTCAGGGTTAGCAATCTGAAATTTCTTCCACAGTCTGTTTCAATTAATAGAGTTGAATGCAGCAGAAAGATCAATAAAGGTTACATAAAGATTATTCTTAATGTTCTTAGTTTATTTCCTTACAATATGGTTCAGAGTAAAACATTAATCAATGGTGCTGTGTCTTCCTCTGAATCCTGCTTGTTATTCATGAATAATGTTATTTTGCAACCAGTCTGATAATTTTTGAAGGTGATACTGTGCATATAGCTTTGAGAAGATGGCCAGCAAGCCAATCAGCCAATAGTTTTGCGGATCCGTCCTATCCCCCTTTTAAATTGGGAAAATGGTACTCATTTTCCATACAGAGGGCAGAAAATGGTGTTAAGGTATACTTCTAGAGCTACTTACCTTCATGAAAGGATATTTTTCTAGTCTCTCCATTATGATGGGCAACAAAACTGGAGAAAAAGAGAGCATTGGTTTATTCTAAGAAGAGATGTGGGATATTAAAGAGCCTTCCCTCCCCCGCTTCTCTGCCACTCCATGTATGCATGCTATGTAAACTTCAGCAGCGGAAGAGCCTGATTTAAGAAGCCACACAGACACAAAATATCTCTCCCTAGAGTCCACCCAGGAGGACTCTCCTTTCTTGATAATGCCCATGTATCCTGGCTCAAGGGAACTAATGGCATGCAAGATGCAAAAACCCAAAACAAACAGTGGGCAATAGCATCTTCACTGAGCAGCTCATCACCACATTTGCAGGTGCTCCTATTAACAGCACTTTAAATGGTTTATAATCAATACACGTCCAAATGCTTATGGCACTGAAGATATTTTAAGCACTCTGCAACAAACCTCTTCTGGTTTGAAGTGATTTTATGTTGGGAGTCCAGGAGGACTTAGCCACATCAGAATGCCCAAACAGATAAAGATGGCAAGGTTCCTCCAATGGCGACTTCTTAGCACACACCATCTATTAAAGTATGAGGAATAAATTTCCATGTACAACTAGTTTTAAAAGCTCTTCCTCAGCCTAGCCCTGCAGTGCAATAAGCAAACAGCGCACAGCCACATGCTCAGAAAGTATTCTCTTGCAGCTTTAGGCTTGTAAGATACAGATGAGAGGAATGGGGAAGGGGATTACTCAGATTTCCTGAGGTAGAGACAGGCCTTATTTTAGAGACTTCATTGGGGGGGTGGGGGTGGAGGGGTCTTAGCATAATGACTCTCTTCTGCATTAGAGCAGTTTGCTTTCTGAACACCATAGTAAGAGCCAGATGAAATACAGTTTCAAAAGCCCACAACATTACTCACTAGAGCAGTGGTTCCCAATTTCGCTACTACCCACCCTCAAGGACCAATTGCGAATTGTGGCAGTTCACTTAACCCCCCCCCCCCCAAATCATTATCAAAACAAGTACCATATTATGAAAATCATTGGGCCCTGAACTGGTAAAATTATAGGGGAAAATTAGTACACTACACCAATGCAGTGTTATGAAAGTAAAACAAAATACAGGACAAGCTCTAGGTCCGTTCAGTAAAAATGGCCCCGATCAGCTGGATCAGAACAAATCAGCTAGGGCGGACAATGAGGGAAGTTGAGTATAGGGCCAAGGTACAGGTATTCTCAAGTGTTCTACAATCTTCCTGAGTGGAGCTTGCAGACTATAGTTTGGTCTGCTTCTTAGGAGAGATCATTGACTGGAGGTAAAACTTCATACCTATCCTCCTCCTCCTCCTCAGCTGAAGCTACTTTACATTAATAATCCATGTGTCATCTTTGGTGCCCATCCCATAATCTACTTGCCAAGCTATAGTTCAAAGGCTTTGCCTTACTCATGCCAGGAGCAGCCATGGCGACGCGGGAAACCACCACCTGAGTTATCCCCTGGATCGCAGCTCTCTGAAAGAAAGAGTCATGTTGTTCTTCAAATGATGACACACACAGAGGACCAATCATCTCAGAATGGCTGGCATCAGGCAGTGAGGGGAAATGCCTGGGCTGGAGACTTCTTGGTTTAAGTCTGTCTCCAACACTCAGATGGGCACTTTCATTTTGAGAAAGCATAGGTAAGGATGGGAAATGAAGAGAGCGCACAACCCTTTGACAGAAAATAGGGATACATTAAACATGGCTCCAACAGCAAGAGGATCAGCTACAAATGCTCCAGTGCACCTTGATGTTCCCATGGGACAGGAGGGCGGAACCTGTGGCCCTCCAGATGTTGTTGGACTGTAGCTCCTATCTGCCCCAGCCAGCATGACCAATGGTCAGGGATGACGGAAGATATAGGCCAGCAACATCCACAGGTTCCCTACTCCTGCTACAGTGGCGAGCCCATCTTCTGCTTTCCCTCTCTCTGTTGGTGCCCTACAGGACTCTGCTCTTGGCCCTCTGCTCTTCTTGACACACGGCCTTTGGGTGACCTCATCAAATCCCACACTGCTGCCCAAGTCACTTATGTTTCTTTAGGGATCCATCATCGTCATCTCAAGCTCAACATGTGCAACATTAAACTTCTGATCTTTCATTCCAATCTGTTCTCTCTTTGAATCCACACCAACAGCAGCACTGTCTGTTCTGTTAAACTGGGAGATAACGATAGGCATGTCCCTCTCTTTTGTTCCTCATATTGAGTCTGTAGCCGGCTCATGTCACTTCTCCCTTTTACAAGAGAGGTTGGGAAACTGCAGCCCTTGGTGGAGAGAGAAGGAAGAAGCTCATACGGATGAAGCAATGGAAGCAAGTGATCTGACCCTGCTCCAGCAGCTCGCTGCACAAGAAAAGAAAAAGGGGTTGACAGAAAGAGAGAGAAGGAGAGGAGGACTACATTTGCCCCCTAACTGCACGTGACACCCCCACCCCCACTGATCTTCCCGGGGGAATGTGGCCCTTGGCAAAGGGGTGTTACCCACCCCTGATTTACAACACTGCAGAAACACAGCCCTTCCTCTCTGGCATCTCAGCAAAAACTGAACTATGCTCTGGTCATCTCTTGCCTGGGCTTACATTGTCTCACCAGAGTTCCAGCTGAAGAATGTTGTCCGAATGCTGTAACGAACTGAAATCACTGCACGTCCTCCCCCTATTTACCCTTGTCTCCATTGTTTTCCCTGTGCCAGATTTCAGACTGCAAGTAGGGGCCTGTTCTCTAAGGATGTTTCTTTTAGAAAGTATTATCTGAAGGTCAACAAGCTTCGTGTTTCGGCAGAGCAAGAGATACGAAAATATGCCACTTGGGCTTTATTTGTAGCAGAACTGGGAATAGCAAAGCGTCCAATGCTACCTACAAAGAATCTGCATAGCATCTGCATTCTGGGTTCTTTCTTTAGACATCTGTGTCATGAAGAATGCATGGTGTGTGCCAATGCAAGCTGAAACATATCTTGTTCTCTGCTAAAGCGATTTTTGAGTGCGGCTCCAGCTCTCGGGGTCGGAAGGCAGATTAGAAGCTTAAAGCAAGAACCCTTAAAATCATAAGCAGGCAGTAGTGCAAGCCAGTGACCACCACACCAACTCCACAAGATAGATAGGTTTGGTTCTTTTGGGATGCCAAAAGTCACTTATCTGAAGCAGCCATCACTTCCTCAAGAATATCACCTGATGAAAGGTTATTGCCTATGAAAGTTTATTGGACACAAATAAATCTTTAAGGCAAGGATGGAGAACCTGTGGCCCTCCAGATGTTGCTGGACCACAGTTCCCATTATACCTGATAAATAGCCATGCTGGTTGAAGCTGATGCAGGTTGGGAATTCAGCAACATCCAGAGAGCTGCAGGTTCCCCCTGCCTACTCAAAGTCAGAGGTGGGGATCTGGATCCGGCTAGCAGGTCAGACTGTTCTCTCTTCCACCTCTTGCTGGCCCATGATTGACATGTAGGCAAAGCCCCTTGCAAAAGTGCTATCTTGTGGAGCACTTTGAAAGGGGCACAGCAAGACTCCGCCATCAGCCAGCAGTCGGGTCTTGCAGAGTGCTTTGCAGACACTAATAATTTTGGCTGAGTCAGGTCATTGGCTGCCCCACATCTGATGCCATATAACACAACAGGTGTAGAACAGGTAGGCATGGCTTGGGTGCAGCGGCCTGAGAGGCAAAATGCAGAGGTCTGGCAGGCCTAATTAGGCCTGGGGCCAGAGGTTCCAGAAGCCCAGTTTTAGGACATAACAGTAGCTTTCATCTTTTCACAACTCCCTGTTGCCCTTTCTTCTCTCTCCCCCAAATGCTGATATTGTGCCCGACTCCCAAATCCTCCTTAGGATGGGGAGAACACAAGTACACAAAAAGGGCAGCATTTTAAAACCTGAAGTGCCTGCATATCCAGGTCTCTCAATTCCTTTGGCTGTCAGCCACACAGGCAAGACAAATTCCAAATGCTTTGTTCCTCCAAACACAGCAATGATGACGCTACATCTCCAAACTCCTGAGATGATGGTACTTACCTTGGACTTGCCCAGAGGGTTGTCGTTCTCATCAGTCACCGTGATCCCATTTATGAGTTCCCTAAATGCGAACACAAACACACCATCTCAGACATTGCGACCGACTCTGCTGAACTTTAGAACACCCACACTTTTGAGACCACCACGCTCAGCATCTGAAGCATGCTTCTTCCTTCCCTCTGCACAACAAACACCCCTGCTTTGGTCAGGACATTCAGCCTTCATTCTCATGATCCTCACAGCACCAAAAGAGAGAGCCTTGAAGAACAGCTCAAAGAGAACACAGGAGATGGAAACAACAACAGCAAGACGCTGTTACATGTGGATCCTCGGAACATCACATTTCACTTTTTTATGTGCAAACAATAGACACCGACTCTGTCTGATTCAGACAGTCTGAGGCTCTCTGATTATGTCATGAAATTATGACATAATTATATATTGTTAGGCACCAGGCAAAAACATTCCTTTTCTCCCAGGCCATTGGCTAATTAAGCCAATTAATTTGGCTAATTAAAACATAGGGGGTATTATTTTCTCTGCCATTATTTCACATATTTCCTGTTTTTATATTGTAAATGAGCCTGTGATCCTCAGTTGAAGGGTTGTATATCAATTTAATAAATACATAAAATAAATAAATGAAACATGAGAGGATGCCTAGAACAGCAAAAGGACCCAGATTCCCAATCCCAAGAAAACCCTAAGCCACCATTATCTTAAAATGACCTAAGGGTGGTGGTGGGGAGCAGCGGTGGAGCATCTGACTGCGCTGCCCAGAATGGGCGCACTCCCAAGGTGGGTGGGGCGCGGAGGGTGCCCTCCCAGGCACAGGATAGCCGCTTGGGTGCAGAGAGCGGCATGCGCACCCTGCAGCTGGGGGCGGAGCGAGCCATCGATGGCAGACATTCAGCGTGCCACCTGCCTGTGACTCCCAAGCCTTCCCCAGCTGTCAAAATGAAGGGGGAAGGGAGGAATGCCACTGGCAAAGTGGTACAGCTCCCCCCTTCCCCCGACGGCTGGGGGTAGGCTTGGGAGTCGTGCCAAATGTCAGCCCCCTCAGCGAAGGCACCCAGGGCGATCCGCCCCCACCGCACCCCCTTCCTCCATCCCTGGTGGGGAGGCATTAGAGTTGGTTATAGGACAGTCAGAATTGACTGGCACAGCTACAGTCAACTTGCAGCAGATCAGCAAGTGAGTCCCAGCTCCAAACAGCAAGAAATCCACTCACCCCTTCTAAATTAAGTTGCTGAAATAAACAAAACTTGAGGCAGAAAGCTGTAACGGGCATGTTTGTGTATGAAAGGAGTATGAGCTTAGCTCAGGTACCAAAAACAAATTCTTGAGCTGCACACGTACCCAGAGGCACTCTGGTTCATTAGTTCTGAGTGTACACATGTCCCCCAAGCCTCCTTTTGTAGCTCGCTCAAGTTCGTGGGGTTCTATATACAGTGGTACCTCTAGTTACGAACTTAATTCGTTCCAGAAGTCCATTCTTAACTTGAAACTGTTCTTAACTGCTTTCATTAATGGGGCCTCTTGCTGCCACTGCGCCGCTGCCACACGATTTCCGTTCTCATCCTGGGGCAAAGTTCTCAACTTGAGGTAACTCTTCCAGGTTAGCGGAGTTTGTAACCTGAGGCGTTTGTAACTCGAGGTACCACTGTAAAAGGCAAGGTAGGTCCTGCAACTTCCCTACCCCGCTGGGCAAAGAGAAAAGAGGGTGGAAGAGAAAGTGAAAAGGGATAGAGGCCTACCCACATTTGACTCTCCCCCCCCCCACTCTCAGCATATTCCACTCCCCAGAACTACTCCCAAACAACTGTGGCACTTAATGTGTGTTTGTGGAGTTACTTGAGCCTGCTGCAGGGCATGATCTGAACCCTCACATCATCTTCCTCCCAATCACATGGCTTGTTTTGTGTTGATATGCTTTCCCATTTTGGAAACCCATGGCTCCGTTTTTCACAAATGAATTAGGAAAAATCTGCTCACAGAACATTGCAGGGTCTCATGGTAATATACTCTAAAAACTCTTAAATCCCTTGCAGGCTACTGTGCTTCATCAGTATGAGGAGCATCCTATTGCTGAGATGGTGTATCTCACAAGACAACGAAGCATCTGAAACCAATTTGATGGTGCACTGCTGCCGCCTAGTGGTCCCCATTAAGAAAAAACCTGCATACATATCTCCAAAGAGTCATGGGATTTCCGTAATAAATTGATTTATTCCAAATATTCATCCGAATATTTATATGGAAGACAGAACACATCTGGAAAACTAAAGGAAGCATTTGTACTACTGCAACTAGCACCCCCTCCAGCAAATTAAATGCCTGGACAAAGTGCTTATCCACTACGTTCATAGTTCCTTTTTTAAAAAAGTTGCCTCTATTTGAATGAAGCCTATCACTGCAACATTTTCCCTTGATTTAGGGGGAAAATCTATCAACAAAAGCCATGGAAAACATCTTGCAACTGGCTCAATAAGAAGGTGACATCTCAAGCATTACTGTGAGCCCATTTCATTTTTGCAGACAGAGGCAGAATGGAGCTGGGATTTCAGAGTATTCTGGTGACACAGAGAGCCAAGAAGGAGCTGTGTTTGAAATGGATGCCTGATGGTTGTGGCTGTGAGCAGGAATAGATTACCTCTCTTTGTAGCACACTGCACAGCCATTAAAAACCCCACCACAACTGCGTAACCAGCAGTAAGCAGAGCAGAATTTTAACATATTTCTGTAATCTTAAGGTTTGACGTCTGTATGCATTCTACCTGGGGCCTTCCCACTTGTTTTAATGTCCATCATTGCATTTCTTTATTCTGGGCAGGTCGGTTCTGCATGCCCTGTGCTGTGTATTTCATGTGTCTAATTTACTGTTTTTACCCATGTCACTAAGGGTGGCTGCTGAAATCTCATTCACATGGCAATTAAGTTCATTGCAAGCCAAGTTATTTCCCTTTAACCATCACTGGTTGTACATAAAAGTAAAAAGGCAATCATGGGGAAAATCTGATTTATATTTTGTGTAACCAGAGTATGATGATTACCTCATCAAATCCAAAATAAAGAGCAATGAGCATTCAGCCTAGTAGAACTGATTTTTCCCATTTGTCTCTGAATCACTGATGCCTCAATTACCCTGCTGACTTAGTCCTTAGGCAATATATTAAAATTGGATTCGACTCTGGTTTGTGCTCTCATTTTAACAACTGGTAAATAATACTAATTGACATTGTGTTTTAAACTATTCCAACTGTTTATTTTCTAAGTGAACAAAGAAAACAGAGTATTGTAGTATACGGGATTGTGGGCTGGGAAAATGTGAACAGAGGTGAAAATGGCAGTAGTACTGGATTTTCCATAGAATAGATTAGAACCAACCAGCCAAATCCACATAATTAGCTGTCATTTTTCTGCATTTTGCTTTAAGGATGCATCTAGACAGCACTTATGTTGCATTTGTGTCTGGGTACCTAACCTCTGCACATGTTCTATATATGTGCATGCTTCTTCCTCCAGGGACTGTGGCTCATGTTTTGGGCTTGCTGTTGTTTTTTAATAAATGCTGAATTTGTGAAACTGCACCTATATAGAGAATTTATTAATCTAATTAATTTCCACACACACACAAAAAGCAGGGCAGGGAGCAAGGGACCTTGGGATGCTGCTGCAAAGAAACTGGTTTGTAGGGTCATAACATATGCAAGTTCAGCTGAGGACAAGGGAAGTTATACAATATAAGCAAAATGTATAGGAAGTAAGTGGAATGATGCAAGTTTACTGTCCCGGGAGACAGGAAACCATTTCAACAGTGGAAGAGCAACAATGTAAGACTACTGTCCACACCTATCATGCAAAAGCTTATAGCTCTTCAATGAGTATAAACTTGTGTCTGAAGGTTAAAAACACACACACGCACACACACACACACACGGAAATGTAGTGCAAAAGGTGAAAAATAGTAGGATGTTGAAAGAACAACAAGGACTTATCAGCCACATCTTAGGACATACTCCATGACACACTATATGAAATCAGTTTGTGTTTTCATCAACAAAAATTGTCCCACCCATCATGTTTTTGACTCAGCACTCAATGTGTCTGTGTTTAGATACCTAATGCCCAGAGTTTTAAGACTAGTAGTTGAAATGGAGGCCCAATCAGCTCCAGAGAAGTAAATACACTTTGGGAAAGAAATGGAGCTTCCTTTCTGGTTTGTTTACCCTGCTGCCTCTTCTGCTATCAGCAGTGACTTTGGAAAGCAGCTGTATGAGTGAGAAAGTGAGTTATTATTAGATACTGGAGGAGCGGGGAGAACTCAGGTGTCCTTATTCCCAGGCAAATGCCTTTACCGCTAGGTAAAGCAGAATTCCTTCTTTGAAGCAAAGGCCTGGGCTGTGGATGGCAAGCAGAGCACAGCATCATGACATTACAGCTCGTCCCTTCACCCCTCCCGCCTTAAAAGGCCACTTGAGCTCTACCTAGAGACTTACTGCTGCCTCATCAAGGGGATGTTGACGCAGTTGGCAGCAGCTACCGCTGCAAAGGGGACCCAGCGTGCCACAAGGGATGGTGCTCTCTGCAAGGAGACAGGAGTGCAATTAGGAGGAGGACCAGATCTTCAGAACTCTGTGTGTGTTTTCAGGAGGGACACCGTGCCTATGCTATGGATACCATAGGCACTGTATGCCTAATACCAAGAGTTATTCCACTTCCCCAAATTCTTATAATGAATACACATCTGCTTACAATAACACTATGCAACAGCTGGAGCCAAGGAAGGGAGGAAGGGAGGGAAACATCTCACAGCCAAAATAAGCTTCGTCCAGGATGGTGGGCCTTCCCACTATCCCATTGTACAGTTCCCAAGGCTGATGCATAAGAAGCAGACAGTCACACTTCCACAGCTCCAAAGACACTGGAAGAAGATGCCAGATTGCCTCCCCGTCTGCAGCCTTGCTGCCCCTTTGTTGTTAGAAGAACGACGCATTTTCCTACGATACCTTGGTGTAAAGGTTGAGTCCTACGGCAGTTGCCAAGGCGGTGCTGGTAGCAGTGAAATAAGCAACTCCAATTTGCCTGGAATCATCCAAAGGGTAAACAGGTTAGGTCCATAGACAGTCCATCTCAGTTCATGAATTGTGCAACAGAGGGACTCCTCCACACCACCAGTGTGGTCTTACTGTGGCAGGCTTCTTCACTACCTGTCATCCCTACACTGTTGGCTCTCCAATAGCCACACGACATCAAGAATCTTTCCAACTCTAGCTCTGTGATCCAATGGGAGGGGAAACAGAACTACCATGAAGTCTATTGCTGTAGACAGAGCATCAGGTTGCCTAACAACAGCCTCTTCCCCACTTCAGCCGGGTAAAAATCTACCATCATACAGTCTGAAGCCATCCATGTGAATAAGCTATATCACATCACATATAGGGGCAATAAGAAATGGGGTCTTTGATTCTGCCACTCCAAAAGTACCACCATGCTCTGTTCACTGGAGCCCGTTTCAGAAGTGCCAAGTACCCTATCAACTTGATAGGGTTACTATGATAAATGGATGCATAGCAATTTGCCTGCATCATCCGATTTCCCCAGAGGGCGCTTCCTGCCAATGTAGTCAAACTATTCAAGCTGATAGAGCAAATCCTAGCTTAAGCCAGACAACAAGCCTGACATGCTAAAAGACTGAGTGAAATTCAGTGTTGCTCACTTCCAGTTGTTCCACCTGCTCTCCAGATGGAATCATCCCCCTCCTTCCTTGCATGCTATTCAGGAAATTCTCCTGTCCATTTCCCAGAGACAATTCCAGGGGTTGTACAGGGGAAGAGAGTGGGGGGAAGCACCGCTGTGTGGAAGGCCTTCTGTTGATGGGGTTGGTTAGGTGAATCCTGCCTCATGCCATCAGGTAACCCTAAACAGGTACTCACTTGAGGGAGATGGGGCTGGCAGCATTCCGGTTGGTGTAGTTCACAATGGCATTGAAAGACTGATTCACCCACTGCCAGAAAACTACAGCTGGAACTGTCCTGTAGACAAGGGAGTGAGAGAAAAAAGATCCAGAAGCCAGAATAGGATTGTGCATCCATTTAAATAACCAAAAGTGACACCACTGTTATCATTTTTCTGGCACAAGGTGTTCACCTTTATCAGACTTGGTCTTTAGTTGCATGCAACACCAAGCCAAAGCAGGACTTACAGTGAACAAGCAAACGTGCAGGCTCCTGGTTGTTCGGCTGAGCTAAACCATGGTTTGGGGTTTAGTGTTTTAAAAGCACTGGCTGCACACAGATACGACTTTGTGAGTGCACTGTCTGTCTGCTCAGCCCATGCATAGACTCTGCCTGTGTTCAAATCCTCTCGGAACTCTCCTTTACAGTTTAATCCTACCTGTGTCTACTCAGAAGTAAATCTTATTTAATTCAATGCCTCCTGCTCACACGCAAGTGGGATTAGGATTGCAGCCTTAGTTACAATTAGTGTCTGCTACTAATTTCTGCAATAAAATAGCAGGTGCACAGTGCTAAGGATTAATTGCCTGAAAAACATTTCACTGTTAATGTAGCACCTGACAGCAACTCTTGAAGACCGATCTAGAACAGGAATAAAAATGGGAGAAAGTAGCGCAGGCACGATAAGGAACAGATTTCAAAATTCAGTTGAGATCACCAGCGCTTGAAAGGAATAAACACCCAGTATTCCATGCCTCACAAAAGCAACTTCCTGAAACAACACTCCTCCCGTCATACCTGTAAAACTGCAGCATGCAGCCCGTGATAGCCATTCCCCCGGGGACTTGAAACGACATCCTCCCTATCAAATTCATCTTCTCACCAGAGTCAGGGTGGAAAGCGGAGTCATAAAGCTTCTTGGCATAGAACAGCTGCTCTTGGTTGGTTCCTGGAGGCACAATGCCTGCCCTGCAGGCATGAGAAAGAAGTAACTGTTCCAGCACCATTTCCTAATACCTCGAGCCTCCAAACTATATAGCAGCACCCTCCCCCTGCTACAAAGTTAAGCCCTGGGAGAAACACTCTCACACAGCACACACACAGATATATTCTTAAAAAGGTAAAGGTACCCCTGACTGTTAGGTCCAGTCGTGGATGACTCTGAGGTTGCGGTGCTCATCTCGCTTTACTGGCCGAGGGAGCCGGCGTACAGCTTCCGGGTCATGCGGCCAGCATGACTAAACTGCTTCTGGCGAATCAGAGCGGCACACGGAAACGCCGGAGCGGTACCTATTAATCTACTTGCACTTTGACATGCTTTCGAACTGCTAGGTGGGCAGGAGCTGGGACCAAACAACAGTGTCTAAATCCCTACATGTCCTTTATGGTATTTTTTCAACACCAGGTCCAGGATAGAGAAATTCTGTTAAAGTGTTGTCCCTCTCATCAGATCGAGGTTTGAAAATTCAGGTATTCACAAATTCAGGTATTCACGTTTTCTGTAATAGACTCTAGAGTAACAAGGACACTGTGCCTTACTCACCAGTTTTGTGAATAAACCTGAATACGATCTATGCTTCGATCATGCAAGAGTACCAAATGCGTTTGTTTTTTTAAAACCATTGTTAATTGCCCAGGCTACCTGCAGCTCTCCACCAATGCCTTTGCTGAATCCAGTTCATGTTCCGACACCAGCAGCGTCCTTGGGTCCGTGATGTTGAAAAAGTGCTTCACACGCCCCATAAAAGTGTTCTGGTCCCAGCGAGGGATGTCAATGTTAAATGTGGTGACACTGGCTGCCATTTTACTGCAGAGTAGAAAAGGAATCCGCAGGTCAGTGCATGAGCTCCATGGTTTACCCAAATAAAACCAAGGATTATGGTTGACATGTGTGTTCACCTGGAGATGGCGAATGCCCTTTTAAAAGCTGCAAAGTTTTGAGAAAGGATGCATCTGTGTTAAGTCTTGCCCCGATGGTTTAGCTGTCCTGCCCATTCTCCTATGTGAAATAGAGGAAGACCCACCACCACTGCAAGACACTGGTAGGAAATGCAACTCCTGCACACTTTCTTTTTAAATAAACAGGTGCTATTGCCATAGGAAGGGCAATAATGCCTTCCATCAGCACAACCATATCCACTTGCACTAAAGAACTCTCCTGTGAACTCCTCAAATCTGCTCCGGGTGCTGAGGGAACCCCTAGAAGAGATTGAGGGGGCACAGTGCTTAAATGGTGCATGTCAGGCAACCAGCTATCACTATTTTGCCACAAACACACAGAGGTCCAGGAAGGATAAAGATGTGCGGAATGAGTGGCGCATGCCTGGCACATAAGCGATGGCCATGATGTCAAAGTGGAATTGTGATGACTGATACCAGTTTTGGGTGTAAAACTTGGGGGTCTCCACAAGTTTTACAAATTAGAAACCTATAAATTGGTGATATATACGTGTGTGTGTGTGTGTGTGTGTGTGTGTGTGTTATACAGAGTCTCAAGGTGTGCCTGAAAAATGAAACTATTAGATTCAAAGGAATGTAACTAAGAAAAGAGGCTGGGAAATTCTGTGAAAATCCCACTCTCCAAAGAACAAGTTATTTATTTGTTCATGCCATGAACTTTGGCATGAACTGGATCACACTGTGACTTTTCAGCCACAGAAATACACAGAGGGGGAGGAAGAACTTTATTACCTTGTTGTTCACATATCGTACACTCAGCATGTATGGAATCTACAGCATAATCTTTGCTAAGGTAATTGCTATACATTCCAAAGAAATTCTATGCATGCTCTGTTAAAATATTAAACAGCAGCCCTTCATAGTACCACTGAAAGGTTAGAACTAACCATAACCAAGAGAAATTTCTTATGCAAACAGCCCCTGGCCAGTGTCTTTATGAAGTATAAGGCATTACCAACTACAGTGGTACCTTGGGTTACAAACACTTCAGGTTACATACGCTTCAGGTTGCAGACTCCGCTAACCCAGAAATAGTACCTTGGGTTAAGAACTTTGCTTCAGGATGAGAACAGAAATTGTTCTCCGGCGGCGCGGCAGCAGCGGGAGGCCCTATTAGCTAAAGTGGTGCTTCAGGTTAAGAACAGTTTCAGGTTAAGAACGAGCCTCCATAACGAATTAAGTACTTAACCCAAGGTACCACTGTATCTGGAAGTCTTGGGAGCAACTACAGTTACCATTTCAAATACAGTGGTACTTCGGGTTAAGAACTTAATTCATTCTGGAGGTCCGTTCTTAACCTGAAACTGTTCTTAACCTGAAGCACCACTTTAGCTAATGGGGCCTCCTGCTGCCGCTGGAGCATGATTTCTGTTCTCATCCTGAAGCCAAGTTCTTAACCCGAGGTAATATTTCTGGGTTAGCAGAGTCTGTAACCTGAAGCGTATGTAACCTGAAGCATATGTAACCTGAGGTACCACTGTATATCCTCTGAATTCTTTTGGAAAGTTTTTGATTCTGGTTAAGGAATTCAGCAAAATCTGCATATATAATATCAAAATCAAAATGGATGGGATTTTAACATAGGGAAAGGTATGAAGAAATGTAATTAATACTAAACAACATTTAATTTCTTGGAGAATTCCCCAATTTAATTATTTAGGGATCAGAGTCACAATACAGTGGTAACTCGGGTTACATACGCTTCAGGTTACATATGCTTCAGGTTACAGACTCCGCTAACCCAGAAATATTACCTCAGGTTAAGAACTTTGCTTCAGGATGAGAACAGAAATCGTGCAGCGGCGGCACAGCAGCAGAGGGAGGCCCCATTAGCTAAAGTGGTGCTTCAGGTTAAGCACAGTTTCAGGTTAAGAACAGACCTCCAGAACGAATTAAGTTCTTAACCCAAGGTACCACTGTATATGTATTGAAAAATTAAATGAACATAGTAAAAAAGAATTACTGCAAGAAATGAATGGAGATTTAACAAGACAGGCAAGATTTAAAATATCTTGTACAGGAAAATTATCAACCTCTCTGAGAGGTCACATCTGACAACAGGGTGATAGGTAGTGTGGAGAAGAATAAAAGATAGCCAAGATTTATAAAATTTCATTAACAGTCAAGATGTGTAGAATATTTTACTGGCAGTTTAAGTCAAGATACCATGCTCAGCAAGAGTATAGCTTACCCTTGTGGCTACAGAATAATTAGATCTCCAAAGGCATGACTAAGACAAAACAGAATTAAGTGTTTATAGGCACAAACTGCCCTTGACCTCTGGATAAATATTCAACTCTTTCTGTTAATGGGCAGCAGTCTCTGTCAAGTAGAGAATTGTCATCTAACTGGTGGCTGGAATAAACAGGAGGATATCGGTATAGTTAAATGGATTTATGCTGGGACTGAAGTGGGAGAGCTGGGGGGAAATGAGGCTAGACATCAAAAGGAAAAACACATAAGTGCTGATTATCTTTTAGTTACCAGAAATTGAAAGAGACACACTATTAAGGGAGATAAGCCCTAGAAAAGGTAGAGAAGGCCTTCTACTGCAGGCAAAACTCTGGTTGTTTCAGATTCTGAACCCTAATTTTGTCTAAAGGAGAGGATTAGAAAATGGTATCCTGGATCACCAACTCCAGTATTTATCTGTGAGTACTACCTCAGCAAACTATAGTTTTCTCCAGGTGTCAGCTTCTCCCCACTTATAAGAAGACAACTGCACACACCAGTCACATGCTAGATAGTCTCACACTTTACAGAGAAATTATCAGTCTGGTTTTCCTCACTGGAAGGTTTTGCATCACCAACCTTTTAGAATTCTTTGAGGTAGTCAATGAAGATGTAAGCAAGGCTGAAATGGTAGACAGTATATTCTTAGGCTGGACTTCTAGGAATATTCGGCAATCATGGGCAATCGTTTATAGAGCAGTAACTGGATTAAAACACACACAAAGAGATAATAATAAAGAGTTTTCACAGCTGAAGCAAATAAACCCTACTTTTCACTTAGCTCATATTTCTCTCAACTTCATGTCTCCAACATGTCGTCTCAGATTCCTGCTTTTCAGACACTGCTTACCGTACTTTGTCCCTCTTCCTTGAACCTCCTTAGTAGGTCCCTCTCCTTCCCTTTGTAGCATATAGTCCCTGCCCAAATCTTAAGTCACGTTCAGAATAACCCCCCGGTTAAGCCCTTTCCAGTTCTGCCATTCCCCTCGCCACATCATTTTCAGGTCCCTCTCCCCAAGTGTACTTTATAGGTAGGGCAGAGCTTTCCAAAGTTTTCATGTTGGTTTCACACTTTTTAGACATACATCATTTTGCAACACAGTAATTCAGTTTTGCTAGCAAACTGAGGGGTTAAACTAACCCCTTTCCAGCCCTGGAAGTAGAATGGGGAGCGTTTGCACGACATACCTACTCACTGTAGCCAACACATTAACATGTAGCAACACACAGTTTGGAAAGCTCTGGGGTAGGGGGTTGTTTCCCTACATCACAGACATCTTGCCATTCTTTAGCCATCCCCTGTGTGGCATGGAAACCCAGTCAAAATGATAGCCTTCTGTTCCTTCATAGAAGTTGGACTGCAAACCATTTAGTTTCCTGAGCAGTTGAACACTGTTAATTGCCATTTGAATGAAGACAAAGTGAGAGATTGGGTTGAGTCCTGTAATTGGGGTACCACCACTGAGAAGGTCCTGTTTGTACAGCAATTTCCTGGACAATACTCATCAACGGTACCATAAGCAGGGTCTCCCCTGCAGATCTCAAAACTCAGTTTGGCTAATACTATGGAAAGTGTTAATTCAAATACTTGGGTTCTAAACCATTCAGGGGTTTATACATGAGTACCAGCACTTTGAATTCGGCCCAGTAACTCACTGACAGTCAGTCCACTGTTTTCAGGATTGGTACAATAGGACCCCAACTTGCTTCTCTAGATAGCAAATGGCAGCCACATTCTGCACTAGCTGCAGGCTCTGGACTCTGCTCAAGGGCAACCCCTTGTAATGTACAGTCCAATTAGGAGGTTAACAGAGCGTGGATTACTGTATTAAGGTTAGCCTAGTCCAAGAATGGCTGTAGCCAATGAACCAATCATAACTGAGTATACATACTCATTACTTCAGGTGCCATGTGAGCCTTGCTTAACATTCACAAACACCAGCAGTTGGAAGGGTCAGCTATCAATACTGAAAGACTGGGAGGCGGGGGGCCTGAAGAACTGTACTGATAGTAAATATTTTGTGTCCCCTACTCCTCTGATAATCTCCACCTCCACCACAAACCCACAAACAGTGGCACTCTTAACTCCTCCTTATGCACGCTACCCAGGCAATATCCCTCCAATCAACCAATCATCGCTCAACTACCACACACACAATCCTTTTGATATCAACTACCCTGACGATTGAAAGTGTGACAGGTAAAGGGCAGAGAAACTGACAAAGTACTGTACAAAAAGTTACTGTAAATACATAAGGTGCATGAAGAGGCAACCCAGTTGATACATGATGCAGAACTGCTAAATTTCTACATAATCAACAGGGCCACAGATGGTTTAAAAAACAATTACAACAATCTGATCAGGAGCAGCCAGCTGTTATTCACCACCTTAAAACATAACTTGGTAGTGATTTCTCACTCTACTACCCCTGCTCTGTGGAAATACTGTGTATCAAGTGTAGAACAAGCCTATTAACTACAACTCTGTTTATCTCTAATTACCAGATGAGAGCACAAACAACAGGGGATACCTATTCCCATTATGCACCATTTGTGAATCACTGTTTGTACACACACCGTACACACGTCTTCTGGGAGCTGCAGTTTGTGAAGGCTGCTGGGAACTGTAGTTCAGCGAAGGTGTGTGAGTCTGCTTTAACTATATGGTGAGTACGCAGCCCCAAACATCTCCATCCTCTGTCGAATCCGCTCTTCTCTCCTGCCACTGAAGTTGGCACGCCAATGCCTACCTTCACTACTGAACTCTTCCACTTCACACCCCGCAAAAATGAGCGACATTCTCACAGCTGCATATATATGCATATGCATGCACACACAAACACGTATATATATAACAACAGGTTTTCCTTCTAACAATGCAGAAACAGTGTCACTAATACCCTAAGAGCGCAGCACCACACATGCCTCGCGTCTTGCCAAACTTCTCCCCTTCTGCTACATCATTATTATTATTATTATTATTATTATTATTATTACATGTTGTTCTTCCCTCCCCGGCGTGTCCTGCATTCCGCGGGAAAGCAAGCCAGGCCGCCTCTATGGTTTTCTCTTACTCCTAACTCCTCGTGGCGCTTCCCGACTACCACTCACTCCTACCTGCAGCTCGCCAAGCACCAATCAGCAATGCCGCCGCCTTCCTTTCTCGTGCACATGGGCACCGCTTCTAACCCCGCCCCGCCGAGGACGCGTGGCTCTCCTCAGCCAATGAAAGGCTGGCTTAGTCGCGTCGGTGCCCGCGTCGACGCAGGCCGCATGTATCTGACGAGGGAGGAGGCTGGGTTCTTTGGAGGGAGGGAGGGAGGGAGGGAGGGGAGAGAATAGGGTAGTGGGCGGAGCTTGTGCGTCGAACTCGAGACGGACGTTCTACGTGGGAGGAATGCAGTGCGCGCGCATGACGCAGTTGCCCATGGTAACCGGGAGCCGCGTAGAGGATGGTGAGTGAGAGATTAGGAGAGGGAGAAGGCCGAGGGGGGCCCGGGAGGGCGTTGTGGGAAGCGGGAGCGCAGAACCGGCCCTCCGCCCTGTGGTGGGTGCGGGGCAGGATCCGTCCTGTGGCGGCGGAGCGCTCCGTGTTGAGGGAGGGGGATGCTGCTCTCTAAAGGGATGGATGAGGAGACGATGAATGGGCCTTGGCTGAAGGGAGGGGCGGGAGTCGTGTACCTGGAGCTGAAGGAACCGCTCAGGTGACGAGGGGGACGGAGAGGCTGAGATCGCCAGATTTCTATTTTTTATTTGTTATTTATTTATTTATTTATTTATTTAAATAAGGACCCCTTCATCTGTTTTATTATTTCAAAACCGCGAGTTATTGGATGTGCTCTGGGAAGCTGGGAGAATAGCATGTAAAGAATTGCAACACGGTTACCCACCCCCACCCCCTATGCAATGAGATACAGTACAGTCTTCTGCGAGACTGAAAGGTTGCTGTTCAAGGGGCGATATCTTCGTTCTTGTTTTATAATGACACGTGGCAGCTGTAAGCAGGACAGGTTGAGATGCGATTTGCGGGATTCTCAGTGGGGGACCTTAGGGGGAGAAGAGAGTTGGTTGGGTTGTTGAAATAACTCATTTTCGAAGTGGAATTGGGTCATGAGGAATCCCGGGGTTTTCCCCACAGATGGTCAAAGAAAGATGTGAAATAGAAGTCAAATGCACCTTGTTACAGGGCTTTAAATATACGCAAGAACACATTGCAGTTTGTTTGTTTTTTAATTCTGGTGTTACAGATCTTCTATGTGTTCATCTCCTTACTAGCTTACTTGATCTGCAGCAAGCATTATCTGATAAGATAAGAAGAGTCAAACTGGATCAGAGCAAAAACTCTTCTAGTTCAGCATTCTGTTCCCACAATGGCCAACTAAATGCCCATGGGGAACCTACAAGTGGAACATGAATGATATAGCACTTTCCTATTATCTTTCCCCTACAGCTAGTATTTAGAAGCACCTTGCCTCTGATTTTTCAGATTGTAAATTGCCATTGTGAATAACAAGCAATGATAACTTTACTCGCCATGAATTTATATTCATTCATTTTTTAAAGCCAACCAGCTTGGCAGCAAATTCCAAATTTTTAACTAGGGTGTGAAGAAGTACTCCCTTTTGTCTTTTCTTAGTTTCCTACCACACATCTTCACTTGATCACCTTTGATTCTAGAATTATGAGGGAGTTCAGGAACCACTGCTTACCAGCTTTTGCACAATCTTATAAACCTGTATCATATCCCCCTTACTTCCCCTTTTTTTTTGTAAATGAAAAAAGTCCAAAACATTCTAAGATGAAAGGGGTTTTGCTCCAGCCCCTTGATTTTTGTTGTTGTCTTTTTCTGAACCTTTTCCAGCGTTACAATATTCTTTTTGAAGTGATTTAGAGGTGTACAAAGTATTCCAACACTGCTTCCTTCCCTATAAAGTGTGGAAATATAGCCTGTTAGACCTTTAAAATAGCCCCTTCTAAGTGAGTTACAAAGTTTCCCACTTCCCCCAGCAAAGAAGACTACCACACACTTGGAAAATTAAAAATGGTTTATCTACAAACTCTCCAAAGGTCAGATTCATGTGCATTCAGAAAAAGTTGCACAGGCAGTAAAACTTAGCTTAGTTACAAAGTAATAAAAGTGCCTAGAGATTACAGTGGTACCTTGGGTTACAGACGCTTCAGGTTACAGACTCCGCTAACCCAGAAATAATACCTCGGGTTAAGAACTTTGCTTCAGGATGAGAACAGAAATCGCATGGCAGCAGCAGCGGGAGGCCCCATTAGCTAAAGTGGTATCTCAGGTTAAGAACAGTTTCAGGTTAAGAATGGATCTCCGGAGCAAATTAAGTTCTTAACCAGAGGTACCACTGTATTGGTATAGGAACTGAAGAGTGGCTGGTGAGAGCCATGCAATTTTGCTGGAGCAACCAACTCAAACCTTCACATGCTGAGCTTCTTGGGTACACTAAGTGGGGTGGGTGGGTGTTTGTTTACCTCTTTCCTCCCAAGGTGAAGGGAAATGACATAACTAAGCCTGACAGGGTAGCTTACTCTATGGTATCAACCCCTTCATGCATTAATTAGACTTAAGCATGTTGGATATCATAGAATCATAGAATCATAGAGTTGGAAGAGACCACAAGGGCCATCGAGTCCAACCCCCTGCCAAGCAGGAAACACCATCAGAGTACTCCTGACATATGGTCGTCAAGCCTCTGCTTAAAGACCTCCAAAGAAGGAGACTCCACCACACTCCTTGGCAGCAAATTCCACTGTCGAACAGCTCTCACTGTCAGGAAGTTCCTCCTAATGTTTAGGTGGAAACTTTTTTCTTGTAGTTTGGAACCATTGCTCCATGTCCGCTTCTCTGGAGCAGCAGAAAACAACCTTTCTCCCTCCTCTATGTGACATCCTTTTATATATTTGAACATGGCTATCATATCACCCCTTAACCTCCTCTTCTCCAGGCTAAACATGCCCAGCTCCCTTAGCCGTTCCTCATAAGGCATCGTTTCCAGGCCTTTGACCATTTTGGTTGCCCTCCTCCGGACACGTTCCAGTTTGTCAGTGTCCTTCTTGAACTGTGGTGCCCAGAACTGGACACAGTACTCCAGGTGAGGTCTGACCAGAGCAGAATACAGTGGCACTATTACGTCCCTTGATCTAGATGCTATACTCCTATTGATGCAGCCCAGAATTGCATTGGCTTTTTTAGCTGCTGCGTCACACTGTTGGCTCATGTCAAGTTTGTGGTCAACCAAGACTCCTAGATCCTTTTCACATGTACTGCTCTCAAGCCAGGTGTCACCCATCTTGTATTTGTGCCTCTCATTTTTTTTGCCCAAGTGCAATACTTTACATTTCTCCCTGTTAAAATTCATTTTGTTTGTTTTGACCCAGTTCTCTAATCTGTCAAGGTCGTTTTGAAGATATATGTGTCTGATTATCCCACACTCTTGGATTGTATATTTTAATCACTGGTTTTGTGATTAAAAATTTGCTGTTAATAAATACAAACTATTTAAATTGTTGTAGCCTATCCTGGGACCTATGGGTGGAGGGGTGGGTAGTAGTGATTATGATGATAATTTGAAGTTGTACCATAGATTTGTCTTGAGGATGAATATTCAAAATCATTATTCATAATTTCTGTAGTATTTTTCAGAAATATGGGGAAGCTTCTGCACTTCATCAGTATTTTGAAAAATACTGTAGCTGTGTGATAATTGTTAGCCCTCACAGCTTTTTCACATAAAGTTATGCTACTAATGCAGCTAGTACTAATACTGTATGCAGCTCAGCCCTGAGATGCAGGACTAAGACAATCAAATACATTTCATGGCATCAGCTAGTTTATTAAGGCCATGACAAATTCACTCCACACACTCTTCCACCCAGAACTTTGTAACCTAATTACACAATGGACCATTAAGTATTAATGATTATAGACCTATCTTCCATAAATTTGTCTAATCTTTTAAAGTCATCGAAGGATATAGTTCTATGGTTTCCAGGAGGACATACCAGGGAGCATAGGATTTTGAGGATCTCCTCTGCTGGCAAGAAGTCCCCTGCCAGCTGCCTTTTAAAAGGCCACACTATTGCCCCTCTGCTGTTGGTGCAAAGACAAATAGCATTTTAGGGTGGGGCAGACTGAAAGGCTTGCACACATTATAGTTTAGCCTTAGCTGTGTTAGATTGATGTCATGTAGATTTCCTCCCTTCCTAATCCCACATTCCAAGACAGGACTCAGCCATATAGTTACTGTGCCACACACTTCTACCTTGCCTTACCACAATTGCTGCTAAGGCTGATAGTTCTGGGACAAAGAGAAGATAGAATTCAATGAAATCTACTATTGGGGAAGCAACCTTAGAGACTATTTTACGGGACAGCTGTACTTGACTTGATCTTTAGAGAAATACCACATCAACTAAGTAAACATTTGCTGGTTACCAAAGGCAGATTTCTTTGTACTTGCACTCTAAATTCATTATCAAAGCTTTATGGCTAATCCAGATAAACAGCAGGTATTTACTTCTCTCCTCTAATGGGATTCCGCTCTCTGTTCTTTAGTGATTGGCAAGCCTCCCAATAGCATGTGTGGCAATTCTCTCTATGGTATTTCTTATATGGGTCACTTCGGTAGAAAATAACAGGTATTTTTTAAATGTGTATTTTTCCCCATGACGCTTTCCCCTAAGTACATATTTGAAATCTTCTGCATTTGACCTATAAATACATTATTGATGTCAACAGTTATGTTACACTGATTGCAACCGGAAAACTGATAGAGCAGGGGTCAGTAGAGCAGGGGTCAGTAACCTTTTTCAGCCGTGGGCCGGTCCACCGTCCCTCAGACCATGTGGGGGGCCAGACTATATTTTGGGGAGGGGGGAAATTAATAAATTCCTATGCTCCACAAATAGCCCAGAGATGCATTTTAAATAAAAGCACACATTATATTCATGTAAAGATACGCTGATTCCCGGACTGTCCACAGGCCAGATTGAGAAGGCCTTAGGTTGCCTACCCCTGGTGTAGAGTTAAAAGAATAGCAAGTTTTAAAGAAGGAGAACTATAGCTATTTAATGCTATGCTTTAACATTGTACTAGGACATGTAACTGTTCAAATAAACCGACAATCTGGTACTCCCTCTGTATACTTTATATTTGGATATGGAGAGTATTTTGTGGCGCTCAAGGGACAGAGTGCTCTAGTAGTGGATAGACATGGCTCATGACATACTTAGATCATGACAACCTGAGTTCAAGGCCTTATTTAACTTGTTTGCTGATCTTGGGCAGCTTAATTGCTCTCTACCCTAGTTTGTGTATTAGTCATAATAGGGTTGTTGCTTTGAAATAAATATTTACTATGAGGTATTTTGCAGCTTTAAAAATGATACAGAAAGGGGACAAAACCCATCCCAAAATAAATATTTTCAAGTTCTACTGATTTCAACAGGATAACTAAATGCATGTTTATAAGTGCATGTCTTAAAAGTGTTCTCGTTGTTGTTGTTAATTAGGTTTATAGACTAATTTTCAGGCAATATCCCTACCAGAGTGATTTCCAACAACAATTAAAGCATTATGAACAAATTTAAATCATTCTGCACAGTTAAAATAAACAGCACCTAGTACAAATAAAAATACAAATGCAGAGGAGGGGGGGAAATCAACCGAAGTCCTGGGCAAAAAAATTTGAGTTCTTAACTACTGGTAAAAACTCAATGGTTGCTGCAAATATTATTTGGAGAGGAAGGGAATTCCATGGTTGGATGGCCTGTATAAATGCAACACCTCTGTCTCTGCCAGATCTCAGTGTCTCAATATAAAAAATGTATGGCTGGATCATGTCCAAGATTAATATGTTAGTGGTTCCCTTTATGGCCTTTGTGAAATAACTGTTGCTTATCAAGTGTGTGCTCAGAACAAAATAACTTACACCAGCGGTGTGTTTTCAGCCTAAAAAATTCCTTTTGCTTCAGCATAGTTTTTCCTGACAAAATGCCAGTAAAGATGTTCAGTTATTCTATGTTTGGAATGTAAGATATGTTTGGTTTTTGCCCACACTCAAAATATTTAATTATTTAAAATTAAAACCAACAATGATCCCATGGAACTTATTATTAATATATGCATCCTTGATAGAAAAGAACATCTTTCCACAACTGATAAAATAATTGAGTTCTTATTGTGTACCCTCGCTTACACGTGTATACTGCTCTCCACCTAGACGGAAGGAACATATGCTAGGGTTTTTAAATAAGTCATGGTGAGCCACAGAATAACTTTTTCTAAATGCTATGGAGGGGATTAGCAATGAGACGAAGCTCAAGTATTATTTATTAGAAAAATGTATTATGTACCTAAAACAAAGAACAAAAACCAGAGTTTAGAGTTGATAGTTGGCTGTGATGTGACCAAGAGCACTTCTTATAATTTACTAAGATGTGCTGTTGGCTTTAAGAATGTTGCAGCCAGTCATATGAAACTGGAGGAGAAACCAGCACAGGGAAAATACAAGCAATAACAGCAGATGTCACAGGTTACTTGTGGCAGGTTGCTAGCAAAGCTAGCACTAGAAAGCAGATCTTTTGGCTTTAATAATATTTTTGTCACCCAGGGGACAATCTGGCTGATCTGCATCTTATATAGATGTAAGAAAGCAGCCCAGATATATTTACATATCAGTGCCCAACATGCCCTTCCAGCTGACACTTCTTTTAAAGTAGTACAGGTGTTTGAGTGTTGGCACCACCAATGTGCACAATTATTTCTAGCATTTTTGCAATGCAAATAAACTCACAGGGATCTTCTGCTCCCAAACCCTGAAAGCTATTCTCAGCTCAAGGATCTATCACTTGAAATTTGCTGAACTTTCTTAGCTACACAATGCAGGCAATTGAGAGGTTTGTAATAGATACATCATGAAAACGCTGACATGTGAATGTATCATTTGCCTAGAATGGTTCAGAGAATAAATACAAGGGGCTGTGGATAATCTGAATCATTAGTAGGTAAGAATTCATGGCATGGCTAGTCGGAATGTAGAGGGTGGATTTGGATTATGGGATTTTGTATAACTGAGGATTGGCTGGTGGCAAAAGTAATAAAACTAATTCAGCAGCTTGACTGAAATTCTTTACTGCCCTAAATCTTGAGACCTAACACCCTGATATGAATGATTTAGTGCTGTGCTTTTTCAGATGTGCTGATACGATCCAATATTAATGGCAGTTCTTAACACTAGTGGGAGCTGCATGAGGGGGGCAAAATGGCCTTCAAATGGGAAGAATGAGAAGGAGGTGATAAATCTTAGGACCCCCTTCTGAGCAGATGCTATCATTTGTTGCTATAGGTTCATGGACACACCAAAATAAGGGTTAGGTCCATGCATGGAAAATGAAGTTAAGAGCTTGGGCATTCTTCTTTCTCAACTTGTATTACTGTTCTAGTTAAGATTTCTTTCTGTGTAATATATCTCTTAAAATCCACCCTGATTCTAGTAAAATCCTCATTTCAGACTCTCATTCTGTTCTGCATGGGTTGTCGTCATGTTTTGCTTGACAATCTCTTGTCTCTCAGCTTAAGCCTATTTTCTCTGTTCTCTTAATTTTTCTTCAATTGTGCTTTATTCATGTTACAGACATATATATTTCTATTTCCATTGTCTGTTGTCCCATGCAACATGGTTTTAGGACTTGTTACTTTTTTCCTTGTACAGGCTCCTACTTGGACATTTAATTCATTTATTTGGTTTGAATTGCCCTATTTATGCTCATAGCATTCACATTTATTTTTCTGCCTCAGTGCTATCTTTCGTTCTTAGGTACCTGATGAGATGAACTCTAGTCTATGAGAGTTTATGCCATCACAAATTTGTTAGTCTTTAAGGTGTGCCACAGGATAGTTGTTGTAACAAACTAACACTGATACCCTTCTGGAAATATTTTCTACTTCTTACTTGTTACGTACTATCTAGCTGCAATCTCATTCTGGATTCTACAACATAATTTTATTGTGGTTTATTTAAAAAGATATATTTTGCTGCTGCTTCTTTTCATAGTGCTGGTGTGTTATCAGATTCTGACCTATATTTTTATTTATACGTTACTTCTGTTGCAAAGTTATTGCATAGATCCACCCACTTTGATTATTTCTCTTTCTTATTTTTCAACATCTTTATCTTATTCTCCCTTCTGCTGCTTGTATTCTTCTTTCATTGTTCTGATCATGCTATCATCTCTTTATTTTCATTTTCATTTTCCCTTTCCTCTTTTTTTTTGTTTTTTGCTACCTTTCAGTGCTAATAGCCACTTGTGGCCTTGCCACTTGTAATCTGCCTTTCTTGCTTTCTCCCTTTACTCTAGTCTCCTCTGCAGCCCCTTCATTCATCAAAAAAAATATTATTAAACTTCCATCTCCCTGTGCTCTTTCTTATTTTGATGTTTCCATTCTCCCAAATGTAAGGAACTCTTTTCCTTTATCTAGTCACTTGACCCCCTCATTATCCTATTTTAGGAAATTATTAAAACTTCTATATTCTCTTTTGCATTTCTTTCTTGATGTTATTTTTTAAAATAATTATTTTAGTGCTCTGTTAATTACCAAATAGTTCTGTGTTTACTCTCCTGCTTCCTTTTAATCTCACTCATTAAGTGGAAAATCCCTCTTTCAAATCCACTTTCTTTTTGTCTCATGTATCACAGATCATCAACCTACAGGCAGCAACTTGTACATTTTGTTCATGTGTTATAAGGCTATTCAGGATCTCCTTTCTTTCTGTTTCTCATTGATTTTTGACAACGGTGATAAAAATAACATCTAGCAAGTAACATCTCCTGCCCTTTCTCACTAACAGGGTTTGCTGTCAATTCTGCGCAAATTGAAGAGTGCACCAGACCAGGAGGTAAGAATCCTCCTCCTGGGATTGGATAATGCAGGCAAAACCACACTTTTGAAACAACTCGCATCTGAAGACATCACCCACATTACTCCCACACAGGTAAGGAACGAGGCTATTGGTGCTCTGCTAAATCTTGAAGTTTGGAGGATGGAGAAGGAAGGGTGGCTACAAACAGAATCTATCTTGCAACCAAAAGTAAAGTATAATATTTTTTATTAAAAAAAAAAAAAGCTGCTACAGATGCCACAACCCCTATGTACTTTTTTCCCTTCATTTTCCTTTATTCCAATAGTAGTATACCCACAGTTCTGGGACTCATATAGCTTTTACCTCATGCAGCCACTTCCTAAGGCCGTAGAAAGCTGCGTTGTACTACTACTAATAATAATAATTTATTATTTTTACCCTGACCATCTGGCTGGGTTTCTCCAGCCACTCTGGGCAGCTCCCAACAGAATATTAATAATATATTTTTAAAAAGCAATAAAACATCAAACATTAAAAACTTCCCTAAACAGGGCTGCCTTCAGGTGTCTTCTAAAAGTCAAATAGTTGTTTATTTCCTTGACATCTGATGGGAGGGCATTCCGCAGGGCGAGTGTCACCACTGAGAAGGCCCTCTGCCTGGTTCCCTGTAACCTCACTTCTCGCAGGGAGGAAACCACCAGAAGGCCCTCGGAGCTGGACATCAGTGTCCGGGCAGAACGATGGGGGTGGAAATGTTCGTTCAGGTACACTGGGCCGAGGCCGTTTAGGGCTTTAAAGGTCAGCACCAACACTTTGAATTGTGCTCGGAAACATACTGGGAGCCAATGTAGGTCTTTCAGGACTGGTGTTATATGGTCATGGTGGCTGCTCCCAGTCACCAGCCTAGCTGCTGGATTCTGGAGTTTCCGGGTCACCTTCAAAGGTAGCCCCACGTATACTGAGTCGGACCATTGCTCCATCTCGCACATTGTAGTCCAGCCTTACTGGCAGCGGCTCTCTAGGGGTTTCAGACAGGACCCTTTCCCAGCCTTACCTAGAGGTCACAGGGATTCAACCTGCGACCTTTAGCATACAGAGCATGTGCTTTCTAAGTGAGCTATGACTCTTTTCTTCACATGTTAATATAGTGATGTGCAGATTGAAGGGGTGTGCATGTGCCCAATGGAATGGTAACAGTTGTAGAGTGCATGCATTTCTTGCTTTAAAACTTCTCAGACTATGAACACACACTAGAGAATCAGAAGATTAAACCAAGCTGCATGTTGTTACATCCTTCAATGTTGCAGTTCAGCACATACACGGTGCAGATATTTCACATGTATACTTCAAAACTGCAACACACACAGTGTCCCTCTGTCCTCTCTACATGCACCAACTCTCCAGAGCTTTTTTTAAGGGCTAAAGTATCTTTCATTAGTTGCTCAACTGACACCATCCCAATGTTGGCCAATGGATGGTGCTAGAGATTGTACAAGGTTGGATCTCCTTCCCCCAGTCCTCAAGATGGAGCACATTGCCTATGAGATGCTCCCACGCCTTAGAGAAAAAGCCCACCCTCAGATTCCAAGCTTAAAGCCAATCCCCTGTATTGTGTGGCAGCTCACTGCCAGCCTGCACCACATCCTGTTTTTCCGGTTGCACTCCCCTTTCAGTTGGAGCTTTAATTGATGAAATGGGCCCTTCAAAAGTGCAGCTGTTGCTTCTAGTTTTCTCATATCAACTCACATACAGACTTCTGCTTCTCGTTAGCCTGCACATTGGCCTCAGCTTTCAGTAGCTGAGGCTTACTCCTTGCAAGGCTATGTGATTACTTCTTATCTGCATTGTTCTCTCACCTCCTACTGCACCTTCCTTTCTTGTTATGAGCTGCAACATACATCTTTATAGCTTTGACAGAAACAGACCCTGATCCATGCAAGGCTGCTATAGCCTTCACCTTGCCCCCAGCCAATCCATCTGAATAGCAGCACAGGGTTTATTTTGTTAGGGTTTCCAGAGTTGTGATATATAAACTGTGACTGATGTCTGCCTGTGAATCTGAAGCCAGGCATCACGTTAACACCAGTTATACTTTATCTCTGCTTGTCACAGGGTTTTAACATCAAAAGCGTGCAAGCACAAGGTTTCAAGCTGAATGTGTGGGACATTGGTGGACAGAGGAAGATCAGGCCATACTGGAGGAATTATTTTGAGAACACCGATATTCTGGTAAGCATTGGCCACTGCTGAATGCTACATTAAATATCATAGTGACTTTAACAGCTAAGAAATACTGCAATCAAAGTCATTTGTTTTGCAGCAGTCAGCCAGTCTGAACATTCTTGCAGAGCCAGTGTGTGCACGTGAATTATGAAATCTGCAGAAACATTTATTTTTAACTGGTCTCTCAACAGTGTGCTATGTGACAGTTCCATTTGTTTTGCCTTCCCTTTGAAGTAGCTCTGTGTTCCAGGCTGAAAAATATGAACCAAATTACTAGGTGCAATTCTCAAGTGCTTTTCTTCTTCTTTAATACTCTACAAAACACACAGTAAGGGTGCCACCAAAGTACAACCACATTGCACAATTAAAACAACATTTTATGGAGCTCTTCCTTCCATGGCATCTTTTGAAGGACACTTATATGACTCCCAGATGCCTTTTCCTTTTTGAATGTTCAAAAGTCTTCACATTCATTATCTTAGTAATATTTATGACAACAGTCATGTAAGATAAATCAGTATTATCTCCATGTTGCAAGTGGTGAACTGATGCTAAGAGATTACTGCTGCCTAACTGGCCAATCCAACTATCCTGCTATGCCAGATCTGTCACCAATGTGACATAGCTGCAATGCTGCTCTCAGCAGCAGAGGCAATGCTATAACAGTAGGTGGAGAAACAAACAGCAGTACACCAACATGTACAGATAGCCCATAGTATCCCTGGAAATTCATTAATGACCCTCTAATGATAAGGTTCTACAAACAAGCAATTTTTTTCAAGGGCTACACACAGAAAAAGGAGTGTCAGTTATAACATCATGCCAGCTCCATACCTCAGTGGAGAAGAGACCATGCTCCCTCCATAATAGGTAAAACCTATTATGAGTACAGTGCTTCTGCACAGGAACTCATCAAAACACTCCAGAGAATACAGTCTTACTAGGGCGATTCAGATGCAGAAAAGGGAGCAGTATAGTTCCCTGTCTAAACAGCCACAGAAGCAGACGAGTGGCATTGTGCTGCCCTGCCCAGGTTTGTTCCACATAGTAGCAGTGTTCTATCAACATAAAGATTCTACTGGCAGTAATCCTGCTCACATTGGGGCTTATTGCTGGTGTATTTCCCCTGCCCTATTGGAATTTGGGATAGTAGTAATCACAGCCTTTCCATTGGGTGAAATTTGAACTGAGAACACATAGCCTCTTCCCTGAGGTGTTATCCTATACCAGCTCATTCAGTTGGCTTTTTGAAGCACAGTTGAAGAAGCATTTAGAAGGCCTGCTAACCAGAGGATAAAGGAAGACAAGTCCCTTGATGATATTTTGCTCCTTGGCAAGGTCTGCTTGGCCGACAGCTTGCCATTATTGCTATCATGGCTTCATCAGTGAGGCAGTAGTTCATTGTTGGATGCAGAAAGGACTGGTGATGGACAAAAGTCAGAACTGCAAAGGGCAGACTGAATACTTGGCTTTCTCCGGAAGGCAGCCATGAACCAATATCTATGGGTTGTATCCAGACTTTGTGTAAGCCTAGCACCCCATGGAAAGCTCTGTTATATAGTAAGAGGACAGAAGGCACTCTGTAGTGTGAGCAGTCTTTTACACATGCAGAGCCTGAAAAATCCTATATATTGATTTATATATTTATTTTCTATATAACTATATCAAAAGCATCTTGCAAAAACAAAATGTCCAGGTGAAACAATAAAAATGTACAGATAAAAAGCCGAAGGGCAGTTGTGACAGCAAAAATGAAATAAATCAAAGAAAAGCAGGAAGTATATAGATTGCTCAGTTAAAAGCCTGGAGAAAATAAAAGATTTGGACACCCGAAGGACACCAGTATTGGTGCCTCACAAACCTGCCTGGGGAATAATAATAATAATAATAATTTATTATTTGTACCCCGCCCATCTGGCTGGGTTTCCCCAGCCACTCTGGGCGGCTTCCATAAAAACCAGAAATACATTAAAATATCACAGATTAAAAACTTCCCTGAACAGGGCTGCCTTAAGATGTCTTCTGAATGTCAGGTAGTTATTTATCGCTTTGACATCTGATGGGAGGGCGTTCCACAAGGCGGGTGCCACTACCGAGAAGGCCCTCTGCCTGGTTCCCTGTAGCTTTGCTTCTCGTAATGAGGGAACCGCCAGAAGGCCCTCGGCGCTGGACCTCAGCGTCCGGGCAGAATGATGGGGGTGGAGACGCTCCTTCAGGGAAGGGGATTAACAGGCAGGGCACCAGAAACAAGTGGTGGAGCGCCATGGGTGGGGCACCATTGCTCTCTCGGCTTCCCAACACAGCAGGTCACTGGTGCTTATTGAGAGGGGAAGGGCAAGGTGTGGGAAGCTTGGCCCAGTGTAGGGTGTGGCAGTGGGAGCATTGGATTGGCTGCTCCTGCAGGGCATCATCACTGAAAAGGTGCACTCTCCTGTTGGCACCTGTCTTAACATCTTCCAGCAAGGGAATCTTGAGGAGAACTTCCAAAGTAGATCTTAAAAACATACTCCAGTCTGGTAAAGACGTGTATCACTGACATTACCGGGGAGGTTCTATGGAAGTTAACTGCAGGCTTCAGGACTCTACCCCCTTTTTTGATAGCAGCAATTAACTGAACATGTTCCAAGTGCAGTACTGCAGGCACATCCATTCAAAAAGCAGAGTATCTGTTGTAGCTAGGATAAAGGATTGTGGGATGGGGAAGTTAGCTGCTAAGTGATTAAGATCATTTTACCAGTCCCCCTGCCTCCTCTTCTACTGAGGGGAGGTAGCATATGCTAACGAATGTCTGTAAATCCTGTATCTTGGCAGGTTTAGCTAAGTCATGAAGATTTCAAACAGTTAATCAACTATTCAACTCAAATATCTATGCAGTTCTTGGATAGAGACAAAGATGGAAAGTGCTTTTTTAACTTCTTTATTTTTCAGTTTCTAAAAATACATATAACAATCCCCATAAAGCCCCACTGCCCAAGAAAGGAAGAACTAAGTGTATGTTTAAACTAAGACCAAATGGATACTTAGGAACCCCCATCATCTCCAGTCTAGGAATCTCAACAAGAAAACCTTGACGTTTGCAAACACAAGAGTAGGCAAATTAATGTAAAATAATTTTTATCACTTCAATCCATTTTATGATTTATGCCATCATTTGCCCAGATTTCCTTTATATCTGATTCACTTTGATTGCCTATGGGCATTCTTTCTTTTTTAAAAAACAAACCTAAATCCATGAGCAGGGGCATTCCCCCTTTCTGATCTATCATTTACAAAAATGTTTTGAAGGAAATGCTGGAACACAGAACCCAAACTAGCCCCGTGTGCCTTGGAAACAAGACAGCTTGCTAACTAAGATGCCTGTCTCTGCTCTAAACTGAAGAGTATTACACAAGTGAGAGGCCCCTCCAAGAATATTTTTAACACATGAAGTGATTGCACATTCATAAACATGCAGGTGTTCTTGAATGGGAGATACTCCAGCTACCCACACCTGTGCTATTTGGAAGCTATGCACAGTCAAATAAAGGTGTGTATATTTGAATGATTGCATATTCAGACACACACCTGCAGCTATTTGGCATCGAGCCTTCTAGTTATGGGAAGTAGGCACTTGACGTGTATCTACCTTGGTTGGTGCATTGCTGTTCACTGTGGCATTGCCATAAGGTCTGCAGTCTCGAGTTGTGAATGAGATGCTTTTCACAAGTTATGCTTAGATAAGAGGTCCTTGGGGAACAGCCAGATGCTATAGGGATCTGGTGGATGCTTCTGTAAGTGCAGCCTTCTTGTCTGAGGACTAAACCAGTGTTTCACCCTCACAACAAAAGTGCCCCATTACTATAAACATTGTCTTCTTTGGGGTAATATACCATTTTGCCCCATGGCTGGTTCTGTAACTACTAACTAACCTAAGAATCAAAGTTGTTGAGGCTGGTTGCCAGGCCATATGCCCAAGTATTACAGTGACCCAGTTTTGATGAGCATATCTTATGTTAATAAAGCTGAGATGTGAGTGAGCCTTTTGCCTAAGGTCATGGCCCCTTTCCTCCCTACCATTTTGACACAATTTCCCATAGTTTCCTGTTTTTTTCCAAACCTGGAAATTATGGTTACTATCTTTGGAAAAACCCAGAATTCTAAACCAACTTCAATATGTGGTCTACATTCCTGGCTTGTTACAAAGATGGTAACCATAATTTCTCAGTCTGGACAAAATAAGACGACACAATTAATTAGAAAAGGGGAGCCAACATGGTGTCTTCTCAATGTTGTTGGACTGCAGCATCCATCATTCCTGACATTTAGCTGGCTGAGACAGATGGGAGCTGTAGCCCCACAATGTCTGGAGGGTACCACATCGCCTACCCTTGAATTAAAGATTCAGGTCGGTAGCCGTGTTGGTCTGACGCAGTCGAAATAAAAATTAAAAAATTAAAAATTGTCCAGTAGCACCTTATAGACCACCTAAGTGTGTTCTGGTATAAGCTTTCATCTGAAGAAGTATACATGCACACGAAAGCTTACACCAGAACAAATTTCGTTGGTCTATAAGGTGCTACTGGACAATTTTTATTTATTTTTATTTTTATTTGAATTACAGACTTCCTGCTTTAATTGCAACTCACATGAAGGGAGAAGGTAAATGACAGCCTGTTTCGACATGGCTTGTTCTTTCAGCTTGTTAAGATATGTTCATCCAAATGTGGCCACTGTCTATCTTATTTTCAGTTGAATAATATAAGCTAAAATTTGGGCTGAATGCATTGATTTTCTGGAATCTCTTCTTGCTGGCTGTAAGTTGTAAATGGCTAACAATAGCCAGGGGTAAGAAAATTTTCCATCCAACCCACAAAAAGGAAGATGACATTATGGGGAGTAAGAAGATGCTGATGGGATATAAAGATCTATGTGATGAACAATTTTTAAAGACCCCCTGCTTCCTCTTCTGCTGAGGTGTGGAAGTGCATTAAGGCCCCCACCCATCCACCCACACTGATTATGTAATTATAGACACATTTTAGTAACTTATCACTTGGTAAATGGATGTTTGTATGTATTCACACACGCCAAAATAAATATCTGTGCCGAATCTTGCCAAGGTACAACCATCCACCGTCAGAATAATGGGAATTTTCAGACATGATATATAGGTTAATAAAAGTTTTCCTGACTGCAGGTTCCTTAAAAAGGAAGTAATGCCAAGTCAACGTGATTAGAAATGGGCTAGTGGGAAGACTTGTTTTTTCACATTGATTATTTCTTGGCTAATGTTGCATTCTTAACTATTTTGCCTTTTTTTTTAGATTTATGTCATTGATAGTGCAGATAGAAAGAGATTTGAAGAAACGGGTCAGGTAAGTAATGCACAACTTCAGGAAATCGCTGTATGCCTTTTTCTATAATGTATAAGTACATAGAACACTGTCAGACATTTGAAAAGGGACTGATGTACAGTTTGCCGTTTTAAAAGCAAGCTAAGCCTTGTTAAGTTTAAATTATTGTTTTCTACCAAATGAATTAATGAACATTTAGGCTACTCTTCTGAGTTTTTAAGCTCTTTTCTGTTTTCCTCAAGTAAAACCCAAAGAAATAGGATTGTTCTGCTGGGACAGTTAAGACTGGTACAGCTATAGCCATTTCTAGCTATCTGGCTACCATAATTAAGACTACAGAGATTTGTATAGCATACAGGGACATAGTGCTCAATTACAGAATACACAGCATGGATGTGCTTCTATAATAATGTGCTAGTGGTGGTGGACTACAAAGTGCATCAGAAATAATCGTGCATTGATAATCTTCAACAACATCTGTAAAGGACTTGCTAACCACCCATCTATGAATTCTGTTCTACCTCTTCCAGTATTGTTCCTTCTGGTACCTTTCGCCGCAAGTTTAGGACTGGAAGGTTTAACATTCCCGGGCACCTGCCCATTATTAAAGGCCTGTTTCCTTACAGTTCTAAGGCCATCTTACAACAAGTTTAGAATGAGATTTAGCAGGCTCCATTTCCCATTTTCTTTAACTATCTAATCCCTAACGCATTCATTGATATTATCAACAAATGATGTCTGTATGAGCGCTTTGCATCCCTTTTAGTAGCCAGAACAGCTGCCTTTTATGAAGATGAGCTTGTTTCTGGATAGAGATTTTATCAGTGATGTCCTATGCATGAATTACAGTTGATTAAACTGGAACAAAGTTCAAAGCTTGCTGTTAGCATTCCTGCAGAATTTGAAGCATATGTAGGATAAAACCACCTGTTTTCAAGGGCTGCTCAATTCTACTAGCAAGTCAAGTTATAACTGTGCCAGCATGTATTTTTGCTGTGTCATCAGTGCTGATCTCTAGAGGGTTGGGATTGACAGTGCCTTGAAAACAACTGGTAATATTGGACTGAGCTAAAACTTTCTCCGTTCCATAAACAGAGGGATTTGCTTTTAAATCTTTGTCTCAGTAATTGTATGTACCAGTTACTTGTTTTACTATAACATCTGTGCTTCGCTGAAACATTAGCATTTACTATTTGTCCTATATGTTACTAAAACATGTACAACTACTTAGATACAACAGTCAGCCTCCCATTGCCAAAGGCTTTTTAAAAATACTGGCTGCATCTTTATGATTCTTACAGGAGCTAGCGGAACTCTTAGATGAAGAGAAGCTAAGTGGTGTTCCTGTGCTCATCTTTGCGAACAAACAAGATTTGCTGACGGCAGCCCCTGCTGCAGAGATTGTAGAGGGTCTGAACTTGCACACGATCCGTGACAGAGTCTGGCAGATTCAGTCTTGTTCGGCCCTCACAGGAGAGGGTGTGTCGGTGAGGAGGCAGTGTTTATTCTGGCAGAATAGCCTTTCCACTGGTCTGAATGAGAAATGCACACACACACACACACACACACACACACATTCTGGATCATAATGTATGATGTATTTATTGCAAAACTGGAAACTCAAGAAAACAAAGCAAAAAATGTATAGCTTGGTGTGTGGAGGGAGGTAAAGACTTCTAACACAGACTCAGGCTCTCTCATGAGATTCTCCCTCCTCCTTAAACTTAGAGTCTCCATTACATCATTAGGGTCTCATGATGCTGTTTCAACATTGCTTGCCTGATCTATATACATATACTGTAGGGTGGTATTCAACTGAGTTTTATTCAGAGTAAATCAAAATTAATAGTTTTAACTTGGCCATTTTCATTTACTTCAATGGGTCTTCTCTGAGTAAAACGTACGGTAGTTGACTACCACCCATAGTCAGGCTGACTTGTCAACTACAACTTTCAGTGAATTTTCTATTTCCAGTGACCACTTCCCACCAGGCAGCATTCTGTCTCTCATTCCCTCCCTCCCTCTCTCTCTCTCTCTCTCTCTCTCTCTCTCTCTCACACACACACACACACACACTTTAAGGGAGGAGACAAACACTTCATTTTGGGAAACTCTTCTATAAAAAAAAATGTTTGGCAAAATACCTTGCATTATATTAATATTAAATGTATCATGGGCCCAATGGAACATTCTTCCAGTTGAGGTTAGACAGGCCCCCTCACTGTGGAACTTCTGGCACCCACTGAAGACTTTTTTTTTTTTGTTGTTCCAACAGGCATTTTGGTTGTAGTCTGATTTTAGAGTTTTAACTGAATTTTACCTTTCCTTTGCAATGTAGTTCATCTACATCACTTGGAGACAATTGTATCTAAGCAGTATATAAATTGATAAATTTGCAGTGTGCAAAGCCCTCAATGCAGTGTGTAAAGAAAATATCAAAATAAAAATAGTTGAGCATTAGCTACTCAACATAAATTACATACACACATGCACATACATCACTAGATACAGAATAAGAAAGTGGCCACTCTGATCTCATATTAGATTAGTAAATTGGATTTTGCTAGCTTTGTGTATCTTGTGGTGGTAGCAATGGAGAGCAGTATCCTATAAGCTATTTTAATTGGTCTCTGTTTTTGAATGTGACAGCTTTTCATTTCTTTGAAAACTGGACACCGACAGTGAGCCAGTCATACAAACTGCCCACAGATGGTAGAATGAAACATTGCCTATGTTGCAGATACGACACATAAACACTATGGCCCCCATCCAGGTTGATTCATAGGCAATTAACTATAAACTCCGGTGGCTTTGTAAGGATGAGGATGCACAACTGCATACAGATCTGTACACAGATCATGACAGATCATTGAGGCCTGGATGAGCACCACAGTGTGGATGGGGAGACCAGTGAGCATCTGTCATGCATGTGGAAGGTTATTTCTGCACACAAAATATCCCTTGCTGGATTGGTACACATCTGTCCACTCAGATATCTGGGGCCTCTCTTTGAGTTTTCGTTGGTTTAGGAAACAACTTATACCAAGGAGGCTGAGTTACAACTGTTGGTTGGCATCCACCTGTCTAGGAAGACAATGGAAAAGTGCTCCTTCGGATATTAAGTCAAACCATTGGAGAGTTAAAGCGCCTGCCGTGGCTGTAGAGAATGATACAGGAGAGACGTGTTTTGTTGCAGTTGGGTTAGATGGAGGCATCTTGTTGTACTGATACAGGTGTACCATGGCGTTTCTTCTTTATGTGCTCCTTCCAGCGGTCATTCCTCCTCTGTTCACTGCTGTGGATACATGACCTGATTGTCCACAGGCACAGCAATAATCTGCAAGGGATTCCCATGCATCATGGTTAATGTTTCCCGCCTAATGGATCCTGCCATCTTCCATTCTGTGGACAGGACGAATCCAGTGTAGACATCATTGAGACAGGAATGTGAACACGTTGGGAATGAGGGCTTGGGAGAGCACAAGCTGTCCTGCCATGTAATGCCCAAAATCTTCCTGATGCGGTCCATGTAGAAGGCATTGAGACATCGTTGCTCCTGGCGGCTGTAAGTTGCCCAAGACTCACTTCCATAAAGCAGTGTGGCTCAACACGCAAATCTGATAGACCTTCATCTTGGTACTGGTCATTAGCATCACATTCCCCCCTACTCTTGTGGAGTAGTAAGCCATTGACGTAGCTGCCTTGCCAATAAGCTTGACCTGCTCACAGGAGAAGTAGCTTGTTATGGTGGACCCCAGGTAGACAAAATCATCTACCACCTCAAGCATGCGCTCACCAATGCTGATGCATGGAGTGTTGGCGACACCTGGAGAAGGTGCATGGAGAAGGTGACACATCCTGACTCAGGATGTTGTTCTTTGTCAGGCTAACGATAAGACTGTACTCCATGCAAGCTTAGGCAAAACAGTTGATGAGACTCTGTAGAGCTTCCTCAGAGTGCTCTGTCAAGGCTGCATCATCTGTAAACAACATCTCTTGGATAAAGACCCGCTGCACTTTTGTCTTGGCATGGAGATTTGCCAGGTTGAACAGACCCCCGTTGCTCCTTGAATGGATTACACGCTGTCTTTAGTCAAACTGAAGGTATATGAGAGCAACAGGGAGAAGAAGTTGGGGCAAGAACACAGCCCTGTTTCACACCATTCTTTATAGGGGAGATGTCCGAGGATGAGCCATCATACTGGACAGTGCTGCACATGTTCTCATGAAAGGACATGATCATCTTGTGGAGCTTAGGTGGGTGTCCTATTTTACTGAGCAGTGTAAAGAGTCGTTTTTGGCTGATGTGGTCAAAGGCCTTTGACAGGTCTATGAAGGTGACACAAAAGGGACACCTCTGCTCTCAGCAGCTGATGCAATGAAAAAATCATGTTGAGTCTTGACCTCTGAGCTCTAAAGCTGCATTGCGACTTGGGATAGACCCTGTCAGTGAGTGACTTTAATCTGTTGAGAACTATCTGGGCAAAGGCTTTCCTCCCAGTAATCAGCAGGAAGATTCCTTGGTAGTTGTTACAATCATGGCAGTCACCTTTGTTCTTGTCGAGAGTCATAGTGCTGGAGTAGTGCGTGTCTTGTGGTGCAGATCCTGTTTCCCAACACTGCAAGAGAAGGCTATGGAGGTGCATCATGAGGGAGGAGTTGAGGCCAGCACTCAGCACTTCTGCTGGGATTCTGTCCTGTCCTGGGGCTTTATCACATGCCTGAGAGTTGATGGTGTTCTTCAGCTTGTCAAGGGAAGGAGGGACATCCAGCTCTTCCAAGACAGTCGGAGTCTGGATGCTGTCAACTGCTGTGCTAGCAACCACGTTTTCTTGCCAGTACAGTTTTTGTAGTGCTCTGCCCATTGCTTCATCTGCTTGCTGTGGTCTGTGATAATCTCTCCAGATAAGATTTTTAGTGGTGCAGTTTTCCTGACTATGGGTCCAAAGGCTTTCTTGATGCCTCCATACACTTTTTAAGTATTGCCACTATTAGCAGTGAGTTGAATGTTCTGACACGGCTTTAGCCAGTAATCATTGGCACATCTTTGCCCAGTGGCCTGGCAATCAAGAGATTCCAGTGTACCCTAAATGTGAAGTTTAAAGAATAGTTAATTCGTGCATTGAAGCTGAGGTAAATATAGAAGAATTGTTGCTTCAGCTCTTCAGGAAAAAGGAGATGTAGTGTTTCAGTCCTAGTTCACAGCATTAAAGAACCACCCTAGAGGCTGGTGACAGAACATGGAAGTGTTATCAGATATTTATTTAGAAGGCTATAAAGAGAAAGTAAATATGCCAGCTGGGAGGAGGGAAGGTACCCAGGAGGCTGTTGCATGAATAACAAGAGTGCAAGTTGGCAACAGTGGATTTGAAAAGAAAATAGGACTTTCTGTGGAACAGAAACGTACAGAGAATGAGTTAATAGGGAACAGTTTGTGACAGCCCCAGGGCAGAGTATAAAAAAAAAAGAATAAATAATGACAGCAAACGAAGGAGAAATGGTTTGAAGGTCATTTTAATTAGTTTCGTAGATTAAGCTATAGTCTGCAGAACTCAGTAGTTAAGGCTGGGGATTTCAAGGTTAATGAGATTACATTATGGTTAATAAATTATATACATTTAGAGAATTTAACTATTATTTGAAATGGGTCTCTTTAAATAAAAATGTTAATTAAGAAAGGAATCCGCTGCGAGCTTGCCCTGTATCTATTTGATACCAGTGAAAGGTTCTGATCAAGAGGCTTTGAATGTAAAGAGTGCCCCCGGTTTATTTCCATGAGCAGTAATGTAGAGCAGCCCCATTGTTTATAATTGACTCTCACTCTCCTTCAATGCACCAGTCAGGCTTCCTGCCATTGTTCAGAGAAGATAATTTTTTACCATACACAGATTTGTACCAGGCCTTTTGTTCTTCTCATTTAACAAGCTAAAGAGAGACAGGAGCAGGCTGGCTAAAAATATCCCTCATACTACAGAATAAGGGATCAGTCAGCTCTGCGCTTCTGTTTGCTAGTACACAACTCAGGTTTATAAGCTGACATGTGAATTGCCACAAAAGAGACTTGTGGCATTTATGCTTCTCCACCCCCGCATCCACATGTTCATTTAGCACACAGACACCCACACACATGTGAGCACTTGTGAAAATACCAGAAACCATCCTATAGAAAATGTGTTTGCAGGCACATGATGGGAAAGCCCAGAACAGAAGCCAGTCTTCAGAGTGAAGCTACTATAGTTTTCCTCCAAGCAATAAGGGCCACAAGCAACTGGAGCTGCCAGTACTCAGCTGAATAAATGCCAATATCTTTTAAATCTAAGTACTTCATAATTAGGATAGAATTTGAAGTATATTTGGCTCTGGTGTTTTATTTAAACAGAAATAAGAGGGAAATAGAGTTGCTGTAAAAGACTGCCCTTTTTCTTTTTTAGAAAAGGACGCCACAATATATTTTATTATTTATTAATTTACTACCAATGTGTTTTCATTTCAACATTCATTTCATTGTTTTCATTCATGTACTAAATCAAACTAAATGGCAATGGGAGCAATTATGTCACCTTAATGTATAGGTTTATATTTTTGTATTATAATCTTACAAAAGTGGTAAAGCTTGAACAGCGTCAGGTCATTTTCTAAAAAGAAGTCTTCCACATCACCAGCTGATTACTGGTGCAGATATCCTGGTTTGGAGGTTTTACTGTAAAAAATAATATTCTGTATTTTCTCCTACTCTTACTCTTACTCTCACTCTTACTGCAGTGACCTTTTATTACAGCCAATGATAGTTGGGGGCGGGAAATACTTTTTCACCTCTTTTTATCCCCTAGCCATTGTCCTTCCTTTTCCCACTACTTTGTGTGTACTCATCGTTTTTTTAAATAAGTTATTGGGAAGTCTGTTCACTTGTCTTGACACATTTGCAAATATTGTATAAAGGCCTTGAAGAGTCTGTGATCATGGGAGACTGCTTGATTGCTCGATTCCAGGAGACAAAGGAATGTGCAAGCAGGTAAGGAATTAGTGGGTTTTAGATATTAACAGAGACAGAGAAAGGCCAGTATCATAGCAGAGAGATGTCCATGCCATCAGGTGTGCAAGACAGGATTGTGATCGTACAAAGAGGCACAAAAGGAAATGGCTGGATTTTCTAACTATTTTTAACTAGCTTAGTTGGTAATGGCAGATTCCAGCCATTGAGAAACACACACACTGACACCTGGAGTCATTTGATCTTTATGCACTATCATTATTGGGAGACAACTGCCTCTTGCTATTTAAGTTAAATAAGGTTAATCAGATGATTGAAATAGGGGCTGTACTTAAAACATAGCCAACCCTATTCCCTTACTTCTGGTTTCATACTTTCTGTCAGTTTGTAACTGCACTTGTGATGTTGTGTTTAGCCACGTATAAAATACACGTATGCTGACATTGTGGTATATAGAGTATAGGCACAAAAATATAAATGCTATAGTATAAACATAATTTAAAATTATCTATTTATATAGTTACAATGGAGCAAAACACACACACACACACACACACAGCGCACACGCAAGAACAAGAACAAAAAAACAAACACTCTAACCATACATATACTGGCTGTGACTATCCAGCATTGTTCTTGTTATCTTTATGAATAGTTCTGCTTGGTGTACATCAGCAATGACAACCTCAAATTTCAGATTGATTTTTTTAAAAGAGAATAAAAATAAACTGCTGCCATAATAACTTTATATTAACTAGTGTGGTCACATTTGGTATACTGTATACAATTATGACCAAGTCATCTCAAAAAGAATAAGGTAAAGAAGGAAAGGGTAGGAAAAAAGCAACCCAAATGATCAAGCAGTGGGAGCACCTTCCCTGTTAGGAAGGTTAAAACATTTGGGGATTTTTAGTTTGTTTTTTTAAAAACAGTATCCCTGGAAGGACATAATGCAGGTCCACAAAGTATGTATGTTGTGGAAAGTGTGGACACTCTATGTCTCATAACACTACCACTTAGGGTTACCTAAATGACATTGATTGGTGGTAGATTGAGAAGAAACAAAAGGGACATTTGTGAGACTTCCGGGAGAAAAGATGGCGGACTAGTCATCTACTGCCAATACGCCATCAACAGAGATAATTACATGGTGATTAACGATAGCCAAGACGTAAATCTTGGTTATCACATTCTCTCTTTGAAAATAGGGGGATCAAAGGCATTAACCTCTAATGCTCTGAAGAAAGCTGCTCTTCCCTCCAGAGATCAGGAGGTTTTCAGATGCAGTGAATAACTTGAAGTGAGGTACTGCCACCATGCCCAGACACCACATAGTAGCCCTGAAGGTTACCCCTCAGGGCATTAGGTCAATTAAACCTCCCTTCTTTTAATTACCTCTGAGACTATGATGAATTACGACTGGGGTGATCTATCTGCCAATTAAACTTTCACGTGGAATGTGAACTGACTCCTGGCATAAGAAGAGGAATTAATTAACAGGCTGGAAAGAAAACAAAAAGATAAAAAAACCCCAAATAGTTTAACTGTTTGCGACTAAGAAAGATTATAAACAGATAAGGGAGCTGTGGTTGTTAAAAATTTTCATTTATATTACCTTTAACTCTCTGTACCTTTTGTGGAGTGTTGACTGCAAAAGTGAACTTAATCCCTTAACTGTGGGAAAAGAATGTGCTTCTTTGGTAAAGAGACAGACACAAGTTTTCAAGGCAGAGACTAGGTAAAAGTACTGTTGAGCACACCACTGACTTATAGTGTCATGAGTCAATTATTGGGTGAGGAATTAAAAGAGCTCAGAGCTGAGATGCATAAAATGTTGAATGAAAATGGAACAGAGAAAGATCAGACAGAGCCTGGGGCGGGGGGGGGAGGGGAATACTGCCAGAACATGAGAGTGGGATGGTAAAGTTGGAGGCAGTAAATGATGAAATGGAGAGGACCGCCACGTAAGTGCCTGAGGTGTAGAATGGACAAACGATGGAGGTGTGATGCTGGAGGAGTGGAACAAAAGCATTGACCAAGACATTAAGAAACCTCTTGAGATGGCAGAGATAGGGCTGACAGAGAAAGTATTCTGTGTACAATTTGGAGTGAATTTAAAGGAAACATCTACCAAACTTCTGGTGATGCACTTGGAAAAAGAATGGAAGAAATGGAAATAGAAGGAGTCTCCCCCCCTTTATTATTCTTTTATTAAATTAGAATGGAAAATCACAGCCAACAGGAAACAAGATTGGAATATATGGAAGTGGGTATGAATCAATGAATATACTACAAGTAAATAACTATGGATTATTATTCTAATAATGGAAGTTGGAATTTTATGGAAATAAAGTTGTCATACCATACTGGAGGTAAACCATTATTAACATTTAGTGATAGTAAGAATTGGAGAGCCCCTTTTAGACTTTTTGTGTGAAAAGGAAAAGGAATGAACTTAAGATATGCGTGGCTGAAGATTGGAAAAACATTGTCTAGCAGATCGAGAAATAGCTGGATATTTTCCTAGAATACAGCTGGATACCATCCTGGAGTGAACACTTTGGATATTTTGAATAATCTTTATAGATCTAGTTGACAGACGGAGAATCTGAAGTCGTTTTATATCTGTCCTCTCCTCTCCTCTTTTTCTTTTTTTATTATCTTTTTCTTCCTGTCTTTTTTCTTTTTCTTCCTTCATCTACTTTGCTTTTGCTTATGTTTTATTTTGTTTGTTGATGTCCTCTACTCTGAGGGTACACACAGGAAGGTGATGGATGACTGGTGAAAGACCCTTTGTGAGAGGCAGGGAAGAGAAGAACTCCCAAGGTGGGAGGCTGGGAGAAGAAAGGGAAGCTTTCAGGGAGGGGTCCACCCTCTTCTGTGTGAGACAAGCAGAGGGCCTCTCTTCTTTGTTTTCTTCTTTATTTTTACTTAGATTAGTTTGTTTTTCATTATATTGTATGGTGAAAAGTTGCAATTAAAAATTATGCAAAAAAGAAGAAACAAAAGGAAATACTATTCCACATAATACATTTTGAACCTCTACAAGGGGTGGCGACAGCCATTGGTTTAGATGGCTTCAAAAGGGACCAGACAAATTCAGGGAGGATAGGGAGCTAAATGGAACCATCACATGCAGAGGCAGTACACTTGTGAATATCTGGTGCTGGAGACTTACAGCAAAGGAAGTGTAGTTGTCTTTCATGCCCTGTTTGTGGGCTTTCTGAACGCATCTGGTTCTCCATTGTTGGAAATAAGATGTTGGTCTAGAAGGGTTTTAGTCCTATCTAGCTGAGCTCGTCTTACTGTTAAATAAAATAAAATTCTAATGCAGATGTAACAACAGCCTAACTGATTTTATTTTCAAATTTCTGCTTCTCTAATTACTAGCTTCCTGTTTCTTTCCCTGCTGGCAAATAGCCACCAATTCTTTACCAGAATTTGATCCCATTAAGCTGATCTCTGCATTTTAGCTATCTGATGAGAACATTTATTTCCCATCATTGAACTTGATACTGACAATTATTTGTGTGGAGTATGGGAAACGGTTTACCTGCAGATTAAAAAAAAAATGTGTGTGTTTTATCCTCTTTGATCCAGGGAAATTGATCCTTTTCCCCTTGTAGTCTCTGTGTTAATTTCACACACTCATTCCCCACAAACCAATTAGGGACAGTCAGAATTCTCTTTGAACCAGCTCTTGCTATGAAAGTGATTTTTGGGTGAGTTCCTGCCTTCAAAGTAAAGTGACCCAGATATGAATTGAAAAGCCATTTGGAGTTCACCTTTCCTCCTGCATAGTGCCTTGTCATTCTTTTGCCCTTGTTATACAGTCAGGCTCGCAGCCACAGTAAATCCCATCATAAACTCCTCTTTATGAGCCTCTGCTGTGCAGTGTTCAGGTAGCTGAGTTTCCCTTTGGCTGAGCTCCCTTGTGGCATTGGGCAGTGTTAGAGTCCCTCTGTATGGGTAGGTTCTGGTCTGCTTCTACCTGGGAGATGGGGTGCCTGGTGGTTGTTTTGCAGGGATGTATTGTTTATGGGATTGTTGTGCTGAATATCAAAGGAGTGTCAGCAGATATTTATGACTTTAAGCTGTCTCAGCTCTCCTACATTCAAAATGAATGAGGAGTGCTGCTTGCCTTGTATTCCATGATGTGTGCAAACACGATTACTGCTTTAGAGGCAACAGGAGCAGCAAAAACTGTTGCAGAAAGCTCTGTTATTTTTTTAAAGAAATTGCTCTATGCAACCAGATTTCTAAAAGGTGCAATAAAGGAAGTTGGCATGTATGTTTCCTAATTGCTGTAGAACTCCCTTAGTTTTACAAAACATTTACTTCCAGCATTTTGACTGATGTATGTAAGGCTCTTTCAGCATTTAGAATTTCTTCACAAGGTCTTGGGTAGCAAGGGAGCATGTGTCCTTGGTGCTGTAAGGGCAAGCAAGCAGCTGTAGGGAGGAGCAGGCAACTTGTTGAGTTCTGAAGCATTCTACCATTACTTTTGGGAACCCCACCCAAACCTTTTTTCTGGGGTATTTTCTGCAATGAACATGAGTCAACTGTACTGGAACTTGCTGTGTATGCATGTCCTTTAACAAATTAATCCACATATGCTTTTATTTATTTTTTTAAAGGAAGCTGAAATCTGCAGGCCTTCCAGTTATGTTGAAGACTTTACAGTATACACAGCAACATGCTCAGCTCCGACCATTCATTCTTGCTGACACAAAACTGTGGGCTATTAAGATTAAATCAAAGAGGGCCAGGGACTTGGGTAAAGGTGCATGAAAACCAACATTCTTTGTATGTCATTTCCTAGGCTTTCTCCTTTATTCAAAATCTTGTACGTCATTGGAGAGATTTGTGATTGGACTAGACGGGCCAATCTCTAAGCTCTCCAATGAAAAGGATGTCAGCAAGGCTAGAAGGACCTCAGCCTGAGACTTGGGAGGACCACTAATAGATGGGCCACCTGTCCGAGTCGCTATATGCTCTTGGTAGTTCTACATCCCTGCCTCCTTCATTATTAGTGCATTTCTAAGTGCAGTTCCTTTTGCTAATACTTTATACCTTTGCAGCTGTGCATTTTGCCAACTACACTGCCATAATAATAATAATAATAATTTTATTATTTATACCCTGCCCATCTGGCTGGGTTTCCCCAACCTTGTTAATTTCATCTATTAAAAATTATTTATTGGAAGCTATTTCGTGATCTCATCTTTGGGTATCTCTCTATCTTTGCTCCCTTTTAGGCAACTGCAGAATATTTTATCAGGGTGTGTATGGATGCAGCTGAGCAAATTTAGCATTTCATAAATGGGAGGAGACGATGAAAATCTCAAAGCTGCAGTCCCAGGACTAGGAAGCACACATGTATGGTGCAAAAGTTAAATTGAACGTGACAAAGGTTTCTGTGTGGTTACATCCTAAGATTGTATACTGCTGAGTTAGCAAAGGATGCTTGATATTCCTTAGAATTTAGATTTACAGTCCATCCTCTTCAAAATAAATCAGGATAATAACAACCACACAGTTGAAAGTGGGTGGATCCATGTCACAATTAAAGCCAAAGAGGGTCATGTTGACAGAAAAGCCTGATAAAAAGGCAGTAATTCCTAGTCCCATAAGTTTACCAACAAGACAAGGGATGTAAGATTAAGAAGGGCCATTTGTAGATCAGGTTTCCTAACCATAGTTGCACTAACAAGACAGAGCACTTCACATACGCTATTATATAGGATAGGGAAAAGCGAAACTTGAATGTGCGTTTGCAAAATGGGATAAGGGAGAGCTTATTGTGAGCTGGGCAAAAGCTGACCCTTTCCTCTCATCTAATGTTCCATTTCTTTGTTGTCTTGTTTTTGAAGGATGGCATGAACTGGGTCTGCAGAAATGTCATTGCAAAGAAGAAGTAAATGAACTGCGTTGCATGGAATTGGAGGGGCTGCAGGAGCCAAACACGCTAGCTGGCTGCTAGCATCTGACCAAATATTTTTCCATCTGTGTGCAGCTATAGCTGTTAGAAATGGGAACAGCAGCTAAGCCTACTGCCCAAATTCGAACTTTACCTTCTCTCTAGTATCATTTCCCTCCATATATGCATTTCTTCCCCCCGCCCCTACCCTATTTGGCATAAATAGTATTGAGAGTCTCCACATTCATCTGACTAAAGAATAAGATCTGAAAACAGGAGCAGATTGAAGTCTGCCATAAAGACTTCCAATGGGTTCCGCAGAGTGTAGGATGATCATAGCAACGTGTACGGGAGCCTGCTTCAGTTCTGAAGTCACTCAGGATGCTCACCTGGTGCCACTCAAAGCTTTTCTCATCAGCAAATGAGCTGATGCTTTATTAGCATCTGTGCTTCAGTTTTAAAACAATACATTACTTTGTAGAATGCTGGCAAGACACTCCTATGGCCTCATGAAGAGCCTTTATTATAGTGAGATATCCAGGTGTCTGCCCTTCCTTTCACAGAGATCTGCGTTGTAACTCAAGTTCTTAACAGTCTGAATGTTGAAAGCATCAGAGTGCTAGAGATGCTGTCATTATCAAATAAAACAGTGTCAGACTGCAGTGCAGTGTTGCCTTTTTGGTTAGTGTAAACAGACCAAGAGCTCTTTGACATTCAGTCTCGTTGCACTGTAAAAATCCCTCCATGAGGGTGGTGTTTAACAGCATATAGTGGTAGTCAGTTTAGTGCTCTTAAGCCTTAACTGCAGTGAACTGGTTAATTTAGGGGGTGTTGTTTTGAGAAGAGCTTTTGGTAGGCTGCACCTGCCATGTAGCAAATGTGCTTCTCCCAAGTAGTCCAGACAGTAATAGACTGAGATTAACAGGTTCAATGTCGTGACTCTATCCAAATGAGTTGTTGTGGGTGTATAGTCTGGGATTGCTTTTTTGTGAGTCTGCCCTGCTTCCTGCACTGTTAGTTTAGAACTACATTTCAGAACTATCTGTGCAGGAAGTAACAGTCTGGATGTGTTCAAAAAGAGATGTCCCTCACTTCAGGAAATACCCAACCAATTTAAGTTGCAATTTAGAGCGAAAGGTATAGATAAATCTCTGGCAAGAGAAGCATTCCTCTATCAGCCTTAGAAGAAAAGCCCAGAGTCTATAACTTCTTAAATACAGAATATTCGTTAGGAAAATGCATGAAGGATGCACTCTCCCCTTTGAGGGAATAGTCATATAGTATGATTGCGAAATCTCAGCATATCGCTACAACACCAGGAAATGACATAGGAGGCTGCTTCTCGCCTCTGGGTCATCTGCTAGATTTGTCCAAGTTCAAAGTAATTTGGCGAGGGCAGTCTTGCATGCAATGAATTTAGCACGCAGCATGCAGATTATAACCAGAGTATAGGGCAGAAAATGCCATGGCAACTATAATGCCCTTTCTCATTCCTAGTGGGAGGGAGTAAACTTGCTTGCTAAACCTTGGGCAATGTGTATACATTGTGGAGAGCCAGAGCACAATAGCTGCTTTCAGACATTTCTTGACCATATAATCCACTGTCACTATATTGTCTTTTTTTGCTTATTCGTTATTAATCTAAAGAGAGTAATGGCAATAATTTCTAGTCCACCTCAACTTGGATTCTGTCTTGCTCTTAATTTGTGGTTTGCAACAGACATAAATTCTAGATTAGAGAAATTAAGTCTATATCCCACCTACTTCAACGGATTTGTAAGGGTAATAAATCCATAAGCAAACATTACAACAATGAGCAATAATAAAATAAGGTACAGAAAACAATCCAAATCAATCCATTGAGAACCCCCAGGCGTGACAGCTAAAATACGTATTTGCACAAACTGCTAAAACATCACTAAGAGCAGATACTTCCTATTGCTTGCTTTCTATGTGGAAGTTGGGACATGCTGCAAATACAGATTTGTGTTTTAGAAAAGGCTTTCACTCTCTAGAGGTCCAGTGTGCAAAAGTGGCAGCAGAAATCTCTTCCTTTTTTTTTGCACTTGTAGGCCAATTTTAAAAGAAATTATGTCTGCAACTATTCAGTCCAAATGTTAGAGAGAGGCCTGTCTGCTCATGCCATAATGTCTGGAAGCATCTCCCTTAAAATTCAACAAACCTAAGTCAGCCTGTTCAGTTCAGGAAGAAGTACATTTCCTTCAGTGTGCAGCAAGCTAACAAAGCACCCCCAATACTTCCTACCCAGTTGACAAACTGTGAAGCAAACTGACCATGCTGCCTTCTCTGCTTCTATCTTTGAGCACAAAACACAGCTCTCTGTTATCTCAGACAATGAATGCAGATTGCCCAAGGGCTGTCCTGTTTCTCATCTCTTGCTAAGCATATTTTTTTGTTGAAAATGGGATCTCACTGGTACTGGTGCAGCTCACTGAGCCAAAAGGAACTACCATGGTCCATCGACTTCAACAAGCAGCTATCATACCAGCATCAAGTTTGAATCATTTTGACCTAACTAGATTTTCTAAGAACTAGAAGACAGGGCTGACCCAGTGACCCCAGAGGCCAATATCCTGGCTCTGAATATGATCTCTGCCAGATGGATGCTTCGCAAATAAGTTGCAAAACATAGGACAGTTACAGAACAATCTCCCTCCTCTATTTCTAACAAATAGAAAAGACTGCCCTGAGCAGGCAAATTCGCAACTTCTAACTGTTTAGTTCACAGTTCTTAAAACCAAGCTTTATGGTTTTATCTAATCCTTTTAAAAAAATAATTTTATTCCAGCTCTGCTATTGGCTTTCACAATATCCCCGGTTCAGTTAGTTCTGCACTGAATGTAGTGTGTGAAAGGGTTTTTCTTTCATTTAAGTACAACAGCCACACTGACTCTTTGACAAGTTGTTTCGCTATATATATGGTACATGTTTCCTATCTGAATACTGTGCTACATTTACAGGTAAGGCAGAATGGATGAAGTCTAGCCTTGAGAGACCAGAGTAGTATTGTTCATGTAACATACTAGAATGAAGAAGGCATGTTTCAGATGTGGTTTAATTACTTGTTTCTTTGATTAAATATAGCAGGGTTTGCTCTCTTTTTTACATACCAGATGATGTTCAGTTGCTATAAAAAGCCATAGCTGCAAATGTTATCCATTACACCTTTTCCGTTCTCTCAATAGGGTACATCTGATTTTTTTGATTTTTTTTTTTAGTTCTTAGTTTTATTCTCTCTTTTTGACGTTCATGAAAAGGGTGTGTGTGATGATAAGTTGGTAATGCTAAGCCTTGGTGTATATGTTTAGATGTTTGGCAAACTTGAATAAAATTTAGTAGAAATGACGCCTTTACGATTTTGTTTTATTTCAGAATGAAGTCTTGATTTTCTTTTAAGGAACTCCATTTGAATAGTCTGTTTGAAACGGCTGTGCATATAATTCCTCCAGGATGCTGTGATGTTCTGTCTATATACAGTTCATTTGAACATTTAACACTGTTTGTTGTTTCTGTATGCTTATGATTTTATAACCTAATGGCTCTCCTATTGAATATATGTGATCTCTGGAAACTTGCTTCCCATGGATCCCTAGGTACTGAGAGTCACAAGATTTTTACCTATAGCAGGGATAGACAATGCAGTGCCCTCTAGATTTTATTGTACTATAACTCCCATGATCCCTAACCAATAGCCATGATAGCTGGGGCTGATGGGAGTTGTAGTCCAAGAACATATGGAGAGTACCAAATTGGTTTCTCCTGTTCTTCAGGTATCAGGTATCATATAATGCAAAGCGTAGGTAAGAAGTAAATCCCACTAAATCAGATATACTTGTTTTTCAGGATAAATGTTTAGTGTGCGCTACTGGGGGAGCCCAATCTCCAGGAGGCGATTGTGCCCCTCTTTCACTTGTCACTGCGTTGATTTCTTAGAACCTCATCTTTTGACAATCTGATATAGCGTTGTACATGGGAGGCCAGGGAACACAGAGAGAGGCCTTATACAGAGGCAAATCTAGCTCAGTGTTGTCTATGCTGACTGGCAGCTGCTCTATGGTTTGAGGCAAGAAACATTCCCAGTTCTACCTGGTGATGCCAGGGATTGAATCTGGGACTTTCTGCATACAAAGCCAGTGCTCTACCACTGAGCTATGGTTTGCTGTACAAGAACTACATGCAAAAAGACATGAATTTTTAAAGCCATGGCTGGGTTTCAGATTGGGCCACTGATGACATATATGCTATGCTGGCGCTGTGGGTTAAACCACAGAGCCTAGGGCTTGCCGATCAGAAGGTTGGCGGTTCGAATCCCCGCGATGGGGTGAGCTCCTGTTGCTCAGTCCCTGCTCCTGCCAACCTAGCAGTTTGAAAGCACGTCAAAGGAGATAAATAGGTACTGCTCCGGCGGGAAGGTAAATGGCGTTTCTGTGTGCTGCTCTGGTTCGCCAGAAGCAGCTTAGTCACATGACCCGGAAGCTGTACACCGGCTCCCTCGGCCAATAAAGTGAGATGAGCACCGCAACCCCAGAGTCGGTCACAACTGGACCTAATGGTCAGGGGTCCCTTTACTTTATTACAGTGCTGCCTCGCAAGACGAAAAGAATCCGTTCCGCGAGTCTCTTCGTCTAGCGGTTTTTTCGTCTTGCGAAGCAAGCCCATTGACGGCTTAGCGGATTAGCGCTATTAGCGCTTTTAGCGGCTTTTAGCAGCTTATCGGCTTAGCGGATAAGCAGATAAGCGGCTTAGTGGCTTAGAAAAGGGGGGGGAGGGGGAAAAACCCGCAGGAACTCGCAAGACATTTTCGTCTTGCGAAGCAAGCCCATAGGAAATTCGTTTTGCGAAGCACCTCCAAAACGGAAAACTCTTTTGTCTAGCGAGTTTTCCGTCTTGCGAGGCATTCGTCTTCCGGGGCACCACTGTATATGGAAGGACAGATCCTGAAGCTGAGGCTCCAGTACTTTGGCCACCTCATGAGAAGAGAAGACTCCCTGGAAAAGACCCTGATGTTGGGAAAGATTGAGGGCACAAGGAGAAGGAGACGACAGAGCACGAGATGTTTGGACAGTGCTCTTGAAGCTACTAACATGAGTTTGACCAAGCTGCAGGAGGCAGTGGAAGACAGGAGTGCCTGGCATGCTCTGGTCCATGGGGTCACAAAGAGTTGGACACGACTAAACAACAACAACATTATGCTATAGGAAATTTGTATCTCTTCTGTTATGATCCACCATTTAAAAATAGTGTTTTGTGAATGACTACTTGTGCCACAATGTGGATAGTGATGCACATTTGAAGGTCTATCTCTCCCCCCCCCCCCCGCACTGAATGTATCATTATTATTTATTAAATTTATATACTGCCCTTCATCATAATATCTCAGGTCGGTTCACAGAATAAAATACAAGATAAAAACGCAAGTAAATAATTGCAACAAAGCAATAACCCTCCCTTCCCACAGACACATTTAAAAGGCTGTAGAATATTAATTGGTCAAAGGCCTGGTTGAAGAGGAACGTTTTCGCCTGGTGCCTAAAAATATATAATGAAGGCACCAAGCAAACCTCCCTAGGGAGAGCATTGCACAAATGGGGAGCCACTACAGAAAAGGCCTGTTCTCTTGTTGCCACCCTCTGGACCCCAAGTGGAGGAGGCACGTAAAGATGGGCCTCAGATGATGAACAGAGTCCAGGACAGTTTATATGGAGAGAGGCGGTCCTTGAAGTCTTGCAGTCCTGAGCCATTTAAGGCTTTATAGATCAAAACCAGCACTTTGGAATTGGGCCTGAAAGCTAACTGGCAGCCGGTGCTGTCAGGCCAGGATCAGTGTTATACGCTCCAACTCTCTTGTGCCAGTGAGCAACCTGGCCTCTGAATTCTGCAGCAGCTGGAGCTTCCGAACCATCTTCGGAGGCAGCCCCACATATGACACGTTGCACTGTGAACAGATGATCCTCACGCTTACATGCATATTTGGATGTGTGTTCAATGTACACATGTAGTGCTTTTTCCAGCATGTGATACACACGACAGCTTTCTTGTACAACCAGGCTCTCCCTAATTAGACTGGAGAACAGGTATGTCACAAGTTGCAGAGTTGGCAAACTGCATCTAAGGATGTCTTCTTCAAATCTCACCTCAGTCATAAATGGCTTGGTTTCCACCAGGTGCCTCACTGCTGCTTTCTCAGTGTGGGGGACAATAGTATTGACTGAGGTAAAGTATGTGAAGCACTTCAAACACTTCAAAATGTAATATAAATGTTAACTATCACTAAGCTTTCCTCCTATTTTCCTCAGTTGTTTAAAATGTTTTTTATTATAACCACTCAGGGAAAAACACACACAAGTTTCACAAATTCCCATAAACCCTATTTAGCATGGGCTTTTATCAGGAAGGTACAAGAATTTGCATTATTTTACAGGAAAACATGCAGGGCAAGAAGTGAAGAACAGTAAACTGAGCTATAAAAATATATCAGGACCATCTCCTTCACACATGCAACATCTGGCATGATGTCAAATGATGTCACTGGGGAAAATATTAGATGGCTCTACTTAATTTTTGGGGGGAGCGGGGTGGTATTTCTTCAATGTTTTATGTCAAACTAGCACATTCTTTCACTTCTAATTTTCCTAATGGATTGGATATGGAAAATGACCCTTTGGCAAACAAATGCCCTGGGAGTAGTTTAACTTGTCTTGGTGTTATTTATTGTTTGCTTCCAGGTTTCTGCATTTTCTTTTCCTGTTGCTTTTTCCCGTAGAATGCTGTGTAATTTACGAGGGGTTTGCTGTGTGACCTTGTTTGTGTGTCAGGTAGGGAGAATTACACCCAGAAGCTTTTACATTTACATGATAAATTGGGTGCTCTTAAAATGACAAGGATTTGGTCTGGCCCTGTATGTTCAAACTCAGGATCGAGGAAGAACCGAAGGTATGTTTTATTGCTGTGGTTGCTGATGCATCTCTATTGTTTGGACTGAAAAATTCTTGTACCCTTGACTAAGCCCTTCAATACAACATAAGACTGCATTACTGTCAGTTTCCATCCTTTCAAATCCACCTCCTAGCTGTTAGGTAGTGATTTCTGCAGTCTCGTTTCCCACATAGCTGCTTACTGCAAGCTACATAGCCAGGGACATTCTCTTGCAATGGCCAAGCCTCCTTGACGGCTAAGTTATTGAACCAACCAAGTGAATGCTGCTGAGTAATGATTCCTCCACCCACTGCCTTCCAGAGTGGAAACATTTGCATTTAAGACTTGATTTGGCTTGTAGTAAAATCACTCAATGACTGGACTTTGGGGGTGGGGGTGGGGAGTGAGAGAATATGAAGCCGTTAAGTGGTTTCCAGCACTATCAGGAAATCAAACTGTTGTAGATATACCATATATGCTACAGTTTAGTATAGGGTTCCCAAGGTGCAAACCAGAGAACACACAGATAATGTCTATGAAGCAACAGGAGAAAAAGCATCTCCCCTGCACACCGTATGCTGTTGGGTGCTCCACTACCCTGCCTGCTGCAATGATCTCCTAGGACTCCAGGTACGCTGTGTAGCAAGCAGCTGGTGGTAATGGACAATAGGACTTGGGGGGGGGGGAGTGCCAAGAAGCCACGGCTGCCGCTTCTCTTGTTCATTAAGGAATTGAAAGTTACATGTTCTCAAAGTTGCAAACTGGCGTCCCTTTCAACCATGAGCCCTAGTGTACATGTTTGTACTAGGTGGAGATGATCTCTCTACAATTTTTAAAATACAAAGTGCTTCTCAGTATTATTTTATCTTAGGCTTACAAAATATAAAGAGTAACACACAATTTTGAGTTCTGACCTGTAAATGATGTGCTCATGTTTTGTTTGTTATTAAATTTGTAAATCGCCCCTCATCCAAAGATCACAGGGTGGTTCATAACATAAAAACACAAAATGAAAACATAATAAAACAAAAACAAACCAATAACCCCCTCCCACAAGCACACTGAAGAGGCCATTGAATGTTAATAAGCCAAAGGCCACTTTGCACTTCTCGAACCTGCATACATACTTCCTCTTCACACTGCATTCCCTTCCCTTTTTTGCTGTTGAACAATGGATTGACCATGTTGCACAATAATGGCCAAGAGAAAGTGTAGCTACACTCAGTCAACATGACCCAGAGCCTCATCACAGTATCACCTTAGCATTCATCCTTTCCAGCCCTGAGGTTGCTAAATGGACGCATTGTCTAGTTCAAAATGCTCACTTTTTCCAAAGCCCAAATGATTGTCATTTCCAATGCCAATAATAATAATAATAATAAACCCTGCCAAAGTTATTGTGCCCGTTTAATAGCTACGTGACTCACAAATGCTGAACTCTTCTAGTAGATGCAGAGCTGGATAAAGTTTTACCGATTGAATGTTTTGTGTGTTGTGCACATGTTAAAAGGCACGGCAGCTCAGGAATGATGCTGGCAACCTTTATCTGTGGTGGCAAACAGCTTAGTTCTCATGGACAAAAAAGCCACTGGGTTGCCATTGAGCAAAATCGACCATTGATTGGAATCCAGTGAATGTTAGTGCCTTGGCAAGGATATGGCATGGTGTGCGCACTGATGTTGATTGGATCAGCAGAGGAGCATTATATGGGGAGGCAACTGCATACTAGAACTGGACCAAACCTCTGAACATGCTGGAAGATAGCTCAACAACAGTAGTGGTCAGCAACTGCCATCTCTTCACAACTCCTTTCAAGATGCAGCAGGAGTGTTGAAGGACAAGGAAGCACCGAACGTGGGTATGTTCCTCCCTCCTCTTGCCCTCTGATATGGCTGCCTCCAAACAGGTGCAGGCTATGGGGAATTTAAGTTATGCCCAGCAGAGTGAGCATCTCCGCAGCTGGGCAAACAGGACCAAAGCTGTCTAGCCCCACAGCAGCTGTTTTGTTTTATACTCCCAACTGTAAATTTCAGAAAGTCACACCCACCATCTGTGAAGCAGAAGACAGCTGAGTGATAACTTAAAGTGCTGCAAGATGGAGGGGGATTAGCCAGAAAGCAAGTGAGGGGGAAATACTGAATACTTTTATAAGTGGTGGTGTGGGGAGCAGAAGGAAGGAAGGGCTGATGTTCCTTTGATCTGTTTTGAAGCAAAAATTGCTACAGGCAGGATAATATTAGTTTAAATGCTTTTTAAGCAAAGCTGTGGGACAGTACCAGCTTGAGCTGTCAGCTGTGCACCCCAGAAGCCATTCCTATCTTTGTTTTTTTGAAAAAAGAAAAGGTCTGGAAAGTAATGAGAAAGGAGGCAGTGGCTCTTTCCCCACCTGCTCCAGTGGCCCCTTTGTTCATTCTCCTCTCCAGCCTGTTGTAGCAAGCAGCACTTTGCTTTTGCAGCACAGTAACAGAGGAAAAGGGACAAAGGAGAGAACAGAATTTGAATTAAAAGTTATAGGCATGAACTTCAGTTGACAGACTGTAGGCCAAATACAAGCACTGGTTTCTTCTCCTCTTAGGATTTCAAATAATTAAGTGCTGGGGTGCATCTTGATTTTTTCTTGCCTTGATACGTTACTCAAATAAAGACAATGGTGATGAAGACAGCAATTTCTAATTAGAAGTGTCATGAAGATATTCTAGCTGAGCCTCCTGCCACTGTAAATTGGGGCCACTTCTGGACTGCCACTGATTTGTGTGTGCAATTCGATTGCATACTGGGAAATGCAGGTTGCTGCACAATTAAAATGGGATTTGGTCTCTTGTGCAACAAACCCACCTTCAAAAATTAAATTGGCCTTTTGGCAGAAAGGAACGTGATGGGAAGATGCACTGGAAAGTGTGAGGTAATTGCTTGATGTGATGTCATATAACCCCTCCCCGATCAAATCTGAATGATGCTTAATAAATGGTGTTCTATAATCTCCCTGCAAACCTTGTCTAAACAAATGAGGGTGGATGCTGAATAATCTGAAAGAGGCTAGGATCCTCCACATGCAATATTTTCAATAAATTAGCCCACACAATACGAAGGCAGAGAGCAGGCCACAGCTAGGTGCCAGAATTACTTGCAGGACAAGTTTAATAAAATAAGATTCCTCAAGAAGGGAGCAGTCCCAAATTTCATAGGAGGAGAAGAAGAAAAGAGGCCCCCACCAATCTGATCTGGGGGGAATTTCTCTCCAATCCCAAATACAGTAATATGAACCTTTCCTAAGCATAAAAGCAAAACCTGTTGGCTGAGCCTCTGCCAACATTTTCTTAGCTGTTTAACATGTCCGCCCTACCCAATACCTCACCTCAAATTCCTGGCTTCAAGTGGTCATTACTTAGGCATCAGATTAAAACTCACCATGCATCTAGCTCACTTTAGAAACAACCCCCTCCCCTCAAAAAAATGCTTTTTCTACCACAGATTTGGGAAAGTATTTAAAAGGTTTGTTCCTGTTCTTCCTTTGTGGATGATGGACTGTGCCTCCTCTCTTGGCATTAAATTACAGGCTGATTTACCAAACCATTTTTGAGACCACAAAAGGCACACCCACACCATACATTTAACACACATGTAAAGCATGTGACTTCCCCCAAAGAATCTTGGGAACTGTAGTCTACCCCTCACAGAGCTACAATTCCCAGCATCTTTAAACAGCTACAGCTCCTAGGATTCTTTCAAGGAATCCTTTAAATGTACAGTGGTACCTCTGGTTACGTACTTAATTCGTTCCAGAGGTCCATTCTTAACCTGAAACTGTTCTTAACCTGAAGCACCACTTTAGCTGAAGCAAAGTTCTTAACTCAAGGTACTATTTCTGGGTTAGCGGAGTCTGTAACCTGAAGCGTATGTAACCCGAGGTACCACTATATGGTACTTTGGGGGAGAAACAAAAGAGGATGCCTTCACCTCGGTGTGGCTCCCCTTTATTGCATACACAGCCCAACAAGACAACCACATAACACACACACCCCAACAGCCTACGATTTGCTATGGCTAATTTGAGCCAACAACACACACACCCTGCCATGTCACACACACAAACAAAACTCACTGCAGTCACGGCAATGCAATCAATCTCACCCTGGGCTCCCCAATCTCTCTCACTGCCAAAGAAAACTAATAAATGAATAGATGAAGAACCTATCCACATGACACTAACATAACTATGCAGAAGAAGGAAAAATCATTACCCCCCCTTCCCCCCACTTCTCTTTCCCCACATCTTTCTCCCCTCTCCAACTTCACAATGCTTATGATAGCAATGTCTCACACCAAATGTAACTGACCTGTAGATAGGACTCTATGAACTGAAAACAGAGATGCTATAAGTACCTTTGTAATCCATGAACATCTTTCAATAGAAACTTTTTTTTTAAAGTGTATGGTGCTTTAGATGTATGGTGTGGGTGTATCACAGTATGACAGCAGCTCTCTGGGATCAAAGGCACGAAAAAGCCTTTCCCATCACCTGCTGTTTGATACTTCATCCTGGAGACACCAGAGATCAAACCCAAATCACCCTCCTACACACAAAGAACATACCCCTCCCTATGTAGTTTCCCCCTCCAATACTAAAATGATAGAATAGTTTTGGCAAAGCACATTCATGGTCAGATTACAAATCACCACATCTCAGACAAGGAACTAGAAACAGGACCATGTAAGTTGCTAGTTTGCATCTTCCTGGGACATGTTTCTCCACAGTCTTGATTGCAGGTGTTTTCTCTGTAAGCTGAAAGATGTACTCGGGACAGTTGCATGGTGAGATGTGAGGACCTTTAGAATCCCTGTTCTGAAACATATTGGGCTCTAGAAAATGCAAAGAAAAACTCACTCCTCATGCCAAAGACACACCAACCGTTATGCTAGAGAAATTGAGTGAGTTCAGTAGATCTACTCCTACAGCTGCAAAAGAAATGACAAGCTGCTTATCATGTGCCTATGGAGCCTTAAAGTGCATTGCAATTTCTCTCTCTCTTTTTCCAAATCCAACCAAATAACTTTCATTTAATACAATTTCTAACAATCAGGTTTCCCGCTCCAGTTGCAAACATATGTCGACTGTTTCCTCCCGTAGCTGCATCATTTCTTATTTAGTGTCCAGTTGTCATCCGTCTGAAGTGCTTTGCAATCTCAGTCTTGTTGTCCTCACAACATTGTGGTGAAGTAGGACATTGTGATTAATGTTAAACAGATGAGAGCTGGTTGTTATTATTTATTATGTTGTTATTATTTATTAAATTTGCATAAAATTCATCCAAAGATCACAGGGCGGTTCAGAACATAAAAATACAAAATGAGAACACAAAATACTTAATAAAACAAGAATGAAAACAAATCAATAACCCTGCTCCTACAAGCAAATAGAATGTTCAATCAGCCAAAGGCCAAGCTATAGAGAAACATTTTTGTCTGATGCCTAAAGATATGTAATGAAGGCACCAAATGGGCTCTCCTGGGGACAGCATTCCACAAATGAGGAGTCACTGCAGAAAAGGCCCATTATCATGTTGCCACCCTCCTGGAATTTTGTGGAGGGGGACATGATGAAGGACCTCAGACAGTGATGTTTTCCCAAATGCACCAAACTGGTTTAGGCCTAAAGAAAGACTTGAACCATGCCCAGACAAGTGCCATAGTTCATTGGAACACAATTCTCTTCAGCAACCAACAAACGCGCACACACTCAATGATATTCTCACGTGAGGGCTTCCCCCAAAAATTTTATCACATGGTGAGACGTAGATTGACTGAACAGAAGCCAGAAATTGCCCACGGCTACAGGGTCTCAGAAGGGAGGAGTAAAATTGGTCATCAGGAAAGAAACACAAACTTGAATTCAAAGATGGATATGGAGCTGAAATAAATTATTTACAAATATCTAAAATCACTACTGTTTCCAATTTTGCCATATACATTTTTGAAGGAGAAATCTCAAAGCAAAATTCATATTCACATTTTGACTGTGAATTTTTTAACAACAAAAAAATCTAATGCTTTGGACTTGTAGGCATCTCCTTGATTATTTTGGTTTTGGCAGACTTAAACTAAGACGTGATAAGATGTTTAAAATATTACTTTAGAATATAAGTTGCAGATTCTTAAATACTATTTACAGAATATTCAACTCAAATTTTCGAGGAATAATTTTTGAGGAGAATTTTTGGGAGAAAATTAATTTCTGCTAAATTTAGATGTCTTATGAGAGAGACAATAATCCTCTCATGATCAGTCCTGCTGCAGGAGTGTGGTGGGAAGATCAGACTTGAATATCATAGAATTATAGAACTGTAAAGTTAGAAGGGTTCCCAGGGATCATCTAGTCCAGCCCCCTGAAATGCAGGAATCTCAGCTAAACGATCTATGACAGATGGCCATCTATAGCCATCCAACCTCTGCTTAAAAACCTCCAGTGAAGGAGAGTCCACCACCTTCCGATAGAGCCTGTTCCACTGTCAAACAGCTCTTACTGTCAGAAAATTCTTCCTGATGTTTAGTCAGAATCTCCTTTATTGCAAATTGAATCCAATGATTCAGGTCCTACCCTCCAGAGCAGGTGAAAACTAGCTTGCTCCATCTTCCATGTGACAACCCTTCAGATAGTTGGAGATGGTTCTCATATCTCCTCTCAGTCTCCTCTTTTCCAACCTAAACATTTCCAACTCCCTCAACCATTCCTCATATCATCATCACCACAAATTTCTGACATCTCCAGAGAAGCTATGCCCTTGTTTACATCCAGCTCTTCTCACACATCACATCACAGCCACCAGTGACACTGCAGAGTCTTTCTTCAAGGTCACCATGTTCAAGTTTTGTATCATAAGCTGCACAAACTAGTGCAGGCTTTGAAGGACACTGTAATGGCACCAGGCCATTTCCAAGGGTAGGTCCACGAGTCCCTTGTCTCCACCACAAGCAGAACACAACTTTCCTGGCACAGTCAGCCAAGTGGCTCATTTGTGATGCTAATTGCCCTTGATGCCTGTGTGAAGGGGAATGGTGGGGGCTAACGGTTTTTTATCATCCATTTTATTGGCGTCCATTCCGAGTTGCAATTTCATTTGTTGGACAAGGCCTGGCATGATGTTCAGAACTCCCCGTTATGAAAGCAGCTAGGCTGTTGGGAACAGGCACACAATGAAGGTCAAAGTCCCAGGTGTTCTCCCCAGCATGGATATGATTCTCAGGTGCTGATCAGTCAGCTCTGGTACCTCAAAGCACAAACTTGACTATTTGCAGCTCAGATAGATTGCTACAGAAGTGGGCAAGCATGAGCACAAGAATCAGACCCTCATTCCTGCAACATTTGGTTGGAAAAAGCTGAGCTGTCCACAGATTAAATAATTATTTATCACTTTTCAGTCAATTCATTAAACTTTAATCCTCTTGTACTGCAAGTTCAATATAGCTATATTTTGCAGTACTGAAGAAAATGTGAGATAACTCGCAAAACCAAAAGCCACTATTCTGTTAAAAGAAATATGTGTGCCCTTCATTGACACTTAGTCCAAACCATTAAAATTTGCCCTTACTAATGGCTGGTTTTGTTGATTAAGGCTGAAATCCTAATTGCTTGGAAATAAGCCCCATTAAATACAAATGACTTTCTAAATCAATATTCTTAGGATTGCACTCTCATTTACCAAGTGAGTTTATACAGTTCCAGTTAATTTGCCAGTTTTGCCTTATTTAATGAGTAGGGGCCCAGGTCATCTTTGTCCACACCAGCATTAGTCATACACAGAGTATAAAATTAATGAAAATGCTTAACTTGGGTCAATCAATTTCCGTGGCTCTATTCTGAGTAGAACTTCATTGGATAGTTGCCCTATAGAAAACAGAACCAAGAAGAAGCCCAACATTATTTTATTGATCACAACCCCACTTGATGAAAACACAGATTTAGGTATCCCTGTTCTCGAAAGGTTGTGAACAACATCTAAGTAAGGTGTATCAACTTAGATTAGCCTTACAGAAATAGCTTGAGTTGCTCACAAGCTTCTGTGAAGACAGCCTTGATGACATCTCAACAGGGAAAGACAACACTAAAAGAAAGACCATCTTGTAGCAGAGGGTGTGTATGTGGCAGTGACAAGGACAACTCCAAGGATGAGGTCGTCAGCTGGAATGACTTGGAGGCAGGCAGAAGCTGCTGAATCAAGAGCAATCAACAGCACCACAGCTGCTGCGGGTGGAAGGAGGGGAGAGGGCTGCAGTTGCTGGTGGCACTTTTGTCTCTGAATATGCCAACAAACTCTCCTGTGTTCATCTCTACCATTCCCTCTGGCTCCCAAACAGTTGGCCCTAATCAGCAGAAGGCCTGACAGCTGCAAACGGCTATACATATGCATGCATCTATATTATACCCACAAATAGAGAGAGAGAGAGAGAGAGAGAGAGAGAGAGAGAGAGAGAGAGAGAGAGAATGCAGCTGCTGCAATTCTTCCACTGCCAGCGTGGCTCAGGCATGTGCTCCCCTCTCTCTTTGGAGGGTTACTTGACCTAGTTTGGAGGAGCAAGTTGTTTGTGCAGTGATGAGTTCACCCAGTTGGTGCTTTTGATTTAGGCTGAATCACCTTGATTGAACAATGGCAACTCCTTGAGCTTGGTGGCTTTGCTGACAGGGCAGAAAATGGGCTGAGATGATGGAATGTGCATGAGTAGAGGAAGTGGTAAGTGAAGGTAGATGGGGAGCTTTGCAAAATAATGTCCTACCACTGGTTCACTGCTCTAAAGAGACACATGCTGACCCCGAAACTTTCTCCATAATCCTAGGTGTGTGGGAGCTGACTATGGGTACTCTTTGGTATACACCCTATACTGAGTCAGCCAGACCATTGGTCCATCTTCATTATTTCCCAAACTTTGGGTCTCCATTTGTTTTTGGACTACAATTATCCATGACCACTGGTCTTGCTAGCTAGGGATGATGGGAGTTGTAGTTCAAAAACAGCTGGAGACCCAAGTTTGGGAAACACTGATCTATCTCCATACTCTCTACACCAGTAGGAGCCATCCTGGTACCATCCAGGTGCTCTGGGCTGCAACTCTGCTCATGCCTAGCCCTTGGTGGCTGAGCTTGATGGGAGTCCAGAACATCTGGAAGGACCAGGTTGACTATCCATTTTCTACAGTCACTGGCAGTGGCTCTCCAATATTCAGACAGGAGTCTTTCCTAGCCCTACCTGGAGATGTCAGGGACTGAAGCTGGGACTTTCTGGATGCAAAACAGGTGCTCTACCACTGAACACCAGTGAACACGGTTGAGGAATCCAGATGTTATTTGCCTCCAAGTCCCATTAGTCCCAGCCTGCACTGTGAATGGATAGGGATGCTGGAAGATATTCAGCAACATCTGGAAGGTCATAGGTTTCCCATCCCAGCCATATAATATTCTAGGAGGACATTGTGCCCATCTTGTGTTTACTCTTGCTCCATATACTCCATACCTGAGCCTTTAGGCTTAGCATTGTAAACACATGGATGGCGAGACCCATGGAAAACACAGACTGCCTCTCCCGATGACTAACTTTTGCTTTCTTTTCCAAAGAGCAATCTTTGTAACTTTTTTTTTTGTATTTTAAGTGAATGTCTGAAGGGACTGAGGCATGACTAACAAGGAAGGCGATTTCCTGAGCTCAACCCACATGACCTTCTGCGATTAAGCCCTGGCAGAAAGTAAGCCCTTCTACACCCTTGTTTTTAAAAGGATGTCCCTTATATAAGCACCTTGTCTCTTGTTTAACAGCATCACAGCTCTGCACCACATCCCTTCTCTCATGTCACTGAGAGCATCACCGCAATGTGAAGCAACCCATTAATTTTGAAACAGATCCGACATCTCTATGTGCATTCATATGGATCTTAATTATTACCAGGGAGATTGAGCAGGCAGCAATAGAGCTTAATGGGTGCTAAAGCTTGCTCAGCCCCAGCTCCAATTTTTAATGCCAGGGCTTAACCCAAGAACACATTAAGAAAGCAAAGTTGAAAGTGAGACAAAGTAGGCGCAGAGTCCATTTCTTTCTAAGTGCTAAGTACCTATCAGACGTCCCCACACACCAGGAATTGGGTCAAATAAATTTCAGATCAGACTGAGGTGTTTCCATATAGGTTTTTAATCTCTGCTATCTCTTTTCCTAAAAATTTAAGACCTGGAGATGTGTGTTTATAATCTCCCTTGATGGTAAATCTCAAAGGCAAGTAGGTCTCCAAAGCTTCAACCTGGGTGCAAGGTGGTGGGGAAAATCTGATCCGTGGGTCAAATCAGGCCCACCAGGCCATTTTGGCCAAGTCAAACCCATTTGCACTACACTTGGGCAGAAGAAAGAGGATTGCAAGGCAATTTGAAGCCCTGGCTTTCAGCTGATGGTCAGCTCTTGAAGAGAAAGCCCTGTAGAGTCAAAGCCCCAACCATCAGCTTGGATTGTATATTTAGGATTTGGGGGGCGGGGTGGGGTGAGAGAGAGAGAGAGAGAAGCAGGCCACTCCATTGGCTCTGCTGAGAGACCAGCTCCTTTTGGCTTCTCCTGTCTGTTTTCCATGCCAGCTGGTTGTTCTTAAAACTTTAACTAGTAGCATTTGAGTTAGTCCCCCCCCCCCCCGCCCCTCTATCCCATTTTCCTTTTGAGCTGTGTTTCAGATTGTAAGCCTGTGGGCAGCCATTACCTTGCTTTGTGGATCTTAGGGTAAGTTGCTCTAAGAGTCTTTTTGGCTGGAAAGCAGGCTTAAAAAGTGCTTTGAATGAATGAAAGAACAAATAAATGCGGTTTTCATAAGTTCTGTCCAACCAGAGCAGGATTTTTTTCTTCTACTTTGCATCAATTTTCCAAATGCTGAGCACAGATTGGATGTATTGAGAAACCTGGCAGTTGTTAGAAATGCACTACAGTGTTCTAAACATTAGTAATACATCAGCTCAAATGGTGCGATTGAAGGATAAGCAATGCCACCGAAATGTGAACCCAGTCTGTGGCATTAGCCAAGGGAGTTTGCAGGTACCAAAGCAACCACCAGAGGGCCCCCATCTGATACCATCAGTTCTACCGTGGGGGTGGAAGGAGGCTTGCATTCCTTTTAAAATGGAGCTCCAGTAAGCAGTCCAACCAATAAGCTCCATACATGCAAATGAGTTGTGAGATGAAGAAACCTTATTTATTGTGCAGTTGTGCAATATAATGTTTTTTAAAAGAAGTGTGAGGTGAGTGCCCTTATTATGCATCCCCCCTGCTTTCAATGTATGATGGGGCATCCTTCACAATTTGAGTTAGGGTGCACCAGTAAGCAGTCCCAGAACAAGTATCAGCAGTTTTTCAAGTGATGTAACAAAAAAGTTATTTGAAGTTTGTGATGTGACAGACGCCTTCAAATATCTTAAGGGCTGCCACATGGAAGCTTGTTTTCTGCTGCTCCAAAGGGAAGGACCCAAACCAATAGAGTAAAATGATGAGAAGAAAGGAGATTCCGACTAAATATTAAAAGAACTTACTGAGGGTAAGAGCCATTCAACAGCGCAGAGGCAGATTTAGGGGAGAGCGACCGGTTCAGTCACACTGGCCACGGACCCTCAGGAGACACCGTAACTATTATTTAGAATGGAGAGCCAGAGGTGGAGAACCACTTGCTTCCCAGATGTTGGTGGACCACAACTCCCATTGTCCCTGACCACTGGCCACACAGACTGGGGCTGGTGGGAGTTGGAGTCCCACAAGTTCCCTATCCCTGGACCAGGTGACATCAAAGGTCCCACCCAACTCTATGATTTTAGAACTGGCATGGGAACTTCCCCCATGGTCCACCAACCACATTTCAATGTGTGCAAAGCAAGAGGTTGTAGCCACGGGGAGGAGCTTCCCCTCACTTCTCTGGTAATGTAAGAATCAGCCCAGGATATTGTCGTTTCCCCAAGGCTCACTATATACTGCAGGCATAAGCACAAGGTACAAACAAACAAAGGAGGAGGAAACATGGCGGGCGCGGGGGGAATGACATCCTTCTGCTTCCATTACCAGAGTTTTCAGTGGCAAGCAAACAGGCTCAAATCTTTTCTGCTGGGAGTCTGGTTCCCTAGCACCTTTAGGGCAGGGCGCATGCCTATATTTAGGTTCATGGAGAGAACGCATTTCCCATGAAATCCATGAAATCCAAACAAATTTTTGAAAGCAGGGGAGAAACACAACCATGCCAACAATAGCAAAACCTGCAGGCTGTGGATTTCTAGGGTTAAATCTTCTCTCCTGTCCTGGAAACAAGGGGGTCCCACCCAATTTGTCTACCTCGAGGGAGCTTTGAAAACTCACTGAAGGGAATGTTTGTTCAGGCGGACTGCAGTCGCCGTCATGGAACTGAGGAATCAGGATGCTGCCGAGGGGGACAAACACTGAGCTGGCTTCACAGATGCAACACAGGAACCCAAGTTGGAACCAAAAGACAAAGAAATGAATGTTCAGCACGCCCCTACATTTCACCCCACACAGACATGCAAAGCAAACTCCCCCATAATTTTTAAAAAATGGTACATTCACCATTAAGGTCTAAATTACACAGTTTGGGAGTGCAAGGGGGCAGCTGAAGATTAACCACATTCCAGGGGGATGGCCAGACCTCTCCCTTTCCACAATTAGTTGGAATCTCAGCTTTCATTTTTTAAAATGGGGGTAAACAATTTCCCCAGCTGTCAAACAAAAGCGAGAGGAAGGCCTTGCGGGAGCAAACGAGATGGAAAGATTCAGAGGCTCAAGAGGGTTTCAAGCTGCCTTTCAGCAGAGTGCTGCCCTTTAACAAATCTAGATCAAGAGGGAATCATGTGCTGGCTGGTGTCTCATCAGGCAAAACTCTGGTCTTTTATCTTTTCTGGACAGAATGGCTCCAATATTGCCACATCGTCAGTATCTGCTGAACGAGTCATGCGGCATCCTCGGCATCCGTGTAACAAGTCCCTTTCCCTTGGGGAGCTGGAACAGGCCCCTCCTGTCATTTGCAGGGGCTACATTCCTAAATGAAGAGGCATCTGGGAAAGCTCAGCCCAGGCCTTGCATGTCCATACTGCACAAGGCTGCAAGGCAAGCAGCCTCTGCGTTTGGATGCATGTGGACTCGTGCCCCGTTTATATAGCTGTGAGGACTGCTTCACACACAATGCTGCCCAAGCACGCGCGCGCGCACACACACACGGAGAATCAACAAAGATTTGGGATGAGGTTATTAAAGCAAACAAAATACAGTGGTACCTCGGGTTAAGTACTTAATTCGTTCTGAAGGTCCGTTCTTAACCTGAAACTGTTCTTAACCTGAAGCACCACTTTATCTAATGGGGCCTCCTGCTGCCGCCGCGCCGCCGGAGCACAATTTCTGTTCTCAACCTGAAGCAAAGTTCTTAACCCAAGGTACTATTTCTGGGTTAGCAGAGTCTGTAACCTGAAGCGTATGTAACCCAAGGTACCACTGTAGTAGCAGAGATAAATGGAGACCTACTAGTCAGATTTCAGAGAAAGAAGGTAAGCTTGAGGTGGGAAAACAAAAACCATGCACAAAAAATTCAAAACTGAGAAAAACCAAAATGAATAGACTTGTCCATCCCTATTTTCTCAGAGGCTATATTTCATATGCAGGCACCTGCTAGCATTATCCATAGAGGAACAAAAAAGAAGCAAGTCATACTTTCAGGGGAGACAATTCTCCTCCCAGAGCTACAATTTCCAGAGTAGTTAGACAATCAGTCCCTTTTCATAGGAACCTGGGGAACTGTAGGTCTGTGGTGGGAACGGGGAACTCCTAACCACTCTCAGTACTCTTAACAAGATACAGCTTTCATGACTCTCTGGGACAAGTCATGACTGTTTAAAGTGGTATCATAGTGATTTTCATGTATGTTGTGAATGTGGCCAGAATGGGAAGGGCTTCCTCTCTGTACCTTGGAGATGCTGTGTGCACACTTGCAGTGATTCACAGAACTGGTCTTCAATCTTGGCTATCCAGCAGATGCATCACATCTGGGCCCCTCACAGCACTTGATTCCCATTATGCTTAAGGACTGTCAGTTGCCATAACTTTAAAACAAAATAATCTTGCTGCAGAAAACCCAGCCAAGAGGTACCTTTGATCTTCCGATAGAAATTAGTTCAGGAGGCATGGACTTAATGGAGGCTCTTTAGCCCTGGGTGCCAGATGTTATCATAGTATGGATTTTGTCTGTAATTAAAATAACCGCGTTTCATTTAAAGTTAGCTTACTTGGTGTATGAGTGTATTTTAAAAAACAACAATAGCCCACTCTGTTTCTTTTTTAATCATATTTATTTTATAATGGATGGGTTCTGCATAGCCGGGGTTTTGATATTACATAGCGGAAATATAATAATCACTATCACTTGGTATAGATCAGGCATAGGCAAACTCTGGCCCTCCAGATGTTTGGGACTACAATACCCATCACCCCTAGCTAATAGGATCAGTGGTCAGGGATGATGGGAATTGTAGTCCCAAACATCTGGAGGGCCAGGGTTTGCCTGTGCCTGGACTATAGATCACGTGGCTCATGTGCTAGTGGTATTCCAGTCACGGGCTCCATGCATCTGCTCCAGCCCTAACTGAACACATCTGCCTGTCCTGGCCTCAGGTTTCCTCTACCATCGCTATTTCAAAAAAAAATGCATTGTAAATAAATATAAAAGTATCAAATATAAAAGTCATGCTTCTCTGACTGTACTCATACATATCCAGAACAATGACAGAAAGCCAATAGCATCCATGCACTTATTCACAGTCTCAGAAACTTGTGAGTCCACAGAAAGGACTAACCTAAGCCCTTCCCAAACAGTATGCAAAGCTTCCATTGAAGACTGGGCCTTAGAACTGATCAGAGAATCTAAATGGCAATCTCAGGTTTTCAGCACATTCCCTCTCAAAGACACATTTGATATCTAAGTGTAATGTTATTGTATTGTTATATTGCGATATCTCATGGTTGCTTCCAACAATACCATTCTACAATTCTATGAAATGGGGAGCTAAGGCTGAGAACAAGTAACTTGGCCAAGGCCAACGGCAGAAAATCAGTAAACACACATTTCACCCATTATCTTAAGAGTGCAGTTTCAAAGGTGATAAGGGGCACCATCCATACAAAATGGGTGGAAGGTTACAAAATCTTGTATTTTATGGACTACTAATAGGCACTGTGCTTGTGAGCCACACATCTGGACAGTATGCATTTTGGTAAGAAATAACTATCAAATCAGCTATTGCTGCCCTAGTCCGCAGTGTATACTTTAAACTATGTAAAACACATTGTCAGTGAAATAGCACACATTCATCAGTTTGTATTTGAAACACATATACTGTAAGTACATGGCCATAGTTATCCATGTTCTGGAAATATCTTGCTTAGATTACCCTAATGTCATGTTATTAGAGCTGCCTTTGAAACATGCTTGGAAATTTCTGACAGCATAAAATCTGTCTGGGACTAGTCAAATCTTCCTAGTTCTGAAACAATTGCCCCAGCTGCAACTCCATTTCTGAGAACAGTTCAAAGTGTTGGCACTTACCTAAACAATTTAGGATCTGGGTCCATGAAGGACTGCCTTCTCCCCTGCCCAAGTATTAATATATTATTTGCAGGCCTTTCTCCAAGTCCCCCACCGCTTCTGAAGTGAAGTGCGTGATGACCAAGTCAAACCTCTGGTTATTTCCTGCTTGGATTACTGCAATGCGCTCTACATGGGGCTACCTTTGAAGGTGACCCAGAAACTACAACTAATCCAGAATGTGGCAGCTAGACTGGTGACTAGAAGTCACCGAGACCATATAACACCAGTCCTGAAAGACCTACATTGGCTCCCAGTACGCTTCCGAGCACAAATCAAAGTGTTGGTGCTGTCCTTTAAAGCCCTAAACAGCCTCGGTCCAGTATACCTAAAGGAGCATCTCCATGCCCATTGTTCAGCCCAGACACTGAGATCCAGCTCTGAGGGCCTTCTGGAGGTTCCCTCACTGTGAGAAGTGAAGTTACAGGGAACCAGGCAGAGGGCCTTCTCGGTAGTGGCGCCCGCCCTGTGGAACGCCCTTCCATCAGATGCCAAGGAAATAAACAACTACCTTTTAGAAAATATCTGAAGGCAGCCCTGTTTAGGGAAGTTTTTAATATTTTATGTATTTATTGTGTTTTTAATATTCTATTGGGAGCCACCCAGAGTGGCTGGGGAAACCCAGCCAGATGGGTGGAGTATAAATATCTCCTTCTCCTTCTCCTTCTCCTTCTCCTTCTCCTTCTCCTTCTCCTCTGTTGTGGCACCTCAGTTCTACATTATTTGGGGAGGATTTATACTACCTTTCAGGGCCAAAGGCCCTCTCAAGGTGGTTCACAATTTAAAACATAAAACAGCAGCAGTTATAATTATACGTGGAAATATTCCATTAAAAACAAATTAGAAAAGTGAAGGTGTTAAGGCCCATTTTGAAAGAGCCAGAAGGGGAATCAAACATACATCCTCCAGGTAGCACTTTCAGAGGGACCCATGTCCTTTTGGCATCAGGCATTTTAGATCTCCTGATTTTTAGACCTTGATTTCTCATTGTGTTTTATGCTGCTTTTGGTGCTGCTAGTGTTCAATCATTCTCTTTACTGTGTCTGGAGTGTTTTCAATATGCAAGCTGCTTTCAAGGTCTTTTAGACTAGCTCACCCAAATCTGGTACCTCTGGGCAGGGGAAAGGCTGTTACAGACTGTAGGCAAAAAATATATGCATGTAACAAATAAATAGACAGCTATTTCTTTAAAGACGCATGGTTTTCCCACCCCCACCCCTGCACATACTTTCCACCTCCTACACATGTCCCAAAATTAGTGCTTCCCTTGAAATGCAAATAGCAGCTTCTGAGAGGTTTCTACTGGGATCTTGGCAGGGAGAAAAAGAGGGAGTGAGTTAAATATCTCCTCCCCACTTGCATGGCTCAGAAACTGCTTGGGTTCTTCTTCCCCCCACTTTTACAATACAAAAACAGGTTAATTGCCTATACAGAATTACATCTAGCTTCACCTTCCAGTGGCTTTTAGCTCTTTGTCTCTATTGACATATCAACACAAAAGTATTTGAAGCCCTGTGGGTGCAAAAGCTACTGAATAGAAAAATTGCTTTGTAGCTAGTTGGACCATTGGTCAATCTAGCTCAGCATTGTCTACTTGTGGATTGTAAAACTGCAGTCAAGTACAACATTCCTACAGTGGACATGTTAGGGGATGTTTTATACCACTCAGGAGAAGACTTCCTGTTTCCTCCTGAGTTGGGACAGACTTCCACTACATGTGTCTTGAAGAGGGTGTGGTCTGTTGTACTAGCATGGAGGAGCACATGGCCTCCATGTTCTCATCAGTGTGTGTTTTCCATTTTGTATGTTGCTGTGTGTTTGGAGAAGTGACTGCATAGTTGCAGTCACTTGGGACAAACTTCTTTATGGAATAGTTCTAGTTGTTATGTAACCTAAGCCTGCCTTAAGGGATATGTCTGTGAACCTGAATGAATCTGTGAGTAAACTACTTTTATATTAACGTTAATCAGATTTTTGTGCTTATTCTTTTTAAGAGGGATTAGAAGGGATTTTACCAGGAAGGAATCTTTAATAGTAAGACTCAGATGAGTCAGCAACAAGCTGATTGCTGCGTAATTTAAAAGGGGTGTGTGTGTTTGGAACTCTGCTAGAATATGGAACTTGCTAGCGCAAGTTAGGAAGGATATGATTAAATAATATATCCTCTCCTGCCTCCCTAATCATCCCCACACTACTGTGTTGTCTGGAAGGAGCTGGGGCTCTTTAGTTTCTGACAAGGGTGTTTGTCTTCCCTACGTGCAGCTAGAATCAAAGAATCATAGAATTGTAGGGTTGGAAGGGACCACAAGGGTCATCTAGTCCACCCCCTGCAATGCAGGAATCTTTTGCCCAACGTGGCCCTTGAATCCACGACCCTGAGATTAAGGAGTCTCATGCTCTACCAGCTGAGCTATGCCAGAATTAGGTAGACATATGATGGAATGCTGGGCATGGACTAGCACTATAAAACACTGGCAGCGTTGCCATTTCCGTTCCCAACCTTCAAGTCTGTTTTCCGATTTACTTAAGGACTCCTATAAATCCAGATGGCTCTAACTCATACACACCAAAATTAGATCTATTAGTATTGGCTTGGAATTATTGTATAATTCTAGTGAGCAATATATTTATCGCAATATCCAAATTAGATTAAGGGATATTGAAAAACAAAACATTGAGTCAGCTGTAAATTAAATCTGCTCCCCCAAGTTCTATGGTTTAAATACAACTGATAACAGTATCACGTATATCTCAAAGTTATAATTCCAGCCCAATGCAGGGCATTGATGTTAGCCCGACTGAATGTTTTCCCCTCAGCTTTTGTTAACGACAGATATTTAAACATCCCTAGAAATGATAGACATTGCGGACGTTATTTGAATGTGCTGGACATGTAGAACATATTCTTTTCTACTGTCCACTGTACAACCAGCTACGTAAATGTGTTTTATCCCCCATTTTGGGTAGTTTAACATCATGGCACAATGAAAATATCAGATTCTATCTGTCTGATATTACCCCAGAGGTAACTGCAAGGGTGGCTGAGGTTCTGTCAATAGTAGTATCCCTTAGAGTGGTGAATAGCATGGTTTAGCAGGAAAACATTCCAGTGAAAATTTCTGTTAGTATATATCTTATATGGCTGCTTCTTTGTATATATTTTTAAATTTTTGTATATGGATGTTTTTAGATGGGCTATATCTGTAATGCCTAATAAAGGTTTGGAGACAGAAAGAAAAGAAAGAAAGCTATGCCAGAGATTAAAGCCAGGCCCCTTCTGTATGCAAAGCAGATGCTCTGTCACTGAGCTACAACTACCCCAGAGGTAAAGGACCCCTGGATGGTTAAGTCCAGTCATAGGCGACTATGGGGTGCGGCGCTAATCTCGCTTTTCAGGCCAAGGGAGCCAGCGTTTGTCCACAGACAGCTTTCCGGGTCTTCTGGCCAGCATGACTAAACCGTTTCTGGCACAACAGGACACCGTGACAGAAGCCAGAGTGCACAGAAACACTGCTTACCTCCCCGCCACAGTGGTACCTATTTATCTACTTGCATTGGCATGCTTTCGAACTGCTAGGTTGGCAGGAGCTGAAACAGAGCAACGGGAGCTCACCCTGTTGCATAAATTTGAACCGTTGACCTTCTGATCGGCAAGCCCAAGAGCCTCAGTGGTTTAGACCACAGCTCCACCCGTGTCCCATCCCAGAGGTAAACAAAGAAATTGTTAAATGAAAGTTTCATTTATATGGAGGGGGGAATGCAAGCATTAAAAAACAATCATTTAACTAATCACCTTTGTTGTTGGCATTCTTCTGTCTCCACAGGAGAACCAAAGTTGGACAAAATACCCCAGAAGGAGCACAACATGTTCCCACCAGGGGTACTACCCTTCTGCTAACATCCCTTATACCACACTAGTCAACTACTTTAGGTTTTCACTGCTGTAGGACACAGTCTAAAGACGTAAAAGTTACAAAAAGCCTTGCTTGGAGCATCTGTTTTGAACATCTCACTCTGCTTGCAGCATTTATTTTGAAGATCTCACTCAGGAACCTTGATCAGCTAAGACAGCAAAAAAACAACTCAGAGCTGTTAGAAAACCCTATTCCTTTCCTAGGAATGGAATTATTTGATTCAAAGTGATGTCACTTCTGCCCATATGGGGCACTGTAAATCACAAGCACTTAGCACTATCCTTAGGTCTATATGAGAAGAGCATCTCTACTAAAATCCTTTTTCCTCAGTAGATCAGAAAGCTACCTTGGCATAGTGGGTTTTCTCTGGCATTGAAATACCGTTGTGTCACTGTTTCATTACACTGGCATATGCACTCTGCTGGCACCACACCACCAGTCAAACAGAAAAAAGAACGGTGTTTGGGGCATGGCAGGGGAAGAACAGAGCTTAGTGGAAATCCTATGCTTGTTCAGGTCGGTTTGAAATCGAGTTCCAGAATAAAGCCATGGCTGCCAAACAGGAGGTTAAATGAATTATGCCCATTGAAAACAATGCAGGGCTACAGACAGCTCCCCTGCTCTCTTGCCGTGGCCACAATGGAGGATAACAAAAAATCCTACTGAATCATCAACAAATCATAGGACACCATCAGCATTAGCTGGTGGATCAGCTGCTAAGAGTTTCTATCCCTGGCCATGAACTTCTGGGCAAAAGAACTGAGAAGAAACCAATGCACACACAAAGTTATTAGATTGCACATAGGCATGTACATTTGCATGCAATGACAGTACATACGGATAGGAGACAATGGCGCATCACTGGCAAATACAGGTGCTGCTGATTTCTGCTGCCATTTTACCAGCACCAGGCAATGCGCATGGGTGCATGCAGGAGCGCATGTCACAGCAAAATAGAGACAAGGTGGTCTAAAGGAAGGGATGCAGAGAAACGGCTCACAGCTGATGAAATGTTTGCATAAAAGTACCCTTCTCTTTCCCCACTTCCCCCCTATGATTATGCCTTAATGATCCCACACATTGTGATTGAAATCTGTGATCTTTAAAAAGAGAGGAAGAAAAAAGGGGGTGGGGAACAAAACATTAAAATGTTGCATTTTTAACTCTTTAAAAAGCAGTGTATAGTGTGTTGTTGCTTCTTCATAACCTACACAGCTAATAGAAAGATTACCTAGCTACATTTCCCCGAGGCGCCCCCTGCAACTGCTTGCTACCAACTGTCAGCCTCTTTCATGAAGATTCCATCTGACTCTTCACACACACACACACACACACACACACACACACACACACACACACAGCTAATCCGCCAAAAGGCGGGAGGGAATTACTTGGATGGCGGAGCTTGCTCAGCCACCAACAAAGAGGCACTTTTTGGTTGGCTTTGTCTGAATCTGGCCTTCATCTCTGTTTCTAGGGCAACCAGGAAGTTCACCTCCTGGCCCGGATGTAGCAAAGGATGCAGCCGGAGAGCAGGGGAGGGGGAATGGCAGAGAGAGAAACTGTTCAGCCAGCCTCCAGCTGAATAGTGTTGGGGGGGGGGGGAGAGAGCTGTGGGTTAAATTGTCATAAGAGGACAATTTAAATTGTCATAAGAGGATGGGTTTTAAGAAATCTCTCTTCACACTCAAAATCTCCCTCCCCACTTAGTTAAATTCCTTGAAGAATCTCAAACCAACTTCCTCCAGCTTGCCTTTGCTTCACATTTGCACCCAAAATGGACTTATCCAAACTTGCCTTGTGGATATGTGTGTGTGTGCATGCGTGCCTGACATGGAACAAACAGGCCTTTGTTCGGCAGAGATCCACTGGCTTTGTCAATTATCTCAAAAGGCGAGGCTGTCCCTTTAATAATCATCTCCACCCAGACCTTAGGAAGGAAGTTCCACACATGTTCATTGCAGAGAGCCAGCCAGTCACTGTGCCAAACTAGAGCCACATGCGCATCAGCGAGGAAAAGGAGAGCAGGATGCAATGTGAATGGGAACCAGGAAAAATCAGCCTCACTGGCTGAATAGTTAGTTACACAAGGCACTGGCACACTTTTTTTTTTCATCTGCTGAATTCTGAATAAATTACTGTGAAAATGTTTAGGCTGACAAGAGATCAAGAAAAGTAGGAGAGGCACAATGTTCTCAGTAGCTAAGAACGGATCCATAACTAAGAGTAGAGGATAAGGAGGAGGAACCATGGGGAGGAAGAACAAACTATCTGCATATGAACACCTTGATTCCAAACACCCAGGATCTTTGAACTGTGTTCCCTTTGGTTTCTCGCTTTCGCCAAAACACTTCCAAAGTTTCTAACTGAGTGATGAGTGTTAGGGACATTCTCCGTGCCATTCCTGCTGTTCAAATAAAGCCAGTGCTCTAGCATGCAGTAGATTTTGGATTCAGGTAGTCCAGCCTTTCTCAGGCATGCGAGACATAACACAGGCCTGCCTGCAGCACACACTGAAGGATTCTGGTCTCTGCACATGGTAAGCAGCAGCACATTACAGCCAAAGATGGTTTCTCTGGGCCTTGGCCATTCCAGTTCGTGTCATGATCTTACATGTGGTTTACAGATGTTAGATAGCATTGTTGTGGAGTGTGGAACACTGTTAGAAACAGCTCTGGCTTGCTCCAGAGGCAGCCACATCAACACTTGCATAATCTCTGGAGATACTCTTTTTTTTTTTTTGTTCTAAGTCTAAGAGTTGGTATAGCATACCAGAGCCAGTCAGTCTCTGGTTCAAATCTCACCAACACCACAAATTCACCAGCAGAGCAATCCTACACTTGTCTTGCACATTCTGGGCTGGGACAGGGCCACAACTAAATCCAATTGCTCTGGTAAAGCAAAATGTTATATAGTATTTGTGCTGGTAGGAAACTGCCACTTGACATGAGCAAAAAGGGATTGAGCTTTGGGGAGGACTTCAGGGGAGAAGCAGAGTGCCACTCCCTACATAGGATGGGCAAATATTACTGGAATTATTCCATGACCTAAGCTTAAAGCTGGATCTCTAATTGTACACATCAGGCGTGACCCTTAAATGGCTCAGGATCGCAAGGACCACCTCTCCCCATATAAACCGCCCTGGACTCTGCATTCATCATCTGAGGCCCATCTTCATGTGCCTCCTCCACACAACATCCAGAAGGTGTCAACATGAGAATGGGCCTTTTCTGCAGTGGCTCCTCACTCTCCCCAAGGAGGTTTACCTGGCACCTTCCTTATATATATTTTAGGTGCTAGGCAAAAATGTCCCTTTTCAAGCAGGCCTTGGGCTGATTAATATTCTATAACCTTTCAAATGTGTTTGTGGGAGGGGGTGGTTATTGTTTTGGTGTCTCTGTTTTAACTACTCATTTGTGCTTTTGTCTTGCATTTCTAGCTTGTGAACTGCCCTGAGATCTTTTGATGAAGGGTGGTATAGAAATAAATAAATGTCAACCAATGGGGGGGACCAGGAAGCTAGGCTGAGGGGTGCAGACCAAAAGAGCACTTGACCCCCTCTCAGGTGCTCACCAGCAAACTTGGAGTGAGCAGCAAAGCAACCACAGGAACCACCTGTTGTGATGACTCCTTAACACCCCAGCATTTCACTTTGTCTTCCCACAGCCGTTCAGAATGTGCAGAGGTGGGTTATTCCCCACCCCTAGTGCCATGTGAGGCCTAAAAGACCAGCAGCAGTGGGAAAGCAACTGTTGCCTCCTGCTTTCTTTTCTTTCTTTTTTAAACCCAGGCTCCTTTGTCCCTCCAACAGATGGTCATGTTAAGTAGTCCAGCAGGACCTCCAGGTCCTATGAATGTAAGAAGGCAAGTACAAGGGCGGGAAACCTTTTGCTGCCCTATGCTGTGTCCATTGCTCCATCTAGCTCAGTCTGGTCCAGGACTGGCTGGTGCCCATTGGGGCTGATGGAACTGAAGGCAGGGAGGCCAACACTAGGTGGAGGCAAAGCCAATGACTGGTGGAATTCTACTTTCCCCCTGCTCCTCTCCCCAGCTGATTTCTACTAGGCCAACGCTGAGACTAAGGAGAAGGAAGCAGATAACAAGGGCATCCTTTTGGATTAATTGTAATTATGAAGGCTGGTAGGCTTGAAATAATCAAGGTGGTGAGGCAATGTCCCATTTGCCCTAGTAGATCAGTCTCCACTGGTCTTGTCTACACAGACTGGCAGTGATTCTCCAGGATTTCAGACAGGGGGATCTACTTAGGACTCAGATATACAGCTGCAAATATAATGTCTTAAGTGTGCTTTATGTGCATGATACAAATGTGACACTAGATGGTGCTGATGAGGTAATGGCAAATTCCATATATATTTTACAACTTTTAAAAAAGCATTTTCATAGTGTTTTTTAAATATCTGTGTAGATTCAGCCCTAGAGAGGCTAGAGATTGAACCCAAAACCTTCTGCATACAAAGCAGATGCTTTACCACTGACCTACAGTCCTGCCCTTGGCTAGCTGGGCAGGGCCAGAGGCAAAAGTGTGTGGGGTATGAGCTGTGACTCCTACCTTTGTGCTGTAGGCTACATTCCAGTCACGCACAAGTCAGAGGTTTCTACCAACACACACTTATCTCTTCATCCTCCATGCAAGCAAGTAAGAGGCATTATCACAGTTCGAAGACAAATTCAGGTTGAACATCTAAGGTGGATTTCGTACACTTGCGTATCAAACGGGCTTCCAAAAGCAATTGTACTGGATAGCAATTGCTTGACCCAGTGTAATGGCATGGTGGGGCTATACCACTCACCTGACCTCCTTCCGACTGGGTTGCTATTGTATCCTGGGATGGGGAGGGGTGAGGTGGTGGTAAGATGCAAACATGTATTTTCTTTTTCTTTTGTATTTTCTTTTGTTGTAAATATGTATGTTTTCTAATTTGTACTTAATAAAAAATTAAATTTAAAAAAAAAAGATGCAAACATGCTTTCAGGAGCATCAAGTTTGTTCCACCAGTGCTCTTGCACCATGCTGAGTTTGCCACAGCCTCGCCCCTCCCTGTGCCAGTATGTGCAGCGATTCAGCCTTAGGGAGGTCAGGTGAGTGGCACAGCCCCACCATGTTGTCTGCTACTGTGTATAACCTCACTGCAGACAAATCAAAACGAATGTTCTGTAAGCAGCTGATAGCCTATAACCACCCCACAAACTTTATGCAAACAAATCAGGATAAATACTCCTCTGGAATCCACTTCCGTATAGCTCCATCTGTAGAACATGAGTCTCTTAATCTCTGGGTTGCGGGTTCGAGTCCCACACTGGGCAAAAAGATTCCTGCATTGCAAGGGGGTTGGATTAGATGACCCTTGTGATCCCTTCCAACTCTACAATGCTATGATTCTATTATTCTGGCTGATTCTGTTTAACGTGTCTTTATGCATTTAAGCAATAGGTGAGGCAAACTGGTCTGTTGAATTTACTATAGTTTCTAAATTCCAGTTCAATGCCTGGAAGCCTGCTTAGACTAGATAATCTCCTAGTTTACAACAAGAAGAGTCAAACTAGCCATGATGTTAATTGCATGAATGTCCTTAAGGTGCGCTTTGATATACATAGCAGCTGCAGGGAGGCCTGGGAAGGCTCCAGACCCTGTGGGTGGGTGTGGAGGGGAAGCTTAACTCTTTCTCTGCCTGCCACAGTCCTTACAGGGAAAGGCCATAGCTCAGTGGAGACCATGTGCTTTGAGGGCAGATGGTCTCTGGTTCACTTCCCAGTATCGCCAGTTAGGGCTAGGAATGTTCTCTACCTGAAGCCCTGCAGAACTGCAGTCAGTCAGTGTAGACAATACACGGGCCAATGGGCCAACTCAGTATAAGGCAGTTTCCTATGACAAAATAAGGTAAAGGTAAAGGTACCCCTGCCCGTACGGGCCAGTCATGTCCGACTCTAGGGTTGCGTGCTCATCTCGCTCTAGAGGCCGTGAGCCGGCGCCGTCCGGAGACACTTCCGGGTCACGTGGCCAGCGTGACAAAGCTGCAGCTGGCGAGCCAGCACCAGCGCAGCACACGGAAATGCCGTTTACCTTCCCACTATAAAGCGGTACCTATTTATCTACTTGCACTTAGGGGTGCTTTCGAACTGCTAGGTGGGCAGGAGCTGGGACCGAAAGATGGGAGCTCACCCCGCCGCGGGGATTCGAACCGCCGACGATACGATCAGCAAGTCCTAGGCACTGAGGTTTTACCCACAGCATCACCCACGTCCCTTATGACAAAATAACCCCTCCCAATTTGTGACTAAAATTTCAAGGGATGGTCTCATTTGCAGCACTGGGCCCCCACCTCTGCAACAAAAGGCACACAAAAACCCCATGTTAATTATGTTCATGCATTTAATGTCAAGTCTTGTTTGACTCTGAGACTGTAATCATATGCACACTTACATTGGAAGCGTAATTAAACACAGTGAAACTTACATGCATAGGTTTGTGCTGTTCCATGCACACTTACCAGGGAGTAAGTCCGACTGAAATCAATAGGATATGTTTCTGAAAGCATGTTCAGTGTCATGAGTTTGTGCTGCCTTCCTAGTTTCCAACAGAGGCATAGAAGCCTTGCAGTGAATTGCAGACTCAGTCTAGCGTATCCTAGGATAACACCATCAGAAACCGTGTTCTAAGAAAAGCAAATGAAGCAAAGAACATTCATTGCCAGATAGGTGCTAATTAATATTCCTGTGTATTTTTTCCAAGAGCTGATGAGGTATCTTGAAAAGCTCCCTGAAACGGTGTTCCATATTTATAAGCTTGCAAGTATCTGAGTTGATGACATCTAAATATACTTCTTGTAATTAAAGCTCTGTGCTTAATTTCCCAACAAACCACGTTTCCCTGTAATATATACATATCCTGAGAGCTTTAAGGAGAGGTGAACCAATATAGCCTGCTGGAATCTGGGAACTTTTGTGGAACTCAACTCGTTTCACATTTTAGGAGGACAAGCATTGCCCAGGCTGCAGCTGTTGGGAAAGCATGGTGTGTGCTTCGAATGAGCAGAAGGAAGAAGACAGAAACGCTCTGATCCAGTGAAGGTAATGCAAATACAGAAGGTGGCCAGTGGAAAAAGATTCGCAGTTCCCAGCACCGAATCTCAGCATACAGTAGTGGGAATGAAGGCTGAGAAGTTTCTGGCATTGGGTTGGGCACTGTACATGCAGTGGCAAACATGTGGCTGGGGGCAGTATCTGCTTTGACTGCACCAGTTCCTGTCTAGGGAGGAAAACTAAATCTGGGATACATTCTTTATTCCCACCCTATTAAATGGGTGGGGAGAATTCAGCCTTCTTTCACCTTCAGAGAGCTTATCAGTTCTGTCACAGCAAACAATAGGGACGGCCCAATACATTTTGTTGTCTGAAATGAAGGACAAGATGGCACCCTGCCTTCTGCCATAACTGTCCCATGTATAGAAACTGACTGGACTGGCAGCTGAATCTTACATTGACCCTGGCAACCGGATAGACTCCTCCACCCCACCCAATGGTGCCTGGTGCATGCTGGGATCAGTGAGGCAAAAAGCAAGAAGGCCAACAGTAGAAGTAGCCAAAGCCAAGGACAGACAGAACCAAGTAATTCTGATTGTGTCCCCATCTTCCTCCCTAATACATGGGCAAAACTGAGACTAAGGAGGAGAAAGCAATCTGCAAGGGCTGTCCCTTTAGTTAAGGAGGCAGGAGAGCTTGGAGGAATGAAGATTGAGCCCACTGCCCCATCTGCCCTATTGGACCAGCCTGCATTGACCACACCTGAGGCCAGCAGCCTGGCTTTAAGAGTGTAGGACACACCGCAAGGCACAATGTGGCCATCAGTGTGCCACTGCCACATCTCACTCTCAGGAACGGGAGAGGTGGCTGCCTCATTCTGCCTACTGGTAGGGCCGGCCCGGGAACTGAACAATAGCATTCAAAGGTAGCCCAAAGGTGTAAGTATATGAGGTGTATGTATGAGGAATGAAAGGGAATTTACATGATTCAAAGAAAGGGCTTGGATCTGGGATAATAGCCTGATTATTATTAAACTTTTTATTATTTTAAACTGTTTATTATTGTTATTGTTATTGTTATTATTAACTGTTCTAATACTTATACCACAGATGCCAAGCACCAATTACACTGTTAAGAAGTTTAGAGAGGTGATTGCAGCAACCCTTAAGATTTATTCATATTAAATTATTGTTAAAACAAAATAAAAAAATAAAAAAATTCCTTCCAGTAGCACCTTAAAGACCAACTGAGTTAGTTCTAGGTATGAGCTTTCGTGTGCATGCACACTTCTTCAGATACACTGAAACAGAAGTCACCGGACCTTTCTATATAGTGAGAAGGTGGGGAGGGGTATTACTCAGAAGGGTGGTGGGAATGGGTGATTGGCAGATAGCTGCGATGAGCCTGTTGACGACTCTTAACGACTGCAATAGGTCTAACAGGAAAAAGCAAGGGGTGAGAAGGTGAAAAATGGCTTTGTCATGTATAATGAGATAAGAATCCAATGTCTTTATTCAAACCAGGTCTCTCCATAGTTTTAAGTTTGGTGATAAGTTGCAATTCAGCAGCTTCTCTTTCCAGTCTATTTCTGAAATTCCTTTGTAATAGAACAGCTACTTTGAGATCTTGTATAGAATGTCCTGGGAGATTGAAGTGTTCTCCTACTGGTTTTTCTGTATTGTGGTTCCTGATGTCGGATTTATGTCCATTTATTCTTTGGCGTAAGGTCTGGCCTGTTTGTCCAATATAGAGAGCTGAAGGACACTGTTGGCATTTTATGGCATACACAATGTTAGACGATGAGCAATTAAATAGTCCCGAGATGGTATGTGTGATGTTGTTGGGGCCAGTAATGGTGTTGTCCGGGTGTATGTGGCAGCAAAGTTGGCATCATTAATAATTTAATAACTAAATTATTGTTATTATTTCATTATTTTTGCTCATTTATTCATTGCTTGTTACATCAAAAGAGTCACTGTGTGACTTAAAAGCTTCAAATAAAAAAGACAAACACACAAAAATTAATCAGTTAAAATAATAAATGAACACAGAAAGTGTTCACCCATAGTAGCCAGTTGATAAGTGTTTTTTCTTCCCCACCCAACCAGGGTGTGCAGGCCAGGGAGCTGAACATCAATGCTTAATTATATTAGGAGCTGGGAAACTCACTCCTGCCATTGGTATGTAATACCCACCAGAATTTAGAAAGGTGGTAACCCTCAGAGGTAAGAAGAACATTAGAGAAAGAGACTGGATTACATTTTCCAGTTTTAATTTGTGAGAGGGTCAGAGACAAATAAAAATAAAGAAGGAATCAGTCTCTGAGCCCCTCACATCCTTCCTCCCACCTTATTCCCCCTTTCCAGTGCTACTCTCTGCCCAGACCCAGCTGTTCTTTATCAGGCTTTCCCAAACAGTGTCACCAGCTTTGTGTATCTCTCTTCCACCAGGCCTTATGTCCTTCATCAGATGCCCATTTTTCTTCAGGCAGCTGTTCATTTTTCTTCTTGCATTCTGACACATTTTCAACCAGCTCCTAATCCATCTCCTGCCATTTACTTGAGCTGTATATTAATGCTTTCCTCCAAGCCTTCTCCTTCCCCCGGCCCCACCCCCAACCCCACTAGCCCTCACCCATCAGGAAAAAGTACTCCATCAATAAAACATGAAATGTCAGCCTTCCATCATACCCTCCAAGTCCTCCTTCCCCTCTGCCAACATGTTGAGAAATCATTACACAGTAGTTGAGGAACACATGGGCAAAGGGCAATTGTGAATAACTGGGTTGCCGGGTTTGTTTGGTTTTAATAAGACCCTCACCACTGAAAAGGTGGAATTGGGGGCAGACCCAAGTGGGTGGGGAGGGGTACACTTTACTGAGATCAAGGGAAGACCATTACCATGAGGGGAGAAACTGAAGCGGAATTGTAGGTTATGGCAACTTATTTCTCTGCCAAGATCTTGTGAGATTTGCTGGAGCCATTCAGAAGCAGAATTAGCAGGACATTCTGAACAGCAGGTTGCTGGTCCAAGCCCTTTTCTAGCAGAGAAAGAGTGTGCGTGTGCCAGAGAGATTTCTGCTTCCGCATGGGACATGCTCTGTCAAGAACTAGAAGTCCCAGAGTTCCTTATACATAGGCAAGTGGGATGGACAAAGATCATAACAAACAGGGATATTAGGAATAGTATGAGCCATTGCTTTGGGTAGGATTTGTGTGATTAAATGTCTACTTCATACATAAATTTTCAATTAAGTGCAAATATGCTTACAGATATTTTGCTCATTCCATGTGAACTGTGGCAGAAGCCAAAAGAAGGTTCAGCAATCTAGCTGGCACTTGTCAAAAACTGCAGGAATTCTACTATGAGGCAAGAATGGTTAAGCCCAGTGCTATTTTTCTAGAAAAAGAGGTGCCAGAACTCCACCATGAAGGCCTCCCTTGTTCTCTTATAATGATACCCACCTGAGAGGTGCTGGAACTGAGTTCCGGTGAGTTCCAGCTGAAAAAAGCCCTGGTTAAGCCACCTAACTATTTTGTGTATCCGTGAGGGTGAACTTGCAAGTAAAACTGACTTTTTGGGGAAATGATGGTTTTGTTGTTTATTCAGTTCATAGCTGTCAACTTTTCCTTTTTCTTGCGAGGAATCCTATTCAGAATAAGGGAATTTCCCTTTTAAAAAAGGGAAACGTTGGCAGCTATGATTCAGTTATGATTAACACCAGTCTTGAATGGCTTTGAAAGAAGATTGGACAAATTCATGGACAATACATCTATTACCAGCTACTAGCTGTGATGCTTATGCTCAGCCTCCACAGTTGGAGGCAGTTATGCTTCTGAATACCAGGTGCAGGAATCATAGAATCATAGAATCATAGAGTTGGAAGAGACCACAAGGGCCATCGAGTCCAACCCCCTGCCAAGCAGGAAACACCATCAGAGCACTCCTGACATATGGTTGTCAAGCCTCTGCTTAAAGACCTCCAAAGAAGGAGACTCCACCACACTCCTTGGCAGCAAATTCCACTGTCGAACAGCTCTTACTGTCAGGAAGTTCTTCCTAATGTTTAGGTGGAATCTTCTTTCTTGTAGTTTGGATCCATTGCTCCGTGTCCACTTCTCTGGAGCAGCAGAAAACAACCTTTCTCCCTCCTCTATGTGACATCCTTTTATATATTTGAACATGGCTATCATATCACCCCTTAACCTCCTCTTCTCCAGGCTAAACATGCCCAGCTCCCTTAGCCATTCCTCATAAGGCATCGTTTCCAGGCCTTTGACCATTTTGGTTGCCCTCCTCCGGACACGTTCCAGTTTGTCAGTGTCCTTCTTGAACTGTGGTGCCCAGAACTGGACACAGTACTCCAGGTGAGGTCTGACCAGAGCAGAATACAGTGGCACTATTACTTCCCTTGATCTAGATGCTATACTCCTATTGATGCAGCCCAGAATTGCATTGGCTTTTTTAGCTGCCGCGTCACACTGTTGGCTCAAGTCAAGTTTGTGGTCAACCAAGACTCCTAGATCCTTTTCACATGTACTGCTCTCAAGCCAGGTGTCACCCATCTTGTATTTGTGCCTCTCATTTTTTTTTGCCCAAGTGCAATACTTTACATTTCTCCCTGTTAAAATTCATCTTGTTTGTTTTGGCCCAGTTCTCTTATCTGTCAAGGTCGTTTTGAAGTGTGATCCTGTCCTCTGGGGTGTTAGCCACCCCTCCCAGTTTGGTGTCATCTGCAAATTTGATCAGGATGCCCTTGAGTCCATCATCCAAGTCGTTGAGGAAGCCACAGAAGGGGAGAGGGCTCTTGGGCTCAGGGCCTGCTTGCCGGTTTCCCATGGGCATCTGGTTGGCCACTGTGAGAACAGGATGCTGGACTGAATGGGCCATTGGCCTGATCCAGCAGGCTCTTTTTATGTTATTAGGTTACATTCTTATGTTCTCATTTATTTTGTGCTATAATTATGTGTGCTGTTATAATTATAATAAATAATAATAATAATAATAATAATAATAATAATAATATAATAAATAAATAAAGTAAAAAAATAAAAGAAAGTAAAGTAAAAAAGAATAGATTTCAGAGCATGGCAGGCAAGGGGTTTCTAAACAAGTGCTTAAACACAGCAGATTTAATAACTCGGCAGATCTCAGATGGTAAAACTTTCCCATCATTGGGAACAGTGAGAGGGAGGTGGAAATCGGAATACAGCAAGGATCCAGAATATATAAATTCCACAAGAAAACTGATCAATTTGCTTGTGATCCTTAAATATCATGTTAAATGAATGAACAGTTCGGCGGGATGGGAAACCTGTGGCCCTCCAAATGTTGTTGACACCATCAGCCACACTTCACATGCCGATTAATTTCAATGAATGCACTGGGGATTAGATAGTAAAAGAAAATGAGAAATGGGGCCTGCTGAATCTCATTCTTAAATTCACTGCAAGATGACCTTCGAACTGGAAGGCAACATGCCTGCACTTAATGGGAACACAACATTCCCTTGTCCTAAACTTGCAGTAGTAAGTAGCACAAGAAGGAACAGTCTGAAGGAGACAAAGCACAGTAATGGCCTGCTCTGAGGATGTTGTAGAACTATCTCAGCACCGTTATTCCTGAGACCTTTTGTAGCCACCGCCCACCCATTATTCTGGAACTATTTAGTCTACATTCATGTGCCATGTCCTGCAATCACATGCTGTGTGATTCTAAACCTCTCTCTTCTTTATGGTGACCAGATATTTGGAGGTAAATAAAGTTGTACTGGTGTTTCCATTCTCTACAGGAGGGTTGGGGATTTTTTTTCCAGCCCGAGGGCCACATTTCCTTTTGGAACCCTCTGGGGGCCACATTTGTACAGCAGGCTCCTTTCAGCGCACCTGGGCACTCTTCTCTAACCTCCCCCCCAGACAAGACAGAGTCATTATCTGAGTTCAAAGAGACATTCCCACCAGCCAAAAACACTCAGGCGTGGCCTGGTGAGAGTCTCAAGGGCCAAATAAAGGTGGGATGATTCGGCCCAGGGGCCTGAGGTTTCCCACCCTTTCTCTTACATTGCAGTAGTAAAAGCATCACTGCTAGCTACTTGAGAGATTGCTCAATTGTACATTTTCTTGTAGTGTTGACACTCAGGTTTTACCTGTCCTTGATGACAACTTTCTGTTTACTTGTGTGTGTGCATATGATATATGGAGTGTATGGGGTGTTAGGGGAGGGGTAGCACCTCTCATGGGAGACACATCATGGTCTTTCTGGGGTAGTTTGTCCACCTTTGGTCCTTACCCTGCATTCAGCTCTCATCTGTGGCTCCTAGAAGCTGTCAGCAAGTGACAGAGGCTACACCCCAGGGAACGGATTCAACTGGCCAGCTAAACCAAGTGAGGGCAACTGATGGGTTTTAAACCCACAGTGAATTAAGGACTTCCCCTGAGGACAGGCAACAGTGGATTTAGGAGACAAGATCAATTGTAGGTCCAACGGTCAAGAAGGCAGTTTCTGCACATGCTGTAGAGGGAAGTGAGGAGCAGGTGGGGCTTGTCAACCTGGGAAGGTAGTCCATCTAGGATTCTAGGAAAAGGAAAACTCTAATCCTCAACCTCCACTGCCTTGTGGGACATCTTCAGGAAAGGAAAAGGCTAATGAATAAACCCTATACCAATTCAGAGTGGAGTCCTTAAGAGGGTTAAATGGTACTTTGTACCTCCTTCCAGCAACACCTGCAGCCAAGCTAAAGCCAAACATATCACTCTGCATATCTTTGGACCACATGAGTGAGGCCAGGAGGGGGGTCTTGTCATCTGGGCAGCCCAGGACTTCCATACTCACGGCCCAGGTTTGTGCCCCAGGGAGGTCACATCGGTGCTGCTAATACAGCCATTTGTCTTCACCCCTGAAGGTGCACTCCACTATCTCTCGAGATTGGTGGACACCAACAATATGATATATGCATTATATACAGTGTACTATACCTATCCATTCTGAAGGAAATCAGCCCTGAGTGCTCACTGGAAGGACAGATCGTGAAGCTGAGGCTCCAATACTTTGCCCACCTCATGAGAAGAGAAGACTCCCTGGAAAAGACCCTGATGTTGGGAAAGATGGAGGGCACAAGGAGAAGGGGACGACAGAGGACGAGATGGTTGGACAGTGTTCTCGAAGCTACAAACATGAGTCTGACCAAACTGTGGGAGGCAGTGGAAGACAGGAGTGCCTGGAGTGCTCTGGTCCATGGGGTCACGAAGAGTCGGACACGACTAAACAACTAAACGACAACAAAAAATCTGGTAATGTAGTACAGTAAATGATCCACCCAGTGTACTAGCTTTCCCAGAGACCTGTTAGAACAAGCTGTACAGGGAAACTATATAGTGTGGAAAACTTGGGCTGCAACACACACGTATGAGGTGAAGTGACAACTTCTATCTGTGAAGGAAACCCTGCCAATCCATTGCTATAGGGGTACCTTTAATATTGCATCACACAGCGCCTCAAGCAAAATGTTTTTCAGCGGTGCCACTTTATGCATTAAGCATTATGCATTAAACAGCCAATCGTCAAGTGCAATCAAGTAGATAGAAATCAAGTTATCTGCTTATGAAGCAATCCTCAGGTATCATAAATACAGTCCCTGTTAGACCCCCCTCTCTTAAACAGAGATATACAAGTTCAAGGGTGGGGCTGCTGAGCACATAGTTCCAGGTGATTAATCTCAGCAACAATCCCTCAGTGCTGCAAATGTACTTGTTACCAGTGCTTTTTTTCCTAGAAAAAAATGTTTACGGGTACTCTCATTTTCCTATTCATATTGAAATACTTCCCCTCAATGAGGCCAAGCTTAGATTCACAAAATGTTTAGGGGTATGCGTACCCCCGCGTACCCCCAGAAAAAAAAGCTTGGCTTGTTACAATGGGGGAAAGGTGGAGATTGGAGGGAGAAAAGGAGGGCTGGATTTGAGCCACCTCTCCCTTCCAAACAGGTGAGCAGTGGTGTGAAAGCAGGAACTGAGTGCAGGGGAAAACCAAGTCATCTGCAATAGAAGCACCCCTTTGGAAAGAGGCATCTGAATACCACACCACAAATATAATAACTACATGTACTGCACGAAAGCAGAATTGTGTGGAAAGGCAAATGATGCTGCCTTCGTTTTTCTCCTCATCCATCACAGTTCCTCTAGACAAGAGTCTTGGCTCTCGTTTGTTTCTCTCTTTCCTGAAATTGAATCCTGCACACCAACCCAAATAAAATGATCTGCCTCCGGAAGCAGGGCTTGGACATGCAGGTCTTCTCTAGATCAGGAACCCAGACAGAGAGCAGAGGCACTTTCAGATTTCAGTTAGAGTGAAAATGTTGCCCATACATTATGCATCTCCTTCAGCAAGATGCACATCAACATTCTGGCTCAGTTAGAGCTGAACTATATGTATATATATATTCATATCTATAAAAACTGTTAAAACAATTGCATATAATAAAATACAATTAAAAAATACATATATAAAAGTCAGTTTCAAATCCAAAATATACATCTCCACTTAAGTGGCTTATGGAAAGAAGAAAGTCTTTAACAGGAACAATAGAATAGAGACAGCACCTTTAAAAGATGGATAGAATAGAATAGAATAGAATAGAATAGAATAGAATAGAATAGAATAGAATAGAGACAGCACCTGTCCGTTATACCATGGCAAGCTGTACCAAAAGCCTAAAAACCCAGTTCCGGCATTATGCCGAAGGACCTCCTGATAAGATGCTATCTGTAGGATGCTCTCTCCGGCAGAGTGCAGGGATTGGCTGGGTATGCACAAGAGAAGATGATACTTTAGGTTAGAATCCCACCCATCCTGTGCTACTGTGGTCCCCATTAAAATTGCTCCTGAGCAAGCTGCTCTTTGCAGTGAGAGAGAATCTTCTGTTAATGCCAATGCTGGCGGTGGGTATTTTTATCCAGACCTGCTGCCTGTGGTCCCAGGGCTGGTCAGGATTCCCAAGGCTGCTGTTTACATAATAGAAGACATTTACATTAATTGCTTTCATGTCCAGTTTTGAGTCACCTCCAGTTTGGCTATCTGCCCTTTTAGATTTTGTTCATTAATCTCTTCTGCCTCTCACATACTTACACCCATCATCCCTTCCCATCAGCTTCGTCAGCATTCTCATGTTAAACTTTCAGCTGCCTTTCATCACCCTCCCTGGAACTGCTGATTGTGAAAACTGAAATACTAATAAACAACCCACCATGACCCCCACCCACCCCAAATCCAGATGAAGCAGGATGTTTGTATGAATCTGCTCTGCTGCAGCTTGTGCTGGATGTGGGAAGTAGTTATGGAAACCGCTGTTTATGAGTTGGAGACATTCTTTCACTCTATAAATAGTTAACCAAACTTAAGACAGGCAAAAGAGATCAGAAACTGCCAAAGGGTCAAAATCCTTTCATTCACTTTGGCGATTATCGAGACTTCTTCCTTTTTAAAAAAACTTTCTGCTGGTTTACATTACTGCTCCATTTTGGGATCTATGCAACAGCCTCTTCCGCCCAGTATCCTGCCTCTAGTGGTGGTCTGCATCAGACGCTGCAGAAATGTGCAAAGCACCCCACGCCACGCTTTTGACTGGCAGGTGAGCCCAAGGCAAGACCACCCTGGCGAGGGGAAAGACTTTTTGTGAGGCATGGTCTCTGCCTGATTAACCTGCTTTTATCATTTGTGACATGAGAAAGAAGATATCCCTTTTGTGGGCTTTCCAAGTGGCAATATTGCTGTCATAAAAATGCAGCCTCCTGGGGACAAAGCTGTCTCTCTTGCAGTTTCTTTTAAAGATTTAGCTATAAAAGAGGCCCCAGAGGAAGAATCAGGAAACCAAAGGCGTTTGGTTTGGTGTCTGGTCTCATGCCAACTTGGAGGCATGAAAAACAGCTACAGATACCATAGAAGGAACTGTCTGGATGGGGAGTGGGGTAATGTTCCATTAGAATTGTTGCTTGGGAAGATGAGACTATTTGGGCCACAACTAGACCTCATCAAGCAGAATGATGTAGGCGCTAAGCTTATTTTATTTAAGTCATATTTTAGGGGCTACGGTTTTTAATTTTTTTAAAGAGCTGAGTTTTCTTTTCTTTACCACAATCTGTCCTTTATGGAACACAAACAAAACAAATCCCAGCTCTACAATTCTATGTTACTAAGTGTTTTACAGACAAGTTGTCATACGTAACTTCCCCCAAGTTTCACATAGGATTATGGTCCCTGTTCTGGTAAAAGGGCACAGCTACTTCTCATGCCATTCCTAAGATCCCATCCTATCCCTCACCTTACTAAGTATAGGATACAATGCTTGTTTGACTGTCATCATATAAATACACTGAGGGATAGCCAACATCAATCACATTCCGAGTAGGCCCACTGAAATCAATGGACTTTTAAGTCCAGGAATTTCAGTGGGTCTGCTCTTTCGCCCTGTGTCGTTTCCTGTAGCTGACCTGGAGTTATAGAAACAGCCTCTTAAGTCTTCTCTGCCCCTTTCAGGTTACAAAAATACATGGTTCTAAAACACGGGAGGAAAGGGCATAAGATTATTTAAAATAATCTAAAAAAGGAAAAATGAGCTCAATGAAAAACAATAAATTTAACATACAGCTGGGTATTTGGTAACTGCAACTGGCTGTGTTAGCACAGAATGATGTGCCATCTTTGTTAGACCATCACAGAGTGAGTGGGATAATGGTGTGGGGGGGGGGAGGGCATGTGGGTAGCAATAGTGGTGCTTCTGGAGGGCAGACATACAGGAAAGGCTGTAGCTCAGTGGCAGTGGCTCTCAAGGTCAATCCTCAGCATATCTAGGTGGGGCTGGGAAAGGCTTCCTGCCTGAATGTAACCTATTTACTTTGTCCCATGGAACCCAATAGGAAGCCTTTTAAAACTGAACCAGCTGCTGTCTCAGCCCTCTCACATGCATATTCCTGCCCTGGGTTCTATTTCTTGGTGTGATCCTGGAATGTGATAAAGGCGATGATAATACATTTTGTTTGATGTGCAAATTTTTACCATAGGCAATCATCTACCTGTAGTAACTTGGATTTTTAAGCTCTGATCTTGATTTAGTGATCTTTCCATTCTTGCCAAAAGTAAGTTTTGAGTAGCTCAAACCTTGCATGTTTTTCTTTGAGACATCGTTGTAATTTTGGTATCCTATGAATCCTTTCTAGCGATTTACCGATTATGCAACACGCTGCAGATCTTCACTCTGGAAGTGCGCTGACCAGGGTCTGTTTAAACAAACAATTAATTCACCCCCAAGGTTGAACTGAGTTCTGCTAGCTAGCAACTGATGTCAACGGTGCATAGTTCTGATTGGCTGGTGACAGTAGCCCTGTTGAAGAATTCAAAGAATGTTTTGGGAATGAAGTGAGGAGGAGGCCCTCTCCCAACTTCCAGGAGCCCTGATTGCAAAGATTCTTAGCACTTTCACCCAAATGCACTAAGAACTCAGCTTCAGACTTTTAATGTCAACATGAGGAGGGGGAGGGGGTAAAGCTGGTCCAGATGCGGACATTGGGGGCCGTGGCCAGTGAACATGCTACCTCCTCTTTTTATTCTCATGTGCATCCTTTTAACATCTGGCTATGGCCTCTGAATCACAAATCCATGTCCATCTCTGGAACGAGCTTTCAACTATGAACTTTATCTGTAAAGTGGCACTTTAAGAAAAACAAACAAAGAAACAAAGAAACAAAAACAGCAAAATGACAGCCTGCCTAAAAACAGCTGGGGAGGGGGCTAATGGCTAAATGAACATTACACCTATCTATTGCATTGTGAGGACAAAAGTGGCTAGGTTCCCTCATGGGGTTGGGGAGAAGCAGAACAAATGTATCAAGTCCAGGCAGAAATAGTGCAGCGCCTTGAGAGATTTGACTCTTTTTAAGCTATGCTGGCGTGTGTCATGGTTACATAGGAAACCTATTTTGTGCTCAGCGTAATTCTTCCATCAGCCTGGGCCTCCAACATTTGCACTGGAGTTGGTAGAATGGCAGAAGGAGGTGTGGGGAAACTGTGGCCCTCTAGGTGTTGTTGAACTCCAACTCCTTTCAGCCCCAGACCAGTATGACCAATGGGGAGGGATGATGAGAGCTGTAACTGAACAGCATCTGAAGAGCCGCAAGTTAGTCACCACTCAGCTGGAAACATATTTATCCTTCTATGGTCACTCCTTTTGTTTTCTTTTCTTTTTAAAACCATCCTTTAGAAGCCATGGGGTTCTTTTAGCACAGCAGCTCTTACCCTTCCTCTTTAAAAGGGGGTAACACCAACAAATTTATCCTCAGCATCCTTCGTTAACATTCAGTTTCAACTAATTTGAAGCCGTGCTCTTCTCCCACTGCGGGGCTGGAAGGCCCATGTTACCAGATTTTATATTATTTTAAAAAGGTTCAAAAGGCAGCAATGCACTTATCTCATACCCCATTCCCAGCAAGTCTCTTCTCCCCTCAGTTATGTGGGGGGTGGATCCTGCTGTTGAAAGGGACTTGCAGGTGCAGTACATAAGTGCTAGAATGCAGTTTGGGCCTACAAAATGACAGTGCAGAATGACCCTGCCGATCCACAGGCCACTCTAGTGTGCCAGAAATATGAATTTACACTTATCATCTGTGCAAGACCAGAGTCCAATGTAAGGCAAGGCTGGGCTTTGAAAGATAATTAACTTCTTATGAAAAAATGCACTTAGTAACAATGATTAACTATCATGCCATAAGAATGACATCTTTTCAAAGCAAAGTACTGGCCACAGGTTGTGAAGCAAATAGTAAGATATGAGTGCCTTCCCACTATTTAATTTGTTATTCACGTTATTCACTATATGTAACCATGCAGTTAATAAATATAATAATAATAATAATAATAATAATAATAATAATAATAATACAACAGCATGGCTTTATTTTTAGACAGGACAGGCTTCTATCCATTTCTGTTCCAGCCCTCCAGGCCCTATTTCAGAATTATTTATCAAAGCAGATTTCACTTTCTGGGAATGAAAACAAGTTAGGCATGAAGTCCCACTGTTTTCAATGGGAACTAAGTGCAACCAATTTACTCTGGTTCCAAGCTCTTTACCTGTGTGGGAAATTTAGCATGCATCCATGCTAACGTATTTGCTAACATATTTGCTTTGCTTCTCTCAGAGATAGAGGGATCTACATCACAGGCAGGAAATGCTCTGGTAATACAACTGCAAGGCTTTTGCCCTGTTCTGTAGCTTGTTGCCATCGGGAGTAGGGCAATGTTAATCAGCATGCACTTTTGTGTATATTTTCTTATATGTCAGAGCTTACTCGATTTACCAAAAACCAGAAGCTTTCCTCTGAGAAAATTACTGAGTTTTGCTTTGGGGTTTCAGTATAAAGGTAAAGGGACCCCTGAGACCATTAGGTCCAGTCGTGATTGACTCTGGGGTTGCGACGCTCATCTCGCTTTATTGGCCAAGGGAGCCGGCGTATAGCTTCCGGGTCATGTGGCCAGCATGACTAAGCCGCTTCTGGCAAACCAGAGCAGTTCATGGAAACGCCGTTTACCTTCCCACCAGAGTGGTACCTATTTATCTACTTGCACTTTGAGGTGCTTTCGAACTGCTAGGTTGGCAGGAGCAGGGACCGAGCAACAGGAGCTCACCCTGTCGCGGGGATTCGAACCGCTGACCTTCTGATTGGCAAATCCTAGGCTCTGTGGTTTAACCCACAGTGCCACCCATGTTTCAGTATGTAAAGGTAAAGGGACCCCTGACCATTATTCTGACCTAAAACTATTTTTTTTTTTTTTGTCACTGGCTTGTGGTCCATAAATGTCAATAAGGTTGGAAAGCGCCAATAGATCAAGCAAAGAATATTAACTGTATCCAAGATCTAAGTACTCCTCATTTGGCTTCTGCTATAGTTACTTACCTGGGTTGAAAACTTGCAAATTGTGTGGTGTCAAAAAAGCACCATGTTTATATGTCAGTGTTGAAATGTTGGAGAGCCGATTCCTGTCTTGTGACCTAAGAGTATCACCTCAGGACTTGGCCTTAGTGAAGGAAGCAAGTTGGCTTGACTAACCCGCCTCTCATCCTTGACAGGGCTGATGGTCCGCTGCCTCCAGTGCTGCCACAGGACAGCTGCCTTTTCCTGCTATGAAGCTGATTCTGTTCCCAGGGGAAAGTGTCACATCTGTTCATGTGATGTACTGAATTGTGCAGTTCTGCCCCCTCACAATGAACCAGAAGGCAAATGAAAAGTTGTCACTGCAGTATTTTTAAATCTTGTGATTTTAAATTCAACCATGAGCTTTTAGACAGCAATGTTTTAGTGCAAATGCAGTTCAAGTGCTTTGCAATTTGGCATGTTTGCAGCTAGATTTGGGGGGTGGGGAGGAGAGAAAAGGTCCATTAAAGATGCTGTGTGCAGTGCAAGGACTAAGAGTATGCACTCTGAGCCAGGAATGGCCTTTCAAGTATACACAATTTCACTTAAAGGCACAGTGCCTTTGAACATAATCACCTCATAAATCAGGAGTTTTCTGTGTGTGGGAAGCCTTCTGCAAATGCAGAAGCAATAATGCTGATTCATAGTACAAGGCCATTGTAGAAGTTACAGTAGAACCTCGGTTTTCAAGCGTCTTGGAAGCTGAATGATTCGGAACCCAAACGCCGAAAACCCGGAAGTGAATGCTCCTGTTTTTGAATGCACCTAGGAAGTTGAACGGCTTCCAAGGCACATTTCTCCATTTTCTCCATTGAAATTGCCAACCGCCTAATGTGCATCGGTTGTTGAACGTTTCAGAAGTCAAACAGTCTTCCGGAATGGATTACTTTTGACAACTGAGGTTCCACTGTACTGAGATAAAGTGCATTCAACATTTTGCTCAGTGAGCATTGTACAAATGTGGTGGTGGTGGTGGAGGCGATTATGATGATAGTCAGGGTGGCTATCCTGAGAAGGGCCAGATCAGGGGTGTCACCTTGAATAAACTATTGGGGGGGCAGGGAAACACCACCCCACATAATTGATCACAAGACTCAGTGCAAGCACACAATTTGAATGGCAATGCCCATCAACTTTGCGGGTGGGGCAGCCCCCTTGAATATTTTATTGGGAGGGCCTAGGAGTTGGCGCCTTTGGGCCACATAAATCAAGTAAGGCTCTCTGCTGTCTTTCTGCATTGGCTGCTAGACATGCCCCAGTTAGCTATTGCGGAACAAGGAGTGAAGCTGTCATATCAAAAGCGCCTCAAAGTGCTCAGCAGGCAAATAAAATGGCACAGATTCACTACCATAAATTCCAGCTGGAGTTTCATCTTAGCTCTGGTCAATTTAGGGTGGCCACTTTTGGACTGCCTAAAAAAATAAGTAATGCCTCACTCAGGAAAAAAAAGACCAAAGAAGGCACAGGTTTGCTTTACATTTGCACTTATCTGTGTTGGTGCAGATTTGGAAACGCTTGCTAGAATGTAACTAGAACTGCAATCCATTGCATCATCATGAGGAAGACTGACCAGGTAACCTGACCAGGTGCTAACTCTTGATGCGCAGTTTCAAGGCTTCTCTTCTTCACCTTTCAACAGAATCTGCTCTTCAAATAGAGGACTGCTGTCTGACAACCCTTCAAATTGGGTACAGTGGTACCTTGGTTCTCAAACGCCAATGGTACTCAAACAAATTGGAACCCAAACACTGCAAACCTGGAAGTAAGTGTGAACGTTTTTGGGAAGCTCAACATGCTCCATTTTGAGTGCCACACTTCCGTTTTGAGTGTTACACTGAGGTCTGTCTTTTTTTTTGCTATTTTTTTTGCATTTTTGTGGCTCTTTTTGTTTTGTTTTTATGACTGTGTGGAACCCAGTTCAGCTACTGACTGATTGATTGTGTGGCTGCAGCACATTGTTTATTGCTTTCATTTTATGGATCAATGGTCTCATTAGATAGTAAAATTCATGTTTTACATGGTTGTTTTTAAAAGTCTGGAATGGATTAATCCATTTTGCATTACTTTCTATGGGAAAGCATGCCTTGGTTTTGGAACACTTTGATTTGGGAACGGACTTCCGGAATGGATTAAATTTGAGAACCAAGATACCACTGTACTGTTCTATGTTTAGGACACCCTAATCAGCAGAGAAGGAAGAGCACGAAAATGTTTAGCGAAAATAAAATATACTCTTTCTTGCACATGGCAAGGACACAGTGAGGGAGTCAAACTTTGACTCTGAACAGATGCACAAACCCATGGGCCTGCCTAACACTGACTGCGTACTGATGCAAAACCTGATTTTCCTATAGTCTGCTATGCCATGGTCTGATTGATTGGTTACAAGTCAGCACACACCCAAGACAAGGGATTTCGTGGCATCCACTGTTGTGAACATGGTGCTGGCATCTGTGTTGAGCCCCAAGTGGCATTAGTACTGGACATCTAGCATTGCACTGTTCTGATTTTAGAGGCAAGAGCATCCCGAGTCTCTTTTTCTGTGTCAGTGGCAATGGAAAGTTCAGGCATGACTTCACAGTGTTCTCTAATTTATGCACCTCTTCTTTTAGATGCCAAACCTGAGAAACTGCAAGGAGCTTGATCCTTCCAAGGTGCTGGGAATATCACTTTCCTTAGCTGAGATGTTTCCACAAGAGAAATGTCACCGTGAGTTTTTCTGTTGTGAGCCACCCTGGGGTCTTCAGATGAAGGGCGATATACAAATATTTAAAAAGAAAAAAAGAAGAAGGGAAAGAAACAATGACTTACTCACAAGTCACCCTGGGGCACAGAGGGCCCAATATTATAGGCAAAGTAATTGGGAAAGCTCTTGCGCAGTGCAGCTATCATTGGTATATTTTTTAGGCAGGAGTGCTGCCAGATAATATATTGCTAATATACTTTGTCTGGAGGTTCCTTCCCACAGTCATTCCTAAACAAAACACATGGAGGTGAGTCCCTTGAAGTGAATCTGTGGACTGTGGCTTCTTACCAATTGGTATTTGTGCTTTATCCTTCCCAGACTGCATAGCCATGCTTAACACATGCAAGTGCCTGTCCATCCACTCATAAATGCATGAGGCAACCATAAGAAAGCCCTGTAGGCCAGAGACTGTTCCCTACCCAACAGCATGGGAGGATGACAGATTACATTGTGTTGCCTAATAATTAGAGCCCATAAGGTATTGCAATCTACTGTTCTTTGATGTTGTGGACATGAATATATGTTATATAAATGTATCAGATTTATAAGGGGGAGGGGACCAGAAATGGCACAAGAGCATGGGCACGACAAAGGCCAGAATAAAGGAGTTTGCAAAAATGTTTCACCAAATCAACAAGTTTGGAGGCCATCATTGTATACTTAGTACCGTTTTGAGATATGGATGTAACAGATTTGGAAGAGAAGCACAGTGCTGCTTCAGGTAGGACAAGCTAGTGGTTGTGGGCTACACAAACATGTTCCTCACAATATACACTTGGTCCTGGATAAATCAGTCCTAAACTTGCTGGTTACTGTAGGTGAACCTTAGGCTTGCTAAAGAGGAAGGGCTATTCCTGCCCATCCTATTAAACACAGCTGCTGTGTTTTGAAGGTCAACACTGGAGTGAAGCCTCTGTATCTGTAGGTGCTCAGACCAAGGCCAGCCTGGAAAACGCAACTGTCTGATGGATCAACTGACCAAGCAAAGAGCTGCCCTCTCCTACCCAGCATATTTTATTCTTGTTTTCAGTGCTGTTATGTCACAAACTTTATTGAAAGGTATGGCATATTCTTGTTTTAAAAAAGGAGAGGGAGAGAAGGAGAGAGGAAGGGAGGGAGAGAAAATATTCACCTTGCCACCTAGTAACTCCTTGTTCAGTCATGTATGTTCTAGCCTAATGCCTTTTTCCCAAGAATATTGTACAAACATTTCTTATTCCTTACAGAGTTCCAAATACTTAAGCCTTCCCTAATCCTGACATAGTACGTCAATCGTTACGGCATATGTCAAAATCTTTGAGAGCTATCATCTAATGGAGAAGACATTAGGTCCCTGCTTTTGCCCGCAAGGAATTCTTCAAGGGAGAGGCTTAGACATCCCAAGGCTTGGCCTAAACAAACTCCCTGGAGGAATGCACAAGGCTTCCCTGCCCCTTCCCTTAGTAACAGAGAGAAAGGGAAAGCTGGCAGAGAATCAGCATTTGTTCACAAGTAGATGTGCGTATGAGCAAGTTACAGAGATTATCTAATTGACATACTTTTCACCTGGGATTTCAAAAGGCAGGCAGGAGGATGGGAACAGAGGGGAGAAGGCCAGTGAGGAGATGATGACAGGAGAGAGCTTGGGGTTAGATGGGGTGGGGAACCTGTGGCCTTCCAGACTTTGTTGGATTCCAACTCCCAGCAGCCCCTGCCAGCATGGCCAACAGACAGACCACACATTCCCCCACCATGTTCTTATGCCATCTCTGCTCACAGGCCACAATGATAAATCACAGTCCTGTTCAGAGTGGATAAGCCAAAGGAGGGGGCATTTTGGGTCAAAGAGATTCCACTAGTTTCACAGAACGATTTAAAACCTTCCGTAATTTCACCTATATTGAGGTTTGATTTGAAACAACAACAACAAAAGCATTTTCAGAGCATTTGTTGTAGGCACTTATATACCTCATTATAGTCAGAAATGAAGGCGCTTATCTGGCTTAAAATCCTATGTGCAGATGTGGTTCCTGTCACAACTACTACCACAAGTGTTCTTAACCAAAAATCCCTCTCTGTCAAAGTATCCTGGAGCCTCTCCTTTGCTCTCTCTCACAAATACCAAAGCCCTTTCACATGGTCCCTCCTGATATTGCCACTGCTGCTGCTTCCAACCTGGTCACTTCATTTGCTTCTTAGCTCAGCCTGCTTTCCCTCCTGTTCATTGATAGTTCTTCTTTTTACCACATTTCAAGGAATCAAATGAGCATGGTGTGCCTCTCTTCTCTCTCAAACTGTTCTCTTTCAAAGTAGAGTCTTTTGCTTGCCGTTGTTACCCGCTTTAACTGCAGTGACTGCACTGCCTCCCCAACATCAGTATTTCAGGATATATTCAGTTTCTCTTAAAAAATTAATATGGTGCCTTATTGAGCAAAGCTCTCCCAATATGATTCCTCTGGAACACTTGGTTCTACATGCTCAGTAGCTATTGGTGCCTAAAAAAGTTAAGTGGACCTCGATGCTTGTTGAATGTGACTCACATCCTCAGTGAAATCTGAAATGGCTACTCTGTCTTTTATCATCAGCTTGGCACTTCAGTTTTCCCACACAAGCTGGCCTATATCCTTTGGCAGTCCTTTGCTGCTTGCATCCCACTCCTCAATACAACCAACCTGTTCTTGGATGCTATGGCATGTCCTTCTCTCTCCCCCCCCCTTTTTTTTGTCAGATATAGGATCAGAACTAATTGGGGAATCCTCTCTCCTGCTCTGTTTCCTGGGTGGCAGTTATACTGCTAGAGTCAAGTAGGAGATGGCTGAAGTATATTGTCCCCTAAGGAACTAAGAGCTCCTGTTATAAGCACTTGTGTATATCTGAGCTAGGATCAGGCATGTTGGGAGGTGTTTTACGGGCACATTTTATGGGGCTGTTATGAGCCTTGCAGCTGTTTGGCAGCTGTTACGGGGATGGGGCTTAATGTCTAGGTGGCTGGCAGACATGGAGCAAAATCAAAACCAGCTCTTCTGTCCTTTGATTAACATCTTTTGCAGCATCAGTTGATATATTCTGCACGTAGAAGCTCAAATACACTCCCCACTTTGGATGCGGGTGACGCTGTGGTCTAAACCACTGAGCCTCTTGGGCTTGCCGATCAGAAGGTTGGCGCTTCCAATCCGCACAACAGGCTGAGTTCCCATTGCTCTGTCCCAGCTCCTGCCGTGCTAGCAGTTCAAAAGCACACCAGTGCAAGTAGATAAATAGGTACCGGAAGGTAAATGGCGTTTCCATGCGCTCTGGTTTCCGTCAAAGTGTTCCGTAGCGCCAGAAGCGGATTAGTCATGCTGACTACATGACCTGGAAAGCTGTCTGTGGACAAACGCCGGCTCCTTCGGCCTGAAAGCAAGATGAGCACCGCAACTCCATAGTCACTTTTGACTGGACTTAACCATCCAGGAGTCCTTTACCTTTACTCCCCACCTCTATGGCTGTTATAGGCTACTGTTGAGGTAAAAGGGTCATGAGCCAGATATGGGTAAGTGACAGAGAGCTTTCCTTTTCAAGTGGCAATAGTTCAGTCTTCACTAAGATGGCCTGGAGAATAGTATGGAGCCTTTCTGATGATGAATGTAGGTGTGAACACATGGCTGGTGAAAAAGTGCACCTGATCATGATCAGAAGTATCTCGTGACTAAAGCCAACATCCAAGTGAACTGTAGGAGCAGTACTGGTGGCTTCTGTTCTGTTGTTTCCCCAATCAAAAGCTAATGTTATTCTAGGCTGCATCAACAGAAGTATAGTCTTCAGATCAAAGGAAGTAAAAGTACCACTCTATTCTGCCTTGGTCAGATCACACCTGGAATATGTGTCCAATTCTGGGCACCACAATTGAAGAAGCATGTTGACAAGCTGGAACATATGCAGAGAAGGGTAACCAAGTTGATCAAAGGTTTGGAAACCAAGCCTTATGAGGAACAATCGAAGGAACTGGGTATGTTTAGCTTGGAAAAGAGGAGACTGAGAGGAGATATATAGCTATCTTCAAATATCTCAAGGGCTGTCTCATGGAAGAAGGAACAAGCCTGTTTTCTCCTGCTCTGGGGGTTAGGAATTGAAGCAATGGCTTCAAGTTACAATAAAGAAGATTCCAAATAAACATCAGGAAGAACATTCTAACAGTAAGAGCTGTTCAACATTAGAACCATCTCCCTCAGGAGGTTGTGGACCCTCTTTCCTTTGAGGTATTTAAGCAGAGGTTGAATGGCCATCTGCCATGGATGCTTTAGCTGAGATTCCTGCATTGCAAGGGGTTGAACTAGATGACCCTTCGATTCCCTTCCAACTCTACAATTCTATGATTTCATGGGTTCCTCTGGCAGATGGTACTTTGCCTCCTGGCTTCACTTGGCACACTCAAGCATCTGTGGTATGGAGGTGGCCTTACCCTGTTGAGTTTAGTTCTTAGATAAATGTTAAGCCACTTGATTCACAGGATCCACTTTAGCCCCCACCTGCCATCTTGACTGAGCTGATCACAGTTGGAAGGGCGTTGATGGGGACAGAGACAAATTAACATAACAAACTGAGCCAAATTCTAAAAGATGAGCCTAGAGCAAGGGACAGAAAAACACCATGGCAATGGCCTGTGCTCTTAACTGTAATGGAGTTTGAAATCAGTTTATAATGTTACTGGCCTTTTCCCAAGGACCCCCTGGGAATTTTCATTCTACGATAAAACAGGACCTTTATTTCACAAAATTCTCTTTGCCCTCCCTTTCGTATTTATCTAAATTTGTAGTGTAACTGTGCCTTAGAAGGGTTATTTTATAAACAAAAGTTTACCTCACAAGAAAGTTGAGGGATTAATAAAACAATTTATTTTGCAAATTGCCACAGCACTATTTATCTTCTCAGTAACAATACGCCATAGCCTTATTGTTTCTTAAAAAAAACACCTACACATGTCAAAATAAGTCGTTATTAGCCCACAATGGTAGGATAGTGTCTGAATGCAAAAATTAAAAAAGGTGTGTAGGTTCTGAAATGCAAATGAAGATTTAAAATCCAACGTTTTAGCACCCATGATTTTAAGCTAGTTTTTTTTTAAGGTAACTGTGTATCTATGTGCATGTGCGCGCGCGCGCGCGCGCACACACACACACACACACACACTTAATTTTTCTGAAACAGCATGGACAACACATCGGTTTTGATTCTGCCCCTCCTGTGGCCCCCATTTCTAAAACAGCAGGAAATACTGCATGCTGCAGAGAGTCTTTGGCCGCTGATACTGTGTTATTTTGGCTGGGACTGGTGCTGGGGGAGGAGAAGGAAGAAGCTGGAAGCATGCTGCCTCACAAAGACAGCAAGAAAATACTGATGAAGCACAAAGCCTCTCATTCTCAGCTCTGCATCCTCAATGTGCACAGCTGTATGTTTTGGCACATCTGCACCTCCTGAGAAAAACAAGAAGCATCCCACGCACCCTTCTCTAGGGAGGCACACTCGGCTTCAAGCTACTTCGGGGCCTTAACTGTTTCTTGCATGGAGTCATTCTAGGGCGCTGCATTCCCTGGGCCACTCACTACCTGGCCTGACATACTTAAAATGTTCCCACTGAGAACAGAGACTTTTCTCCCACATAATATAGCAATTTCCATCCTTTTTGTTACTCCAGGGGCATGTCATTCAATTACAATACTGTTGAAACCAGGATCTGTTCCAGCAACCTCTTCCCATGGACACTCAACCCAAGGAAGGAACAGCCCTCTTTTCCCTTCACTACATGGCTGATACTCATGGACCTAGTGCTAGATCAGGGAAAACCAATTCCTGCTTGTTCTTCATATGAGGGAGGAGCTGCTTGCTTACAACAATAAAAACCATGTCCAATTCCCTACTCAAAAGGAAGAATTGATTGCCGGAGGGGGGAAAGAGAATCAATTTATCTAGCGCAGTCTCTAGCCCATCAATTGAAAACTAATATTTTAAGACAGACTAATAAAGGTGCTGTCAAACATCCCCCTGCAGTCCCCCCTTTTGTCATTTTACCTCCTCAACACAGGAATGTACGCCTGGAACTCTCACTTCATATTTGTTTTCCTCTCTGACCTCTGTGCTTGCTCCAGGTTTTCAGACGCCAGTGGCCTTAAGGGCCAGCTCAGCCTTTGCTAATGACTTGGAGGACAATCCTCTTATGTTTGCTGGGAAGTTTGCCCCACTGTGTTCCATGGGTCTTACTCACAGCACAAGGCAGTAGGCACAGGACTTCAGCATTAAAATATTAGCCATGTTCAGTGTACATTAACCATGCACATACAATGTGTACATTTGTATACAGTACAGCTTTCTAATAATTGAAGTGCAGAGTATTTGAGGACCGGGACCTGCGTAGGGAAATCAAAATGCTTGTTTACAAAGCTATTGTACTACCAACCTTACTGTATGCTTGTGAAACATGGACCACTTATAAACGCCATTTCCTTTCCAACTCCTCGAAAGATCAACGATGTCTCCGAAAAATTTTACACATCACTTGGGAAGACAGGCGAACTAATACCAGTGTACTGGAAGAAGCAAAGATCACCAGTGTTGAAGCAATGATTCTTCAACATCAGCTTCGTTGGACTAGTCATGTTGTGCGGATGCCTGATTAACGTCTTCCAAAGCAACTACTCTATTCCAAACTTAAAAATGGAAAGCATAATGCTGGTGGTCAACAAAAGAGGTTAAGACTATCTCAAGGCAAAATTTTAAAAATGTAGTATAAACACCAACAACTGGGAAACACTTGCCTGCAAATGCTCTGATTGGCGAACAGCCTTTACCAAAGGTGTCATGGGCTTTGAAGACACTCGAACTCAGGACGCAAAGAAGAAACATGCTAAGAGAAAGGCATGCTTGACAAATCCACACCGTGATCACCTCCCACCCGGAAACCAATGTCCCCACTGTGGAAGGACGTGTGGATCCAGAATTGGCCTCCACAGTCACTTATGGACTCAATGTTAAAGTCGTGTTTATGGAAGACAATCTTACTCGGCTATGAGTGATCGCCAAAGAAGAAAGAAGAAAGAAGATTGTAAGCAAGATCTCGACAGTATCACCGTAGGGATGAGGCAAGAAATAGCCATGGAGGAAATACTGCAAAACACAAATTCAACAACATATATAAAGTAGTCAACAACATATATAAGGAAATCAGCCCTGAGTGTTCACTGGAAGGAGAGATCCTGAAGCTGAGGCTCCAATACTTTGGCTACCTCATGAGAAGAAAAGACTCCCTGGAAAAGACCCTGATGTTGGGAAAGATGGAGGGCACAAGGAGAAGGGGATGACAGAGGACGAGATGGTTGGATAGTGTTCTCGAAGCTACCAGCATGAGTTTGACCAAACTGCGGGAGGCAGTGGAAGACAGAAGTGCCTGGGGTGCTCTGGTCCATGGGGTCACGAAGAGTCGGACACGACTAAACAACAACAACAACAACAACAATATAAGGTAGTAGACAAATTGCATCATTCTACATTGCTAGCTCAGTGGTTTAGAGAACAATTGCATAGATGTATATGAAGTTGCCAAATCGTTAACAGTTTACATAACTGTACACATGCACAATGAGTGTGCAGTGCTTAGAAACAACAGAAAATTGGGCCTCCTCAAGATTGGTGCCTGGCTTATGGAATGCCTTCTCCTCTGAGATATGCTTGGCACCTGCTGCCTTTGCTTTTCAGTGCCAACTTAAAATGCACCTGTTTTCCCAGGCATTGATGTGATATAAGTTTTATTGGAACGATCTGCTTTGTGTACGATGGAGTATGAATCTTATAATTGCTGTCTTACCTGATATGTTCTTATATGTTGCTGTTTCATTGCATTATGATCAGAACTGTTTCCTAGTTCTGCTGGATCTCTCAGCGGCGTTTGATACCATCAACCATAACATCCTTCTGGACCGTCTTGAGGGGCTGGGAGCTGGGGGCACTGTCATACAGTGGTTCCGCTCCTTCCTCCTGGGCCGTGTTCAGAAAGTGGTGGTGGGGGATGAGTGTTCAGACCCCTGGGCTCTCACTTGTGGGGTGCCTCAGGGTTCTGTCCTCTCCCCCATGCTTTTCAACATTTACATGCAGCCACTGGGAGAGATCATCAGGAGGTTTGAGCTGGGTGTTCATCAGTATGCGGATGATACCCAGCTCTACCTCTCTTTTAAATCAGAACCAGTGAAGACAGTGAAGGTCCTGTGTGAGTGTCTGGAGGCGGTTGGAGGATGGATGGTGGCTAACAGATTGAGGTTGAATCCTGACAAGACAGAAGTACTGTTTTTGGGGGACAGGAGGCGGGCAGGTGTGGAGGATTCCCTGGTCCTGAATGGGGTAACTGTGCCCCTGAAGGACCAGGTGCGCAGCCTGGGAGTCATTTTGGACTCACAGCTGTCCATGGAGGCACAGGTCAAATCTGTATCCAGGGCAGCTGTTTACCAGCTCCATCTGGTACATAGGCTGAGACCCTATCTGCCTGCAGACTGTCTCGCCAGAGTGGTGCATGCTCTGGTTATCTCCCGCTTGGACTACTGCAATGCGCTCAACGTGGGGCTACCTTTGAAGGTGACCCGGAAACTACAACTAATCCAGAACGCAGCAGCTAGACTGGTGACTGGGAGCGGCCGCCGAGACCATATAACACCGGTCTTGAAAGACCTACATTGGCTCCCAGTACGTTTCCGAGCACAATTCAAAGTGTTGGTGCTGACCTTTAAAGCCCCAAACGGCCTCGGTCCCGTATATCTGAAGGAGCGTCTCCTCCCCCATCGTTCTGCCCGGACACTGAGGTCCAGCTCCGAGGGCCTTCTGGCGGTTCCCTCACTGCGAGAGGCCAAGTTACAGGGAAACAGGCAGAGGGCCTTCTTGGTAGTGGCGCCCGCCCTGTGGAACGCCCTCCCATCAGATGTCAAAGCGATAAACAACTACCTGACATTCAGAAGACATCTGAAGGCAGCCCTGTTCAGGGAAGTTTTTAATATGTGACATTTTAGTGTATTTTTCATCTCTGTTGGAAGCCGCCCAGAGTGGCTGGGGAAACCCAGCCAGATGGGCGGGGTACAAATAATAAATTATTATTATTATTATTATTATTATTATTATTATTATTATTATCATGTTATGTTTTGTAACTCATCCTAGGATCAGTAACACCAAAAGGTAGGGCAGAATATTTTCAAACAAACAAAACAAAAGTGCAGTCATGCTCATTAATTTATTTAAATTCTTCCGTACACGTGTGAGCATGTATGCACCAATTCTTTTGATTACTTGCGCATGTGCACACATCACGTAAACAAATGGGTGTGTATCATGTCAAACAGTCAAATTTCTGCAAGAGGGTGAATTTCTGCAGGCAGGACTGCAATTTTGAGTTCCTGACTGTATAGTTAAATCAATAATCAAACCATAGAGTAGTCATGAGGGTGAATTAGGCAAAGATTGCAAAGTGTCCTAAAGTCATTCAGAAGGGCCTTATGAGGGAACTGTCCACCAAGTATGGCACCCTCTCAAAGCCCTTTAAAATAAATTGTAACACCCCTCCCCCTCAAGTCACATTCCCCCTGCCGCCCCATTATAGTCAGGAGAAAATAGGGCTCATAGACTCACAGAATCATAGAGCTGGAATGAATCTTTTTTTTGCCCAAGGTGGTTGTCGAACCCATGACCCAAAGATTAAGAATCTCATGTTTGACCAAATGAGCTATCCCAGCTGAAATGAAATGGGTTTCAAATTTTGCAGGCATTTTTATTCCCTAAGGCTGCAATGTTCAGGGGAGAGTACACAGTGCATCTGTGGGGGTCACATGCAACCCCCCCCCTCAAGGGCTCTCCTTATCTGTACTGTTGACATGCAGGCCAAGGTACTCCACTGTGAGCTCTTCTGAGCCCTGTCAGCAGCTGCTTCAGCACCATGCTTTTCCCCCATCAATACATACACCCACACCCACATTTCCTACCTTATACTTTAAATCTCCAATTGGTCTTTGATGCCAACAACTACCCAATCAGATTTAGCTATTTATGACATTACTGAAAGCAAGCAAAGGTCACGCAGTGAGCCTGAAAGCAAGCAGAACCAACTCATTCAGATTTATTTATTTCATATATTTATATGTTGCTTAATATCCAGCAATTCTAAGACGTCAGTTAAGATTTGGTGGCACCATCAGTGACGACATCACTGTTCCATTCATTTTAAAAAATGGGAGCAAGGAAACTGCCTATTAGGCCTGCTGTCAAATTGAAGACACACAAACAAGGTGAATGTGTGTGCGCGCGCTTGTGTGTGTAAAAAACATCCTCAACTCTTCTTTCCATGCCAAAAACGCTTGCAAATATTCATCACAGCTTTAATGCTCAATAGTTCCATGGTCATCACATGGCTACTCTCCTCCCTCCTTATACTTTCTGAATGTTCTGACAGTGATGAATAACACAGTGGAATCATGAGCCAGGGTTTTCCATTACTTTTTGAATATAGGGTTGCTTCTTTCTGTCAGGTGTACACAAGAGCTGTGTTCATCGCTTTTCGTCAGATCTATAGTGGCTTAAATAATGCAGATTCCATTCCCTGATCTGAAGCCTTGAAACTAGTTAAAAGACAGACTCTTCAACTGCCACTTCCCCTGAGTTCTCAACTTACATACCTTAATTTTATTTCTAGTTTATGTTGACTTTTTATTTCAGCATCACACAACCTCATTTCCTAATGTGGGTATGCAAGTTGCCATACCTTGGCCATTTCACTCACTGGGTGTCCTTTTCCCATTACTTGGAAGAGAACCACCCTTGGCACCTTCTTCCACCATCTTGCCTGAGCCTTGTTGGTCAAACTAGGCACTGCCAATATATTGCCAAAGTTAGTGCTTCTAAATCAGGCAGAGTAGGCCTCTCTTGATGGATCAATATCTCCAGGAGATTCCAGGTTCACTTCTTCCCCAGCTCAAAACAGGATGTTTTAAATTTGACATTTTTTCTTTAAATTCACATGACAGAAAGAAAAGAACGGTTCACATGTTGTACTCTTTAAAAAGGTAGACTCTAGCAAAGACAAAACTTAATCTCTTTCCCCAAAGCTTTTGCTTCCATCTCTATACCAGCTGGACCTGGTAAAGAAACTCATCTAGCCGAAAGTAAGAAATTGTTGCTGAAAGTTTGGGATATGGATTTCCTACTACTGGTCCAATTTCAAGTCCCTGGAATGTAATCTTTAAAACCATTAAGGCTGAATGAGAAGAGCTCCTATCAGTTACAAACACCATCAACTTTCCCATCAACAGGCCCTCTTTTCCATTTCAGTAGGGGCAAGAGATACCAACTGCCTCTAAGGTTGTTCGTTTGTTTCTTGCCTGTGTGTATGTTAAGCTTTGGGTAATTTACAACAGGTTACATAAAATTACAAACATGGCAAGTTCACTGAAAAAAGACATTTGTTCAGCCAGGACCATATCTGGAAACTCTACACAACTTCAATTCTTCAGACATATTTATGTGAGAAAGTAATCACTGGGTGCTCTAAACCACAAATCCAGGAAGAGCCAGTTGCTTGAGGCACAGTAAACAAATGCCTTCTAGTAGCCAAACCCCATCCTATTTCTTTATTCAGATAATCCTGTACTTTCCCCCACTCCCCACACACTTCACATGCTTTACTTCAGATACAGAAGAAATGGATGAAGAGTCCTTGCTCTTGCGATGAGGGCCTGTATGGATGACCAACAGAAGAGCATTCTTTCATTTTGTTCAGCCCAGACACTGAGGTCCAGCGCCAGGGCCTTCTGGCGGTTCCCTCACTGTGAAAAATGAGGTTACAGGGAATCAGGCAGAGGGCCTTCTCGGTGGCGCCCGCCCTATGGAACGCCCTCTCATCAGATGTCAAGGAAATAAACTATCTCACTTTTTAAAGACATCTGAGGGCAGCCCTGTTTAAGTTTTTAATGTTTGAAGTTTTATTCTGTTTTTAATGTTCTGTTGAAAGCCGCCAAAGTGGCTGGGGAAACCCAGCCAGATGAGCGGGGTAGAAATAATAAATTATTGTTATTATTATTCAAGTTTTCAGTGCACAATTCTGTTGCTGTTTCTATATGAATTTCCTATTGATTGTTGCACTGGAGCAGGATATCCCAAACTTGGGTCTCAAGCTGTTCCCATCATCCTGACCACTGGTCTTGCTAGCTAGGGATGATGAGAGTTGTGGTCCAACAACAACTGGAGACCCAGGTTGGGAAACCCTGCATTAATATAGTATAAGTTTTTAATATGTTGGTTTTGTAATTGCTTACACCATTAGCAAAAGAGCAGCATAGAAAACTTTTAAATAAATAAGCATGTCGGTAACACTTGCCCAGTACCTCTGTTGTGGATTTGGGAGAGAAGAGTATCAGCTTTGGTTGAGAACAACAACTCATGTATGAAGAGCTCTAGGTTTAGCTAGCTCAGCCTTTTTTGTCATGTACTGTACTGCTAAATTAGAGCTATAAGACCATTTGCACCCTGGTTTAGATGGTTGTAGCACTGCACTGCCTCTAAATCTAAAACAAGCTATCAAACTGCTTCTGAAAGTCAAACAGAGAAGAATACTTAAAAGATGTCCAACACTTTGCCCCTGCACACACACCCTGTTGTGCCATGTAGAAAACTATCAACTTAGAACTGTGTTAGAAACTGAGATATGAAAGCTAGGTGCTAAATGCACCTTAAGCCGAGTTTATGGGTGCAACAATGGAACATCCAGGCACGCTTTTTTAATAACAAAAATACAAAGCTGAAAATGAATGAATTGCAGTTAGAATATTATGTTCATTTTTCACATGGTCTAGTCCTTCCCCTGCCAACCCCCCTAATATTTTTCAGAGGGTCTCTTCTCCAGTCTTCAGAGTAGTTGGAAGTGAGGAGGCAGAAAAAGGTCCTCCTTTCCTTCCACTCTGCAGTTTTAATCTGAAATCTTAGTACTGCACCCAGAACTCAGAAGCTGCTTACACTAATAAAATTCCCTGTTGCAAAATGCGCCTAGAACAATAGGAGTTTTGAATGCTGACTTAGAAATAAAACCATATCACTCACCAATCAGGAGCCTCAGGATCTTGCTGGAAAATATCCTAGTTTTAGGGAGGTTATTAGCTACTGGTTGTAGAAAGGGCTTCCTACTTCCTTTCTCATACTCCCTTAACCCTTTAATGTTTCTGTTAAGATCATATTCACTTTTTCTCTTCCTGGCTACTTAGTCCATCCCTAAAAAACAGGCCCTTTTCAGCTGAGGTCTCTGTGAAGCCTCTCCTATTTGACATTGCAATCAGTTAACAGAATCAGACACCCTTCCCAATTCCAGCAATTGAATAAACTTCCTCAGAACTGTTTTCAACTTGAGTTTCTGGGTCTAGACCTTGAGAAGGTTCCTGTACCTTTAACAGGTGCATAGCAGGCTAAACTGTACCAGGTGCAGCTTCTTTCATATTCACAGGTCTGGTTAACAGAGTTGCACCTGGGAAAATTCTGTTTTCTGTGTTTATTATTTGTTTACAAATGTTTATAGCACTATCAGTGCACAAGCTGCCTTACAAGAGCAGAGGTCCCTGCTCCAAAGAGCTTAATATCTAAAATTTGACAACCGAAGATGTAAATAGGAAGGGGAAGAAAATGCAACTGTTTTGAGTTACAGGGGCTTAGGCTGTGTACACAAATACATTTAAAGTGGATTTGAAGCACATTACTTCCCTCAAAGAATTCTGCACACTGTAGTTTGTGAAGGGTTTAAGGGAATTGTGACACAGTGGCCAGAATTCTTTGAGGGAAATAATGCACTTCAGATCCACTTTAAACGTATTTTGTGTACACAGCCTTAGTTACGGGATGAGTTACAAGCACGGAATGGGCACTAGAAAGTTGTGCAAAGACTTAAGTGCAAAGGTGAATTGTGAATGAAGAAATGTGGCACCATACAGAATTATATACTCCTTAAAAGGTGCCAGAATGCTCTAGGTCTGCAGCTGGCAACCCTATATGTTAACAACTGAAACTACACAGAGACACACAGTCCTGTGGTTTGTCATGTCTAGCTTCTACAACAGCCACTCAAGAGACTCTCACCTGCCTTTAACAGACACCTTAGTGAGAAGTCTCATTTTTCTCAAAGGGAGGTAGCGGTGAAGAGGGAAGGAAGCTGCTTTGGAATTTGTCACAACCTGGCAGTTGTCCAAGACAAAGGGGAGTTGGCAACACTATATGGGGCCTATGATTTTGGAATCATACCAAGATCCATTCATTCCCTGATTTCTTGATCAGGGAAAGAGCTTGGAAAATTCAGAGTACTGTTATGTGGTTTTCTAACCACTGCACCACAGCAGAGGCAGCAATAAAGCACATAATCTGGAAAGAAACTAGCGCTTGGGTCAGATTCAAACCAGCCCTTGGATTAATAGAGAGCTGGAGGTCGGGCCTTTTCCATTAAGTTTTGGAAAAGGGAGTAACTCCTGTTCCCTTTGAAATGGCATTACATGCTTAAATACATGCTTACAGAATCTCCTGCTTATCCCATCACTTGTGATTCCATCAACTAGACTTCAGTGGCATATTTCCTCTGACGAGGGAATTAGAACGTAGCCATCGTGACTAAGCTGCTCCCTCTGTTCAGTGTTTAGCAGTGGCTTACACTACTTTTCTTCCTTAGAAAGGTCAGTATTAAAAAACAAATGGCTTTTATTGTTGTGCTTTGGACACATACATTGCCATTATTATACACAGTAATGTGCTCAAAGCAGAACCTTGTGTTCAATTTCTATGCTTGTGACGCACAAATCTGCTCCCAACTATCCCATTACAATACAGCAACAGGATCTTATACACCTCTCTCTAGACTAAGGTTACCAGATGTCCCCGTTTCCTGGAAACAGTCCCCGGATTTACAAATCAGTCCCCTACCATTTCCACTATCATTCTGACTGAACTTGAAAAGTATCCCTGGATTCATTGAAAAAAATCTGATAACCTTACTCTAGACTGCATTATGTGATGTAACATGTGAAGGCCCTGACATCATCATCTCAGAAGCAGAAGCAATCCTATACGCTTCCTTAGGAATTAGCTCCATTGAACTCCATGTATACAATTGCACTTTGAAAGCAGGAACTGCAACAGCAGCAGACTTCCTTCTAAAATGGCAACCTTAAGACTCAAGTTACTGTGATGAGCTCTATGTGGGACTGCCCTTAAGGCTGATCCAGAAGCTGCAGCAAATTGGCATGGCCGAAGGTCAGCAAGGCAACACTTTTGTTGACACACCTGCACAGGCTGGCAATATGCTACAAGGCCACATTTAGGATTTTGGTGCTAGCATTTAAAGTGATTAATAACTTGGGATTAGGATACTTGAGAGATTGCCTCATTCCCCATACCCTGGGTCAATCACTGCTGTCATCAGGGTAGGCAGGCTCTTCTGATGGTGTCACACTTACTGAAAATGTTTTTACTTGGAGGGGCTAGGTGTGGTGAACCTTTGGCCCTCCAGATGTTGCTGAACTACAACTCTAGCAAGCAGGGATGATGGGCGAAGTTCAGCAACATCTGGAGGTACAAAGGTTTACCACACCTGAGACAAGTTTTGCCTTCCCAAAGGTAGATCCCAGCCATGCCTACTGCAATTTGAGAGAGAGAAAAAGAGAGAGAATGAATGTGTGTACTTCTTATGTGTTGATCTTGCAATATTTCTGCTGTACATGCATTTAGATTAAAAAAATGAAATAAATCTACACAAAAAGTCCTTTTGCCTGCCAATTATTCCCAACACTGTTCTCTCAGAGGCCTTTTCTCCAGCCAGGTCCAGCTGAGGGAAAAATGGTGTTGGAGGAGGGAAACTTTGTGTATGTGGTGCAGATTTGCATTTGAAACAAGAGAGACAACCTGCTGTTTTATCTAGTTTTGCCCCTCTGATTTTCACTTGTCCCATGTACCTTTAAATTTCCCAGTGGATCAGGAGATAAGGAAGGTGCAGGAAATAAGGAAGGTGTTAATTATCTGGTCTTTTCATCCCCCTTCTCTCCCACATATGACAAAGAAAGCCGGACTCTAGCTGTGCCACTTGGGAGTAATCATGGCTGCCTTTTTTCCTGCTGGATCAAGAAAGATAGAAACTTATGTAAGAGGCCACAGCCCAAACTCATCCCATATACCTGACTGGTCACATTCCTTATTCCGACTAATTGCACTGCATCAGCTGAAGGATGGAAGCTCTGTAACTGCAAGCCACTACTCAGCACCATCACCACCCTAGCAATTTGGAAAGCCAAATTTGATCAAAGTTGACAAAAAGTAATGAATCAAATAGAACCGCTTGTCTAGAACAGATCTTGAGATGGTTAGTCCAGCCATGTGCACATAAATGGCTGTGCAGAGGGGCAGGAGCGAGATATTCCATTACTGATGAAAAGCCACTATCCACAAGTCTCTTAAGATATTAATGGGATGAACTTCAGGGGATTAGGAATCATGACCACAGAAAGCTGGAAATTGATAGACCAATCATTGCCTCTTCAAACTTTTCCAGACATACCAGATGGATGAGAATATAGAAACAACTACAAATCCCTGCCTATCGACACCAGTCAGGCACCTTCACTGTGCTCTTTTCATCCCCTGAATAGAAAAAATTAGTTTAGGCAGATCTAGCCACGTTTTAATTTGTCTTACTGTTCATTTTAATTATCTTAAAAATTTTGCTTAACTGTTTTTATTTATAGCCTTTTAATATTTCTTATAACCCGCTTAGATTTTAACACAGTCAAACAGCATAAGTGTAATAATAATAATAATAATAATAATAATAATAATAATGTATCACTGTATGATGAGGCAATTTGATTCAAAAGTGGCATACTTAAGTGCCATCACAAACAAAAAATGATGCTGTAATTTGGCCCTGTTCTTTAGGGTGAATCAAACCATTAAAAGTCAATGTGCATGCACAGAACCTAAATAAAAACAGGATGCTTGAAACTCAGCGCATAAAATTGGCTCACTCTCTCTGCCTATTTCTAGAGACCATGAGTGCCACATGGTGCTTCCATTGTTGAGTCAGGCAGACAGGCTGGTTGATTCTGGCACTGGTGTGACTGCAAATTCATTGGCTGCACATATTTTGAATTTTTATTGTCTTTATTTTCCTACTCTTTTACACTGCAGATGGAAGGAAGATAACAGAGGCCCAGGCGTTAATGCATAGGATCTGGCTGCTGATGGGGAAATGGACCTGCATGAGAGAGAAAAAAGGGGTGATTTTCTTTCTTTCGTGTAGAGAAAGCAGAGGGGGGAAACGAAAGTGAGGATGCAGTTTTGGAAGGGGAATTGGGTTTGCGAGGGTGATGTGGATGTTTAGGGTCCAGTCCCCACCAATACTTATTTACTTACCCATGCTTACTATTTATGACCTTGGGTAAATCACTTCTCTCTCAGCCCCAATCATTTGTCTTTGACAAAAAAACAAATGTTGCAGAAGCAAAAGCAGGGGTTAAAAGGAGTTGTTTTGTACTTGGAGTTCAAAGGGATGGTGAATTTAAACTCCAGGTAAAAAAAAAAAAAAGATTGACCAATAGTGCAATCCAGTGCAAATACACCCAGAGGTAAGGCTCACTGCGTTTGATGACAGGGTACATGAGACTGTATCCTACATATCGTACAACAGAGCTATACATTAATGTTCATTAATGGTTTAAAAACTGCATCTCTAGTATAGCCATGAACTTTTGCAAACAATGCTACCAAATTAATTAGAAAATGGTGTTTTAAATGAAAGAAGAAATGTTTGGGAAACCAAAGAGTGTGACATAGTCTGCACTGCAATGCACTGGCCAAAATATCCTATATGAAGAGCTACATCTTTCTTAATTTAACCGAGTCTCACATTTTTAACCAAGGCCTAGCGGGTGAGGAGTATAAGAACCCATCTGTCACATGCTGTGCATCTTATTTCTAAATACCCGTAAGTTACATATACCTTTTATTCTGCAGTACTACACCAATTCATGTTCAATTCGATGATAATATCTGAACTATATTCCTGATTTACTCCAGAAGGTGCAGGATATTGTGCAGCATATTTGACTAGCCTTCTTCAACAGTTACCTGGTACTTGCATTTCTGACTGAGATTATTCCAAAGGGAGCACATAAAGCAGAGTGCGAACTATTTTTAAATGCTGTCAGTTTTCTGTTTGAGTAACATTTTCCTGTTCCCAGACGAGGCGTTGGTTGTAATAGTGCCCGCGGAGGCAAAGCAGAACAAAGGATGTGCACTAAGTGATCACATTTATTTGAATATTTTTTGTGTGTGTTCTAAAATTGGTTACAGAATAAATACCTGCACCTTATAACAGGAAGTCCACTTTTTTTTAATACAAAGTGCTTGTTAGAGGAAGTTGCATCAACGAAACACAGGAAGGAATGTGTGCATCTTGACACACACACTTCCCTCCTGGAAACTAAAACAGATTTTTTTATTTCTTTTTTTAAAAGTTTCTTTTCCCTTTTTTTGTGCATTTCATTTCCTGCCATTGTGTATTTACAAATCTCTGAAAGAAGAAGGAAAAAAATGCCAATATGCACGATACGTGGTCTTTTAACACACAAAAAATCAGCCTTTTAAAAAAAAATCTACAAATGTCATTTCTTAATGAATCAATGATAGAAATTTTCTCCTCTTAAAAAAATGGGAGGCAAAAAAGAATTTTAAAAAGCAAAACCAAAAGAGCCCAGAGACTTTGAAATAGAAAAGGATCATCTGTCCCTTTAAAAGTTTTCCAAACCGGAAAGTAGCAATGTCACATGATCCAGAAATAGTTGCTTGATTGATATCCTTGTTAATTTTTTTTCCACAGCTTCCCCCACCCTGCCGCCCATCCTGATACAAAGGAAGATTAAAAAAAAAATTAAATTAAAGACAGAGATGACAGCAATGCCCCTCTCAGATTCTGGCAAGTGGTAGGGAATAATGGAAATGGGTTTGATTTAAAAACGACAACGACAACAAAAGCTAGATTTAAAAAAAAAAAAAAAACCTTTCAAAAATCAGTAAAGATTCTATCCAAACCAGATGGTTAACTGGTGACATAGTGTTTGGTGGAAGGCTGACCATAAACTCTATAGAAATCCTGGCGTCCATGTTGCTGAGATGCATCAATCCATTCTCTCACTGCCAATCCCGGAAGCGACTGAGGTACGGAGGGAGCAGGTGGGAGGGGGTGGGAATATTCCTGCGACGACACTGTCCATGGAAAGTGGCCTGACCGTGGGTACGGTTGATGCCCGCTGTGATTGGATACTGAGGAACAGTAACAGTTGTCCACGGAGCAGACAAGGATTTTGCGCCCACCATACTGAGACAGCACAGACTGCTGAGATGATGTGCTGTTGGGGTAGTGAGACGGGTTGAACATCGAGCCAGAGTGAACTGGTTGGGGGCCACTGGGAAGTCCTACTATGTGCTGGGTGGAGCTACAAGGCACCATGGGTTGTGCAGACTGGCCTTCAGCAGCCGAAGCCCCCTGGCTCACATACTGGCTGGCCACAGGTCCCGAGGAGGGCTCCAAGAAGCTGGCTTCCGGGAAAGCTGTGGAGTGCTTGCGCTTCTCGGCTCCTGAATTACTGACGCTGCAAGGGTACATAGGGATGCTCTGCAGGAACGGCACCGAGGTGCTGAAGGGACCTGAAGGAAACAGAGAAGACAACGTGCTGTCACCTTGAGCAAGAAGGCAGCCCTCTTTTCCAAGTTCCGTGAGCCAACTAGAAGCAAACCCCTCCCCTCCTCCAGCAGAGATCCAATTGCCCAGTTTTCCATGCAGCAATATAGGCCTCGGCAGAGAATGTCAAAGTATAAGGTCTGACTTCACAACCACATACTAAAAAGCACAATAACACAAGCTGGGGGAAAGAGTCGCCAATCATTTACAGATTTTCCTGGCATTTTGCTCACTGTTCTCTTAGTTCTTCCACTATGTAAACAAACCCGGCATGGACGTAAGTTAAGGGTTTTGTTTTAGGATAAACTCACCAAGTACTAAATGTCAGAGAATGATCCTTCAGAGGCATGTGGAACCAGAAAATCTGTGACCACATAATGTCCTCTATAATCTGGCAGAGAAGACCTGCATAGTGCCAAACACTACAGAAAAAGGCAACATCCTAGGCCCTTCCTGTTTTAGAACTCAGAACTGCCTGCCAGCCTTCAGTTCTTACACTAAACAAATGAACAGAAAATACAAGTTTCACAAAATGGCATATCCACAGTCTAGTGCCAAAAATCTGAAGATGGTGCTAATATACATTGCTTCTTGTATTTGCATAATTGAGTTGGAGGTGTCTTTGATGCAGAACCTGGCTTTTGGGGACCTATCCCAGGAGCTCAAAGGTTAAGCTTTATAGCCACAACCCTTTAACCATGTCCCTAATTTCCCACCCCCTGGCCTATTCCAGCCACAGGTACAAGGTGAATGTCTGGTTGCATTAAGTGTCCTCTGCCAGCCAAGAATTACCTCACACCCTGCTTGCTAGGCAAGTCCAGACTTGGGATGCTCTGTATTATTAGTGGAGTAATTTAGCAGAGTCCAGGGGCTAAGAAACCAAGGGATAAGGGGGTGGAGAGAACTACAACACCTGGAGAAGACAAAGCTGAGCTGGATTCTCACTGCAGTTTCTTTGGCAGGTGAAGCTTAATGTGCAATTCAATTTTTCAAGTCCACATATGGCTGAAAATCCAGACCAGGATTTTAAGGTACTCTGGTGGTGATGTCATGCAAGCAAACACCAAGATACCTCTAGAGCCAAATAGAGTTCTATGAGCCCTGACATTTGTTTTCCCAATCTCATATTCAAACCTTGTGAGATGTCGCTTGCTCCCTCTGCCTGGAAGATCATTTCCTTTTTGACCCATCAAGCAATTTCTCCTCAACCTTGTGTCCTCAAAATATTTTCTATTACAGCTGCTGTGATGTCTAGGGCTAATGTCACTGCACTCCCAAACACCTGGAGTGCTTTGGGTTGGAGAAAGCTTCATTAAACCATTGTAACTTCTTGTTCCACAATAGTCATTCTTTTTTCTCTTTTTTTGAATCTCCTGCAATAATTACCAATGTATTCTTGGTTGTTTTGCTATCCAGCCTGGTGCTTGCCCTGCACTTTTTCACCCTTTGGCAAAACTAGTTGCAGATCAATGCTCATATTTAGTAGCTTCTCAAAGGCTTCTTGATCATCAGCTTGGAATATAAGAGATTTTCAGCATATAGGCTATTCTCTTTGCAGACTCAGAGAATCAGGGAGCTGACTCCAATTCCCTGATATCCCTAGATTTAAACCACCTTTGACAGATTTCCATTCAGCTTATTCTTCAAAATTCCCAGGGAAGGAAGCTCTATCTCTGCTGAAGGGAAATAGATTTACTGCCAAACTGCTTTTAGAATTCAGGAGGGTTCTCCCCCACCCCTTTCAATATTTATCCTAGATTTGGAAGGCTGCAATTTGAACCCCCTGTTTCTTATCCTAGCCTCACGCTGCAATCCTATACATGCCTACTCAGAAGTAAGTCCCTTTGAACTCAGTGGGACTTACCTCCATGGAACTGTGTACAGCCAGAGGGCTGCTGCTGCTGCATTCCTCCTTGGGCATTCTTTCAGTGGGGAGGGGCACGGCATGCCAAGGGTAGGCGGAACCAAAGGCAAAAGTGGGTAGAGCAATGGGTGTGACTGTCTATATTTCAGCCACACAAAAGCCAGAGCTTTCTCTACAAATAAAACACTTTATATGTCCAGCCACACCTCTCTCCCTCCGGGCCAGCAAGAGGCATTTTTGCACTTCAAGAATATACTCTACCTAAGCAGAAACACTAAAAGAAAATGTGGCGGCAGTGAGGGCTGGGGGGGGGGCAGAATCCCAAGTGCCATTAGAAAGGTCTGGAGGGCCACATCTAGCGCCCAGAGCCTGAGGTTTCCTACCTCTGAGCATTATGATCCTGGCATACAGCCCATTCACCTTCTTCTTCACAACAGCCACTATTTTGGGTGTCAAATCTAATACCATATCCAAAGCCTTCTTTGTGTCAAGCTCAGCTGCGTTATCTTTTCTTTGCATGCTTAACCCACTCTCTCTCTCTCTCTCTCTCTCTCTCTCTCTCTCTCTCTCTCTCTCTCACACACACACACACACACACACACACTGAATCCCTTTCAAAAAATGGAAAAGCACTCCAGCTGAAGCCAAACTACAGCCAACTTATAGAGCAACGTTTCCCCTCCCATGTGTTGCCTGTGATGTTTTTGTTACTGCAACCCAAAAGTGAAAGTGTTTTTAAGAGGGGGTTGACAGGAGTACTATCTTTGCTGAGTCATAGTCACGCTGAAAACAGCATGTACATTTAAGGTTTCTTACAGAGAATAATAAGAGCTTTCCTGACAAGCACTGGGATTGTATTTGGACACACAGAAAGAAATACAGAGACCAAAAGAGGAAGGCTATGGCTGAAAACTTATGCCATGTTACATACGAGTGAGCCCCTGAAAATGCCGCACGCAAATATGCTTAGGAATCAGACTAAAAAGCGGTAGACCCTATACAATTTGTTAATTGGAAGTAAGTCCTTCCCAAAGATTTAGTGGACAGTACTTCCAAGTAGAGCGGGGCTGCAAGGGACAATGAGAAGTCAGATGCAACACTGTCCATTGGGGCAGGAGGAAGAGAAGAAGAGACAACTAGCCTGAAATATCAGAGTTAAAGGTTGCAAACCTGGACATCATGTGTTTCTCTAAGTCATGAAAACACATCATCCAAGTATTTCCAAGTGTAACATCCAACTGTTCCTGATTTGAAAGACAGGTACCAAAAACAAGACAAAGACAAAGAAAAGCCTTCCTTCCTAATCAGAGATCATAAATTGCCCCCCAGATTACTCTGGGATCAACCGCACTGCAGGAATAAGAACTACCATTAACAAACTGCCCATTCCCTTTTAGGATCGCTCTCCTTTGCTTTGAAAGCCTAGGGGCTGGGGAGGCTCAAGACAGTCTGAGTTATTCCAGCACTGCTACTTCCTACTTCACTTTTATATATATAGAAGAAATTACATGTGACTGCAGAATTTTGTGGGGTTTTTATCATTTGCCTTAATCTCAGGGTAGCTAGCTGGTGACAAGTAATGATCAAATCCAAGAGTCTGATCTCAAACAATAACATACAGCAAAAATAAATTTGGCCCCTGAGAAAACCATTACATGGAACATCCGCTCCCTACCATTCCCACCCTCACCCTTTCAATGATATTTGGATTACTAGTTCAAAGCACCACTCTGACCAGCAACACCAAGGCTGTGTATCGTATACAAAGACAGGTTAGAGCATTGCCTCCTAGGTTCAGGTGTGCCTAGGAGATGGAAGGGTCAAGAGACACATCACTCACCTTCCAGAAGCTTCCGCAACTGTTTTTCCTTCTTGGCAATCTCATTCAGGAAGAGCTTGGAATTGAGGTGGCCAATCTTGGGAGGGGGCAGGCTGCCTCCTGTGCAGTTCTGGGTCCTTTAAAAAAAAAGGGGGCATTATACGACATTACAGACTGAAGTACTGTACTGACTTTCCTCCTTCTACTATCTGCTGGAAAGCAGATTGTAATTCCCTTCTGAGTTGGGCCAGCTGGTTCTTTCCTTGACTTTGTGTCGCGCCACATTACTCGCTTTGATTCCATTCACCACTACCATGTTCTCTTTCAACGTTTTCCTGTCATTAATACTGTTCAAAATTACCTAGTTTCACTAACACAGTTTAATTTTATTTTTATTTTGCATTGATGGTGGAGCTACAGAGCAGAACCCAATGCTGTAAGAGCGCCCCCCCCCCCGCGCGCCACTACTGCACACACACACACACATTGCCTATAGCTAAGTAATACAGGACCCACAGATAAGACAGAGGCATGACTTGAGTGCAGTTCAAGAAGATACACTCTTTTAGAGGTGGGATTTGGTCAACAAGATTCTTCGAAAGTGTGAACAACCTGTCCTGCAGGTTAGAATTGCCCCTGAAAACGCTGTGCTGATTTTTAACTGGATTTTGCACAGCTCATCTCCCTCCAATTCATGAAAAAATACCTTTAGTACCAAGTATTTTCTACCTGTGGAAGTGGATAGGCATTATAATTCATTTTTCTCTCAGCTTTCTTTCAGGAAAGCTGAACAGATCATGCATCCTAATTCTTTCACAGTAAATAAGGCTTCTTCTCTTCTTAGCACTGTGCTGAGCTCAAGATATAAACACTAGAATTCAGCAGTAGCACCTCATCCCTACTTCTAGCAAGACTGTAACTCTCCGATAAAGCAGCAGTTCCCAAACTCCTCCCCCACTTGATGACTTTTCTGTCTGTTGCAGCAATTGTAATGCTAGACGCTGTATGATTTTTAAGGATGGTTAAGTCCAGTCAAAAGCAACTATAGGGTGTGGTGCTCATCTCACTTCAGGCCGAGGGAGCTGGCATTTGTCCACAGACCACCTACGTACCACAGCCTTTACCTGCTGTTTTTTTAGACATGCCAGGGACCACATGAATGAAGTAGACCACAGTCTGATGGAACTCTTATTGCAAGGTTTCCCCAATGCCGTGGGAGGAACAGTAGCTTAAGATGTCTACAAAACACTCCTTTTGCTACCTATTGCTCTCCCCAAAGAAGATCCTCTAGATTAGGTGTATCATAGACATGCAACCTCCTTCACCCAAACCCAGACTGCCAGGAAATTGATTTCTTACCTATCCATCAAGATTTTCACCGACTTGGTATTCTAGGAGGCAATAGAGAAAATGGAATCAGAAGCTGTAAGTCATGCAGACCTCTTGTGGCACAGCAGCAGCACCTTTTCCCATTTCTGTATAATTCTCTTTTGTCTCCCTCGCACCCTCATTGATTTCATATGAAGGACATTCCTCTTACTCAACCACCCATCCTCACAAACAGCCACACACTGTACTTTCCAGATACAGCAGCACTATCTGAGAGAGGCCACAACTCAGAGCAAAGCACATAGGTAGAGATCCCAGATTCAGTCCCTGCATCTGCAGCAGAAGGATCTTAGGTAACAAGGCTAAGGCTGACAAAGCCAAGTCCAATGCCAGTCAGGGCTGCAGTACTGAGCCATGTAGGTCACTAGCCTCGGAATTATGCAGCTCCTTATAATGAACTAAAGGTAGATAAAGCTGAGCTGTTTTACAGGGCTGTTGTAAAAACGTTGTAATGATAATAATCCACTTTGAAGTACTACGTAATGCTAAGCTGCTGTTACTATACCAAAAGTCTATTATTTGAGACTCAAAGAACACCTTTGCATCCCTCTGTTGAATGGAAGCATCTGCCACCAGATTTCAAGCTCAGTCCTTAGCAGTGCACAACACCTTAACAAAAGCAAAATAAATGCTGCCACTTTGAAGAATTCTTCTGAGTAATTTATGGCTTGGCTCCATTCCTCCAGGATAACAAATGTGGAACTAGAAGGGCCGTTTTCATTCGTCTTGTGAGTATGCTCTCTAAAGCAACCAGGTGTGCCAGGCAGAAACTGCCTTGTAAATCTTTAATTCAGATGATGATGATGATGATGACGATTATGGGAACTTCAGCTCCCCACACAAACAACATAGTTAAATCAGCATCTTGATTTTAGACTTTAACTTGTCACTTTAGCTACAGTCCAGAACAAACCACTAACTCTGAGGCACAAGATTACAGAGGTTATTGCTTTCATTTCCCTCTACCACTCTAGCCTCATGTCATCTCCCTACTGTCAGAACAATGCCAACAAAAAACTCTATCCTCCAGCTCAAAGGCCATTTTATATAGCTATATTGCACCCTAGCAAAAAAATAAATTAAAAAAATCCATTTGCTACAGGCTACCACTTCAGGTTCTGGATATTTATTGAAGCACAATTAGGCCAACATTGGTGGATCAGCTCAGCTAAAGGGATATACTCCAGTAGGGTGTAAATACCCTGTCAATCAGCTGCTGAGATTTACTTGGAAAGCCTCTTTTTGACAGACAGCACTGTTCAAGGGGTCAAGGGCATATCGTCTTTCTAAAATGAGGAGTGGGCCATCTGGTCTATGTGATGGGGAGATTAACCCGAGAGGGGGTTGCTCAGCAATATCTTACACCAGAGCACAAGTTGAGATGCCCCTTGTATTCATTAGCCTGCTGCATGACATGACAAGATTCAGTTTAGGAATCCAGAAAGGGAAACCTGTTGGGGACATGTCGGTGCCCCCCCAGGTGCAACGTAAATATCCTAGTATGACATGTTATACAAAGCAGCACCTAAAATTGCAAATCCCATCTTCCTGAACCTAAGAAATGTTGAGCTTTTCCCTGGTGGAACTTTACTCCAAAGTAGTAACCACCCATATATATATCATCCCCCTCCCCCCAGCCTTAAATGCTTGGTGTTTCTTATGGCAGCTAGCACACCTTCCTAGATTAATCCTTAACTTTGGGTTGCCAGATGCTCCTTATTCTAAATAACATTCCTGTGAGGTAGATTAGGCTTAGGGCTCCAGGCACTGCCTGGCCAGGCTGCCTTAGCTTCAGCCTGAATGCTGCATAATGTGCATTCAAGGCTATGCCCTGAGAGCTCCGCCAGCTCCACATTTCTGATAATGTGCTACTTGCCACCACTTCCTCCAAAGAGCTCAGGGTAGCCTACACTGCGTTTTCCTGTCTTCTCTTCAGAACAACTCTGTGAAGTGGGTTAGACTCAGAGATGGTGAACGGCTCAAGGCCAAGGGGGGGATTTGAACCTGAGTCTCCCTGCTATATGTCCAAAACCCCTCTGCTCTTAGTAACACATAAAGAAAGGGGTACCCAATCCTTTTCCAATCAGTTCTTCCACAATTTCAGTATGACAATGTCACAAGGCACACACATTTTGCATGATGTTCTTGAGTACACAAGTAGAAAACAAGAAGTAACCCGGACAAATAAACATTACTCCGCATCTCTGAGATCTTTCGGAAGATGAAACTACCCTGGGTTGAGCTCTTCCCTCTGAAGCTTGGTCATCCTTACGGGCTCAATTTAGCCACACAAGAGACAACATTCATGACGCTCTTTAGGCAGGTAAGTAGCCCAGTGTAGGGAATGAGTGGGACTCCCAGTTGTGCCAAACAGTTAATTAATTCATGGAAGGTAGGAGGGAAAAGCAGAAGCTTCCATTTCTGTGGATGAAAGTGAAGCTGTGTCAAGCTGAGGCATATGGCAGCTTAAAGCGGCCATTTTGGGGTCGGGGTTGTCGCATAAGCTCCAAGTCCTTCCCTTATTCCTGCTGCCAAGTGCTCCACCAGACCCTCCCCTTCCCCAAACAGCCCCCACTTCACCTTCATGAAGTTGATGTCCTCGGTCTTGTCATACATGACCTGAACGGAGCTGAGCAGCTTCTTGGCCTCCTGCATCCGCTCGCTGAGGTGCAGCACCTGGGCAGCATTCTCGTTGCAGAATTTTGCCTGGGCCTTGTCTAGGATCTCCATCGTCTTGCGCAGATCCTCCTCAAGGATCTGGTGCATCTTCTCATACTGCAGGCGCACCTCGTCCTTCAGCTGGTTCACCTTCTCCTGGTGGTATAGAAGGGGGAAGAAAAATGCCTCTTGTTAGCCTCCCTTCATCCCTACTTGCTTTATCTTTTGTGACTGAGGCTGGGTGGGGAGGATGCACTCTGAAACTAAATGACTGGTGTTCCTTTATGCAGTAGCTGTGCCTAGGGCACCTACGCAGGCTCTCAATTTTTTTCTGAAGAACAAAAAAGCATAGGTTACTGACTTTGCTTTGATCAGACTAGGAGGGAGCCACAAGAATACAGACTTGCTCAGTAAAGGAACAGGATAAAGTGGCTATCCAGTTTGGGGGAAACTAAACTAGTAGCCATTGCAGAGGGAACACCAGGCAGAGAATGGGGTATATATTAACTAGAAGGAGGCTGTGAGTGAGGACTCTTGGTCTTTGTTCCTCATCACAGAAGAAGAAAGTAGGGTTACTTAAGTAAGGCACCAGGAGGGATAGGATGATGGGAACCAAACCTTGAGAGGTCCCGTCCCTGCTGAACAAAGTAAGTTCTTGGATTTACAGCTGTATGGAGAGATGCTTGAAGAGTTGGCCATTTTTGCTCTCTATGCCAAAGACTTCACAGCCTTGTGTCCTTTAACCTTTGGCTACTGGGTTTGCTTAGGAGCTACAGCAGGCAGGCCCTTTATAAGGTCATTCTGGCAGAATAAGGTCTTATAATCTAGGATTCCATTATTGCTATGCTGGCTGAAACTTTCTCCCTTCCCAGTTCCTCTATCAAGATATTTCCTTGACTGGTGGGTAATTGCAGCCCAGCATCCTTCTTGCATCTAACACCAGGGAGGGGAGGGAAGAAGAGAGAAATCCAAGTTACTTCAACCAGCCGCTTGTCAGACTCCAACTTGTAGAGCTGCTCCTCAATGTCTTGTTCGCGTTCCTCCAGGCGGTCCTGCTGCTTCACTAGCATCTTCTGCAAGAAAAGGGACAAACAGAGGAAAATCAAGAGTCAGAAAAAGTGTGTTCCAGAACTGGTTTACAAGTTACCTGGAAGCAGGATAATTTTAAAATGACTTATGCATTACTGCTTTTGATGTAATGTATCAAATGGAGTTTGCATCTCACACCTACAGTGAGAGCCATAAGTCAAAATGTCTTCTAGAACTCTTAGCTCTCACTCTTCACAGAAACCCATTGACTATCACTACTGCTTTGTTCCTCTCCTTGAGTAAGTGGGAGCAACAAACAATGTTGCCCAGGTTTAGCGTTAATGTCCATGCCAGGAAACCCTCAAACAAACTATGAAAAGGGAACGAAGAGCAAAAGCTTGGCTTCACATCATGACTTGCTTGTAGCAAAATAAACCACTTTGAACGGAGTGTGAAGTCTGGCTTTGTTGTTTGATTCTCCTGCTGGGTGAAACAGTGAAACGAGAGTCATTCGCTGTCATGGACTGGCTGGAGGCAGAGTAGTGGGAGGAACCAGCAGGGAAACCCCCAAGGGAACCCGCAGGGGAAGAAGGCTCAGAGCCAGGAGACTGGTGGTGGGATGACCATGAGTGGTCAGAGGGGGGAAAGGGAGGCATATGAAGGAAGGAGATGTCCAAAGGCAACAGGGTTTCGTGAGCAGGAAGAGTCTGAGGCAGAGAGCAGTCCTGATTCAGAGGCTGGAGAGGAGGAGGGCCAGGAGACAGAGATGAGGCCGGCTGCTGAAGAATCCAGGGAGTCTCCCCTTCCTGCTGCAGCTAGCCCCCCCCCCCGGGTCTCTCAGAACACACATAGAAATGAAAAGAGGAGAGGAGAGATTGTTGTGTGAAGACACTGTCCCCAATTGTTTGGAAAAAAACCCTGGAGAGGAGGGGACTTAGGCAGCTGTGGGAAGGTGCGAACCTTCAGTCCTTGCAACTGCCTCACTGGGTGTCAAGACCTACTGGGATCACTAAGCCTGTGCTGTTTTGGTTTCTTCGTTAAAGAGTTAACATCTCAAACACTGTATTCTTTTATTGCTGACCTACATCTGACTCTGGTTCCTGACACCTGCATGTCCACGCTAAAACATAAACTATGGTGCATCGTGATGCCCACACACAGCCACTGTGACATTACAAGAACAAGGAAAGCAGTCTCCCTCCCCAAGCTCCAAAAAAAGAATAAAGTTTCTAGAAGACACATGAGCTACCTTTTCAGGACCATCCAGTGTTATAAATATGCAGCGTCAATCGTTTCCTGGCTAGTTCCCTACATGAGCTTTCAAAAACATACTCAGAGAGCTACAATGTCATGAGGAGAACTCCGAGACTTCTTGATCCCGAAGTCCCCATCCCCTCAAAAACTTGTTTTCTTGTTAGCAACAAATTTCTTGTTAGCCACAAAAATAACCTAGGGAAAACAATAATGGCCAATGGTGTAGCCAGTTTGGAGAAGATGGAGGGCCTGCACTCCTCACTTGGGAGATCTCCCTTTTGGTATTGGATACTATGCTGGATCAGACTGAAGGCATCTTCTAACCATTAGCCTGTTAAGCCAGGGTAACTGTCTCAAGACCACAGGCAGAGCAACCCTTCTGGTGGCAGTTGTGGGAAATCAACAACAGAGATACACTCCATCTCCTAAGCCCCTGCTTCTGTCCTTTTTTTGTTCCCTTCAACTGCCTCTTAAGCAAGGGAATTAACTAGGTATGTTCTCATGCCAGTGGTTTCTGGTTCTGTTTGGTGCTATGAGGGAGACAAGGATCCTGTTGAGCAGACATCCACACAAGCTACCCTGTTTTCAGCCCCGCCTCCATCACAGCTACAATCTCAGAAATTTCTGAAGTCATCCAGAAAGGACCTCTAGCAATGCAGTTCCCCCTTTGCCTGTGGAGGCAGATTGACAATATCCTATAGCTCCTGGGATACCTCTGCGATTATCGATTGCATCCTTAACAAGGTCTAATCAATCCCTGAATAAATGTGTTTTTAACTCCATCCCCAAAGCCATGAACAAGCTTAGTTTATCATATTCAGAGAGTAACAGCAAAAGTTTCTACCCACCAACCTCACCTTTCCCAAGCATGCTTGTAGACTGGCAATTCTATTCCATGCTGGAGATGTGTTAATCGTTTTGTGTTAATGTCATGGGTTTGTCAATCAAAAATTGAAAAGTATGAATCTCGGTGTGAGAAAACCTGAGAGGTATCTCACTCATGCTTTTCTTAATATATTTAGAAATATTTTAATTATTTAATTTCTATCTGACCCCTCCCCCCCCAGGAGTCAAGGGCAGCAAACAGCAACAAATTAGCAAAATAATGGGCCTTAAACAACTAAATAGTTGCAGTGGCAGAAGCCCTTACAAGAATCCCCACTAATCCAATGGGAATATCCTTCTCTACTCCCACTGCATGTGCTCCCACTGCCCCAGTCCTCCGAGTCTGCTCTAGAAGGTTGGAAGAACCCCTAAAACAGATTGTGGAGGGCATTGGTGGAGGAGATGGAAATGAATTATTGTGGTATAAGGAAAACCCTTGCACTGAGGAAACCATAATCTTAGCACTACGTTGAACAGAAGGCAATACACTTAAAAACAAAACAAACACATATCTAAAACATTTTTTTAATAAACAGTCTCATGCTCTCACAGTTAATTATTTCAAGGTTATTATTAACACAATGGGCAACACTGTAACATATACAAGAGTTCGGCTTTCATTTTGCTTGACTCAGTCCTGTTTGAGGTTTATGTAATTTTTTCCTCAGTTTTACTTCGTATTTAATTTTTGAGATTTTTTATTATTGTCGTGATTCTTATATCAATAAACCATATAGCTGCTTGCCATTTTTTAAGTACTTTTTAAAAAATGTACTACTGACACACCTAAGATGATAGACATTGTAAATAACAGAAGAGTTTGACTTTGGTTATCAACAGCACGATTTACGAAATGCCAAGTAATACATTTTAGATCGATCTGGCAAAAAGGAAGGAAGGAAGGAGCACATTATGAAGGAACATGGAAGATTACCGTATTTTTCACACCATAGGGTGCACCTAGATTTTAGAGGGGGAAATCAAGAAAAAAAATCTTATTTCCCCCCAGCCCCAAAGAGCAGCGTATAGCCTGCACGCAACTTATCCCTACCGGAGGGGTTGCACGCAACAATGGCCCAAGCCAAGACAGCGAGTGGGATGGATCCCGCTCGCTGTTTTGGCATCCTCTTTAAGAAGCCCCCTGAAGACTCTCCTGGCTTCAGCGAAAGGAACCTGAAGCCTCCAGAACGCAGCGGGAACTCGCACTGCACTCCGAAGGCTTCAGGGGCTATCCCTGAAGCCTGAAGAGCGAGAGGGGTCGGTGTGCACTGACGCCTCTCGCTCTCCAGGCTTCAGTGAAAGCAACGCGAACCCTCCAGAGCATGGAGGGAGCACTCCCTCTGCGCTGCGGAGGCTTTGTGTTGCTATCACTGAAGCCAAGGAGCCTGCATTCGCTCCATAGGATGCACACACATTTCCCCTTACCTTTTGGAGGGGGAAAAGTGCGTCCTATAGGGCGAAAAATACGGTAAGTGGTGGAAGCAATATATACTACTGATAGTACAGCAACCAAAGAGACCAATAATATTGGAATGCTCATATCCCCCAGTGCAGGCCTCTACAACTTGTGACCCATTTAGCTTACCAGGTACTCAACATCTCTTCTACAGACACAAACATGAATCAGTATACATGCTTGGTAGGTCACAAGTTGTGCAAGCCTGCTCTAGTGTAATATCAACTGAAGGTATCAACTTCCATATTGTGCCCAATTTTTAGTTAACTGCCTTCACCAGGCTGGCTTTTCCGGGCCCTCATCCAGCCCAGATATCATATCTGGAGAAATGACCAGGGTGGGAGGAATAAAATGGCACTTTTGACAATGGCACAATGAATTCATGGGGCAGAAATTAATCCAGACATTGCAATTTTCAGTCCTTTCTGAAGAGTGGGGGAAGGACATCATTTATAATGGATCTTCACTGGTTTGGAAGATGTAAGAGAGATGAAAGGGCTTTAGGCAAACACCTTTTCGGATGAGAAAGCTTCCTGGTTGACTTCATGCAGCTGGGGAAGTTGATCTCATTTCTGGCAAATGAGCTTTTTGTGATAATAAAAGATCCAGATAAACTAGTCCTGCAGAGTCTTTATCTTCTGCATCAACAAATGTGTTTGGTGTATAATCTTAACAGTAAAATGCAAACCTTTGTCCCAGATAACATTGTCCAGCTATGGTACTGATCAACAATTATTTCACATGATGATTAAGCTCTATCCAATTGCTGTGGCTATTGCTGATCAACTATCATGTGGATAATTGCAGTTTACATGTTTGTTTAATCTGCACCTGCCCTTCTTCCAAAAAGCCAAGGACATTTTATCCTTGCAACTGCCCTCTGGGGCAGGCCAGACTTAAAAGACAGCAACGTGCCCAAGGCCACTCAAGGAGATTCTTGTCAGAGCAGGGATCTGAATCTAGGTCTCCCTGGTTCAAGCCAAACATTCTATCCATTACATCACAGCGGCTCCCATAATCATAGTATGATGACTCACTAGGTTAACTAGGCAACAATGAAAGATCAAGGCACATCACAGGGAATAAATAAGATTTGTGGCACAGATCCCACGTGGCTTAAATAAGCAAGCCACGCCGTACAACTCAGCCTGCCTTGTGAAAAATCTCTTCCCAATTCCAAAGACAAAGAGAAAGCAGGGCAAGATTAAAGAGATCCGACACTTTATCCTATGTGCCACATTGGCTGTATACAAGGAGATAATGTTGATTAACATGGCTATATGGATCAGCTCCTATCCACTGATGAGAAAAAAAACAACCACACCTGACAGCTGTTCTACAGGCAGCATGTATAGTAAAAGCAAGGCTGGATTTTTTCCATGTGTTGTGATCACTGAACACACAGAACATGGAATCTTGGAAACATGTGGGCATTTGAATATACATAAGGCAGGTAGGAGACTCTGTCTCCCATAAAACAGGGGGAAAGAACAATCAATTTATTAAACTTGCAGCCCACTCCACCTCCACATAAGTCGCAGCATCTTACACCTACTTCTCAAGAGAGCTCTTATCCAGGCAGAGCCAAGCCTTCGACGAGCTTTCAGTGGTGGAGCTGTATCATGTGCTTTCAGACGACTCTGAACCAATCAATAATCATTTCCCCCCCAAAATAAACAAACATCTATATATTTTGTTTCCTTCCCTCCCCTTCTGTCCATCTACCCACCCTTTTCGCCATCACATTGTATTGGCCAAATTTAGAGTGTGAACCTAAAGGCAGAGAATCATCCTCTTAAGATTTTCACTGAACAGCACACAGAAGAATTTGGAGTGCTTTATAAAACATGATGGTGGGTGATAAGATCTGCTTGATTTCTTCAGGGCACAGGATTCTTATTTTATTTTTAATAGCCATCATCTGACTGAAGAAGTTAACTCCTTAATTGTATGAGCTTTAAATCAATCCACTCTACATAAATTCCATAAGTGAAAACAACAACAGTTGCAAAAGAAGAACACGTTTCTTGCTTTTTAGGCAACACTCAATATGTGCACAGTGGAGGAAAGAAACATTCCCTCCACAGGGAGAAAGATGGGGAAATACCTCTCCTAAGATGGCACCCACCACATATGCCTTTTTTCGGGTACTAATCTTTAAATTAATTAGGTATTATTATTATTATTATTATTATTATTATTATTATTTATTAGTAGTAGTAGTATTTTAAATCTACCTGCCTAATCATCTAATGGTTAATCTAATGATTAGCCAACAGAGCACCTCCCATATCAATGGTTGAGGAGGCAGGACACTGCATAGTTTTTGTTGGAGAAGCACCCCTTGCTGCTCCCCAATGGGAATAGGATTACTCCAATGTGTTGCAGCCCAATTTTCAATGTGCAGTTTAGATTATTTAGGGTAGGAATTTGGATTTATTTTCATGCAGAACACATCTTCCCTAATTAGATAACTTCTGCCAGATCTGATAAATATTTATTATATTTTTAGGGTTGGGGAACGAATGAAGGACACCGACAGAAACACTGCCCACCCAAACCATTTCAGAGGCCGTAGCAGAGTATTTATACAGACCTGAGCATACATAGACCTAGAGATACAGAAGGCGACAAAGCATTTTAGAACCAACCCTCCCAAATGCTCACTTTCTCTTCTCTGTGGTAGCAAGCCTTACTCTATGCAAATGACAGTAGAACTGATGCTGATTTGTTGGCATGCAAAGGTCTTTCTGCCCAGGCTTTTGGGGAAGGGCATTTGAATTTGTGTGTTGTGGTGTGTGCATTAAAAACCATTATCAGATGGGGAAAACCTACTCTGCCCTCAAATACTGAGTTCCTGTAAAAGAGAGAAGGGCGGAAAGCTGGACCTAACTGACCAATCCCAAAATGGCTACTCAGTTTGAATCATCTGCTCAGCAGCTTGGCTTGGAGAAGCTGGTCTCCAGCCAAAAGCTGCTAGTACAGGATCGGTACTGGGCACCTCCAGACGCTGCATCAAGGGCAACGCTCACAGTGAGAGAGAGAAAATCCACAGACGTTTGCCCTTAATTCTCTCAGTGCACCTAATCCCCCTCAGGAGAAAAAAATCTGCCTAGTTTCAAACCTTTAATGAAAACCGGGGAAGGACAGAGCAGGAGGAAATGTTAACTGGTTAGGAGCAGGAAAGAGAGTTTGTGGGAGGGGGGAAATGACAGCAAAGACCAATTTTGAGGGGATTATTATTAACTACCACTTGGGGTTTATAATCAAGTAATTAATTCTGGGTCTAGGCAGGGAGAGGTGGGAGGGGGATTAATTGCACTGCAGAGGAAGGCCACCATCTTCTCTCTAGGCAGTGAGAAAGAATTTGGTGTTTGCCCTCCCGTTTCCTCTGCTTTTACCTCAAGGTCTAGGCACCTCAGGTCTCCTGGGAGCAGGAAATGGCTGGGAGGTTGCAGAAAGCTCTACGGGAGTTGGGTGGGCTCTTGATTGTTTCATTGCCCTACAATAGGCACACTCACAGGTACTCTATTTCTTAAGGAAGGAAGGAGATTTGCCTACTCCAGTGCTTTTTAGGTTGCTGCTTCCCCCACCCTATTTTCTTCTGGAATGTTTTATCTAAAGTGCTGCTGCATTTGTGCACCAAGGGATTCTCAGGCAATATCATTGGCTAGTTAGAAATGAGAGATGCATTCTGCCTGAGCAAAGTTGCTCCGTGCAACCACAGCTGTTTTCAAGAGCTCAGCTACTCGGCTAGTTAATTAAGATAAGCTCTGCAAAAGCTGAGCTATGAATCAGTTAAGACTCGTAACCACCCCCAAACGGAGCAAAAATGTTACATAAATGAAGAAACAAAGGGATTAGATGGACGCTGCCTGGCTATAAAATATGGTGGCGACTTGGAACAGGCGCATACCTTCACTTTTAACATTTTTGAGCACATTTGAATTTTTAACATCTTTCTGGAAATGTGAGCTGAGAAAGGCCAATGCTAAAAAAAATCCCTGGCCACGCTTCATTCGCTTTCCTGTCAAGCACAGGGTCGAGAGGTGATACTTTCGCATCCACCTCAACTGTTCCTTATTAGAGGGACATCCCATGTTTGGCTCTGGTTCTCTCTCAGTTTTAAGAGACTGATGCTTTGTGTAAGTACTCGCAGCATTTGTGACACTCAGGAGAGAAGCAGCTTTAAAATAGAAAACGAGAGAAGCTTTAAAATAGAAAAGGCAAATGTGAGAGGTACAAATCTGCAGCACTTGGGGAGTCTATTCCAGGCATCACTCTTCAGGCATCCCTGCCCATAATGTTGGAGGCCACAGATAGAAGAGGGAGAGTGTTTTGCAATGTAATATCTCATTTACCAGGGAACAAAAGGCCTTCTGCATTTTGGAAGTCCCTTATTCCAGTGATAATATTGCATCCACACGTGATGCCAAGGGAGGAGGTTTTGCTGCAAGGACAATAGTTGTGGGACTGTTTTGCCCAATCCCTTCCACAGCCTTCCTAAAAATGCACACTTGCATATGAGAAAAAAGCTGCAAGTGGTCTGAGACCCGATTTTCTTTTCGTGAATGAAATGAAGTTTGCCCCCCCACTTTCACTTCCCTTGTATATACTGAAAATCTGCTTCTGGGGTGAGAGACCCTTGGGAATAGGGTGGGGAACTGCAGATGAAGAGGAGTGGAGAGATGGAGAAATGACTCAGGAACCAAGCCAGGATCCAGCCTGTACCAAATACTTTAAATAATAAAAAAGGCTCACCTTTGATGGGAAAAGGGAGATAGGAAAGGGGAGAAAAGCCTTGCTGTGCTTTTCTATTTTAATAAGTATTACTGGGAAAGCATTGCAGAGGAGAAATTACACAGCCTGAAATCAGATAGCTTCCATTAAAGAAAATAATTAAATATGATAAAGAAGTAAGTTAACAGAATAGGGTAAGCAGGGCATGGGAAGGAGAAGCTGCATTGCTGATCACTAATTTCACAAGAAACATTGTATTACCAATGACATTCCCACGCATTCCCACATGGCAAGCATAACAACAAGGGAGGTGCTATTTGAGGGGTGCATCACATTTTCCTCAGGTACATTATTAGGTGGTATTCAACTAAGCTTCACTTAGCAAGCACCACTGAGATGAATGGACCCCACACATTAATTTCAGCAGGTCTACTCTCAGTAAAACTTTGTTGAATACCACCCAAAGTGTTTTGACAGCTTGGGGAAAATACTGTTGTTGCAAATGAAGCACAACCTCCAAGGAAGATACATGAACTGTGGGCGATAAAAATACACTTAGGCCACCCCTGCAGCATGCATTGAAATCACTATTTTAACATTTTAACAGCCATGGTGTCTCATAAGGAATCCTGGGAACTGTAGTTTGTTAAGGGTGCTGTGAATCGTTAGGAAACCCCTATTCCCCTCACAGAGCTACAATTCCCACTTCCCTGTGAAGGAGGATTGTGAGGGAAATAGGGGTCTCCGAACAACACCCTGAACAAACTATGAAGCCATGACTGTTAAGGTAGTATAATAGTGCCTTAAATATATGGTGCAGATGTAGCTTCACTGTGCTGAAAGGCTTTGAGAGTACTTCTGCATGAGTTTGTTTTTAAAAGATCTGTTAATGTGAATGTGCATTTGAACATACAAATTATTATGGGGTGGAGGAACTACACGAACAGTGTTATGTCAGAAACTCCTCTCACACCTTCAAGTCCCTTTTTACTCTTTTACCTCAGGTAAAAATAGATCACGCTTCCACATAAAGGGTATACTGACACAAATAAGAGATGTTTCACTTTCTCAGGACAGCTTCTACTCT